>NC_064638.1:1123040651-1123665651 GCF_023864345.2 Schistocerca serialis cubense | reverse complement strand
TAGGAAAAGACAGAAAATTAAACATTGTACGACAGGTAAAGAAAAGAAATCGAAAGGAAAAAATACAAAGGGAGGAAATGGTGATAATGCTTCCAGCTTGGCTAATGATTCTGACAGAGGTTTAGGAGCTTCCTCTTCTTTGGAGAGAAATGAGTTAAACTCTGAAATGGATGATAGTGAGACGGACCACACTAAAACAGAAGCAAACACAAAAGTAAGCGTATCAGCTGCCCCAGTTACTGATACGACTTCCGTTGCCAGCAGTAGCGAAAGTAAAGATTCACGCTGTGTAACTATACAAAGTGTGTGTAAGGAGGTAAATGTTATGGAGGCATTTATCTCCACCGCTGCCCTGGAAACTCCACAGAAAGTAAGCCCAACGAATAGCATTGTTGGCACAGGGTTTCAGGTTCCAATTACACCCCGTATCATGAGTCCAAGCACATTATTAGATACTCCAATTTCAAACTTCCTCCGTGAGCAACCTTCAATCGACTTGTCTATGATCCCAACTCCAAACTTCCCTCCTACACCTAATATTGCTGTGACGCCACACTCAGCTGAGCTAAACAGTCCAACATCATATGCGAGCAGACCCACTGACTACTCCTCATGCTCCTCGTATTATAAACCATCACATTCACCATCTAGAACATTGGAGCAAGTGTTGATTGATGAATGTAACAGGATAGAATCAGCTGATAGTCCTGACCGACTGGAAATTAAACGATCGTCAGCTGTGTGTCGTAAAGAGATAGTCGAATCTCAGGAAGTTTGTATCTCTATAACAGAAGAAGATGGTTCAGTGATTCAGCCAGAACAGCAAGTAACATTAGTTACTTACAGCAGTGATCCCAGCCGAGATATGCTGACAGTGGGAGGAGATACACAGACCACCAACAAAGCAGACGTTAGTGCTGAAGCAGTCGTACACAGTACAGATACAGAAGAAAGTGACAAGAAGCAAACAAATGATAAGATAAATGACTCACAAATACTAGAGGAGGGTTCTGAAAGTGCCACGAATCATCATCATACAGCGCCTGTCACATCAGCAAATTCTGTGACGGGAAGTAAACAAAGTATTGCAGCTAGCTCTTCCACAGACAAGGAATGCCAAAACGAAACTATCAACATAGTGGAGAGAGGAAAAGAAGAAGAAGAAGAAAGACGAAATGATGCTGAAAAACTACAGTCTGAGAACAAAAATTCTCATAGAAAGGAAAGTGCATGTAACAATCCTGTGAAGACTGCAAAAATTTTGGAAATTCCTGTTGGTCAGCAGGACACCCCAACTCATGGTGCCACCATAAAAGGAAGCAGTAAGAAGCATAATATTACTAGAAGTGTTGTAGAGCCAGATATACGTACAAAACGCAGAATTTCTCATTCTGCATTTGATCTTACAGTCAGTTCTGAACTTGAAAAGAAAAAGAACCGTATGATGGCAAAACTGAAAGGAGGGACCTCTGATACTGTAAAAGGCACCAAGATAAAAGAAGTGATGAAGAAAGATAAACGTAGAAAAAAGACTAACCAGACCGTCATTGAGAAAGAAAAGAATGAAAAAGTTTTGTGTGAGGCTGTTACTACTAAGGAAACTGCCACTTTGGAAATGAGTGTTGTTCAAAACGTTGGCTGTGAGGAGCCGCTGCTGACAGAAAAAGACTCAGTTGTGATTGAAAATGTTAGTACAGTAATCAGGAGCTCTGAAGAATCACCTGCTTCTAAGTCCGTGTCAACTACTGATCGTGGAACTGAAAGTTTGACTGTTACTGTAACACCTCAGAAGGGTATTTTACTCAGGAGACAAGGAATATCTGTCGATATTATTGCTGAAAGATTGTGGGTGGAAGCACAGAACCCACAGGTGAACAGAATGGCACATAGTAAGGAATCAGAGACTAAAAGTTTCAGTGAGTCTCATTTAAGTGCTCACGCCCAGGGTCCTCCGAATGGTGATGACGATGTGATAGAATGCACAGTACGTCAACCACCACACGGTGTTGCACAGTTGTCTCAGGAAATTGATACTGCTGAGGTTACAATAGGCTCACAAAATGAAAAAAGTAAAAGTCACAAAGACTGTACTGTTCCAAATAAACGTTCTGTGATGGAAGATGAAAATGAGTTGGTTAATAGTGATGAGAAAAAGGACTGTGAAGTGTCACATAAAGGTCATGGTGGTTCTGCACGAACAAGTAGTAAGAAAAATGGAAATAGCAATGAAACGTCAATGAAACCAGAGGCTTACAATATGACAGGTGTTGAAGAAGTAGGGAAAGAGATAGCTACATATTCCATACAAAATGAAGTCCACAGTTTACAAGAGGTGGAAGAAGACAACAGGAGAGCCACTAACAAAAAACCTGAAGACGTGACACACAAAACTTCTGGAAAGGAAGTAAATGCCAAGGACCACATGAGCCAAAGAAAAAAGCATGAAAATACCAGGAAGTCACTGAATAAGGAAGGTGCAGAATGCAACAGAGAAAAAGATGCTGTGTCTGTAAAGAAATCAAAGAAATTGGCTAAGGAAAATACTAAAGACCACTTGACCAAATCTGTTGTTGATAACAAGTGTAACGAGCTCAGTAATATTTCTGGCAATATGATTGTTGCAGAGAAATGTAATGTACAGGATACTCCAAAAGACTTTTCAAGTGTTCACCAGCATTGTGTTGTGGGGAGAAATGAAAGAAATGACCAAGGCAGCCAGCCTTTGGATGTAAAGAGAGACCATAACAAAGAACAAGATTCTTCTAAAGCAAAGAAATCAACAAAGTCAAGGAGTGAAAGCAGTAAGGTTTGTTTGGCCAAATCCATTGTCGGTAACACAGTTAGTGAACATGACAAAATTGTTGGGGACCCTGTTATTGTAGAGAAAGTTAAAGTACAGGATACTTTAGAAAAAAATTCAGGTACCCGTCATCACAATGTTCCTGAAAGTGAAGAAAAAAGAAGTGAAGTCATCCAGCCATTGAATATGGAAGGAGAACTTGTCCGTGCAGACATTACCACAGTCAAGACGTGTACAGAATTGAGGAAAGAAAGTATTGAGGAGTCATTTACCAGATCCTCTGTTGATAGCATTTACCACGACAGAGCTGTCGAGCAAAATGAAATGCAGAATACTTCAAAAAACAATCCAGATGCCCAACATCTTAATGTGGACAGTTCTGAAAATGATGTAAAAGACAATGAAGACCATCAACCTTCGTTTGTGTATAATAACTCTGCAGATAGCAGTAATATGTATGTAATTATCAAATACGAAGGGAACGGCCCCCGTATGCAGCAGAAGGAATCTGAAGATTTATCTGATACCACTTTTACACTTATGGATGAAGCGGGCTCTCATACGCTTAGTGTTACTGGATTTTTTGATTTACTCAGTATCTCTCCAGAAAAAGTGAGTCCCAGGGTTTTGAACAGATCAACCAATGAGCCTGATTTAACATCCAAATCGGCAACAGTGCCTTTAGTTCATGAGGAAGAAAGAAGTGTGTCTCATACAAAGGCAGGAGGTTCTGTATCGGTCCAGGGGTCTTTACACTTAAAGCATTCTTCTAAGAAGGAACACCACAGTGGACATTCTGGTAGTAAGACAAGCAGTGAGCGTAGAAGAGAAGGACAAGTAAAGCATACAAATTCTAGTTACAAGCATCGAATAGGTGATAAATCATTAAAGGCATCAGAAAGTAGAGCTTCTAATAAAACTAAAAGGCTGTTTCAGTCACCTGATAAAATAATGAGTAAATACAGACATGGAGTCAAAGGGTCACCGAGAAGTAGCACATTTCAACGTGATCGTAGTGTGACACCTTCCAGGGCTCCACCTAGAAGACCTTCAACTGATGGTACGAAACCTAGAAGGTTGCCATTGAAATCTCCTCGACCACCTTCCAAATTGAGCTCGTCAGTAACAGTAGAGAGTGTAACTAAAAGAGGAACTCCTGTTTCGAGGCTGAAAGATATGCGCCATAAATCTAGTCATAAAAGAGAAAGTGTGTCTCAGAATCCATCAAAAAAGTGCTCTTCTTCTGGCACACAAGTGGAGGGAGAAACTGTGAAACACAAAAAGGAAAAGTGTGATTTAGGTCATGTGCGTAACAGCAGTGACTCGATGGCTGTCAGAGATCGCAGGGACAGTCTGCAGGGTGCAGCATGCTCACTTTTGAAGAAGATGCGCGAAGATGCCTCTGTAACAGGTAAACTCTAGTTTCATGTACTTTTATTCACTGCCACACACATTCATAATAGTGACAAAAGTATTTATATTATTCTTTTTCAGATTCTGGAGATGATTTGATGACATATGCTCTGATAGGCAGTGTACGGGAAGAAGACTCAAATAGCAGTACTCAGCAGCAGTCTAATGAAGCAGCTTCAAGGTACAGTAACCTTAATGTGACATCTTTATTTCAGTGGAGGCAAGCCGTATTTGAATTTGTCAATTCTGTAACAATACTTTGTATTATGAATGGGTTGTAATTATAGAAAATTTGTGTCTGCCGGGGTATGAACCCAGATCTTTTCTTTTCCCGAGTAGTTGCCTTAACGATTATAATATCTAAGCACACTTCCAGCCCTGACTCAAATTTTAATTATCACTGATGATTTCCAAACATTACAATTATAGGTGCTGCATTTTGTGGAAATAGCTCCACCAGGGGAACAGATTTGGTGAAAGACATAATTGTACCCTGGTGCAAGGGATGTAATGGGCCAAATTATATGGATGAAATGAACGGGTTGATTGGAATGTAATCAGTTATTATGCAGTGGCTTGAAATTACGTGTAAAGACCAATCAGTAATCCGGAACCTGCAGTGTAAACAAAATGAAAATTTGAATTGTTCCTGCAAGTATGCTCAGATAGCCTAATGATTAAAGCAACTGTGTACAGAAAACAAGAGACACGAGTTTCAGTCCCAACCTGAAACAAATTGTCCTTTGTCACAACATATTCAGTATATTGTTGGTTCAGCATTTCCAACTGGTTTTCACTATCATTACATGTCGTATTGTCATCTTTCAGTTTATCATCATTGGTCCATTCAGTGCCCCTAACTCAGTTTAAATACTCTCTGTATATTTTTGTTTCTCAGGTATTTGTGGGAGGGGGGGATGCATTAGTAATATACGATGAAAGTGCTGTGGTACACCATGATTTATGTGACCATTGGCTGGTTTCACGAACATTGTGTTTCTTCTGCATCTATATGTTTAATTATATAGTTGTACATCAGTATGATTTTGCTTTGCAAACAAGTTCTTTTTGGAAATATTTGTTAGGTTGCATACAGATAGTTCTCGTATTTCGATGACATTACTTTAGTATTTTGTATATTCTTGTTGTTATATTAGACACCAGAGATGATCCTCCTACTATAGTTGAGTCAGTGTAAGTTCATTGCTGACAGTTGCAGCAGGCTGGGTGCGGCAGCTTCACGGACCTACCTCACCCAATAACTTAAAGCAATTTTTTAAACATTTCTATGGTAATGCTTCATTTTTGTCGTAGCTCCGTAAACGGCCTGCAGCCGTTAGTGCTTCACAGTTGAAAGCTGGCAACAGCACTGCAAGCCATCGGGGATCTTCTTATGCTGTCTTGACTGTAGGCACTATTGAGAATTCTAAGAGTCTTTAATCTATTCAGTAATATATATTTCATTGGATTCTTTGATATTTTCCTTTACTTTCTTGTACATGTACTTCATAACTCTAATAAATTAGTTATTATTTTCATTGATAAATCGTTCACTTCAGTAGGCCAACAAATCAATATATTCTTTGTCCTTGCCACATTTTGTAGCTTTAAAAATATTGTAACATCACTTTTGAGTATTATTTTTAACCCAGATAGTCCTGAATTATTTGTTTTTCAAAATTGATTTATATCTTATCTACATTCATTCACAAGGTTGTAAGGAAGAAAGTAAAAACAATTTTGAGTATTTATTTTTATTTGGTATTTCCAAAAATGGGCGTCCTTCCAGAAGGACGTCAGGACAATAAGGGAACATGTTTTTAAAGTATATGACATTGCACAATTAACTTGTTTTGGTTTCTATATTTTCAAATAGACATAAATAAATTTGAATTATGGGCTACAACAGCTAAAAAATGAAAAATACTAAGAAAATAACCATATACCCATATTTTATGCACTAGTATGATAAGACAAAAAGCAACAAACATGAAGTGGTTCGTTACATTTTACGCACATAGTAGTAGTTTATTGTGGCAACTTCGACATTTCAGCTGCTTCTTCTTTTTTGTTATCTCGTCCGTTGGTAATGCAGCAACATAATGTTCTCTTCCATCAAATCTAGAATCTAGTTTTGCCCTCTTACCGGACGTCCTCTGCTGGTAGTGACTCTTTTGTAACTTTCAAGAATTGCAGTGACAATTCGATGATGAAATGTCAGATGATCTACGGGTTCTTCGTTGTGCTTGTAAAGATCCCAGGCATTTTGCTCTGCAATGTCTATAAAATGTGCAATAATCGGGAAATACCACTTTTTCCCTCTTATAGAACATCTATATAGGGATACATTTTGGTCAGCTCAATCTATGCTTCCCATATGAGTAGTGTAGGATTGTAATAAGTTAGGTTGAAGCACGCTAATCCTTTTCTTTTGTTCCCTGGAAAATCTTGCTACAGAGTGTAGTGGTTGCACTCTGTCAAAGTTGGTGGCTACAGTAACAATATTGTTGTTATTTCAACGTACAATGGAAATACCGGATGCTGAGTCAGAACCAATTTCATATGATCCTCTATTTTCTTTTATCATTTTATCGACGGATGATAGAGTACAATTCTTAACTCTGTTTCCTCTTATTGTTCCTGTTGCTTCCACGCCCCTCTCTTTTAGGTCATGTAGCGCAGCAGCATTGAGCTGACTTGCTGGTAATTTATCTACACTTGGATTTTCTTCAGCACTCGAATTTTCATTTGTTACCTCATCAGTTGAATCTATAGGAGGTGTAATGTTACATTCACACCAGTATTAGGTATTACCTCATCTTTTGATTCTAACATGTCCAAAAGTTCCATAAGTGTACATCGTATTCTGTGAATACAAAATGACAACATATTACCCTGACGTCCTTCTGGAAGGACGGTTGAAAACATTATTGAATTACAACTCACGAAAACTTTCTATCGTAATATGAACCCCTAAATAATATAGGTTAACTTTTTAAGATGTTATATGACAAGTTTCAGAATTATTGACGCAGTATGAAAGAAAATATACATACCCATCGATGACAAGGTCAGTCAGTTCGTTCATGGTAAAATCGGCCCTATTTTCAAGACACTGTTTCTCACTCACTATGACCGACAGCGTCAAATTGACTGTCGCAGCACGCAACTGACACTGCCTACTTCATATAACAATGTGTCACAGTCCGTTGCAGCAATGCGTTACTCGCAAAAACAAATAATTTCAACTGTGAGTTACGTCGTCCTTCCAGAAGGACGTCAGGGTTATCTGGGTTAAACTTCAACAACTAAAATCACTTTGCAAAGTAATCTGGTTAAAATTACATAATTATTATTTTATTTGTCTCTACTGAAAGTCATTTATCATCAACATCTAAACTATTACACTTCAATTAGAATGTATATAGACCTCCTACAGTTAGATCATGTGTCAGATAACCTTTCAATGTGAGATGCAACATACAGAGCAAACATTTTCAAAGTTAAATGCAAAGAGTTTCCTATGTATTTTTTTAGTGTGAAAAGGGAAATGGGCACAGGGGTATCTTCTCATGATTGCTGGCTGTCAGCTAACATTGTCTTTTTGACCAGTGCAACAACTGTCCACTCACAGCGAAGTACACACAGCTATGTTGCTCTGATCCCCAGTCTTTCAACACAAAACATAAAAAATACACAATTTGTAATTATTTCCAAAATCATAATGTGTGAAAACTCAGTAATGAATTTTTATAGAAATATATATACTTTATAATAGAGGGAAACATTCCACGTGGGAAAAATTATATATAAAAACAAAGATGAAGTGACTTACCGAACGAAAGCGCTGGCAGGTCGATAGACACACAAACATACACACAAAATTCAAGCTTTCGCAACAAACTGTTGCCTCATCAGGAAAGAGGGAAGGAGAGGGGAAGACGAAAGGAAGTGGGTTTTAAGGGAGAGGGTAAGGAGTCATTCCAATCCCGGGAGCGGAAAGACTTACCTTAGGCTCCCGGGATTGGAATGACTCCTTACCCTCTCCCTTAAAACCCACTTCCTTTCGTCTTCCCCTCTCCTTCCCTCTTTCCTGATGAGGCAACAGTTTGTTGCAAAAGCTTGAATTTTGTGTGTATGTTTGTGTTTGTTTGTGTGTCTATCGACCTGCCAGCGCTTTCGTTCGGTAAGTCACTTCATCTTTGTTTTTATATATAATGTATATACTTTGTCACTCAGGTGGCAAAGGCAACAGTGCGCTCAGAAATTCTGTTACATTACATATCTTCTCACTGAGCTGAGCGACATAAGGTTTCAGATTCGATAACATAACACATATGAATTACTATATGCTGTGCTAGTTTAAGTGAAGTGATTCTTTCCAGGAATCAGTACTACACAACTGAGCTCATTGTGCTCTGCCATGAAACGTATAATGTGGCTAAAACAGTAACAATCTATTCATGCTAATACACTTCTGTTAATTGATATTTTTTAGACTAGTTTGTTAATAAACAGTTACATATCATGTGCAAAGTCCCTTTCTCTATAGCAAGCTGCATTCAGTTTTTACCTATATTGATAGTTTGGTAATAATATTAATATGTCACAGTTACCACAAATGATGCTATGCCTTTTTAAGGGAGGGTGGGCTGGAGCACCATGTACATTATAATTCTCCAGTGTGTGTGTGTGTGTGTGTGTGTGTGTGTGTGTGTGTGTGTATCTATATATAGTTGGTATCCAGATAGCTTTGCATTATGATGATGTAAAATAACCTTAGAATATTGCATGTAGTTCAAACCCCTGCCTGCCCCATTGCTGTAGTAGCAAGCAGATGTGATCCTCTTAAGAGTTGCTGTCAAGAATTATAAGATTGTTTAATCCATTTAGTAATTCATTTTTTGTTGCATTTATGCTGCTATGTTGTATTAGATTTCTCCCGTTACTTTCTTATGCATATACTTTGTAAATCTAATAAATCACTTACAATACGAGAGAAGGAAAGTTGCTACTCACCATATAGCGGAGATGCTCAGTCGCAATAGGCACAATAAAAAGATTCACACAATCATAACTTTCAGCCATTAAGGCCTTTGTCAGCAGTAGACACACACACACACACACACACACACGATGGGATATCCTATCAAAGGCAGGGCTACCTGTGAAACCAGTCATGTGATTTACAAGCTAAGCTGCAACCACTGTTCTGCATTCTATGTAGGCATGACAACCAACAAGCTGTCTGTCCACACGAACGGCCACCGACAAACTGTGGCCAAAAAGACAAGTGGACCACCCTGTAGCTGAACACACTGCCAAACATGATACCCCTCATTTCAGTGACTGCTTCACAGCCTGTGCCATATGGATCCGTCCCACCATCACCAACTTTTCTGAATTGCACGGGTGGGAACTTTCCCTGCAATACATCCTATGTTCCTGTAACCCTCCCGTCCTCACCCTTCGTTAGTCACTGTCCTTACCCATCCAGCCCCCTCCCTGTTACCATTCCAGCACTACATAGCCTTCATTTCACCACCAGACCCAGTCTTTTGATTTATTTTTATTTCTCTCCTTTCTGCTACTTACCCCCTCTCCCCTTCGCACCTTCTCTCCTGCCTTCCGTCTAAACTGCAACACTTCACTGTCCGCCATTCCCACCATACTATCCCTCCCCCTCCTTGCCCCAGCCTCCTCCTTACCCCCACCCAGTCACCACTTCCATCATGCGCTGGTGTTGCTGCTCACTATGTAGTTTCTGAGTCTCAGAATGCAGACGTGTGTACAAGTTGCGCTTGCGTGAGTATGCGTGTGTGTATGTGTGTCTACTGCTGACAAAGGCCTTAACGGCCGAAAGCTGTGATTGTGTGAATCTTTTCATTGTGCCTATCATGACTCAGCATCTCCGCTAAATGGTGAGTAGCAACTTTCCTTCTTTCGTATTGTTACATTCCATCCTGAATTTTCCATTGTTTAATAAATCAGTTACTATTTTTGTTAATAGGTCTTTCACTCCAGTAATGCAACTGAATTTTCAATATATTGTCACGGGCTTGTGATACAGGCTGTGATACTGAGACAAGAATATTTTAGTACATGAATGGCTGAATACTTAATGATCAGTGAGGCAACTCAGTTTCCAATAGATGTATATGTTAGATGGCCTCACCTGTGGTGAGTGAAATGAGATTTCAGGGCGACAGTATATTTGTTTAATTAACTTCTTTATTCCGGCACTCGGCCATAGTACATCAGGAACAGTTTACTCCCTCTCATGCAAAACAATAGATATTCGGCATTGTTAACAGCGCAAAGAGCGGGACTGAGCGTGGCGTGACTCGAATGGCACCGTCAGCAAAGTCTCCAGCTGCAGCCGTGATGACAGCATAGCAACGCAGCTGAAATTTCACTGGGGCAGCTGTTACCTCCCCCCAGCAAACAGGCAGCTCTCTGTTCCAACAGCGGCTCTTTCATGACTCAGGTCAGGCTGCCCTGTCCTGAGGTCAAACAGTGGACCCTGTACTGCATTCCAAAATGTTACTTTGGGTGTCACAGACTCGAAGTGGAGGGTGTGATATACTGAGACTAGAATATTTTAATACATGAATGCCTGAGTACTTGTACACTGTAAGCTATGTTCGTTTGGGGCTTAAGACACAAATTCAAAACATTCCCTGGTGGCAAGTGAGGAAAGGCTTCCATCCTTCTACTAGTTTATTACAGCGTTGGCTATTGCTACAACTCTTGTTCGCAGTACATAACACTCTTGCGTGCCTGCGGCTGACTGTGTTGCAACTCACTTCTGCACTGGTGTACTTTTTGACCGAATACTGTCAATATGGTACAATTTCCTTTGCCAATTCTGTATTTTGTAGACTGTAAACTATTTTAACTTCACTCTTGAGTATTATTTTTATGACTTCAGCAGCTAAAGTAACTTTGCAAAATAATCGGATTAAAATCACATTATTATTTTTTTCTCTCTCCACTGAAAATCATTTATTGTCATCATCTTATAAGATAGTTAAAATGAAAATTGGTGCAGGCACGCAGTGATTATCCACTCACAGTGAAGCGTTTGCACAGCCATGTTGCTCTGTTCACAGCTCATTCAACATTAAAAGTAAAAAATACACGTTATATAAATTATTTCCAAAAATCATAATATGTAAAAACTCTTCAATGAGCTTTTAAAAGAAACATATACCGTTACATTGCGTAGGCAGCAAAGACAACACTCCGTAGACTCTTCGACACCGTCACAATGCCCACCCCCCAAGGGCTATTACTCTCTTCTATTACACCATCAGCCAGTTGCTGATTGACAAACTCCCAAATCAATTTCAGGGACAGTGGTATTCTGTATAGCCTGCAATAAAGCAGTGCATTATTCCCTATTGATATCCTGTGTTGCATTACGGATGTTGCAGGCAATGCTCCTTTCTGAAAGAACAAGTCTTGAAATTCTAATAACAGTTCCTCCATCTGTGTCGTCTTGATCCCCTTTAAATGCCTCACCTTCTCATGAAACACAATTCTAGATAACATGGTCAGTCCCATCACCTCTCACCCACTAAATCTCTTTAGGCCAGCGACATGTGTGCCCCACTGTCCAACAAAAACTTATACTCTATACCACCTATTACACATACTATAGCACATTCCACCTTTTCATTCATTTTCACTGCATTTACTTTTACTGGAAATGCCTTTTGATAGGTGTGGGGTTCCCTCATAAGTTTAATGGGTGCTTATTAACACTCAAACCAGCCCTACCATTACTTCTATACCCCTGCTACCTATCCATTCCACCTCTTTTACTGTTCCTGTTAAGCCACTGGTAATTCATACCAAACCTATTGCTCTGTGGCTGGCATCATTGCCTCTGCACAGGCCCCCTATGTCTACAATTAACAAATTTTACATTTGATGCAAACACATTTCTCTGACCCCTTACACCTGATGAAACATCAGTTTCTTCATATTCCAATCTAATCTAACTGCTGCATGACGTACCAGTGCACATCCTCATAGATATCTCAGGTGCTAAACCTTTAAGGAGAGCATCAAGTACCCGTTGCTCAGCTTCCTGCAACACCTTGTTCACTTCATCATTATCTGATAACTCATGTACACGCACATTATGTTTCCTAATCCTACCCACAAAATCCTCTATGGCTTCATTATGCCTTTTTGAAATTATGCTCAACTGTTCACAGAAAAACCATCCACTTTCCTGCTTGCTATATCTCTGTTATAATTGTTGCCTGTGTTTTCGCCATATTCAGAGCCCTCAAGTGAGCTACCTGATTAACTGATAACTGCCTAAATTCCTCACCAGTGACACTGTGTCTCTGATTTCACCAGTGCATCACCCTTAATAATTTTTATAAACTTAGTACTAATAATTCAACAATAACAGGGACAGAACACTCCATACCTACTTATACTACCACACTCACTACTTCTGTCTAATTATGAGCCACTTGGGCTCTCTACACTGCCTGGCCATTTGGCCAAAACAGTTATGTGTAAAACAAACAACTGCCACAGATTCTACACAAGTGGAAGAATGCCCAAGCAAATTGCACTGTGTACGTCACACAGAGTCTAGTCATTCATCTTTAGAATTACCCTTAAACTGAGAGACATCCATCAGCTCTTCTGATCTCAAAACAGTAACTCAGTAATCATGATGTCCCCTACTCTCAGTTTCATGATTGTCACCACAAAAGAACAGAATAGTCTCCCTCAGCCCACGTTATCACTGGCTGACGTCACCACGAGAGACAGAAGAGTGTGTTGGACCCTCCACAGTGCAATGTCCAATTGCACTGTGGAGGGTGCGACACACTCTTCTGTCCCCCGTGGCGACGTCAGCTTTCTTGAAACAACTCTGTTGAGTGCAGTTGCACTCAGGTGGGTGAGTGGTGGTGACTGTGGTCTCAGGGGCCCCGTGGAAACACTGTTGACCAAAAGAAAAGCACTTATTCAACTTTAAATACATATTGCGTCACTAGCTCATTGGGGCAAGCACACCTCACTTTGTTGACCTCGCTGGCACTTGCTCGTGGCCGCCTTCTTCTGTCAGGTGATGACTACAGGCCAAAGGGCGGCCATCAGCCTCAGTTGGCCACTGCTGTGTCATCAATGGCACTGTGTGGTGTTGTGTACCTATTTTGTATCGGGGCACAGCCTCTTCTAGCGACTCAGCCCTACACATGCCCTCTGCGGCGGTTCCCGGTGACTGCTGTGCACAGGATGTGACCTGTTGCCCTCCATCAGGATTTGGACAGTGCCTTGTGTGGACAACAGGTTGACAGTGCTATGGCACTAAGTCCCACAAGAAACTCGATAGTGGCGGCAGAAATCTGATGTAAAGTGTATCTGCTGTATACAATGGTTCACCATAATTATTTTCACTTGTATTATTTCTTATATCATCTTGTTAGTATGTCGGTGGCTTGATAGGTTTCTTGTCCCAAACTGGTTGTCCATAAATAAATACACATTACAGCTGCACACGGTTATTTAAATATACAAAATATATGAATGTTATTGGTTAAATAAAAGATATACTCTCCAAATGGTGGCAAGGTAAAAATTATGCAAGCTTCCAGAGCCAGGAGGTTTGAAGGGGAATGAAAAGAGGTGAAGGAAAAGGGCTGTATAGGTCTATAAAAAGAGATAGATTTCGGAAAAGCCACCTGGAACCACAGGTCATGGGAGACTTGCCGGATGGGATGAGAAGGAAGGAGTCCTTCTTTCTCATCCCGTCCAGAAAGTCTCCCCCGACCCGTGATTCTGGGTGACTTTTCCAAAATCTACCCCTTTTCCTAGACATCTCCTTCGCCCCTCTTCCTTCCCCTTCAACCTTTCTGCCTGGAGAAAGAGCCACTGGCTCCAAAAGCTTGCATAATTATAACTTTTTATGTGCGTGTTCTGTTGCTGCTTGGTGAGTAGGTTTTTTATCTATCCGATTACATTGTATTGTCAAAAATTTATTGTTTTCATTGTAATAGAATATATAAATAGATGTATGTGTGTATGTTCCTGGCTAACTTGTGGAACACCTGGAGAAATTTCAACCAAATTGGGAAAATAACTAGGGAGGGAATAAAAGAGTGCCAGTAGTGGGGTTTGGTTGGGAAGGAGTTGTCACATTAAAATAATTGTCACATTATAGTTTTTGATGTTGCTAGATTGTGTAGTGGTGATTCCAGTGAAAATTCACTGCCTTGGTTTGATGGGAATGGGATTGGGGTGACATGGAAACCATATCTGTGGATTTCGTGGAGTATTTTCAGCCAAACATGTATCATTTGCTATCTGGAAGAACACTCAAAGTGAAAGGGGAAGAGTCTTTCCTAGTACTGCCATGATGTGAGATTGAAGTGAATGCTCATACTGAAAATAATCGAAAATGACGTATTTTAGTGTCATGTCCAAAGGCCTTCTGGGTCGTTGACTGATTTTGTCACGGTATTAATGGTATATCACCCCTACTGGTCGGGTGGAAGAGCGAAAGAAATGACACAAAAATATGGAACTGGGCAACTCTGGGTAATCAGCTACACTTTCATGAGAGTCTATTATTTTGAAACAATTATAAAACGGTAAAAACTATAAATAAAACAGATGAATGAAAGTTGTGTAGAATTCTGTTGAAGTTTAAATATTACAAATTTTTATGCCTCTTAGTCCTGACTGCAAACTGTTTCCTCAGTGTGACTTTGACATCAGTTTATAATGGAATTTTTAAAGATGATTTTTATCGAGTGCTGTCATGTATTCATTTATTTTTGTCTTTGTGTGTATTTTAAATTATACATTTACTTTTCAGCTTCTGTCTTCACAGGTAGGTACGGTTTCAAGATATTATGTGATTTTCACTCGTGACAGTAATGAAAGAGCTTGTTGACAATGTGGAAGAGCTTTGTGAGTGAATACTTAACTTTGTCCCCCCACCCCCACCCCTCCATCCACCCTCTGAGTTTGCTTTATTGTCTTCCTACTTTCTAAAGGGGAGATGGAAGACAATTTTTATCCCTATTCTGCCAATGCTATTTTATCCTTTAACTAGGTACACTTTTCAAAAGAAATATAAGTGTTACAACAATGAAAACACACACACACACACACACACACACACACACACTTGTCTCATATCGTGTATGCCCCCCTGTGAACACACAGAAGTGCCACCATACAACGTGGCACAGACTCGACTAATGCCTGAAGTAGTGCTAGAGGGAATTGACACCCTGAATCCTGCAGCGCTGCCCATAAATCCATAACAGTACGAGAGGGTGGAGATGTCTTCTGTTGCAAGGCATCCCAGATATGCTCAATAATGTTCATTTCTGGGGAGTTTGGTGGTCAGCAGAAGTATTTGAACTCAGAGAGTGTTCCTGGAGGCACACTGTAGCTACTCTGGACATATGGGGTTCACTGTCCTGCTGGAACTGATAAAAGTCCATTGAAATGCACAACGGACTTGAACGGACGCAGGTGATCAGACAGGATGCTTATGTACATGCCACCTGTCAGATTCATTTCTAAATGTAGCAAGGGCCCCATATCACTCCAACTGCACATGCCCCACAACATTATAGAGCCTCCACCAACTTGAACAGTCCCCTGCTGAGATGCAGGCTCCATGGATTCATGAGGTTTTCTCCATACTCGTACATGTCCACTCGATACAATTTGAAAAGAGTCTCCTCCAGCCAGACAAAATGTCTCCAGTTATCAACAGTCCAGTGTCAGTATTGACAGGCCCAGGCAAGGCGTGAAGCTTTGTGTCGTGCAGTCATCAATGGTACATGAGTGGTCCCTTGGTTCCGGAAGCCCACATTGATGATGTATCGTTGAATGGTTCATACGCTGACCTTTATTGGTGGCCCAGCATTGAAATCTGCATCAATTTGTGGAAAGGTTGCACTTCTGTCACATTGAACAATTCTCTTCAGTCATCGTTGGTCCCGTTCTTGCAGGATCTTTTCCCAGCCGCAGCAGTCTCAGAGATTTGATATCTTATCGGATTCATGATATTCACATTACATACGTGAAATGGTCGTACGGGAAAACCCCCACTTCATCACTACCTCGGAGATGCTGTGTCCCACTGCTCGTGCGCCGACTATAACACCACGTTCAACTCCACTTAAATCTTGAGAACCTGCCATTGTAGGAGCAGTATCTGATCTAACAACTGCGCCTGGTACTTAATGTCTTATATAGGTGTTTCCGGCCGCAGCAGCGTATTCTGCCTGTTTTTTTTAACACACACACACACACACACACACACACACACACACACACACACACAAAGTAAAATGAACTAAATACCTCTTATGGATTTGGAGAATTTTTATATTCTTTCTCTAATAATATTCCACATTTTTTAATAAATTAATTATTATAAAACAGTTTCGTTGGGGTCTTGGTTCTCAATATACTTGTTATAATTTATTACCATTCTGAGTACGAATTGACAAAATTTCATATTTCTAACCAAATTAGTTTAGAAAATAATGGTACCTGAAAGTCAAAAAATGTAGTTTTGAGAAAAATCAATTTAAAATTTAGTGTTGCAGTTTTAGTATACCATATTTACTCGAATCTAAGGCGCACTGGAATCTAAGCCGCACCTGAAAAATGAGACTCGAAATAAAGAGGGGATAAAAAAAAAAAATTCCCGAATCTAAGCCGCACCTGAAATTTGCGACTCGAAATTCAAGGGGAGAGAAAAGTTTTAGGCCGCACCTCCATATCGAAACAAAGTTGGTCCATTGCAATATGAGACACAATTTATGTCGAATGAATGACGATACAGCGACAGTAGTTTGGTTTGAGTCATAAGCTTCGCATTTAAGCTTTGCCAGGTACCCATTGCTATGCGTCAGGCGCTCCATCCATATTTATACGAGTACCCTTCCTTTTTCACGTGCTCCGTCTGGTTTGAATCGATTGCTTATTTTGCTTTGATCTGATAAGTGCTGTTTTCTTTGTTATAGGTGTTCACATCACTCTAAGCTGAAAATGCATTACTGTACTGTTTCATGCATTGTTTGTCGCATTCTGATAGTGCGTGTTTACGGCCTGTCGCCGCTCGCGGCACAGCTTGCTTTTGTGCGCGCTACCGCCGCTTAAAAAAAAAAAAAAAAAAAAAAAAAAAAAAAAAAAAAAAAAGAGAGAGAGTGAGAGAGAGAGGAATCGTCTCATTAGCGAAACAATGGCAAGACACTGCTATTTGTTATTACTTACGCTGCTGCTTTCTTTGATAATGATCAACAAGAACCAAGTAATAGACTGCGTATGATAGAACATGTTCTGAACGAGAGTTAGGTGAAAATTTTTCTCCGTTTGAAAATCTTTGCGGCCGCTTCTTTAGTACATCAAATTCTGCACAGAAATTAGTCATCTTAGATTTAAAAATCTAGTCAGTTGCCGTGCTTCATTTCTGACTGTATCACTATTAGGCATAAGAATAATACGAATATAAACATGACACGATACATATATTCTTCCGCGTTTGCTGTTGTCTCACTCTAGTTTCGTAGTTTATTAGGCAGACAGGATTTAAATGAGATAGCAGCAAATGCGAAAGAATACATGGCAAAATGTTTATAATTCATATTATTCTTATGGTGAAGAGAATACTGCATGTGATTCACGTTTCATCAGGTTCCTATTAGCAACCATCTCTTTGGAGATAAGAGAACGACTTGTATGAATATCAAGAGTTCAGATGGAAACCCAGTTCTAAGCAAAGAAGGGAAAGCAGAAAGGTGGAAGGAGTATATAGAGGGTCTATACAAGGGCGATGTAATTGAGGACAATATTATGGAAATGGAATTTGGAGATAAGAGAACGACTTGTATGAATATCAAGAGCTCAGATGGAAACCCAGTTCTAAGCAAAGAAGGGAAAGCAGAAAGGTGGAAGGAGTATATAGAGGGTCTATCCAAGGGCGATGTACTTGAGGACAATATTATGGAAATGGAAGAGGATGTAGATGAAGGTGAAATGGGAGATATGACACTGCGTGAAGAGTTTGACAGAGCACTGAAAGACCTGAGTTGAAACAAGGCCCCCGGAGTAGACAACATTCCATTGGAACTACTGACGGCCTTGGTAGAGCCAGTCCTGACAAAACTCTACCATCTGGTGAGCGAGAAGTATGAAACAGGCGAAATACCCTCAGACTTCAAGAAGAATATAATAATTCCAATCCCAAAGAAAGCAGGTGTTGACAGATGTGAAAATTACCGAACTATCAGTTTAATAAGTCACAGCTGCAAAATACTAACACGAATTCTTTACAGACGAATGGAAAAACTAGTAGAAGCCAACCTCGGGGAAGATCAGTTGGGATTCCGTAGAAACACTGGAACACGTGAGGCAATACTGACCTTACGACTTATCTTAGAAGAAAGATTAAGGAAAGGCAACCTACATTTCTAGCATTTGTAGACTTAGAGAAAGCTTTTGACTATGTTGACTGGAATACTCTCTTTCAAATTCTAAAGGTGGCAGGGGTAAAATACAGGGAGCGAAAGGCTATTTACAATTTGTACAGAAACCAGATGGCAGTTATGAGTCGAGAGGCATGAAAGGGAAGCAGTGGTTGGGAAGGGAATAAGACAGGGTTGTAGCCTCTTCCCGATGTTGTTCAATCTGTTTATTGAGCAAGCAGTAAAGGAAACAAAAGAAAAATTCAGAGTAGGTATTAAAATTCATGGAGAAGAAATAAAAATTTTGAGGTTCGCCGATGACATTGTAATTCTGTCAGAGACAGCAAAGGACTTGGAAGAGCAGTTGAACGGAATGGACAGTGTCTTAAAAGGAGGATATAAGATGAACATCAACAAAAGCAAAACAAGGATAATGGAATGTAGTCTAATTAAGTCGGGTGATGCTGAGGGAATTAGATAGGAAATGAGACACTTAAAGTAGTAAAGGAGTTTTGCTATTTGGGGAGCAAAATAACTGATAATGGTCGAAGTAGAGAGGATATGAAATGTAGACTGGCAAAGACAAGGAAAGCGTTTCTGAAGAAGAGAAATTTGTTAACATAGAGTATAGATTTAAGTGTCAGGAAGTCATTTCTGAAAGTATTTGTATGGAGTGTAGCCATGTATGGAAGTGAAACATGGACGATAAATAGATTGGACAAGAAGGGAATAGAAGCTTTCGAAATGTGGTGCTACAGAAGAATGCTGAAGATTAGATGGGTAGATCACATAACTAATGAGGAAGTATTGAATAGGATGGGGGAGAAGAGAAGTTTGTCGCACAACTTGACCAGAAGAAGGGATCAGTTGGTAGGACATGTTCTGAGGCATCAAGGGATCACCAATTTAGTATTTGAGGGCAGCGTGGAGGGTAAAAATCGTAGAGGTAGACCAAGAGATGAATACACTAAGCAGATTCAGAAGGATGTAGGTTGCAGTAGGTACTGGGAAATGAAGAAGCTTGCACAGGATAGAGTAGCATGGAGAGCTGCATCAAACCAGTCTCAGGACTGAAGACCACAACAACAACAACAACAACAACTCTTCTCACAGGTAGGAAAAAATTCAGAACGTAGAGTTGGCCATATTGACAAACATCCTAAACAGTCTTGCTAATCGGATTTTTGTAGTACATGAAATTCTGCTACGTTCGAAGATGAACAATACAGAATTTGTATTTACTTCGTTGGATAATGTATGAAAATGCAGTGGTTGAAACTCGGGGCGGAGAAAAAAAGCTCGTCTTCCACCT
This sequence comes from Schistocerca serialis cubense, assembly GCF_023864345.2. NCBI lineage: Eukaryota > Metazoa > Arthropoda > Insecta > Orthoptera > Acrididae > Schistocerca > Schistocerca serialis. The sequence goes on along the minus strand of NC_064638.1, from coordinate 1,123,645,661 downwards.
ATCTTTTTTTAAAAATTTATTTACTGGCGCAGAGGTTTTGGCGCCAGTATTTATCTTTGTGCCTACAAAGCATGCCTGTGTAGCGCTACATATATTCGACTGCAGAAATTAGTTGTATTGGCACCTACCAACATTTTTCAGAACTTCTGCTTACTTTGCACTTGATTCTAAGCCGCATGCGGTTATTTGGATTACAAAAACCGGAAAAAATGTGCGGCTTAGATTCGAGTAAATACGGTAGTTATTGATGAGAATTACTTACCACTAATATTTGCCTGCACCATTCTGAGCATCATCTGAATCAAACTGATCTTTTCTTCTGTAGGTCCCTCTTCTTTTCTGTCTGGCTTCTTTTTTGCATTTTAAATTATCAATTTCTGCTTTGCAGAGTCTAAATATTTGCACAAGGATTTTGCAGTATTTCCACTAGATTTTATGCCAAATACTTCCAAGGTATCCAGTTTTCTTGTTGCACCACCATTGAAGCATAAAATACCATCAAAACAATATCTTTACAAAGATCTCTAAATATAGGTTTAATTTCATTCGTTACTGCTGCAGGTAAAAAATGTATGTGGTCATATGTTGCACTTCTCCTGTACGTGCACCAAGTGTCAGGATCTTTCAGGCAAAGCCAGTGCTGAGGATTCTTGCTTCCCTGACATGGGCTTAATGACAGGTGGTGCCGTCCACCTGCATAGCTGGACGGTAATGTGCTTGCGTCCCATCCAGTAGGCGCGGGTTCAATTCCCGGCCGGGTTGGAGATTTTACCCACTCTTGGAGATTTTACCCACTCTTGGACTGGGTGTTGTGTTGTCCTCGTCATCATTTCATCCTCATCACTGGCACGTGAGTCGCCCAATGTGGCGTCGACTGAAAGAAGATTCGCACTCGGCGGTCGAACTTCCCCGGGTGGGGCCCCCCGGCCATCAATGCCATACGCTCATTTCATTTCATTTCTACAGCTGGTGCGTAAGTAAGTATTATCATCTCTTTTTCGGAATGATCATTGAGCCTCCCATAACCCATGATGTGATGTGCATTCAGTAGTAGGAATTTTGTTTGTCAGTGCTACCTGATAAATCTCCAATACATATTAAGTCAGTGTGATTCCTGAATCAACAGAGCACTCTTTCACTAATTCAGATAAAATTGTTATGCACACATGTTCACATGTTTAGTAAGTAATTCCCACCCTCTCTTCAGCAGTCAGTCTGCTGTTCAGTTGAGATATTCTTAGTGGTGATTGTCCTTCATTTTCCACAAGTATTACAACTTGTCTTTTGTTGAGGGATTTCTATGTGAATCTATACTTCACAGACCATTATACAGATTCCAAGAATACACTGCAAATTTTTGTAAATTTGCACTGACTTAAAAAATCTGTAATGCAGGGCCTTGCATAGTGCTGAGCTGGATAGTGCCTGAGATACAGTCACCACCATGCAGTGTTCATGAATTACGCTCTTATGCAGCTTGCTACATATTGCGTGAATACTGCAGAAAGTGAGTACTGCAGAAATGGAATGTTCCTAAGCTTATTGTGAGTGGTCACTTGTTAAAAAGAGACGTTCCTAAGCTTATTGTGAGTGGTCATTTGTTAGCTGGCTAGATTTCTGTCATTACTACGTAAGTCACTGTATGTGCCTGTAGATTGCAGTTCAGGGTTTCTGACTCTTTTTGTCAGCAAGTTTCTTCTGATAAATATGGTGGCAATGCCGTATATGGATAGGTGGAAAGTAGGAATTCCTTCATGAAAAAAATAGAAACTTTTGCTTATCTGTTGGCAAAAAGCTCTTGGGGTGTCTAGCCGGGTGGTAGTGTTAAAATACCGCGACATTTCGACTAGTGTCATACTCATCATCTTCTGGTAAAGTTTTGAAATATGCTATTGGGACCGTCATAAAGGAATCCATTAATATAAAGAGTTCACAAGAAACTGGCCAATAGAGATGAAGGGTACCAGCTAAGTGTGGCGTGGATTTCCACATTGTGGCAATGTGACAAGATTTGTGTCCAGCTCTGTCCAATTCGTAAAATGCGGCGGCCAGAATGCCCACACAGAGATGCGAACAGCGCACCCACTACACACACTACCGCAGCATCCAGCCCCCCCCACTGCCCACTGGCCAGACAGTACCTGGTCACAAGTAGCCTGGTGGAGGGTGGCACACCGCTACTGTAAGTAATGTAGCATCCACATATCTTGACACTGCCAGAAGACAACGAGTGAGGGCTTGCACTCGGCCAACCAGTGTATGGCCTGTGCAGGGTGTGGCAGTGTAGTGCTGGAGGAGACTTGTTGGAACATCATAGCATCTAAACACTGCGACCCGGCTGGATACCTGAGAGCTTTTCACCAAAGATATACGTTGGGGGAGCCAACATCCAATTATCTATCTTATTTAATGAGGAAATTTCAAGGAAGTGATTAAAGTATGACATGGAAATATATGGACTTGCGTCATTGATACCTTTGGGCCTTGTTCCAAGGCATATTTTTTGTGCCTATTGACTCATCTCCTAGCATTGGCCACTTTAGCAATGGCTATAAAGACTAAGGTATCAGTTTCAAACACAAACAAGTTTTGCTAGCTGACCCCTGCCTAAGATTGCGGAGTCATGCCAAGATGTGTTATGGCGCTTATAGTGGGGAAGAGTTCCTACTGTTTGCTTTATTTAACACTAAGATACCCAACTTGTCTAATTTCAGTCCATGTTATTTTCTATTAAAGTTGTTTTTGCAGTTTTCAATTTCTGTAGCTCCTCTGTATATCACAACATAGTAATGATTGGATCTTGATAAATCCAAAGTAACAAGGAAATAAATTTTGTGATTTCTTGGTCTTGGTGCATTATCTGCTGTTGCCGTGCATTATCTGCTGTTGCCAATTTATCCATGTTTCCCAGACAACAAATACTTATTTTTCAATATTATACCAGTGTACACTAATACCCTTGCGGGTACATTCAGATATCTTCTGTAAACTATTCAAATAAAAGGTCTTTGATTTCGAGTCCAACCAAGCATTCACAGCATCAGTCACTACATTATCATTGTCAAATCATCGTCCTTTGAGGTCTTTTTTTTTTAGGTTTGGTAAAAGAAAAAAAGTCTGATGAAGCCAAATCTGGAGAATATGGTGGATGACATAACATTTCGAACACACAGTCGTGCAGAGTTTCCAGTATTGCGAGGGCTCTGTGCGCCAGTTAATTGTCCTGATGCAAAAGAACTCCGTGTGCCAATTTTCCGCACCTTCTTTTCTTTATCTCTTCTCTCAAATGAAGCAGGAGGTTGCAATAGTAAGATGCATTGGTAGTTCACCCTTTTGCAAGTAATACACCATAATTACCCATCCCAGAAGACTGATGCTGTCACCTTACTGGCTGATTTTTGCTCCTGGAATTTTTTTGGGTTAGGGGATTTAGGATGTTTCCATTGCTGTGACTGTTGTTTTGTCTCAGGATCAAAGTGGTGAACCCACGTTTCTCTGTTGCACGAGATGGAACAATGCCCTTAAGTGTATTCTGCCTGTCCTCCACAATTTTAATGCGTTCTAGTGGCAAAACTAATGAAATTCGAGTTGCGTACCCACGAAGTGTCACCAAAAAAAGTAGGTTGTGGTGTTTATGCGAGACATTATGGTAACTATCTCGGTCTAGAAACTTTTTGACCATCCCTCTTATATGTACTTGATGTTTAGCAGTTTGCAATATTGAAACAGAGTACCAGATGGAAAAATCCAACAATTCCTAATTTTAACTCGACCCGTGTGAGAAGGTGCAATATTTTCTTTGATCTTAACGTTTTGATGCATAAAAAAGGCAGTGAACAGAAATTTTATTTGTGATATATTTATTAAACTGCAAATGCCTCATTTAATTTGCCATCCTAATTTTCTTCAGGAACCATCAATTGTTCTATTTTGTGAACAAAACAGTCTAGATCATGTTATATAACAGTTATGACTGACTTTGTCCAAGTTGTACCATCTTCAGATTTAACACAAAAATACAGGACTATTTTGCCCACAAGTGTCACTAATATTTCATTTTTCAGGCTTCCTTTGTGCGACCGATTAATGGTCTGCTTCCAGGTGTTCTGCTGAGTTGTTGTTTCCATTTTATGCACATTAATTTGATGACCAAAGGACCCATCAATCTTCTTCAGGAGCTGTGACTTTTGCTGTTATGTGTACTCAGCGCTCATTACACCTGGACATCATCAAGGCAGCCAGTACACATAACAGCAAACCTCACAGCTCTGTAAGAAGGTGGCTGGCTATAATATTGTTCATAAAATGGTAGGACAACTCAACAGAACACCCAGAAGCACACAATCAGCTGTTTCTCGTTTCAATGTAATAACACACACTAGCTGATGCCAGTGGTAGGAACAGTTCTGTATTTTAGTCTTAAATCTAAAGATTAGATTAGATTAAATTAAATTCAGTTTTCATTCCATAGACCCAAAAATGAGATGATTCTTGTGGGTGTGGCACAAATCAGAAAGTATAACATAAAACGTTTGAATGTAATACTCACTACCCTGATCATTTGTCAGGAGATTGTTAGAGTAGGTGAATACATTATAGTAAACTGGAACTGCTAATTTTACAGAATTAATATTCTCTCAGAATGAAACATAGTTATACACTTTTAATAAATTTATCAATATTATGAGAAGGAAAGTTGCCACTCACCATATAACGGAGATGCTGAGTCGCAAATAGGCAATTATAGCTTTCTGCTGTTAAGGCCTTTGTCAACAATAGACAGCCATACATGGCCCCCCCCCCCCCCCCCCCCCACACACACACACACACACACATGCGCCACTGCAATCTCAGGCAACTGAAACCACACATTCCATCCTGGATTTTCCATTGTTAGTTTTAATAAGTTTATCATTGAAAAAATACCTAATCTTGACTGCCGTGACCATGTGCTGTTAAAACTGAAATATAATAGGCATTTTTACTGAAGCTGAACTAACAGTCCCTGTTAAGATATTCTTCTATAGAGTAAAGGAGATGCCTATCATATGTCTTTCAGACTCTGTTTAAACTTTGGTTTATGTGAAACCAGGTTTTTAATGGTTGCTGGCAATTTATTGAAAATCTGTGTTCCTGAATATTGGACCCTTTTTTATACCAAGGTAAGTGATTTTAGGTCTTTATGTAGATTGTTCATATTCCTGGTATTGATACTATGTATTGAGCTATTGGTTGGAAATGGAGATATATTACTTGCAACAGATTTCATGTAGGAATAAATAAACTTCAAGTAATGCTTAGGATATAAAGTTCCTTGAATAGGTTTCTACATGATGTTTTTGAATTAACGCCACAAATGAGTCTTATTACACACTTCTGCATGCTAAAAATGTTTGCTCGATTTGACAAGTTACCCCAGAATATGATCCCGTTGGACATAACAGAATGAAAGTAAGCAAAGTATGTAAGTTTTTTTATACTTATATCTCCTACATATGACATCAAAATACAGACTCGATTAGGTGCTTGAGGTTCTGTGGTATGCTTTTCCCAACTGCATTTATTATTGATTTGTAATGCCAGAAATTTAACATTGTCAACCTCTCCAATCTGCATGCCTTCATATGTTGTACACATGCTGGAAGGAAATCTTGTACAGGTTCTGAACTGCATATAGTGGGTCTTTTCAAAGTTTAATGACAGTGAGTTAGCTTTAAACCATATATTGCCGGTGAAAATTTAATTAGCAGCCATTTCTAAATCTGTACTTGACTTGCTATTTATAGCAATGTTTGCATCATCAAAACAAATTTAGCATCTGCCAATGTAACGGATTAATGTTCACAAGAAAAAAACAAAGGACCCAAGATGGAACCTTGAGGAACACCACATGTAATTAATTCCCAATCAGATGAAGACTGACTGCTTACTGCACAGATATTTTGCAAGGACACCCTTTGTTTCCCATTAGTCAGATAAGAATCAAACCATTTCGCAGCACTGCCGGTGACACCATAATATTCTAATTTACTTAAGAGAATGCTGTGATTAACACAGCCATCTAATGAATTAAGTACAGTCTCACTGTACATGTAAATAGCTTTCTCTATATTGGAACCCTTAAGAAACTCAAACTAACTTAGACAAGATGTTATTTGCAGTCAGATGCTTACGGAGACATTTGAACACAATATTTTGAGATATTTTTGAAAAAGCTGGCAAAAGTGAAATGGGCCAGTAGTTTGATGGTACCTCTTTATCCCCCTTCTCGTAAAGAGGCTTGTTGTTGTTGTGGTCTTCAGTCCTGAGACTGGTTTGATGCAGCTCTCCATGCTACCCTATCCTGTGCAAGCTTCTTCATCACCCAGTACTTACTGCAACCTACATCCTTCTGAATCTGCTCAGTGTATTCATCTGTTGGTCTCCCTCTACGATTTTTACCCTCCACGCTGCCCTCCAATGCTAAATTTGTGGTCCCTTGATACCTCAGAACATGTCCTACTAACCGGTCCCTTCTTTTGTCAAGTTGTGCCACAAACTCCTCTTCTCCCCAATTCTATTCAGTACTTCATCATTAGTTATGTGATCTACCCATCTAATCTTCAGCATTATTCTGTAGCACCACATTTCGAAAGCTTCTATTCTCTTCTTGTCCAAACTATTTAACGTCCATGTTTCACTTCCATACATGGCTACACTCCATACAAATACTTTCAGAAATGACTTCCTGACACTTAAATTTATACTCTATGTTAACAAATTTCTCTTCTTCAGAAACGCTTTCCTTGCCATTGCCAGTCTACATTTTATATCTTCTCAACTTTGACCATCATCAGTTATTTTGCTCCCCAAATAGCAAGACTCCTTTACTACTTTAAGTGTGTTATTTCCTAATCTAATTCCATCAGCATCACCCAACTTAATTCGACTACATTCCATTATCCTCGTTTAGCTTTTGTTGATGTTAATCTTATATCCTCCTTTTAAGACACTGTCCATTCCATTCAACTGCTCTTCCAAGTCCTTTGCCGTCTCTGACAGAATTACAATGTCATCAGCGAACTCCAAAGTTCTTATTTCTTCTCCATGGATTTTAATACCTACTCTGAATTTTTCTTTTGTTTCCTTTACTGCTTGCTCAATATACAGATTGAATAACATTGGGGAGAGGCTACAACCCTGTCTCACTCCCTTCCCAACCACTGCTTCCCTTTCATGCCTCTCGACTCATAACTGCCATCTGGTTTCTGTACAAATTGTAAATAGCCTTTCGCTCCCTGTATTTTACCCCTGGCACCTTTAGAATTTGAAAGAGAGTATTCCAGCTTTCTCTAAGTCTACAAATGCTAGAAACGTAGGTTTGCCTTTCCTTAATCTTTCTTCTAAGATAAGTCGTAGGGTCAGTATTGCCTCACGTGTTCCAAAATTTCTACGGAATCCAGACTGATCTTCCCCGAGGTCGGCTTCTACCTGTTTTTCCATTCGTCTGTAAAGAGCTTAGATGGAAACCTAGTTCTAAGCAAAGAAGGTAAAGCAGAAAGGTGGAAGGAGTATATAGAGGGTCTATACAAGGGTGATGTACTTGAGGACAATATTATGGAAATGGAAGAGGATGTAGATGAAAATGAAATGGGAAATATGATACTGCGTGAAGAGTTTGACAGAGCACTGAAAGACCTGAGTCGAAACAAGGCCCTGGGAGTAGACAACATTCCATTAGAACTACTGACAGGTTTGGGAGAGCCAGTCCTAATGAAACACTACCATCTGGTGAGCAAGATGTATGAAACAAGCAAAATACCCTCAGACTTCAAGAAGAATATAATAATTCCCATCCCAAAGAAAGCAGGTGTTGACAAATGTGTAAATTACCGAACTATCAGTTTAATAAGTCACGGCTGCAAAATACTAACGCAGATTCTTTACAGACAGCAAAGGACTTGGAAGAGCAGTTGAATGGAATGGATAGAGTCTTGAAAGGAGGGTATAAGATGAACATCAACAAAAGCAAAACGAGGATAGTGGAATGTAGTCTAATTAAGTGTGGTGATGCTGAGGGAATTAGATCAGGAAATGAGACGCTTAAAGTAGTAAAGGAATTTTGCTATTTGGGGAGCAAAATAACTGATGATGGTCGATGTAGATAGGATATAAAATGTAGATTGGCAATGGCAAGGAGAGCGTTTCTGAAGAGGAGAAATTTGTTAACATCGAGTATAGATTTAAGTGTCAGGAAGTCATTTCTGAAAGTATTTGTATGGAGTGTAGCCATGTATGGAAGTGAAACATGGACGATAAATAGTTTGGACAAAAAGAGAATTGAAACTTTCGAATTGTGGTGCTACGGAATAATGCTGAAGATAGATGGGTAGATCACATAACTAATGAGGATGTATTGAATAGGATGGGGGAGAAGAGAAGTTTGTGGCACAACTTGACTAGAAGAAGGGATTGGTTGGTAGGACGTGTGTTGAGGCATCAAGGGATCACCAATTTAGTATTGGAGGGCAGCTTGGAGGGTAAAAATCGTAGAGGGAGACCAAGAGATGAATACACTAAGCAGATTCAGAAGGATGTCGGTTGCAGTAGGTACTGGGAGATGAAGAAGCTTGCACAGGATAGAGTAGCTTGGAGAGCTGCATCAAACCAGTCTCAGGACTGAAGACCACAACAACAACAACCTTCTAGTATCTCCAGGCTTCTTCCATGTATACAACCTTCTTTCATGATTCTTGAATCAAGTGTTAGCTAAGATTAAGTTATGCTCTGTGCAAAACTCTACCAGGCGACTTCCTCTTTCATTTCTGTGCCCCAATCCATATTCACCTACTATGTTTCCGTCTCTCCCTTTCCCTACTCTCGAATTCCAGTCACCCATGACTATTAAATTTTCGTCTCCATTCACTATTTGAATAATTTCTTTTATCTCATCATACATTTCATCAATTTCTTCATCATCTGCAGAGCTAGTTGGCATATAAACTTGTACTACTGTAGTAGGTGTTTTAACTTAAGCACATTTAGCCAGTCTGGAAATGGGTCACTGATAGGAGGTTGATTACACAAATATCTTCAGCTAGAACTCAACTCACTTCCTTGACATATTATCATAACCACTAGAATACTTCGATTTTAAGGATTTTGTGATGGAAGCTACTTCTTTGGGAGACGTGAGTGTAATTTTCATTTTATTGAAGCTATTTGTAAAGACTGGTCTCAGATACTCCATTGCATTGTTTACCGAAGCTGAAACACCAAGCTGTCAGTAACAGAAACAAAGCACTTCTTTAGGAGGTTTGCAACACTACATGCACTTGTTACCAATGTCTCATTTATTTTAGTGCTCTCTGTTCCTCTTCCTTTTTTGCCTCACTGTCTGTGTCTTCACTGTATCCCATAAAGTTTTTATTTTGTTGCCTGGTGTGTGTCCCTAAACTTCATCAATAGTGTGTCATGATAAGATTTTCTTTCTCCCTTCAGAGATTTCCATCTGAGCTTATGAAGTATATATATATATATATATATATATATATATATATATATATATATATATATATATATGGTTATAATAGAGGGAAACATTCCACGTAGGAAATATATATCTAAAAACAAAGATGATGTGACTTACCAAATGAAAGTGCTGGCAGGTCGACAGACACACAAACAAACACAAACATACACACAAAATTCAAGCTTTCGCAACAAACTGTTGCCTCATCAGGAAAGAGGGAAGGAGAGGGAAAGACGAAAGGATGTGGGTTTTAAGGGAGAGGGTAAGGAGTCATTCCAATCCCGGGAGCGGAACACTTACCTTAGGGGGAAAAAAGGACGGGTATACACTCGCACAAACACACATATCCATCCACACATATACAGACACAAGCAGACATATTTAAAGACCAATATTAAATATGTCTGCTTGTGTCTGTATATGTGTGGATGGATATGTGTGTTTGTGCGAGTGTATACCCGTCCTTTTTTCCCCCTAAGGTAAGTGTTCCGCTCCCGGGATTGGAATGACTCCTTACCCTCTCCCTTAAAACCCACATCCTTTCGTCTTTCCCTCTCCTTCCCTCTTTCCTGATGAGGCAACAGTTTGTTGCGAAAGCTTGAATTTTGTGTGTATGTTTGTGTTTGTTTGTGTGTCTGTCGACCTGCCAGCACTTTCATTTGGTAAGTCACATCATCTTTGTTTTTAGATATATATATATATATATATATATATGAAAGATGTGGGTGCTCGTGTCTGTGTATGTGCGGATGGATATGTGTGTGTGTGCGCGCGAGTGTATACCTGTCCTTTTTTCCCCCAAAGTCTTTCCGCTCCCGGGATTGGAATGACTCCTTACCCTCTCCCTTAAAACCCACATCCTTTCATCTTTCACTCTCCTTCCCTCTTTCCTGACGAAGCAACCGTTGGTTGCGAAAGCTAAAATTTTGTGTGTATGGTTGTGTTTGTTTGTGTGTCTGTCGACCTGCCAGCACTTTCATTTGGTAAGTCACATCATCTTTGTTTTTATATAATCAGTTAAATGAATAGAAATGCTGATCAAGGTAGATTTGATAAAGATTTAAAAGTAAAGAAATGCCCTGATAAGATTCGAACCCACAACCTCCAGCATGGCACAGTGTGTGATACCTGGTATCTCAACCTACATAACCATAACATGGTATCAAAAAGTAAATCCCATTGCTAGGGACATCTCTTCGTTAGTTTTCCCTTGGTAGCCAGTCAACAGTATTATGGCTGTAAAATTGTCCGCATTGCTACTTAACGTACTTGTCAGATACGCACTGCTGTTGAAGGGATTTGTTCAGGAGATGCCTTTTGGCACATAGTAACTAGTCCTTAGTTGCTCTTTTACCTGGGTGCATGGTAGTTGTCGGCTTTCAGCCGCAGAAGTCAAGGGTGTAGTACATTTATAGATGGTGTATCTGTCGGAAATACTAAATGGCACCCCATGACATCCCATCTGCTGTTTACTTGAGATATGAGAAGAGTTTCTCTGTAAAATTTAGTGGCTACAATTGTGGCAGTCTATTTCTTTAATTGACATTATAGTGAGTTCTGCGCTTGCAAAGTACTTTGTGGAGGGTATTTTGTGCCATTGCTAGTCATTTTCTTTCCTGATCCATACCCAGATGGAATGAGGGAAAAATGATTACCAGTATGGCCAATCTCCCTTACTTTGTTTTTAGAGTCATTGTGTGAAATAATCATTGGAAGCAGTAGAAACATTCTGCTTTCTGTTGTAATTGCTGGTTCCCTAAATTTCATCAATAGTGTGTCATGATAAGATTTTCTTTCTCCCTTCAGAGATTTCCATCTGAGCTTATGAAGTATTTCCGTAGCATTCTCACACTGATGAAACCAAGCAGTAGCAAATCTAGCAGCACTTGTTTGAATTGCCTTGATTCAGTCTTTAATTTCATGTGGTAGGGGTCCCAAACTCTTTAACGATGCTGAAGGAGGGTTGTACAAGCAGTATGTATGGTGTCTCCAATAAATAGGTAGACAACCATTCTCCTTCTGTGCAGATGGTCTTATATTCTTGTTCCATTTTATGTTGTTTCTCATCACACATAAGTATTTAATCAAGTTTACTGAGTATATAATTGATACTGTATTCAAACATTGTTTCTCCACCCACATGCATTAACTTACATTTATTCACATTTAAAGCTTCTCACCAATGATCACTTCAAATATAAATTCTGCCCAAGTCGTCTTGATTACAATTACAGTCATCAAACAGTGGCATTTTTCAACACCCAAAAGCTTCATTAGTAAACAATCTCAGATTGCTACCCACGCTGTCTGACAAATTGTTTATGTACATAGGGAACAGGAACCATTCTGGATCAATAGTAGATGTATTCTTATTGGCTGAATATCATTGAGTTACCTCTGCTGATGTGAATTGTGGGTACACTAAGTGAGAAGTCTCACTTGTTCAGGACCCGTCTTGTTTTGTATTCAGACAAAAATGTTCTTCACTGCATGTTGCTCATATTGCACGGGTAGTATTGGAATTTCTGTTGCTTCACTGCAACACTCCAACATATTACTTGTTGGCAGTGCACGGGGTATGCTTACATGACAACTGGTCCATTATGTTTATGATCATCAGCAACTATGAATCGGGGGGGGGGGGGGGGGGGATTCAAGGACTCAGTATGACTTTGATTTAATGAATGGACTACCAGTAATATGATGTATACTGTTGAAACTACAAACAATTCTCCTTTCTATCGTAATACTAGTTTGTGGGAGTAAAATTTGTGATTCGGGATGGGAATGGGGAGTTCAGTCATTAACGTGAGAATGTATGTGGGGCAGGATACAGGGGTATATTTGTGATTGTGTTCCCTAAACCCTATTCATCCCCAGTACTTTGTGGAATATTTCTTCTCTTACCTTAATGGTCTTTGCTCACCTTTGTGAGACATACACTAGGCAAGTGTCTGTTAACAAGCAAATTAGCAGCTAAGAGCCCACATGTGAAATAATTTTGAACTTGGCTATAAGAGGGGAAATACCAGAAGAAAGAAATTGCAGTAGAAAAGAAATGGGATCCTCAATTTCCATGACGAGGTAGAAAACCACAAGCTTCATCAGAGAAGAAATGTGTATACAGAATAATATGGAATAAGTAAAAGAATTACAAAAACAAAACATCTCCAGAATGAGATTTTCACTCTGCGAACCAAGCAGGAGAGCTTCTGTAAAGTTTGGAAGGTAGGAGACGAGGTACTGGCAGAAGTGAAGCTGTGAGTACCGGGCGTGAGTCGTGCTTCGGTAACTCAGATGATAGAGCACTTGCCCGCGAAAGGCAAAGGTCCCGAGTTCGAGTCTCGGTCGGGCACACAGTTTTAATCTGCCAGGAAGTTTCAACAAAAAATCTGTTTGTAACAGAAAGGAAACCAAAAACAACAATGAGAATTTTTTTTCTTTCTGTTGTTGTTTATTTCTAGTCCGATGATGATTGATTTGCAGTGGCTCCTTGCTTTAGTTTATGTTGTGCAAGTCTCATCTGTACGTAATTACTGCAACCTACATCCACTTGAACCTGCTTATTGCTGCCAAACCTTGACTTCTCCTTCCAGATAAACTACTGCATGATGCCTCAGATGTGTCCATCACTGGTCCCTTCTTTTTGACAAGTTGTGCCATATGGCCCTTTTCAGCTCACAAACAGGGTGTTACATTTCTCACACACAAAGAAAGAAAATATGTTATGTGGACATGTGTCCAGAAACGCTTACTTTCCATGTTAGAGCTCATTTTATTACTTGTCTTCAAATCACATTAATCATGGAATGGAAACACACAGCAACAGAACGTACCAACGTGACTTCAAACACTTTGTTACAGGAAATGTTCAAAATGTCCTCCGTTAGCGAGGATACATGCATCCACCCTCCGTCACATGGAATCCCTGATGCGCTGATGCAGCCCTGGAGAATGGCGTATTGTATCACAGCCGTCCACAATACGAGCACGAAGAGTCTCTACATTTGGTACGGGGGTTGCGTAGACAAGAGCTTTCAAATGCCCCCATAAATGAAAGTCAAGAGGGTTGAGGTCAGGAGAGCGTGGAGGCCATGGAATTGGTCCGCCTCTACCAATCCATAAGTCACCGAATCTGTTGTTGAGAAGCGTACGAACACTTCAACTGAAATGTGCAGGAGCTCCATCGTGCATGGACCACATGTTGTGTCGTACTTGTAAAGGCACATGTTCTAGCAGCACAGGTAGAGTATCCCATATGAAATCATGATGACATGCTCCATTGAGGGTAGGTGGCAGAACATGTGGCCCAATCAAGACATCACCAACAATGCCTGCCCAAACGTTCACAGAAAATCTGTGTTGATGACGTGATTGCAAAATTGCGTTCGGATTCTCGTCAGCCCACACATGTTGATTGTGAAAATGTACAATTTGATCACATTGGAATGAAGCCTCATCCGTAAAGAGAACATTTGCACTGAAATGAGGATTGACACATTGTTGGATGAACCATTCGCAGAAGTGTACCCGTGGAGGCCAATCAGCTGCTGATAGTGCCTGCAAATGCTGTACATGGTACGGAAACAACCAGTTCTCCCGTAGCACTCTCCATACAGTGACATGGTCAACTTTACCTTGTACAGCAGCAACTTCTCTGACACCGACATTAGGGTTATCGTCAACTACATGAAGAATTGCCTCGTCCATTGCAGGTGTCCTCGTCGTTCTAGGTCTTCCTCAGTCGCGAGTCATAGGCTGGAATGTTCCGTGCTCCCTAAGATGCCGATCAATTGCTTCAAACGTCTTCCTGTTGGGACACCTTCATTCTGGAAATCTGTCTCGATACAAACGTACCGCGCCACGGCTATTTCCCCGTGCTAATCCATACATCAAATGGTTATCTGCCATCTCTGCATTTGTAAACATAGCACTGACTGCAAAACCACGTTCGTGATGAACACTAACCTGTTGATGCTATGTACTGATGTGCTTGATGCTAGACTGTAGAGCAATGAGTCGCATGTCAACACAAACATCGAAGTCAGCATTACCTTCCTTCAATTGGGCCAACTGGCGGTGAATCGAGGAAGTACAGTACATACACACGAAACTAAAATGAGCTCTAACATGGAAATTAAGCGTTTCCGGACACATGTCCGCATAACATCGTTTCTTTATTTGTGTGTGAGGAATGTTTCCTGAAAGTTTGGCCGTACCTTTTTGTAACACCCTGTATATTCAGAACCTCTTTGTTAGTTACTCAACATATCAATCTAATCCCCAACATTCTTTTCAGCATCACTTTCAAAAGATTCTCTTCTCCCCTTGTCTTTGCTGTTTATGGTCTATGTTTGACCTCCATTAACAGCTACACTCCAAACAAATACCATCTGACAAGATTTCCTAACATCCACTTACTGCTTTACTTTTTCATGTCAGGAAATTGAAGCTTTTCGGACCAAAATTGCACTATGCTAAATGTTTTCTTGCTTGTCCGCCGTACTTCATCTAGTGGACATTTACTGGTACAGTTAGGGGAGGTAAGGAGGTGTTCCATAACGTGATATTCATCACTATCACATCTGTCATCATTTTTATTTAAAAGACCCCACTTGATCAGGTATGACTGCACAGGAGGCTTGGTAAGTTCTCTGTTCAGGAATCTCCTGTGGGATTTAAGTCTTTCATGTCAACAGGAAGCTCCAGATAAGGTGTTCGTCAAAGATATTTTTATGTTTCCCAATGTATTCATGATCAGCTCTTTGAAAGTTGGAGTCTGTAAATCGAGATGCTTTACAAAATTTATTGATCACTGTGTTTTTCATATAACCAGTTATTAATTGACATCTTTAATTTAAGTTGACCTTTTTGACATGTACAGATCTGGAACACACCAGGCAAGCACATACTGACATGGAGAAGCATTGTGCCCAGGCTGTTGTTCTCATTTGGCCTTCTTACAGTGATGTTTATATGTCAGTGACCATCCAATACGATAACTAGTCTTATCTGTGTTCAGGATCGTGGCAACGAAGATGGAAAGTCATTGAGTTCTATGTCTAAGGGTTTGGTTTAAGGGAGTTTTTGTGGTAGTTCTCTGACATGGTGCTTAGAGTATATTCCAGATTTTGTTTCACTTCTGCAAAACTATTTCCTTGAGTTATGATAGATCGTTAGCATACAGGAAGCATACAATAGGGTCACTAATTTGCATTGTGCTGGTCATTGGTATACGGGTTGAATAGAAAGAGGTCCAAAATGCTACCCTGGACAAGCTAATTTTTCTACTGTTGCTATTGGGTCTTTCTAACCTCCCATGTGACATAAAACACCTGGGCAAGCCAATTTTTCTGCTGTTGCAATGGGATTTCATGGTTTCACTGTGTCTTAATCAGAACTTAGATCTATGAGTGCTGGTCCTTTTTAATTGTTTATGTTCATATGCTTTCTCTATAAGTTCAGTAAGTGACGAAATTGACTGGTGCAAGATTTTCTCAGTCTGAAACTCATATGTTGGAGAATGAGTTTTCTGTCTGTGATTGCTGCTGTGCAAACCCAAAGCTCACTCCCACCCCCACCCCACCCCTCCCCCCCACCCTCGGCACTGCCGCCCCCAGCACACCGGTTTTAGACCCAGGAAACTCTTACACTAGCCAAATTTCTCCCTTGTAGATGTAGATGTTTAAGAAACTACACTCTTATTATTAACAGTCTGCTTTTTTTTCTCTTTCTGTGTTGGCCATAATTTTACTTTCCAAGTAGCAAAACTTATCTACTGCATTATAAGTGTCTCATTTCCTGATTTAATTTCCTCTGCATCAACTGATTCGTTTTGACTGCATTCCATTACCAGTGTTTTACTTTTGTTGAAATTTATCTTATAATCTCTCTTCAAGACACTATCAATTGCATTCATGTGATATTACAACTCCTTCACTCTCTCTGACAGAGTTACACTGTCATTGGCAACCCTAGTTTTTTTTTAAACTCACATTTAAAGACAACTGCTATTTGTTACTCCAAGTGGAAATTTTTGTCCAGCTCTCCCTGCATTTCTCTTATCATTGCCCAGAATAGTACTGTCCTGAAAGGACAATATCATCAGTGCTTAATCTAATAGTGCTGACTGTGCCTGGTAAATTATTTATTTATATTGAGAACATTAATGGTTCTACTACACCTCCTTACAGCACGTCTAATTTACTTTTTTGTTTATTGAACATTCATTGTAACATATTGGGCTCTATCTGTCAAGAACTCATCAGACCAATCGCCTATCTGTAAAGCTACGTTGTATAATTGTAGTTTGGTCATTAGTTCACAATGTGGTAGAGTGTTGAACCAAACACCTTCTAAAACTCTGGGAGGTGAACCTACCTGTTCACCTTCCTCTACCATTTGAAATGGTGTTTGATTAAAACAAGCTGTGTTTCACATGAGTGGTTTTTCCTGAATCCAACCTGATTCTGTGAGAAGAGCATCTTTTCCTACAACATCATCATATTACTTAAATGTTGAATATGCCGTAGGATACTGCAAAAGATGCTCATTACGGGTGGCTTGAGCATCTTTCAAAACTCCAGGAGATGAACCTATGTGTTTACTTGCATCCACCGTTTGATATTGTATTTGAATAAAGCAAGCTGTGTTTCATTTGAGTGGTTTTTTCCCAAACTCATCCTGATTCTGTGAAAAGAGTGCCGTTTGGTCAAGTGTCATCATGTAGCTTGAACATAGAATGTGCATTAGGATCCAGCAAGGAATGTACATTAATGGTGTTGCTCTGTATTGTATGCATCCATTCTTTTGCCCTTTATGTAAACAGGAGCACCCTGTATTATTTTCCATTCTTATGAGGCAATTGTGAATTGTGCCTTAGAGATTATCGACGGGACAGTCTGCTTGGTTCGCATGGAGTAATCTTGAGTTTTTCAATACTAAGGTTTTTCGTTTCAAATCTGTCATTTGGGAGAATGAGTAACAGTCAAATACTGGTATGGTAGTATCCTTAAGAGTGAGAAAAGCAGTGTATAATAATTACTGTCTACTGTGTTCATTTTCAGCATCAGACTCATCAATGAGTATTGGATAGAAAGATTGGATCCATTCTTTGGCTTTACATGTGACTGTGGAAGATAGGAGCATGAAGAGCACTAATGTAATACACTTAGCACAACAGAACAACTTCAGAGAATAAGAGTTTGAATTTAACGGTCAACTGCATGACTTTCTGGCCTACCACCATTAACAAACCAGACCTGTTGTATTGAATTGAATGGAAAATATATCTTTCACTTCTCTTGAGATCACAGAGGGGTATACACATCTCACTTGCTTAATATGCACAGGACTGACGTTATAGTGACACATTCCTGAACACAATAAGTGAGACATGCGTAAGTCCACTTCTTAATTTTAGTAATGGATGTGAATGCATTATTTCTCATTAGTCTTTGATCCTGAATAGCTTAATTTTTAAGGTATTAACATGTTTATGGCAATAGGCATATATTTTGAAATGACAAAATAATGACCAAGAATTTTGCTATGTAGTTTCAGAAAGAAAAATGATAACTCATATTACAGATGCAGTTAAAGGCATATTATCCTGTGAACCCATTCTGATTTCAGAGGAGATTCCATATACAAATACTAGGGAGATACCAACAGAAATGAGCAGTCATTTTTTCTCTGTCTTTTACCTGTTTTGCATGAACAGTTCAAACAAGAATTTGAAGAGCATTTCACTTTTTCCTTTATTGCTACCAATTTTCTACCATATTATTGTTCTGTTATTATTTTAAAAAACTTCTGTTATTGCAAGCCATTATGACGATTTAACTGTAAATCTGATACACAGTGCAGCTTTCACATCATTTTCAGGGAAAACTGGAGTGATTCTCATTCATCCCATGCAGTAGCCACATCATCTAATGAGGACTTGAAGATACTACCACCGAAGAAACGGAAACCATCAACTGAAGATGGTCTTGCACAGGTAAACATATTCCCCTGCCCAAGTTTCCCAAAGTCTCTATCCAGCCATGTGTTGATAACTGTTCAGTTTAGAATTCTGCACACACAGTTGCAGTAAAGATGGATCAGTATTCACAACAGAACTGGAGTCAGAGTAAAACACTTCATGAATTTTTAAAGAGAAATCATTTTAGATTTAAATTTGATCATTTACTTCTCAAAAGTTTGAGTAATGCCATTGATGAAGTCTGACAGTGGCCACATAAGGACCTGCATAATTTGTAGTATTGCTGGCTCAATGGTTGAGGAAGGCAACTGATGAGCAGTGGGAGAATAATAGACAAACACTGACGAAGAATATGGTGAAATGGGGAGGAGGAGGGGGACAAAGTGTTGATTAAAGAGCAAAAATATAATGGCGATGAATGGAAAAGAAGATAGCAAAAATTTCCAGAAGAACTATAAAGTTGGTGAGAGGCATGTGTGAAAACAAAGGAAACAGTCATTAATAATATGAGTTACAGACACTTCAGAGATTATTGAGTGGTAGTTGGTAGTGTGTTGAGCAGTAACTCCAGTCTTACCAATGTACTATCTCTGTTGCCTTCTCCGTGATCTTTACCTCTCCTTTTCCTTACAACACATAGATCCCCCTCAACCTGAGTAACCTATCCTTCATTTCCAGCTTTTCCCAGCCAAGCATGTTTTGCATATATGTTTGCATAAATGTTCTGAAAGCTAGAAGCAGCATTATCTAGCTTTTAGTATCAACACTGTCTGGCTGTTAGGTCTGTAACAGTGGTTCCTATGTGAAGATAGAGGTGGGAGATACCTGTATGTGCCAGAGGGTCCAGGTACCTTAGGTCTTTAGAAACTGGTAGTCAGAAGATAACCATCCTCAGCACATATGGCTACCACCAGAAATAGTTTTGTTAAATCATAAGACATAAGGTGCAGCACTACTAAAATTACTAGCAATGTTTAGAATATTTTAAGAAAACACACTGTCAGAAGAAATATTCAAGAACTGGATCTACTTTTTGTGAAATGACTTAAGACTGCATACACCACCAAAGATCCTCAAGAATGAAGTTCTACATTCACTGGTTTTGTCACTAGTTCAGCCCTTTAAAGGTTAGTGAAGTACTTGACAAAAGTTTTGGCTCTAAAAGTGAGACATGGTAATGACCACAGCATGATCTCAAAAACTTTCATGGAAACTACCAGAGCACTGATGATATATCTGAATGACATATGAGTCAGCTTAGCTGTTATGTTTATTTTAAAGTGTGTCCTTGGAGGGAACACTGAAACTGTCATCTGAACAGTTTTCTCCAGATGATGATATTCTGTTTTACCACACATGAAAAATATTACGAGGGAGGGGTTGTCCTATATTATGTACTATGGCAAATTTTAGGACATTTTCAAAGAACAAGCTCTAAATTCCTATGCCATACATGAAGAACCCTTTTATCAATATGTGGATGACACTTTCGTGATTTGAAACCATGGTTAAATGGTATTGCAGCAGTTTCTAAATCACGTGAATGGTTTCCTCTTGAACATTAAATTCACAGTAGATGTAGGGAGAGATGGAAAACTACTCTTCCTGGATGTGCAAGACGTTTCCATCGCTTGGGGTAATAAAGGGTTGTCATGAATGTATTACTGCACAGGGTGAAGGCTAACAACCATTCAGAATCCAGATTGGGGCATCTGAAACACAGCTTTTAGGTATTTAACATAGAGGAACAGCTCCGAGACACTGTGCTAGTCTGAGAAGCTGGTACAGACCTCTTTCTTTCTGAGGCACTTTATCCAGCAGAAGAGGCCACATATTGCACATTCTGCTCATTATCTAAATCTAGCAAATGACCCAAGAAAGACGGTCTTGGTATCAGAACACCAAGAATGCATCTTGTCTTGTTCACCTGCAGCGATAATTACAGTGGCTGGGAACATTCACATTGAGACTGAATAATGTGCAGAACGTACATGCCACAGAATGAACTGTAGAAGTCTGCAGTGGCAGAGCAAATATTGGAATATGCTTCCGTAATTTTAGCTTGGTCTCCTTTCTGCTGAGATTCATCAATAATAACTCATAAGTTAACAATGACAGTTTTCACTCTAACCAAAGTTACTTATGGGGAATGATGGGGAAATGGGCACTGGGCATGGAAAGACAAGCTAGGCTACATGAAAACAGTTGCAAAGGATGCAGGGGCAATTCTCCGTCTCCCTTGTACATTGGTCTGATGTTATCTGTTGCGTTATAATTCAAATACCATTCCCCATACCTATTAAAATTACCATGCTCCTCATCTACATTTTGTAAGTTTTCTACCATATACCATACTTACTCAAGTATGAGATGATCATGAATATAAAACAACCTCCTTTTTTAAGAGGCACCTTGAGAAAAAAAATATATTTTTAAAATATTCTAATCAAAATTTTAAACTATTTTATTGACAGAATATCTGCTAAAAAATTGAAGTTATACCTTTTCTAAACTTATGTATTTAGTTTCTACATACAAGGAGAAATAAAATAATGAAAAGAAATGGTTTACATTGATTTTTAACTTCACTTATTTTTTGCTTAGTAAGTCTGTTTGTGGTATCATTTTTTTTCCGTAATCATCATGCTAATAACACAGCTGCGACATTTATAGCTTTGTTCTCACAAATATTTGGCTGATTCTTTCGAATATATTGTGATTACTGCAGATGTGGTTAAGGTGGGATGTGAGAACACAGCTTTTTCCCAAATACGTTGCAGATTTTGCGTCTATACTGACATGGGTATATTACAGTGTCTCTTGCTTCCAAAATATTATGTGCCCACTGCTCTCTCATTGGCTGCATACAACGAGCAAGTGGCAGTCCCCCCTTTCGTTCCCATCATACCTCAAAGTGAGCATGAACAACATCCCTGCACAAAACATGTAAATTCGCTACTGGTCCCTAACTAGACTTTTACCATCTCCAGAAGAAATTTTTGCTGTTGCTGAGTATTTGTCCAATTTTAAAGTCAATTTAAATCCAGCTGCAAATGGATTCAAGCAAACTGCAGTCCAAACTTGATCGATGTTCATTTAGCTCCAAAGTATGCCCTATAGATTCCCATGATTGGCAGCATAACAAAATTTGCTGGCCACTCAACTGTCCCCTCCAAGTCAAGCTGGTGTCACTGTACACCTGTAACCCCCTTCTGAAGTACTGTGCTTGAGCAACTGTGAAACACAAATTGCAGTTTCTCGTATTGCGCATGTCAAACGGCAGCAACTAATTTGTAAACAAAAGAGTGTAATCACAATTCAGTCCAATTCTCAAACTTTTGCTCATCCCTCAGTCTAATACTGTCTCCACAACGGGTCTCATTGCTGTAATTTATTCTCCCGATAACAATTACAGTCAGTTTAATATAATTTATTTCATTCATTAGACATTTAATCCTGGACTATCTTCCTTTCATTTTTGATCTGAATGTCATCATCTTGTCTAAAGTTGATTAAATGCTGGTAACATTTTTGCCTGGTATTCTCATACAGAAGCAGCGACCAAATTTCTCTACAGTCCCTCAAAACCAAATAAAATGTTGACTTGGGCTCCGAATCAAGTAACGTTTATGGAACAACATTTTCGCGTTTCAGTATTACTTTTACTTAAAAAGCAGCATAATTGTTGTATACGGTAACCTAAACACATAGTAGAACTTTTACTGCAAACCTGTTCAAATAGACCAAGAGTTCGCATGATGTCAGAATTTAATGCATTTCCTCCTCTGTTTCACAAAATTGTCGAATTTTAAGTAGAGCAGTAGAATGTTGTGGTTAGTTCACACTTTCTATGTACGCCTTGCACTAGCACCATGCTAGTCAAATGTCACTTGGTTGTTTAAGCAAGGTCAAACTGTATCAGTCACTTCACTGTATGGTGGAATCCCAAACCTGTCGAATTCTGAATTATTTAAAAATAAATCTGCATGTGACCTCAACAGCCAAAACTTCATCTGTAAATGTAAGATGCCCCATATATTAATCCATCAAACAATGTAAAAATGTTGGCCTCAATGGCAATAATTTACTCTGTGAATGTAAGACAACTCTGAATTTTTGGAATGATGAAATTGAGAAAAAACATTGTCTTATAATTGGTTAAATATGGTATACAACGTTCAGTTTTGCTCATAGCAGATGACAGTAAGAATCATCTAAAGCTCAGGTTTTATAATTTCTTACCTGCTAAACAGAATTATTATTTGGGATCATTTTTTACCTTTATAGGTTGTACTTATCAAATGATCACTATCATGGTGGCTCTGAATGCTGCCTCACCAACTGCTGTCTTTGTAGGTTAATAAATGTAAAAGTGTACTGTTTGCTGGTAAATGAATACCAGAACATGTGCCGGTACATGATACTTATCTGTGCAGATGCAGATGTCATTTGGGCTTTGCATATATTTTCCTAAATTATCTGTGCCGACAGGCACTTTTAAAATTAGACTAAGCCATTGGACAAGTTCTTCATCAGGTTTAGAAAAATAGACGTGGCAAGGGGGAGGGGTAACAGGGTAAGAGTGGGCAAAGATGATGCAGTGCTGCCTGTGGGAGTGTGCAAGGATGTGGTGGGGTGAGGATATTAGACACACACATGCGCATGCATGCAAACTCAACTCACATACGGAGGACGGGGAGAGAGGGGAGGTAGAGGAAAAGGAGAGAAGTAAGAATACTGAATGTGTTCACGGCATGAGGGCTCGGTAGTGCTGAAATGGGAACAGGGAAAGTGCTAGATGGGTAAAGAAGATGGCTAACAGAGGTTTAGGCGAGGACAATTATTAACAGAGCTTGAGACCAGGATGATTACGACAACATAGGATATATTGCAAGCAGAGTTCCCACCCGCACAATTCAGGAAAGATGGTGTTGTTAGGAAGGATCCAGATTTTACAAATTATGAACCAGTCTCTAAAAGTAAAGATGTTGCGTTGGGCAGCGTGCTCAGCAAGAGGGTGAGCCAGTTGTTCCTTGGCCACAGTTTGTTGGTGGCCATTCAAGCTGACAGACAGCTTGTTGGTGTCATGCCCACTTAGAATGCAGCATTGTGGTTGCAGATTAGCTTGTAGATCACATGACTGGTTTACAGGTAGCCCTGCCTTTGAAGGGGTAGCTGATGTTTGTGATTGGTCTGGAGTAGGTGGTGGTGGTGGGAGGATGTATGGGACAGGTCTTGCATCTAGGTCTATTACAGGGATATCAGCCATGAGGCAAGGAGTTGTGTAGGAATGAACAGGATATTGTGTAGGTTCAGTGGTTGGAGAAATACTACTGTGGGAGGGGTGGGAAGGATAGTGGGTAGGACATTTCTCATTTCAGGGCACGATGAGAGGTAGTTGAAACCCTGGTGAAGAACATAATTCAGTTGCTTTAACCCTGGGTGGTACTGAATCATGAGGGAACTGCTCCTGTGTGGCTGAACGATGGGACTTTGGGAGGTGTTGGGTGACTGGAAAGATAAGGCACTGGAAATCTGTTTTTATACAGGGTTGGGAGGGTAATTACATTCTGTAAAAGCCTCAGCGAGACACTTGGTATATTTTGAGAGGGCCCACTAGTCATTACAAATGTGACGGCCACAGGTGGCTAGGCTGTATGGAAGTGACTACATGGTACGGAATGGGTGGCAGCTGTCGAAGTGGAGGTATTACTGGTGGTTGGTTGGTTTAATATGTACAGAAGTACTGATGAAGTCATTTTTGAGAAGTAATTGTGGGTGAGGATATAGTTGGTCATGGCAGCTAGAAAGGAGGTGGTTGGTTTGGAATTCATTGGGTGTTGAGAAAGGCAGTTTTCAACAGCAGTAAGTCATGGGAATTAGGGATGTTTGTGTAAAGGGATGTGGCATCAACAGTGATGAGCAGGACACCATGTGGTAAAGTAACAGGAACTCTTGAGAGTCTGTGGAGCAAATGGTGTCAGCAAATAGGATAATAAGGTCGGGATCAATTTTTAACTTGTGAATTGTGGATCTTTCTATGGACGTAAGGTTAATTTGCACTTGGGGGTGGATCACCGTGACTCCTGCTCATCACTATTGATGCCACCTCACTTTACACTAATGTCCCTAATGCCTGTGGCCTTACTGCTATTGAACAATACGTTTCCCAACACCCAATGGATTCCAAACCAACACTTCCTTCCTAGTCCCCATGACCAACTATATCCTCACCACAATTACTTCCCCTTTGAAGGAATTACCTACAAACAAATCCGAACATGGCTATTCGCATCGCACCATCCTATGCCAACCTATATATGGGCCATCTAGACGAATCCTTCCTAAACACCCAGAATACCAAACCCACATCGTTCAGGTTCACTGATGATGTCTTTTTGATCTGGATTGAGGGTGAGGACACCCTATCCACATTTCTCCAGAACCTTAACACCTTCTCCCCCGTTCGCTTCACCTGGTCCTACTCAACCCAACAACCCACTTTCCTAGATTTTGACCTCCACCTCAAAGATGGCTACATCTTTACCTCTGTCCATACTAAACCTACCAACCACCAGTAATACCTCCACTTGGACAGCTGCCACCCATTCCATACCAAGAAGTCCCTTCCATACAGCCTAGCCACCCATGGCCGTTGCACCTGTAGTGACAAGCAGTCCCTCTCAAAATATATTGAGGGTCTCAATGAGGCCTTTACAGATCGTACTTACCCTCCCAACCTTGTATAAAAACAGATCTCATGTGCCTTATCTTTCATGTCACCCAACACCTCCCAAAGTCCCATCATCCGGCCACACAGTAGCATTTCCCTCATGACTCAGTACCACCCAGGATTATAGAAACTGAATTACATTCTTCATCAGGGTTTCAACTAACTCTCATCGTGCCCTGAAAGCCCTGAAATGAAAAATGTCCTACCCACCATCTTTTCCACCCCTCGCACAATGGTATTTCTCTGCCCACCTACACAATATCATCGTCCATCCCTACACAACTGCTGCTTCCAACCCCTTCCCTCATGGTTCATATCCCTGTAATAGACCTAGATGCAAGACCTGTCCTATACATCCTCCCACCACCACCTACTCCAGTCCAGTCACAAACATCACTTACCCCAACAAAGGCAGGGCTGCTTATGAAACCAGCCAAGTGAACTACAAGTCAAGCTGCAATGACTGTGCTGCATCCCACATGGACATGATACCAACAATTTGTCTGTCAGCTTGAATGGCCACTGACAAACTGTGGCCAGAAACGACTAGACCACCCTGTTGCTGAGCACACTGATGGTCTCCATTTCAGTGACTGCTTCACAACTTGTAGCATCTGGATCCTTTTTACCAACACCAGCTTTTCTAGATTGTGGAGGTGGGAACTCTGCCTGAAATATATCCTATGTTCCCATAACCCTCCTGGCTTCAACCTTCATCAGTCATCATCCTTACCCACCTAGCCCCATCCCTGATCCTATTCCAACACTATACAGACCTCATTCCATCAACACACCAAGTCTTTTTACTTCTTTCCTTTTCCACTATCCCCATCTTCACCTGCCCTCCGTCTAACCTCCCAACTACACCAAGCTGCCCTCTCCACCTTGTCCCTGCACGCTCCCAGCAACACATTATCGTCCCCCGCTCCTCCCCTTCCCCACCCAACCTCCTCCTCATCCTAGCCAAGTTGCCTGGCCTTGTGTGTGTGTGCGTGCGCGCGCGTGCGTGCGCCTGCTGTCTGTTTTTGACAAAGGCACTGTTGGCCAAAATCCAATGTTCTGACAGTCTTTTTGTTGTGCGTTTCTGAGATTCAGCATGTCCGCTATGTTGCGAGTCATTGGATTGAAGCAGATTGTATTGCACAGCGTGCTTGACAGGCTGGTGGTTAAACTATAAGTTGGCCACAGTTTGGCATTGATGGTTCATGCAGGCAGGCAGCTTGTTAATGCCCATGCCCAAATACAATGCTGCACAGTGGTTGCAGCTTAGTTGGTAGACCATGTGACTGCTTTCACAGTTGGCCCTGGCTTTGATGGGATAGGAGATGCCATGTGACAGGATTGGAGTAGGTGATAGTGGAAGAAGGATGTGTGAGACAGGTCTTATTCTTCACAATTCTGTCCCTTTGAGACCCAGTATCCTGCTTGTCACTCTCGATGTCGCCTCTCTCTACACCACCCTTAATGCCCGCTGCGTTGCCTTCATTGAACACTACCGTTCTCAATACCTGTCTGACTCCAAACCTACAACCTCCTTCTTGATTACCATGACTGTGTACTCATAACTATATGCTCACCCTTGGTTGCTTTTCCTTTGGAGGCATTAGATGCAAACAAATTCACAGCACAGCCCTGGCCATCTGCATGGCACCATTTGATGCCTACCTACTCATGGACCGTCTAGAGAAATCTTTAATAGTGATTCGGAATCCCAAACCTCTCACTGGCTCAGATTCATTGTTGACATCTTCATGATCTGGACCGAGAGTGAGGACATGCTATCCACATTCGTCCAGAACCTAAATACCTTCTCCCTCATTTGCTTCATCTGATCCTCCTCAGCTCAACAAGCAACTTTCCACAGCATTGGCTTCCATCTCACAGATGGCTCGATCAGTACCTCCACTGCAATGAACCTATCAACCACCAACAATATCTCCTTTCTGACTGCTGCCACCCATTTCCCACTGATTAGTCCCATCCATACAGCCTAGCCATCTGTGGCTGTCACACATGCAGTGATGAGGAGTCGCCCTGTATCCTAAAGGTCTTGCTAAGGCCTTCACAAACCGAAGTTACCCTCCAAACCTTGCCTAGAAACAGATCTCCCATGTCTTGTCTCCCATGACGTACCATCCCCCACATACCCACTAATCAGCTACAAAGGAGCATCCTACTCATGACTCAGTACCACGCAGTACTGGAACAACTGAATCACATTCTCGCCGGGGTTTCGACTACCCCTCTTAGTATCCTTAAATGAGATAGATGCTCCTAATGCCTCCCATCTGACCTAGCCAGTATCCTTGTCTGTCCCTATTCCAGCCTTGATCCCAACCATTGCCCCATGGCTCACAGTCCCTGCAATAGACATCGATGTGAGACCTGTCCCAGGCACCCTCCCATTTCTGATTTCTGTCTACTCTGGTCTTGTCACAGACAAGTCAGGGCCATCTGTGAGAGCAGTCATGTTGTCTACCAGCTTGATGGCATTTTGAATGGGCATGACCAGTAGCAGTGCCTATCTGCATGAATGGCCTCTGCCAAATTGTGGCCAAGATACAACTGGACCATCTGTTGCCGAGCATACCATCCAGTACAATGTGTTTGGTTTCAATGTCTGCTTCATAGCCTGTGCCATCTGGATTCTTCCTGTCAGCACAAGATCTTCTGAATAGCACATATCCTTCATTCAAGTAATCGCACCCCCCCCCCCCTCCCCCCTCCCCTCCTCCCGTCCTCAACCTTTGCTACTCTCTGCCCCCTATATGCTTCCCTGCTGCGATTCTAACCTTACAAGTGGCCCCTAACCCCCCTCCCCTTCTGACTGCACCTGCTTATTAATTTACTCTTATCTGCTTGTGAATCCCACCCTACCCATGCACATAGCACGTCCTGCTGATACTGCACTTCACAGCCCCTCATCCTGTCCCCACCACGTCCTTGCACACTCCCACAGGCAGCACTACACTATCTTCCCCTATCCTTACCTTGCTTTCCTTCCAACTCTACACCACATGCCTCTTCTGTACCCCCACTACCCACCCAATTCAAGATTGCCACTTACTGTGGTTTGTCCTCAGCACCTGGAGATGACTGTGGTCTTATGAATTTGAGTTGAGAGAGTGTGAATGTGTGTTGTTTTCCAACATCTGATGAAGGACTTTTTCCCGATAGCTCATTCCCTCGTCTGTGGTAAATAGCAGTATGTCCTAATTCATATTAATATTAAGAAAGATGAAAAATGTTAATGCTTTGTAAATGGGGGACGAAAGACGAATTTTTGCTCTTCCCCGAGGTCGGCTTCTACCAGTTTTTCCATTCGTCTGTAAAGAATTCGCATTAGTATTTTGCAGCTGTGACTTATTAAACTGATAGTTCGGTAATTTTCACATTTGTCAACACCTGCTTTCTTTGGGATTGGAATTATTATATTCTTCTTGAAGTCTGAGGGTATTTTTCCTGTCTCATACATCGTGCTCACCAGATGGTAGAATTTTGTCAGGACTGGCTCTCCCAAGGCTGTCAGTAGTTCTAATGGAATGTTGTCTACTCCTGGGGCCTTGTTTCGACTTGGGTCTTTCAGTGCTCTGTCAAACTCTTCACACAATATTGTATCTCCTCATCTTCATCTACCTCCTCTTCCATTTCCATAATATTGTCCTCAAGAACATCGCCCCTGTATGGACCCTCTATACACTCCTTCCACCTTTCTTCTCTCCCTTCTTTGCTTAGAACTGGGTTTCCATCTGAGCTCTTGATATTCATGCAAGTGGTTCTCTTTTCTCCAAAGGTCATTTCAATTTTCCTGTAGGCAGTATCGATCTTACCCCTCGTGAGATATGCCTCTACATCCTTACATTTGTCCTCTAGCCATCCCTGCTTAGCCATTTTGCACTTCCTGTCGATCTCGAGACTTTGTATTCCTTTTTGCCTGCTTCACTTACTGCGTTTTTGTATTTTCTCCTTTCATCAATTAAATTCAGTATCTCTTCTGTTACCTAAGGATTTCTACTAGCCCTCGTCTTTTTACCTACTTGATCCTCTGCGGCCTTCACTATTTCATTCCTCAAAGCTACCCATTCTTCTTCTACTGTATTTCTTTCCTCCATTCCTGTGTATCTCTTCTGTTACCTAAGGATTTCTACTAGCCCTCATCTTTTTACCTACTTGATCCTCTGCGGCCTTCACTATTACATTCCTCAAAGCTACCCATTCTTCTTCTACTGTATTTCTTTCCCCCATTCCTGTCAATTGTTCCCTTATGCTCTCCCTGAAACTCTGTACAACCTCTGGTTCTTTCAGTTTATCCAGGTACCATCTCCTTAAATTCCCACCTTTTTGCAGTTTCTTCAGTTTTAATCTACAGTTCATAACCAATACATTGTGGTTAGAGTCCACATCTGCCCCTGGAAATGTCTTACAATTTAGAATCTGGTTCCTAAATCTCTGTCTTACCATTATATAATCTATCTGAAACCTTTGAGTGTCTCCAGAGTTCTTCCATGTATGCAACCTTCTTTCATGATTCTTAAACCAAGTGTTAGCTATGCTTAAGTTCTGCTCTGTGCAAAATTCTACGAGGCGGCTTCCTCTTTCATTTCTTAGCCCCAATCCATATTCACCTACTATGTTTCCTTCTCTTCCTTTTCCTATTGTCGAATTCCAGTCACCCATTACTATTAAATTTTCGTCTCCCTTCACTAACTGAATAATTTCTTTTATCTCATCATACATTTCATCAATTTCTTCATCATCTGCATTGCTAGTTGGCATATAAACTTGTAGTACTGTAGTAGGCATGGGCTTCGTGTCTATCTTGGCCACAATGATGCGTTCACTATTCTGTTTGTAGTAGCTTACTCGCATTCCTATTTTTTTTATTCATTATTAAATCTACTCCTGCATTACCCCTATTTGATTTTGTATTTATAACCCTGTATTCACCTGACCAAAAGTCTTGTTCCTCCTGCCATCGAACTTCACTAATTCCTACTATATCTAACTTTAACCTAGCCATTTCCCTTTTTAAATTTTCGAACCTACCTGCCCGATTAAGGGATCTGAAATTCCATGCTCCGACCCGTAGAACGCGTTTTCTTTCTCCTGATAACGACATCCTCTTGAGTAGTCCCCGCCCGGAGATCCAAATGGGGGACTATTTTACCTCCGGAATATTTTACCCAAGAGGACGCCATCATCATTTAATCATACAGTAAAGCTGCATGCCCTCAGGAAAAATTACGGCTGAGTTTCCCCTTGCTTTCAGCTGTTGCAGTACCACAACAGCAAGGCCGTTTTGGTTAGTGTTACAAGGCCAGATCAGTCAATCATCCAGACTGTTGCCCCTGCAACTACTGAAAAGGCTTCTGCCCCTCTTCAGGAACCACACGTTTCTCCGGCCTCTCAACTGATACCCCTCCGTTGTGGTTGCACCTATGGTACGGCTATCTGTATCGCTGAGGTACGCAAGCCTCCCCACCAATGGCAAGGTCCATGGTTCATTGGGGGGGGGATAGCTGTTGCAATAAATGATCATAGAACAAAAAATTAAATAAATTCACACAACACGAGAACGGCTATTGAACTTCATTGGTTACCAACGTTTTCGTATATAGATTATGGGAAATAGCTTATTTAGTACTTGCACTCAAGTTGTCTTGTACCATAGACATCTTCAGAAACAAAATGTTGTATGTAAATCAGGGTGTACATGCCCCAGGACAACCGGGAAATCCGAGAAAAAGTGGGGAGTTTTTTCATCTGGGAAAATCTGGGAAATACCTGCTAATTTTTTAGGATTGCACGAAAATTCACTAATTACAGCAACAAAACACAGTGCACATACAAGCGTCTGCCATCAGCAAAGGCTTTAGCACAAAGACTATGCATTACTTCATAACATTAAACTGCTTTTGATGAGTGTGACGTGACAACTGTTTGCATTTCTAACGGGTTGCAAAAAATTACTGAGAACATTATTTTCAATGTAAATTTCCTTTTACTCAAGATGAATTATGTTGCTTGTGAGAATGTGTGATCAGTTTCTTAACTCGTGGAGCATTTGACTATTTCAAAACTTAACACTCTTAGGACCAGCCACTTAGAAAAGTTTCAGGCCCAGAAGAGCAGGCATCACCATTTATGCCATCATTTACAATGTTACTTACACATTCTTGTTTGATGCATCTTAAAAGGCAACACACATTAAAAAAGAACAGTCTTCGAGGATAGTTCTTCATATTTATTTTATTTCTTTCATATGTTACAAATTATGTGATAATGATGGCAAAAAGTATAATTATCCTTTAAAAAAAATGCAAGATGAGTTCTTGAGCAGTTGCACATGTAATCAGCTTTCCTATAGAAAGGACAGAGTGCTCAACGAAACACACATTGAGCGAGGTAACCGGCGAAACATCGAGTGCATAGCAGTGAAATTTACAATGTGCTTGTCATAAATAATTCAGCTGCTGCAATTTAAGATGTGGTCTTAGGATCTTGCCTAACCACACTCTTGGAAAAAACGGCAAAAAAATTTTCATGACCAGTTTGTATTGAAAGCTTATCTTTTCCTGATTAAAAATATCATCTGCTAGTCACATTTTGCAAAGCTAGAATACATATTATCACACCATTTTTTCCCGAATTTGGATTTCACTGCCAGGGCATTCAGCGCGCTACTAAGGCTTCCATATCATAGCAATGGGATTGCTGTTCTTATATTTTGGTGTTCTTTGTTCAGAAATTACTGCGATGCATTTGGTGAATTCGTACTTGTACTTTTGTAATAACAAAATATGCAGTGTACATGTTGCCGCACATTAAGGATCTTTCCAAAATGTATTTTCAGCTTGGGTATAGCATATTTTCTGACAGAAACCCAGGAAAAATTTGAGATTTTTTTTGTCTGCATATATATACCCTGTAAATGGAAGCAAGCATAGGATGTTTTCTTTTTCCAAAAGAATCATTAGACAGATTCATGTAACTGTAGGCCTATGCCACTGACTTAAATCTATCATAAGATTGTACAGCATATTTTAAGCTTGCATATAATCATCATTTTGAAGACAGAAAATCTCTCCTGAACATTTCAGCACATATTCTACCAACAATTTTTTTTCTGAAATTCAGCTTTCTTTTTTCATCATGGGCCCTAAAGAGGCTGTAGAAAGATTTAAGTCTTTGTTTTTCCTGCACATTGTTTGAGAGTGGAATGATAGAGAAATAGCTTGAAGGTGGTTCAGTGAACCATGTGCCAGGCATTTGATTGCGAATTGCAGAGGAATCATCTGGATGTTGATGTGGTGGTGTCCAAATAGATGCTGTTTGTTCAGAAATTACTGTGATGCATTTGGTGAATTCGTACTTGTACTTTTGTAATAACAAAATATGCAGTGTACATGTTGCCGCACATTAAGGATCTTTCCAATATGTATTTTCAGCTTGGGTATTGCATATTTTCTGACAGAAGCCCAGGAAAAATTTGAGATTTTTTTTGTCTGCATATATATACCCTGTAAATGGAAGCAAGCATAGGATGTTTTCTTTGTCCAAAAGAATCATTAGAAGGATTCATTTAACTGTAGGCCTATGCCACTGACTTAAATCTATCATAAGATTGTGCAGCATATTTTATGCTTGCATATTATCATCATTTTGAAGACAGAAAATCTCTCCTGAACATTTCAGCACATATTCTGCCAACAATGAGCTGGTCACATGAGCTAAAGGAACTAGATTTTTAATTGGCTTGAAGACCTCCTAGCAGATGAAAATCACCATGTCGTTCTGAACTGGGAGAAGTTGTCATATGGGTAAGGAGGGAAGGATGGGCGGGGGGAATAATTACAACACCAAGAAATAATGAAATTTTGGGAATACATTTGTCTAGGGACATATTTAAGTGATTAACATTGCAAGATCACAGGTTAGTGTAGGCCCTAAGTGTGAGCTAAGTCATTGCAAATGTGAACTGCTGGTAAATTAATAACTGTTGTAACCACCCAAATGTTGCATGCAAATGTGCATGCATTGAATTGTAAAGCTGCCAGATGTCAGTTTGTGGGGTGGAGTTCCATCCCTATTGCACTTGGTGGGTCAATACAGGGCCAGATGACGCTGTTTGTGGATGACACTCAAGATGTAGTCTAGTGATGTCCCATATGTGCTTGATTCGAGACAGATCTGGTGATTGAGCAGGCCAGGGCAACGTATCAACATTCTGTAGGGCCTGTTGGGTTACAACAGTGGCATATGGGTAAGTGTTGGCCTGTTGTCCTGTTCGTGAATGGCAGCACAACAGGTCTAATCACCAGATTGACATACCAATTTGCAGTCAGGGTGTGTGGGATAAGCCCAAGGGTGCCCCTGTTGTCATACGAAATCAGACCCCAAACACCATTACTCCAGACGTACGCCCAGTGTGTCTAGTAGGCAGATGGATTGGTTCCACGCTCTCAACTGGCCTCCTCGTAACCAACAGACAGCCATCACTGGCATCAAGGCAGAACCTTCTTTTACCAGAAAACACAACGAACCTCCACCCTGCCCTCTGACGAGCTCTCGCTTGACACCACTGAAGTCGCAGGTGGTGTAGATTGGGGGCAGTGGTATGCACGCTACAGGGCATATGGCTCAGAGCTGGTCTTAAAGTAACCGATTTGTAACAGTTCATTGTCAGTATGGTCCTGGCTGCTGCTCAAATTGTTGCTGTGTGCGCATTATGATACACCAGAGCCATACACTGAATACAATGTTCTTGTTATTGGTAGTGCCTCGTGGCGACCCGGAAGCCGATCTTCTTGTGACCGTACATTCTCGTGACCACTGCTGCCAGCAGTCGTGTATAGTGGCTCCATTCCTGCCAAGTCTTTCTGCAATATTGCAAAAGGAACATGCAACTTCTTGTATCCTTGTTACAAGACCTTGTTAAAACTCAGTGAGGTGTTGGTAGTGGCATCTTTGTCGCTTTAAAGGCATTCATGACTAACATTAACTCACCACGTCCAATCTCAAAGCTAAGTGACAGTCACAACAGTTACAGTGTGTATTTAAAGCAGATGTGATCCTCCTAGTGGTGCTACTTGGTCCACTCTTATGCGACTGGTGCAGAATTGGAATAGACATCATTTTTCAGATGTGGAAACATGTATATGAACTTCCATTTATGTCGCACAACTCCTTCTTGGTGTTGTGATTTCTTTTTTCCGTCAGTGTAGTTGAGACATACAGTAAAGGAGTGGTTTAGGGTCGTTTTTGTTCCTGGTAAATATTGGATGATCTGATGAGTAACGTTGTAGTGGTCATGAAGCTGTTAACAGCTGGTTGTATTATATGTGGGGATGTTGAAACACCGTAAAAATTCAAGGGAAATTCCCAAAGATCTGCAGAGGATTGATACTTAGTGTAAGGATTGGCAGTTGACCCTCAACGTAAATATAACGTAATGCAGATTGGCTCATTACTCTTCAGTTACTTGATTGGCGGTCAGTCATTGTAAATAGTGACAGCCATAAAATATCCAAGAGTAAGGATCTGAAGCAAGTTAAAAATTAGATCCGGAAAATTCAAATCTCAGACTGAGATTCATTGGAAGAGTCCGAAGAAAATGTAACACGCCATGGTGGAGGTAGCTTATAAAATTAGGCTGCCTCTCGTGTGTTACTTGTCAGGCTGGAATCTTTGCTAGGTGAAACAAATATAGGAGGTAAAGAAAACACAAAAAAGCGTGGGTCATTTCACGGAGGAGTCGTTAAGTAAATACAGAAGTGTCATGCAGATGCTTATCTAGCTCCAATGACAGTATACTACAGTAAAAACTGTGTGTTGTGGGGTGATTTACTGTTAAAATTCCAAGAATACATCTTCCAATAACTGTGATGGTAAAATTAGACAAATTCGAGTTAATACAGCCCTTGTAGACAGCTGTTCTCCCAGGAAAGTGCGGAACTGATAAATGTACACAAATGACTCTTCACCACATATTGCAAGATAATTTTGGGAGTATAGATGTAAGTACAAATGCAGAACCGTAATACACATAAGATACTCTGTGACAGTCAATCAGCACTTCGAATCTGTCATGAAAAAAAAAGTTAATCAAATAAAATTACAAGAAACGAATAAAATTTGTAAGCAGCAACAAATTGACTGACAAGTAAATAAATTATAATATTCAGTATCTCCTTACTCCTATGGTGTAAGTCTGGAGAAAAGTGGATACCAGAACTTGACACAGATTAAACAATAAATATACAGATTTCAGATCAGGAAAGATAAAGCAAGACAGAAAGAACTGAAAATTAATAGTAAAATGTGATTGACAAGCAAGATTTTAGAAATTTTGAAGTTAAAAGTGGCAAGGATGGCAGTCATCATGACAGAAATAAGGTGTGAGCAAAGAGGGGATAAAGCATAGATAAATGGAAAAAGATCTATTGATTACTTAATATTTGAGAAGTAAATGGTCTTACTGGAATGCAAAGTTTTCATTGTTTGTTGCACATGACTTATCTTGATAGTGGATGGTGATCTATCTTGCACGGTTTTGAGTTTTTCTGTCTTTTATTTAAAATGTAATTACCATAAGATCATGAGTTTGCTTTTAATATTCACTGACAATCATACGAAAGGAAAAATGTCGTACAATATGATGATACATTTTGAACTGTACTACAGTTAAATATCATATTTCTCTTAAAAAGATTGAACATCTATTCTATTACATTTTGCATTAAAATGCATCATTATTAGATGTTCATTTTTAATGACCCCAGAAGCTTTATACCTTGCAGCAAAAATATGTTATTTTTCTGCATTGCCTTTATAGTTTTCATATTGTGAATTGTATTTATAGTTACACTTACATACTTATTCGTAATATTAACACATGACTCAGATGGTAAAAGACACATCAAACTACAAAGTTGCTCTTGAGTCTTATTCTGATTAGAAAGTAAAAATTTTCCTGATGCAGCATGTACTAAAGTAATGTTTACTGAACCAGTCTGTCCATCTTCACATAGGGAAGGATGGATTTGATTTTGCTGCGTAAATTGTGTCATATAGTAATGGGATACTCAGAAGCTAAATGCCCTATAATATATCCTTTGATATTGGCATGATGTCTTCTTATGGTATCGAGCTGAATTTTCTTATAATTCATCAACACAGTTTTTCTTTACTTCAAGCATGCAACCGCAAGGGAAAAGTAGGAGATTCCTACTCCAAATTGTACTAAATTCTTAGCAAACCTCTCCATGTGAAGTTTGATGAATTGAAATCAGTAATGAATCAGCATCCGGAAATGAACAACGCAACATGACCAGCAGCTCTTTTACACTCTACATATTGATTTAAAATAACTGTCACAAAGCTGCACTACAGGAAAAAATAAATTTAAGAATTTAATTATGTCTTGAATTTCAGTGAGATAAGAGCTGACAGAATAGAAATTCTGTGAAAAATTAATATATAAATAAGCAAACGATCTATGAAATCTAGGAGAGTCAACAAAAGATGTTAAGATTATCTAAATATTTAGTTTCACGGAAAGAAACTACGCCAAAAGTTAATTGTAAATAACAAATAATGTATGTAAAGCCTGTTTTAAACAGAGCAAATGTAATGTCACTAAAAGAAGAACATAGATGTCATAGGTGCTTGTATGATCCAAGAGATTCACAGCACCAATGCCAAATGAAAAGAAATATGATTGGTATAAAATTGCCGAAGCTCTTTAATGTCCATCTGGTACATGAAAAAGACAATAAATTTATTACATGCCAACACCAGTGGGAAACAGAGTGAATAAGCACAGTAAATTTTCTTGAAAGTAAACAAGAGTGAATACGTATCTGTTATGCTGATTAAAATGAAAAATATATGAGAAATCTAATCATTCTCCTTGCTTATGTTCATGGTAGCTGTAAATACATGGTTGATGTATCACTTTTAGAAATTCTTTACGATAAATGCAAATAGATGATGCTGGGTAATGCTGTCTGCCATCTAACAAACTTTATAACATATTTTATCAAATACCAATACGTGACAGGTTTTATGTATATTTTGCATTTAATTAATCACATTTTATTGACATTATCTTCCTTAAACATACTGTAATAAAATCCATGAAGTGCTTTGCTTATGTAACTGCAGACATCAGAAACTAGCTGAGATATAGCAGCTATTTAAATATGAAAATCAGTATAGTTAGGTAAATGTCTCCATTTGTTAATGCTAGCCTTTCTTCAGGTTATGTTGGTCATCATAAATTAGTGTTTTGGTTTTAAATTTCCTCTGCATTTGTAAAGAGAAGTTGACAAAAAGTATCCACCACTGTATGTGTAAAGCTTTGGAATAGTGCTAAGGAAAGGTGGAGCTGCAGTTTAGTGTTAAGTGTAGTACTATCTCCACATATTCCACACATATGTGCAAATTCAGACTCTTAAATTCTTCCTCTGCTATGCTTCTTACTTCGTCGGAAACAAGGCGCTCGCCATGCAAAATAATTCTGTCTGTATATCAGAGTTTTGCATCATGGCTCTAACTGTATAATGTTGAATGCTGTGTGCTGGTTATTAGTGCCACAAAAAGATAACACAGCATTCATAAGCTATTCTTGTTATCGTTCTCTTCCATTCCATCTGATGGAAATGCTTGCTTGCAGCTACAATTGAGTGTTAATGAACATTGGCGGGTTGTCTGCGAATGCTTATTCACTAGTGTTCGCTCCCATTCACTCCAGTGTAAATTAGGCTTAGTTACTCCACTGTTTTTCAATTTGTAACAGATTGAAGATGGCAATGGCCGAAACCATTAATTGTGACGTGCTCAAATTTGTGTGTTCAAGACGGTCTTCTACAAATAAATTAGGCTTTAACATCATATCAAAAAACAAATTAATTGGACTTCAATTTAATCAGAAGGTAAAAGTTTCCGTAATGCGGGATGGACAGATGTAAATCTTAATGTCTGTTGCGTTCAATTAAAAAAACTGGAGATAATAGTTTTTACACTTAACATCTATCATTGTAACTATTTAAAACATCTATTATTCTAGAGCATTATACACAGTATTGCACACGTATATGGGGTTTAATTGAAAAACATGCTGAACTGTTTAATTTTGCTGCCACTATGTGTCCAGTTCACATAATTTTTGATGTTGTGTTGTTATACTTATCTCAAACATATATTATGACTTCAGTAGATATATTATGGTTATTTGATTATTGGCTGTTGAAATGGTTACATCAGTATGATCAGCAATTCATAATTTCTGCAGAACATAAAACAAATATTTCAAATTAAATTTTGCTCTATGAATGTAGTAAAGGACAGATTGGCTTCACGAACGGGAATGTTGCATTCAGGAAATCGTTCTTGAATAAAACAAGCATGCTACAAACTTTTACAAAAGTGCCATGAAGTCTTGGGTGCCACAGCACACATCAGTAGCATTTGATGACACTGTTAAAAAGTAATGAATTGCATTTCACTCAAGCTTACCAATTTTTGAGAATGCTATGAACATGTGACATGCTGGAGCAAAATTTATTCTGAAACTGACAAATTTCAACCAAAAGTGCTGTGAAATGATCATTGCTTTGAAGGTTCTGAATCCAGATCACGATAATCAAAACAGCACAAACAGGTTATAATTGTTAATGAAACATGGGTGTAATATCCCAAACTGAGACTCGATTATCCTACTGAAAGCTTCCTGAAGAGTCAAGAAAGAAAAAAAGCCCAATCAAATGAGAAGATTCTGCTCATTATATTCTCTGCTTTCAACAGCTCACGGGGCTCACATCGAACCTTCTGGATGCACAGCACATAAAGAATAACGTTGAAGTCCTATGCTGTTTGTTTGCTTGAAGCAGTCTAAAGAAATTTCTTTGATTTGTGCAGAAACAATTCGTGTCTGTTGCAACATCATGAATGTACCTGTTCAAGCTTTGCAATAGAAATGGTGAGGGAGAGGGCAGATTCATGCCGGGCCATGAAGTTACAGAGTGGTAAAATTGATAGATGTTTATTCGAGAAGTGTTTTACAGCATACTGGCGGCCAGCCTCAAGACTTGTGTGCATGCAAAGCACAGCCGATTGCAGAATGCGCTGATGCACCGATGGTGGATGTGACGTCCATTGTCCTGGATCACAGGCGGCAGCTATCCTGGAGTCCTGCTTGTTGTCCACACCAAAGAACAAGCACAGGTGCTCCAGAGTTGTCACTAGGAACCCCCATGTGTACTTGTGTAATAGCTGGCACTATTTGTTTGATGCCTGGTGCCAAGCAGTAACCCCCCCCCTCCTCCTCCCCCCGCCCTCCGCGCTCCCAAGGTTGACCCGGATGTTAGTGGCTGGCCGCACACCAGCTCTGCACATCAGTGAAATTTCCAAGTCCAGAGCCACCACGCCACAGGTATGGCACACCTCTGCCAGAACTCAGATGAGTTAATGAGCAAACTGGTAACTAGCCAATCTTTATCACCCAGTGTTTGCCCTGGTTTCTCTGAAACTCAGAAGCCTATCCTTCTCTCTGGCTTAGAAAGCAGACACAATGGCGGCATGACTTAATGATTTGAAACCCTAAGCTTGATTATTTATATATCCTGATTGCTATGCTTCTGCCACAGGAGTAGGTTTGCCATATACTTGTCCCCTGTCAGCTTTCCTTACTCACTTTACCCCGAGCACAGGTTGATAGGCCCAGTTAAGTTTGTAACGTGTAAGTTCTCAGTAGCATGCAAGTCCTCCAAGTTACAAAATGTTACTTCACTCCTGGTCACATTGTGTAGTGGTATTAGCGGTTCTGTGCACCTTGGTTGTCCTGAGTTTTTTGACGTAATGTCAACATAATTGCTCAGTATCTCACATGATTAACACATCAGCCCTACTGGCCTCTGCTGCCTGGCCACAGCTGGGAAAAATCTAAAAAATTTACGGCTGTGCTTTAGACTTTTGTGGGGTGCAGCACATCTCCGCTCTTTTGAAAGCTTCATCCTGAATCTTCAATGACTAGTCTTCCCGTAAAATTACTCCTAATCGACAGAAGTCAGTACTTGCTGATGATAACAGACAGCTTTAACCATGATCTGTCCTACATGAGTTTCCCCCTTATCCACCACTACATGAGCTTACTCTAAAGTGCAGTTTGTAGAACTTTATTGCGTTACAATCCTTAATATAGTGCCTATATTACTGAAATTCAGGGTTTTACTCCCATCAACTGTTCACTCTTAGCAATTTGTCAACACAGTTCCTGGCGAGAAAACTAAGTAATGCTTGTACATCCTCATCCTTTGGAAGTAAGACAAAATTTTCTTTTTGGAACTTGTGTCATTCGTTTCGCCCAGAAACATATTCATAACACATGTCCGCACATCAGACTTTACCAGTCTGTCTGGACAGACAACAGTACTAAATGTGATTTGAGACTTTCTCGGCGTATTCCATTCGTGAAATCTTCTCGGGTGATCAGCCGAGTAAAGGCGTCGTCTTCTCGCAACGTTTCGAAGGGTTTCGTACCCATCATCTTCAAGCGAAGTGTCGAGATGCTGTGTTGCGTGGTCCTATAAAGGCTCCTGGACCAGTGACTGATTCCGGGCGCCGACCAATCAG
Organism: Schistocerca serialis cubense; assembly: GCF_023864345.2. Lineage (NCBI taxonomy): Eukaryota > Metazoa > Arthropoda > Insecta > Orthoptera > Acrididae > Schistocerca > Schistocerca serialis. The sequence goes on along the minus strand of NC_064638.1, from coordinate 1,123,604,798 downwards.
GTACCTGCGGAATCGGCCGCCGCGCCAGTGGTGGAGGGTTCGCGGCGCGGACCGGGCGTCGAGTCCCTGCCGGTTCCTAATACGTCTGTGGCCGCTACCGTCTTCGTGCCGGAGCGTTCTCTTCTAATTTTAGTTATTGCGGGATTCCAAGCTGTACTAAGTTGGAAACCAGTGTCTCGATTGATCAGGTTGCTGTTCAACCGAATTTCTACAGCCTCTTTGAAAACTGAATCCCAAAATCCTTTAGCGTCACACAGCTTCTTCGTACCCTCAAAGAGGAAGGTGTGTCCTTCGTTAAGGCTATGTTCCGCTACCGCCGATTTTTCTGTCTGACCAAGGCGTACATTTCTAATGTGTTCCGAGCGCCTCTGCGTGATGCAGCGCTGCGTTTGTCCGATGTATTTCGTACCACATTCACATTCAATACTGTATACGCCCGGAGTCTGCAGTCCTAGGTGGTCTTTGACTGAGCCAAGTATGTCCTTGATTTTACTTGGGGCATGAAAAATTGTCTTGATGTTGTGTTTCTCCAGAATGCGGGCAATCTTGGCTGTTGGCGGTCCCGCGTATGGTAGAAATGCCAGGCATCTGGTCTCATCTTCTTCTTCTGGTGTGTCTACCTTCCTGCTCTTGTGTAGGGCGCGCGAGATTTGCGTCTCATTATAACCGTTGCTGCGGAAGGTCTTCCTTAGGTGTTGTAACTCTGCAGGTAGGCTGTCATCATCACAGATAGACTTGGCCCTGTGCACAAGTGTGTTAAGCACTGAGTTGCGTTGTGCTGGGTGGTGGCAACTCTGTGCATGAAGGTATAAATCCGTATGTGTCTTCTTCCTATACACAGCGTGACCCAAGGTGCCATCAGGGTGCCTCTTGATTAGAATGTCAAGGAAGGGCAAGCTTCCGTTTTCTTCCACCTCCATGGTGAATTGTATGTTGCCGTGTATGCTGTTGAGATGTCGCAGGAAGTCTTGCAGGTTCTCTCTGCCATGTGGCCACACGACAAAAGTGTCATCCACATATCTGTAGAAGGCTTTAGGTTTCAATGGGGCGGTGTCCAGGGCTATGTCTTCAAAGTGCTCCATGTAAAGATTAGCGATGCCTGGAGCTAAGGGGGACCCCATGGCTACACCATCCACTTGTTCATAAAATTTGCCTCCACACTTGAAGTAGGTGTTTGTTAACACATGCCGGAACAGCTTTATTGTGTCCTCACTAAAGCGTGTTTCGAGCAGCGCTAGGGAGTCTTCCAGCGGTACTCGTGTGAAGAGTGAGGTGACGTCAAAGCTGACAAGAAGATCTTCTTTATCCAGGCGAAAGCCTTGTAGTACCTTCACAAACTCCGCCGAGTTCTTGACATGGTGCTCACAGTGACCCACGATCGGTTTGAGCAGTTGTGCTAGGTACTTGGCTAAACCATATGTCGGTGAGTTGATGGTGCTCACTATGGGTCGCAATGGAACTCCGTCTTTGTGGATCTTAGGGAGCCCATATAGCCGTGGTGGTGCCGGTGCTCTGGGGTACAGCTTCCTGATGACGTCCTTTTCCAGTCCAGAGTCATTGAGCAAGGCGATGGTCTTGCGAGTCACGGAAGCTGTCGTGTCCTTGCCCAGTTGCTTGTAGGCAGTATCTTGTAGCAGTGAGTTTATCTTCTGCCAATAATCTTCTTTCCTCAGTATCACCGTGGCATTGCCTTAGTCAGCAGCTAGAACGACAGTGCCCTCATCCTCACGTAGGGCCTTAAGAGCCTTCCATTCAGCAGACGTTATGTTGTTCTTGGGCATTTTTGCCTTCTCCAGGACCCTGCACGTCTCTCTCCTAACTTCCTCAGCTGCCTCCGTAGGGAGGCCGCGCACGGCTTGCTCGATGCTGCTGATAATGTCTCGCTTAGGTAGTGTCCTGGGTACTGGAGCAAAATTAAGTCCTCTCGACAGCACTGATATTGTGGTCTCGTCCAGTTCTTTGCCTGCCAGATTGATGACAGTCTTGGCATTGGTTGTGTGGTCGGCATGTTGCCGGGCTCCAGACAGTCTGGTGAACTTGCCACATTGTTTTTCCGTGGCTTTTTTTTTCTTGTGGATCTCACTACTTGCATATGTGTTTCCGTCGATCCACTCCCATGTGTGTGGTGGGAGATAGGATGCCAATCGAAGGTGTTGAGTAAGCAGCATCCTTGCGTTCTTATCTAACTCCTGCCACGGAAAACCAATGCCAAGACTGTCATCAATCTGGCAGGCAAAGAACTGGACGAGACCACAATATCAGTGCTGTCGAGAGGACTTAATTTTGCTCCAGTACCCAGGACACTACCTAAGCGAGACATTATCAGCAGCATCGAGCAAGCCGTGCGCGGCCTCCCTACGGAGGCAGCTGAGGAAGTTAGGAGAGAGACGTGCAGGGTCCTGGAGAAGGCAAAAATGCCCAAGAACAACATAACGTCTGCTGAATGGAAGGCTCTTAAGGCCCTACGTGAGGATGAGGGCACTGTCGTTCTAGCTGCTGACAAAGGCAATGCCACGGTGATACTGAGGAAAGAAGATTATTGGCAGAAGATAAACTCACTGCTACAAGATACTGCCTACAAGCAACTGGACAAGGACACGACAGCTTCCGTGACTCGCAAGACCATCGCCTTGCTCAATGACTCTGGACTGTAAAAGGACGTCATCAGGAAGCTGTACCCCAGAGCACCGGCACCACCACGGCTATATGGGCTCCCTAAGATCCACAAAGACGGAGTTCCATTGCAACCCATAGTGAGCACCATCAACTCACCGACATATGGTTTAGCCAAGTACCTAGCACAACTGCTCAAACCGATCGTGGGTCACTGTGAGCACCATGTCAAGAACTCGGCGGAGTTTGTGGAGGTACTACAAGGCTTTCGCCTGGATAAAGAAGATCTTCTTGTCAGCTTTGACGTCACCTCACTCTTCACACGAGTACCGCTGGAAGACTCCCTAGCGCTGCTCGAAACACGCTTTAGTGAGGACACAATAAAGCTGTTCCGGCATGTGTTAACAAACACCTACTTCAAGTGTGGAGGCAAATTTTATGAACAAGTGGATGGTGTAGCCATGGGGTCCCCCTTAGCTCCAGGCATCGCTAATCTTTACATGGAGCACTTTGAAGACATAGCCCTGGACACCGCCCCATTGAAACCTAAAGCCTTCTACAGATATGTGGATGACACTTTTGTCGTGTGGCCACATGGCAGAGAGAACCTGCAAGACTTCCTGCGACATCTCAACAGCATACACAGCAACATACAATTCACCATGGAGGTGGAAGAAAACGGAAGCTTGCCCTTCCTTGACATTCTAATCAAGAGGCACCCTGATGGCACCTTGGGTCACGCTGTGTATAGGAAGAAGACACATACGGATTTATACCTTCATGCACAGAGTTGCCACCACCCAGCACAACGCAACTCAGTGCTTAACACACTTGTGCACAGGGCCAAGTCTATCTGTGATGATGACAGCCTACCTGCAGAGTTACAACACCTAAGGAAGACCTTCCGCAGCAACGGTTATAATGAGACGCAAATCTCGCGCGCCCTACACAAGAGCAGGAAGGTAGACACACCAGAAGAAGAAGATGAGACCAGATGCCTGGCATTTCTACCATACGCGGGACCGCCAACAGCCAAGATTGCCCGCATTCTGGAGAAACACAACATCAAGACAATTTTTCATGCCCCAAGTAAAATCAAGGACATACTTGGCTCAGTCAAAGACCACCTAGGACTGCAGACTCCGGGCGTATACAGTATTGAATGTGAATGTGGTACGAAATACATCGGACAAACGCAGCGCTGCATCACGCAGAGGCGCTCGGAACACATTAGAAATGTACGCCTTGGTCAGACAGAAAAATCGGCGGTAGCGGAACATAGCCTTAACGAAGGACACACCTTCCTCTTTGAGGGTACGAAGAAGCTGTGTGACGCTAAAGGATTTTGGGATTCAGTTTTCAAAGAGGCTGTAGAAATTCGGTTGAACAGCAACCTGATCAATCGAGACACTGGTTTCCAACTTAGTACAGCTTGGAATCCCGCAATAACTAAAATTAGAAGAGAACGCTCCGGCACGAAGACGGTAGCGGCCACAGACGTATTAGGAACCGGCAGGGACTCGACGCCCGGTCCGCGCCGCGAACCTTCCACCACTGGCGCGGCGGCCGATTCCGCAGGTACCTGATTGGTCGGCGCCCGGAATCAGTCACTGGTCCAGGAGCCTTTATAGGACCACGCAACACAGCATCTCGACACTTCGCTTGAAGATGATGGGTACGAAACCCTTCGAAACGTTGCGAGAAGACGACGCCTTTACTCGGCTGATCACCCGAGAAGATTTCACGAAGGGAAGACAACAGTACTCCCTTCTCCAAGTCCGTCAGCAACATAACCACATGAGCTTCACTATTATCTGGTATCAGCACCACCTTCTATGTCCTTATACGTATCCATTTCCATGTTAGTCAGGATGTTCCGATGAACTTGCCACCTAATCAAAGGAACCATCCATCGTCTCCTCCCTCCATTTGAAACAAATAACTAACAATAAGTAGAAAACAAAAAACACCACCAAAGAAACCTGACTAATCCTATGACACTTGGCAGTGACATGAGAACACTAAACCCATCTTAAAACAACACAGTGTAAAACATATCCAGAAACCCAGATATCAAAAGTAAATCTTGACTCCAACAAAATATTGAAAAAAATCTAACAACATAACTAATTACACAATCTCAAAGCATAAGGCATGTCATGTGCCTTGTGCTGTCTAACTGCTAGAAGTTCCTTTTATCTGGGAGCTGCACCTTTGCGTAATGGATGAGTTGCAGGTAATTGCGGCACTGCATCCACCATACCTTTAAATGGTTTTACCCAACTGACGTGAATGATAGACATTTTGGTAGGAAATTGTACTTTTGCATTAACACCTGAAGTCATCTCCATGACCTGATACGGTCCCTGATATTTGGTTACGAACTTCTTCGCATGTCCCTTTGGCGTATAGGGATTAGTGACCAATACTCACTGCCCTATATGGTTCTGTGTTAGTTTGCTCATGCACATATTTGGATTTTTCCTATAATTCCAGAGCCTTCATGTTTATTTTTTGAACATTTCTCCATACTTCCCATATTCTTCTTGTAAACTTTTTTACTGAGTCATAATCTGGTTTCAATTTAGGACGTAAAATGTCAAATGGGGATGGCATCTTTGTCCCATGCACCATCTCAAATGGTGACATGCCTGTTCCCGTATGAGTCTTCTAGGTGTACACACAACTGACATATGTAAGATAGGTATCCCAATCATCGTGTCTAGCATTCACATAGAAGCTCAGTGTCTTCGAATTGGTCTTATTGATGCGCTCCATCCTACCGTTGGTTGGAAGTTGGAATGGGCTTGTTGATAACTTACGAATACATAACACATGGCATGGCTGTTTCATAAGTTCTGAAACAGATTTCATATCCTGATCCATGACTATGTTAACAGGCACTCCAAACTTCAATATTGTACTGTTAACTAGTGCATGTTGGTCTGGAATTGCTATCTTTACTAGAAACAATTAAAAATGATCAATGATTGTAAGCAAGTACCTGTTCACTGCAGGTGTTTTGTCTCATGGTCCGCAAATGTCAGGCCCAAACATTTGAGATGGCTTTGGTGGCCCTGGTAACTTCTGCAAAGTGATTTTCTGATGTGAAATATCTGCTGTTTGCATGCATGGTACACTATCTATGACATATTGCTCCACATCACACTTCCTATTTCTTCACAAAAACACTCCTGAAACATGTCTATATGTTGTGCGTCGGCAACCATGACTTGACAATACGTTGTTATAAGTCTGTTGTAACACCTCTTTTTGAAAAACTACCGGGACCACAACACACAGTCCTCATTTTGTGACTCTGCACAACAAATCCTTATATACTATAAAGTGTGGCTGTGAGTTGAAAATTTGAAATTTTTTTATCCATTGCCAGTGTTTGTTGCCATTCCAACACACTTCTGCCCATTGTGCTCAACATGACCACTGAAAAGTAGTAGGTGCATTTTTTAATCCGAATGGGATACTGATTATATCTGTGTGGTGCTGTCTGTGTTTGTGTGTTGTTTACCTGGCTTATGGATGAACTCTAATCAGATTCAGTAAGCTTGAGAGCCCAACATGTTCGATGAGTAGATGGGTCTTTCAGACCAAGAAACTGTTTCAGTGATGCATGATCAGTTACAATCTTAAATCTTCTACTATACAAGTAACACTGGAAATACCTAATATTGTATATGGTCACTAACAGTGGTTAACGTTTCACTTTATTTAACTGCCTCAAAGCATATGATACTGGATGCTCCTGTCCATTAACCATCTGACTGAAAATACAGCTGACTACTTTGCTAGAAGCATCACGAGAGACGATTAACTCCTTTTCAAAATTCAGAAACCAATACCAGATCTGAAGTCAATACCTCTTTCAATTTCTCAAACGCTGAGTTACACACCTGTGTCCACTGAAACTTTACACCCTGTTTGAGTAATCTGGTTCAAGTTCCAGCCTCTTTTGCAATATCCTTTACAAATTTATGGTAGCAGTTATACAGCTGTTACCCTTAAATGCAGAGGAGATAGAGCAGATAAGTGAAAAGAGTACATCGAAGGCCTCTATGAGAGGGAGAATTTGTCTGGTAATATGATGAAAGAAGAAAAAGTAGTCATTAGAGAAGAGATAGGGGGACCAGTATTAGAATCAGAATTTAAAAGAGCTTTGGAAGACTTAAGATGAAATAAGGCAGAAGGAATAAAATATTCTATCAGAATTTCCAAAGTCATCGGTGGAAGAGGCAACAAAGTGACTATTCATGTTGGCGTGTAGAATGTCTGAGACTGATGATATACAATCAGACTTCTGAAAAAAACCTCATCCATACAGTTCCAAAGGTGGCAAGATCTGACAGTGCGAAAATTGCTGCACAATCAGCTTAACAGCGCATGCATCCAGGTTGCTGACAAGAATAATATACAGAAGAATGGAAGAGAAAATTGAGGACGTGTTAGATGACACACAGTTTGGCATCAGGAAAGGTAAAGATACCAAAGAGGTAGTTGTGATGTGTGGATGATAATGGAAGCAAGACTGAAGAAAAATCAATACACTTTTATAGGACTTGTAGACCTGGAAAAAGCATTTGACAATGTAAAATGGGACCAGCTGTTAGAAATTCTGAGGAAAATAGGGATACGTTGTAGGGAAAGACGGATAATGTACAATATGTAGAAGAACCAAGAGGGAACAGTAAGCCTGGAGGACCAAGAACAAAGTCCTCAACTTAAAAAGGGTGTAGGACAGGGCTCAATCTATATATGGAAGAGCAATGGGGCAGGGGAATAAGTTCAGTAGTGGTATTAAAATTAAGGGTGAAAGGATATCTATGATAAGATTTGCTGATGACAGTGGTACCCTGCATGAAAGTGAAGAAGAATTACAGAGTCTGTTGTATGGACTGAGGAAGCTAATGAGTACAGAATATAGCTTGAGAGTAAATTAAAAAAAAGATGAAGTTATGAGCAGTAGCAGAAATGAGAACAGTGAGAGACTTAATGTGGTACATGAAGTTAAGGAATTGTGCTACCTAGGCAACAAAATAGTTCATGACATATGGAGCAAGGAGGCTGTAAGAAAGCAGACTAGCGCTGGCAAAAAGGGCATTCCTGGTTGAGAGAAGTCTGCTAGTATCAAACATAGACCTTAATTTGAATAAGAAATTTCTGAGACTGATGTTTGGAGCACAGGACTTTGAGAAAACTGGACCAGAAGAAAATCTAAGCATTTGAGATGTGGTGCTACAGAAGAATCGTAGTACCTCTGTTAAGTCATTACAGAATAACTTCCATGATACTAGAGGGAGCTATAGAAGGTTAAAACTGTATAGGAAGACAGGCTGGAATACATCCAGCAAATAAGTGGTTGCAAGTGCTACCCTTGAGATGAAAAGGTTGACACCGGAGAGGAATTTTTGGTGTGCTGCATCAAACCAGTCGGAGGACTAACTCAAAGCATGTTACACAAACCAACGAATGACTTATCTGTTTGGTTGGTCATGGTGATGGAAAATTTTGAATTGCTTCTGGAAGACGATGATCGGTCCGCAAACCACATTCACTATTTACGTGTCGCAGACAGTTAATTTGTGTTCAAAAAAAAAATGACACTTGTCCATGCTCAGTGTCAAATGTGCTTACCATAATCTACTAAACACATCCTCCAATTGTCTCACATGGTCTGGTACATCCTTTGAAGAAACTATTATGTGATATAGATACACCATACAGGTTTTTGGCTTTAACCCTCTTAAAGTTCCAGCCAGTAACCACTGAAAAGTAGTAGGTGCATTTTTTAATCCAAATGGGATACTGATTATATCTGTGTGGTGCTGTAAGTGCTGTCTCTGGTCTATCCTCAAGAGCTACTTCTACCCGATGATAGCCACTTTTGAGGCCCATTGTCCTACAGTAATGACACTGACTCAAATTATCGAAGGTTTCTGTAATGTTAGGGATTGGATACACATCTGTAAAGGTCTGTCTGTGCATCCAGAAACCTATAATTACAACAAAACCTATATTTTTTTGTTCAGTCCAATGACTTCTTTGAAACATTAACTAAGTTTTGATCCAAGATTTGTTGTTGGGCTCTGTGATCCCGTCTCATAGTTGCTGTTCAATCAACTCCTCTATTAATGGCTGTAAACGTGTTAGTATGTGATGCGGTTTCCTATAAATCAGTGTACTATCCCCATGGTATATGGTGCCGAATTACTGAGGTCGCTGAACTTCAGAAATACTTCTTCCACAGCTGTGGGATCACTGGCCTTCAAGTGACCCGCCTTCTCGCATAATGCTGCTGAGTTGACAGTTTGTTAATGGTTTGTATTCAGACTCGACCTCTGCCTCTGATAACTCGAGTAGCTGTAGCTATACCTTTTGACAAACTAACTTCTCCTCTACCAAAGTTATCTATGTCAACTGTAACTATACATTCCCCATTAATATTAGTCAAGTGCATTATGCTTCTGTGTACAAAGCAAAGTGAGCCATCCAACTCTTCATTGCTTGAGAGTGACTCAACCACGTACAAAGCCCCACAAGGCAAATCAATGCCCACTGAAACTTTCATTACTTTTCCCATTTCTTCCATTATTTTATCCTGTTGATCAATATTTAATTAACTGGTCTGCAGTTTAGTTGGCATCACCTTCATAACAGGTGAGCCTTGCAGCATGGCTTCATTTGCAACTGTATCACCCACTGAAACAAAGTTTCACTGAATTCAGTCGTGCGTTGCAAAAGATCGATCCCAACGCGATGTTTGTCAAGAAATCTAACCCAAGAATCACTGAACTTCTGTGTGTTCCATGAACTATTGTACTCGACTATTCAACAGTATTATTGCCAACCCGTGTAACTTATTATGTGTTGCCCCAAGTCTATTCCTGCCCACAGGGTCCAGACTTATAACAGACATGTACGCCCCTATTTCCAAAAGAAACCTTTGTTCCAGCCCGCTGAGCAGCAATCTGTGTCTGCACTAACTCGTGCAGTGTTACGGTCTATCAGGACTGCTTTCTGTCGGAGCATTTCTGTTTAAGTTTAATGGTAGCTTCTTCCAATGGTGCTTCCCATTCTTGCTACTCCGAAAATCCAATGCTCAGTGACCCAATCGCTCACAAGAGTAACACTTTTGGTTGCCAACACTGTTTCTGCATATGGCCCTTATGCCCATACCTGTAACATTTTACATCTGAAATGGGTGTTCTTTACTGAGGGTCTCGCGATAGTACATACTGTTAATCACAAATTACCTGCACGAAGGTTTACTTTGTCTGACCAACTGCTCATTGCAGAAGTAGCTGTAGCATCATTAATGAATATTGACAAATATTCCAATGTTATACCCGAAAAGAAAATATAAGTGAGGCTACAGCCAGATCAAAAGAAAAAGTAGCTACCACAGCTCTGTCTTATTTTCTCCTTACTCACACTGTGATTGAACCTGAACCGCTTCCAAAGCCTTAAATGTGTGAAGGAGTTCCTCATGCTCCTGCCTCTTTTGAGAATTTTCGGTAGTTAACACTTGAACTTACTGCTAGAACAGCAACAGACACTCTAGTAGTAGAAGCATGTGTTTTAACCATTTTGCATACATTATCTCTTACCGTAATTAATACCAGAAACACAAATAGCTAATTCACTCAGTACTCCCAAAATCATATAAATTAGTTTATCTGCCCTCTAGACTCAGAATGCCCACAGGCCAAATTACCAACATATCTATAAGTAAAACATGCAACTTCTACAGCCTTAGTGTACACAGTTCGTGCAGTGCCAGGTAGAAACCTGATTCCTTAATGGTACTACACTATCGGGTCTGCCATTTCCCTTAATGATAAGTCCATGAGTTTACATGGCTTCGCAATTATAGCTTTAAAAATAATCTAGCCAATACTCACAAATTAAATCTAAGAACTGAGAACAGATACTGAATCATGCAAAACAAATTGAGGCACACTGCATCCATTCTGCTGAGCAAATAATGCTAAACTGGAGGTATGCCAAGTACCACTGCTTGTGCCATTAGCAAAATATACAATTGTATTATTGAACACAAAAATACAGCATTTGGATGCCGAAAGTCACTTCTCTCACCAAAGTATAGCTTTTGGATGCTGGACAAATAGCTCTCGTCACAACAGATCAAGTCACAAGGTGTAGCAGCCATTTGCTGACACCCACTTTGACAATCTGGCCTATTCCAGGTCACAGGAAGGGCAAGAGTAATAGTGATGAAGAAGGCAAATCTATGCTGGGGCATACAGTTAAACAGTGGTAGCATTGACAGGTGTTTATTCAGGCAACCTTATACAGTACAAACCCAGTATGTTTAGAGTGTTTTGACAGAATGTCTACAGTAGTGCCCAGGCACTCACTTGATTGCACTGTAGCCTTGCTGCAGCTGGGAAAAACTTTCAAAATTTACAGTTCGGGCGCCAAACGTTTTTGGGGCATGACCTTCCGTGCCCTCTTCTTATTCCTGAAGCTAATAAGGACAACGAAAGGGCAAAGTTTTGCCAACAGAGAAGAGATAAAGTCAGATTTCTCAAAGGAGTTACATGAAATATAGAAAATGGGTTACAGAATTTCTTCAAAGACTGGAAAAAGTTCTGTCACAAATACGTTACATTTCATGGAGAATAATTTGAAAGAGAGAATATTAATTATCATGAACAAATAAAGATTTTTTGTGAAAAATTAAGAGTTCAGCCTGTTTTTTGATCAAGCCTTATAAAAATATTAAAAGTTCGAGGGATACGAGACTTTAAGAATAGGACTTACTATTTATCAAGCTAAAGGGTAAGTGAATATAGGAAAGGGACCAGTAAGTAAAATGAAGGATAAGCAACCCGCAATCCCATTTCAAGAGAGAAGCTGCAGGTAAGATTACATAATGCTTTCTATAAATGGCTATAATGAGTATGTATAAGATGTGGAAACATATTTGTGCTCTTGTTGATTGTGAATAAGGTTGTGGATGGAGAATCAAGACTGAGCATATAGTTTTCTTATGGCAGCTGAATGACTCCCGGTCTTAATATTCTCTTGCAAGACCAAAGTGACTGACACCGGTGCACATACAAGATGAGAAGATCTGTAATTATACACAAAGTTCAGGTGCAGTGTTTGGCGGTTAGGAATTGCTTCATCTCCTGATCTGTAAACTGAACATTGAAGAAAGAAGAACGGTTCAGAGGGGGCGGGGGGGGGGGGGGGGGGGGGGGTAGTTGCAGCACACTAAACACATTGCTGCACTTAAAGTTGTGAATGTATACAGTGTTCAGATTCCTGTTTTATCTGCATCCCACACTGATATGCATCTTATGCTGATAAACTTCTGTTTTTAATGGAAGATTCCTGCTGCTGCTTCTACCGGTACATATATTTATAATGTGAAAGAAAGATATTGCTGCTTTTTCTTGCAAGAAATGTGCAGTTGTGTAGACACTTATCTGCATTTCATTAGTTATGTTGATGACAAAGTCTCCAGACATTATTGGCTCTCAGAACTGATACACTATGTTTTTAAAAAGTGAACCACTCAGAAGCAATGGCCTGCAACATGCCACGATAAAGAGGATATGTAGAACTGCAGAACCATAATGAATGATTTAAATGGCAGAGAGGTATCATGCACATAGGCCCAACAGCGTCCTCTTTTGCATGACTTAAAGTGTTATGCATTGCTCACTCGGTACAGATTCATCATACAAAGTGGAAATGTGCCACCAAGTGCCACTACGCCTCAGCAACATAACACGGTGGGATATCAGCAAGTGAGTACATTCGAACAGGGCAGAATGATCCGTCTCCGGGAAGCAGGTTGTAGTTCCATGAAATTATGGCTCATACAGGGCATGCTGCTTCAACAGTGAGGGATATGTGGAACCGTTGGAGGGAAGAGACCTGTACACAGTGCCAATGGGGTAGTGGATGACACAATGTGACAACAATTTGAGATGACCAACATCTGTTTTCTTGGCCATAACGGACAGAACAGCTTTGCCCACAGTGTTAGTGGAACGATGGAGACTGCAAAGGGTGTGGACATGTCTGTGTCAGTGGTTTGATGCTATCTTGTGCAGGCTGGACTAGTGGTACGCATGCAACTGTGTCAGACTACACTGACCGGAACGCCACAGACTGCAATGGGCACATGAACACTGACACTGGCATGCTAAGTGGCAGTATGTAGTGTTTTCAGTTGAGTTCCACTTCAACTTGTCCTACAGAGATGCCCGCATATGTGTTTGATGCCACTACGGTGAACACAATGGGGCAGTCTGTATTGTTGAGCGGCATAGCAGACAAATGCCAAGTGTGATGGTTTGTGGCACCATTGCCTATAAAACGCAATCTCGACTCCTACATCTTGAGGGAAATCTGAACTCCTACCACTCCATCAGGGAGGTTTCCAGCCCGAGGCACTGCCCCTCCTATAGGCCGTTCCCCATGCCATGTTTCAGCACGACAACGCCTGGCCACATGTGACAAGGAAAGTGCAAGCCTTCTCTGAAGAACAGTGGGTGCCACTGCTTCGTTGGCCTGCCCATTCACCTGACATGTCACCCATCGAACATGTTTGGGATATGTTCTGTTGGCAACTTGTTCATTCAGGTCCTCCTGCAGCCACAGTTGATGTTTTGTGGATGCACCTGAAAACTGTGTGGCAGCAGCATATTCAGGCACTCCTTGATTCCAAGTCATGACGTCTCGTGACTCTGATAGCAGTGTTTGGTTATGCTACTCCATACCGAATTTCTACAGTCCCAGTTCATGTATAAGGCTGTAAATCAAATCGTCTATGTAGTGTCATGTCCCTAATCAGTGGAATAAATTTCATTGTGATCACATCTCTTGGTATCGGTGTTTCACTTTCTGCAAACAATGGTATAGAATGAGTGAAGACTTCTGGTGCTGTTTATTTGTTCATGCCATTTGTTCCTATTGTGAAAAATATTTGTATTGAAAGTTAAACACAATTTCATGATGAGAAAAACGTTAAAAAGATGTTATAAGGATCTTGCAATTTAATGTTCTGAGTGCAGTTCAGTACATATACAAAATAATTGAATAAAACTTGAGTTTTGTGTACTATGATATAAAATTAATATTGACGTTTGCCTTGTTTTGTTACATTGACAATTTTCAATTTCTGAACAAAATAGTTTCAATTGTTGTTGTTGTTGTTGTTGTTGTAGTCTTCAGTCCTGAGACTGGTTTGATGCAGCTCTCCATGCTACTATATCCGGTGCAAGCTTCTTCATCTCCCAGTACCTACTGCAACCTACATCCTTCTGAATCTGTTTAGTGTATTCATCTCTTGGTCTCCCTCTACGATTTTTACCCTCCACGCTGCCCTTCAATACTAAATTGGTTATCCCTTGATGCCTCAGAACATGTCCTACCAACCAATCCCTTCTTCTAGTCAAGTTGTGCCACAAACTCCTCTTATCCCGAGTTCTGTTCAGGACCTCCTCATTAGTTACGTGATCTACCCATCTAATCTTTAGCATTCTTCTGTAGCACCACATTTCGAAAGCTTCTATTCTCTTATAGTCCAAACTATTTACCGTCCATGTTTCACTTCCATACAATGCTACACTCCATACAAATACTTTCAGAAATGACTACCTGACCCTTAAATCTTTACTCAATGTTAACAAATTTCTCTTCTTCAGAAATGCTTTCCTTGCCATTGCCAGTCTACATTTTATATCCTCTCTGCTTTGACCATCATCAGTTATTTTGTTCCCCAAATAGCAAAACTCCTTTACTACTTTAAGCGTCTCATTTCCTAATCTAATTCCATCAGCATCACCCTACTTAATTCAACTACATTTGTTTTTGTTAATGTTCATCTTATATCCTCCTTTCAAGATACTGTCCATTCTGTTCAACTGCTCTTCCAAGTCCTTTGCTGTTTCATGACAGAATTACAATGTCATCAGCGAACCTCAAAGTGAGAGTATTCCCGTCAACATTGTCAAAAGCTTTTTCTAAGTCTACAAATGCTAGAAATGTATGTTTGCCTTTCCTTAATCTTTCTTCTAAGATAAGTCGTAGGGTCAGTATTGCCTCACGTGTTCCAATATTTCTACGGAATCCAAACTAATCTTTCCTGAGGTCAATTTCTACCAGTCTTTCCATTCGTCTGTAAAGAATTGGCGTTAGTATTTTGCAGCCGTGACTTATTAAACTGATAGTTTGGTAATTTTCACATCTGTCAACACCTGCTTTTTTGAGATTGTAATTATTATATTCTTCTTGAAGTCTGAGGGTATTTCGTCCGTCTCGTACATCTTGCTCATCAGATTGTAGAGTTTTGTCAGGAGTGGCTCTCCCAAGGCTGTCAGTAGTTCTAATGGAATGTTGTCTACTCCCGGAGCCTTGTTTCGACTTAGGTCTACAGTGCTGTGTCAAACTCTTCGCGCAGTATCATGTATCCCATTTCATCTTCATCTGTATCCTCTTCCATTTCCATAATATTGTCCTCAAGTACACCACCCTTGTATAGATCCTCTATATACTCCTTCCACCTTTCTGCTTTCCCTTCTTTGCTTAGAACTGGGTTTCCATCTGAGCTCTTGATATTCATTCAAGTGGTTCTCTTTTTTTTCCAAAGGTCTCATTAATTTTTCCGTGGGCAGTATCTGTTTTACCCCTAGTGAGATAAGCCTCTACATCTTACATTTGTCCTCTTGCCATCCCAGATTAGCTATTTTGCACTTCCTGCCAATCTCATATTTGAGACGTTTGTATTCCTTTTTGCCTGCTTCATTTACTGTATTTTTATATTTTCTCCTTTCATCAATTAAATTCAATATTTCTTCTGTTACCCATGGATTTCTGCTAGCCCTCGTCTTTTTACCTACTTGATCATCTGCTGCCTTCACTACTTCATCCTTCAGAGCTACCCATTCTTCTTCTACTGTATTTCTTTCCCCCATTCCTGTCGATTGTTCTCGTATGCTCTCTCTGAAACTCTGTACAACCTCTGGTTTAGTCAGTTTATCCAGTTCTCATCTCCTTAAATTCCCACTTTTTTGCAGTTTCTTCAGTCTTAATCTACAGTCCATAACCAGTAGATTGTGGTCAGAGTCCACATCTGCCCCTGGAAATGTCTTACAAATTTAAAACCTGCATCCTAAATCTCTGTCTTACCATTATACAATCTATCTGATACCTTCTAGTATCTCCAGGCTTCTTCCATGTATACAACCTTCTTTCATGATTCTTGAACCAAGTGTTAGCTGTGATTAATTTATGCTCTGTGCAAAATTCTACCAGGCGGCTTCCTCTTTCATTTCTTAGCCCCAATCCATATTCACCAACTGTGTTTCCTTCTCTTCCTTTTCCTACTACCGAATTCCAGTCACCCATGACTATTAAAGTTTTGTCTCCCTTCACTATCTGAATAATTTCTTTTATCTCATCATACATTTCATCAATATCTTCATCATCTGCAGAGTTAGTTGACATATAAACTTCTACTACTGTAGTAGGCATGGGCTTCTTGTCTATCTTTGCCACAATAATGCGCTCACTGTGCTGTTTGTAGTCCCCGCCCAGAGATCTGAATGGGGGGGACTATTTTACCTCTGAAATATTTTGCCCAAGAGGACACCATCATCATTTAACCATACAGTAAAGCTGCGTGCCCTCGGGATAAATTACGGCTGTAGTTTCCTCTTGCTTTCAGCCATTCGCAGTAGCAGCACAGGAGGGCCGTTTTGGTTAGTGTTACAAGGCCAGATCAGTCAATCATCCAGACTGCCCCTGCAACTACTTAAAAGGCTGCTGCCCTCTTCAGGAACCACATGTTTGTCTCTCAACAGATACCCCTCCATTGTGCTTGCACCTACGGTAAGGCTATGTGTATCGCTGAGGCACGCAAGCGCAAGCGTCCCCACCAACGGCAAGGACCATGGTTTTCAATAAGTATCAAAAATGTAGATGGTGGCAGTGGAGGGCAGAGAGGTACATGGTTTGTTCTCGATTTAGAGTGAGTGTCAAAAATATTTCGCTTTGTGAACATGTAAGAAGGTAGATTGGGTCCCTCTCTCCCTCCCTCCTCCCCCTCTTGCCCCTCCAGTTGTTTCCGCCATGTTGTTGTTGTTGTTGTTGTTGTGGTCTTCGGTCCTGAGACTGGTTTGATGCAGCTCTCCATACTACTCTATCCTGTGCAAGCTTCTTCATCTCCCAGTACTTCCTGCAACCTACATCCTTCTGAATCTGCTTAGTGTATTCATCTCTTGGTCTCCCTCTACGATTTTTACCCTCCATGCTGCCCACCAATGCTAAATTTGTGATCCCTTGATGCCTCAGAACATGTCCTACCAACCGATCCCTTCTTCTTGTCAAGTTGTGCCAAAAACTCCTCTTCTCTCCAGTTCTATTCAATACCACCTTATTATTTATGTGATCTACTCATCTAATCTCCAGCATTCTTCTGTAGCACCACATTTCGAAAGCTTCTATTCTCTTCTAGTCCAAACTATTTATCGTCCATGTTTCACTTCCATGCATGGCTACACTCCGTACAAATACTTAGATAACTTCCTAAAAATGTTTGCTGTGTTTGTAACCCTCAATTTTCAAGTTATTTTCACTTTTCCCTCAAAGTTGTCAGATTGGAAAGTAATGCACAGTAATTTTTACCTTCCCAGATATTGCAGCTTGAACGTTAAAATTTCTCAATGATATACTTTGAAGTGTGCACTACAGGGGTATTTTGTTTCCATGCGCAGCTTTAGCGGTAGAAGCCTGAACTATGAAACAACTTTGGTACGCATCTTGTCAACTTGTGAAGAGTAGCAAATCGTAGTTTGAGATTTGTGGACCAAGGAGCATAAACTGAGTGAAATTCACAGGGACTGGCGTGATGTGTATGGGGCAACTTTGTTGACCGTAGCAATGTCTCTAGGTGTTGTGCGTTCTTCCAAGAGGGCCATGTAAACCTTAGTGATTCACAATGTTCTGGGCATTCTGTAGCAGCTGCAAACCCAGCAGAATGTCGGAGTCATTGAGGTGGCAGTTTTGAACAAATGGCATGTGCAGCTGCAAACCTTATCGCAGCAGTTCAACATTTCCTATGGTGCAGTGTACTATATTGTTCGTGACATGTTGAAATATTGTAAAGTTAGTGCTTTCTGGGTACCTAATAACCTGACAAACAACCTCAAGGGCCAGTGAATGATGACAAGCTTGAATCACTTAACACATTACGCTGCAGGAGGGCATGACTTTCGGAAAGGAATCGTAGCTGGTGATGAGTCTGTGGAGTGGAAACATGCTGGTTCCCCTCTACGAAAAAAATTCGTTGACTCATTCTGCTACGAAATTGATTGTGACAATGTTCTGGGATATGCATGGTGAGTTATAGGTGGACTTTGCTGAAACCAGAACCACTGTGGATGCTGCAGTCTACAGTAAAACTTTGTTTAAGTTACATCATGCCATTCACGACAAATGCCATAACATTAATGCTGATGGTGTGAGACTTCTTCATGTTCTTTCGAGAACAGTTACTGGCTTCACATATATAGTTAAAGACTACCCAGCCATTGACCATCGTCTGTCCGAATGCGTACAGGCTGCCCAAACTCTTACGGGAATTGCCAAAGCATGCGCGAGTAATGAGCGGATGGGCAAATGTCTATACGGTACATTACATATGTAGAATTGTGGACAGTTGGGAATGTGAGTCTCATGGGAAGCATGCAAGGGATAAGTCCCTGCAGTCGCGCTATTCATCTGTGTCCTCGGTGGCTCAGATGGATAGAGCGTCTGCCATGTAAGCAGGAGATCCCAGGTTCGAGTCCCGGTCGAGGCACACATTTTCAACTGCCCACATCGAGGTATATCAACAACACCTGTCGGCAGCTGAGGGTTTCAGTTAGTCATCATTTATTGAAGGGGAAAGAGTTGGATGGAAAGTGCGGGGACAGCTTGTTACCTGAGATTGAGCCAGGACAATTACGGGAACAGAGGATGTGTTGTAAGGATAACTTCCATCTGTGTATTTCAGAGAAGCTGTTGAGGAAAGGAACTACCCAGATGGTTAAGGGTTGTGAGGCAGTGATTGATATTTGAGTATATTCTGCGCAGCTACATTTTGCACCACTGTGTGGTCAACTTTGCTGTTGACAATTTATCAGTGGTCATTCATCCTAGTGGACAGCTGGTTTCACTCCTACATAAAAACCTGTGCAGTGTTGGCAGCAAAGTTGGACTATGACATTACTGCTTTCACAGGTAATCTGGCCTCTGATGGGGTTGGATAAGTTAAGTCTGTAACAGGACTGGAGTAGGGCTGGATACACAACCTGAAAACAGATTTAGACTTAATCATCCTCCTGTTATGATGAGCCACAGAGACTACCTGGTGTAAGGCCTCTGCCAGCTGTCTTACTCCTCCACCTACAAGCTGTACCAGAATGAACCCATCCCGGAAGGTCAACATAATCTACAATGCCTACTGTAAACCATAGGCCATTGCCAGAACCTTCTAACGTTTTTGATGACAGAAGAGTGTGTGAAGTGTATGTGCAAACTCCCTACTTCTCTTACACAAGTTGACTTACTTGGGAACGCACAGCCGATCTTCTTCTCTGGATAGCCGACTTCTGGAATCTCTATAAACTTCTCCGAAGAATGATGCTAGTCACAGGAACGTAGGAACCTTTAAGACGCTCTCTCTCTCTCTCTCTCTCTCTCTCTCTCTCTCTCTCTCTCTCTCTTTGTGGAATAATGAGGTACTCGAGGAATACTTTTCAATAGCTTTGGGTATATTTGAGCTTCATAAAGAACAAAATTCACGCTTCACATAATATTTAAGTTCTTGTAAGTGACTCTATCGTCTCGCATTAGAAACAGATTTAAGTCCGTTTAGAAATTTGTCTACTACAAACATATCGTAAAATACGTCCTGCCTCCAGCAAGAGCAAGATAAGAATTTTTTCACAATTCAGAATCTCTGTTCTTTTGTCACTACCAATAATCAGAGTTACAAACAGCACAGAATAACACGGAAGTTCCTTGGTTCTTCTGTGTGGTTTCACTACGACTTCCATGGATTGCCCAACAAGTACTTGTCGGAGCCGTTCAACTGCCGCGTCGACCTTTTGCTCACAACTGATCAACTGATTTCACACGTGCACACACAGACATGTGACGTGCAGTAGATAGAGTTCCTTTCTCCCACTCACAGCTAAAAAATCATATTCGAGACAGTGGAAGGCCAAGTGGTTCTAGGATTTACGTGGAAATTCTCGAAATATTTTATACATAATCATTATTTACATAACATCACTTACAACAACATTTCATACCATAACAATATTCTTTTCTCATACATGTTTCTACATATATCTTTCACTTCAACAACAATCTTTTTTTTCTCTAGAACAATCTTTAGCTGCATGTTCCTTTATTCTGTTCTTATTTCACCTTGACATCAAGACCTGAACATTTTTTCATGTCTTTAGTCATCTTTTACAGTATTTAAGAATTGTAAGGACCCTTTCTTATTTCCAATCGTAAACTGCAGGTGTTCATGACACTTGAGTATTCTATTATTTCTATCCTTTGTACTACCTTTTCTTTAGTATGTACTAGCTTCATTATCTGTTGTAGTTTGGAAGAACATTGGGCAAAATGAAAGTGTTCTTTTTGACATTCATGAACTTACAAAAAACGCAATAATGCTCGTTGTGCCTAGAATTCAAACTTTCCAGAATAATCCCTACAAAATTTCGTGACTTTTGTCACGATACTGTCCCTTTCCCCTAGGATCAGTACCTATACCTTGTCTGAGGGTTGACCATATGAGAGCACTTCCTCTTCCCACTTTTTGGTTGGTATGCTCCTTTATAAAACACTCCTATTTTTTCAGGCCGCAGGTCATCCTATCTCCAAGTAGGTACGCCTGCCCCATATACTTAGCAAATACTGGGTATGCCCCCTATATCCTGCCTGAGTAGGCTTCATGATTCATTACCCCAGTATACATTCCTATGTATACTATAATTAAGTATTTTCTGGTAAAGTTACAAATCTACTCTACACTTCACATATACTTCTTAATACTTCATCCAATTCCTAGAGTCCTCCTCTGCTTATCAACTTCTATACTTCCAGTAGATACCATGTCTATATACACTATTCAGTAGATAATATGCTTACTTAGGTTATTCGAGTCCTACTGTCCTACAATTCGTCACTTTATCGGAGTATTTATGAGACTGACTTTTTTTCCTCTCCCCGCCCACACCTCCTTCTTATGTATACTCGATGTAGAATCATTCTAGTTTTTAGATACTTATATACATGTATGATAGTTTTATGTACATATGTATAGGCAATGTAGAACCATCATATGTGTGTGTGTGTGTGTGTGTGTGTGTGTGTGTGTGTGTGTGTGTGTGCATGTTTCCCTGTGTACACATATCTTTTCCCCTACAACACCTCACATCGCGACAGGTTTCTAATCTGTAATTTTAATGTTTGTGTTTAAATGTCTTCTTGTATGCGGATGTGTGTTCATGTAGTCTGATTCCTTGGCCTTCTTATCAAAAAATAACATGTCGGTTATTAAAACCATGGAAAATAGGAAGGACTTCTGCGATAGAAGCATATGAATGTGAAAAGAGGGAAAAAATAGATAGGTCCTCAAATGAGAAGTAAGAAAGGATATAAATAGAAATAGTTGCTAAGATCTAAGAAGAGAAAGAAAATAGCCCCTAAGACAGGAAACCCTTCCCACTCCCCTTCCTTGAGGTCCCCAAAGGAAATCCTAGCAACCCTATGGAAACGGCAAGTGGTGATGAATCAGGCACACTTGTTTGTGAGGGTTGTTTGAAGGGTGCGATGTGTGCTTTGTGTTAGTCGTGATTCATGTGTTCTCATAAATCGTGCTTCTCTCCACAGTACCCACCCGTTTCAAACTGATACAAATCCTCCCATCTACATCATATCTCAAAAAAGGTATAAAATATCCTATACAAAGTAGAAAATTATACACTACAGTAAAACAGTCATTCACATTATATTATATTTTGCACAGACGTAATACTCTTATTCCATTTATTTCATGTCTAGAGATCATTTTATATCTTATTCTGTGGTTCTCTTAACTTGTAGTCATATCCAGTTTTCTAGATAATAAGATTATAGGATAGTTTAAGATTTTATGAATAGATGACAGAATAGTTTTAAGATTTGAAGGGAATTCAGTGTGGCAAAACTATTTTGGAAGAAACACCGAAAACAACTCGGGATCCGATGGTCATCACTCTGCCCTTCAACTCAGAATGTTAACGTCCCTGGGGGATATATGACTCTACCCGGGTCCCATGGATCTGATATTACCTTTTCTTGTGTACTTGCAGGCCAATACTTCTATTTAAACTTCTTTTGGAAATCTCCCCTTGAGGAGAAGCTCTCAATATTTACGGTTCCCCATTATGAGGCTTCCCCTAGAAGGTAACCCACAGCAAATTCAATCATTTTAGAATCTTCCCAATTTTTTGGCAAAGCTTGGTTGAATCTTTCCAAAAAATGTGTCGAATGTACCTCTCCATCGGGCTTGAATTTAGGGAATTGTCTCGATAACCCCGAATTCATTCCCCATTGTAAATAGGTAACTACTTCACTAGTCAACACAACATTTGGTGAAGTTACTCGTTTTTCTACTTGTTCCTGGATAAGATGGAATTCTCTCCAGAGTTCGTCTATGCCCTTCCTGGTATCAGTAAGTTCGGAAGAATTCATAGGCGACACATTCCCGGGTGTTATTCTCTCGGTAACATTTCTTTCTATAATTTCTTTGACTTGTTCTTCCACACTACTTACATTTACGATATCAGAGTTTACTGTTTTCTCTTTAAAGCTTCTTTCCACGTTATCCACTTGCATACTTACATCTGTAATTTGCGAGTGGATTATTGGCATTAACTTATCTTGCTTTTCAACACTATCTTTTAAAGTATGCAATCCCTGCTTTACAGCATCAAGCATTGCATTCATTTTCTAATGATCCTTAGTTTTCATTGATTTCTGATTCTACAGTATTACATTTTTCTTCAATATCAAATTCTAACTTTTTTGCTAAATCTTATAATTGATTATTCTGTTTCTGACTAAAGTCAGTGAACAGCTGATTTACATGAATGTCCAATGGATTGGTTAATCCTTTCTTCAAGTCTAATTTCAAATCCTCTACTTTACTATTCAAAGTGTCAAATTCAGTCTTTAAAGCATTCGTGCCTTCGCATAGATTACCAAATTTTTTGCTCTGTGAGTCGACTTTTAACATTTAACAATCCTAAATTCGTTGTTTGGGCATTCAATTGAGATTTCACCTAGTCTAGTTCTCTAATTAAAGTTGCACTCTGTGCATCTAGTTTAGAATTGAACTGCAGATTCTGAGCATTTAAAGCTTCACTTAATTGAGCATTTACTGAGTCTAACTTAAGACTCTGGGTGTTCAAAGCTTCCCTCTGAGCATTTGAATTAGAATGTAATGAGTCTTATCTTAAGATTCTGAGCTTTAATTGGATGTACTCTGACCAGTCAGGCCCTTCTTTAGTAATTCTCACAGTCATGGCCGGTTCTGACGCCTCTCCAATTTGCTGAATGTGATCCATGATTTTACAAGCTTTAGACCTTGTGAGCATTTAAAAATTAACCTTAAGTGTAATAACTACATGAATAAAGTTCATTGAATAGTTTATACCACGTTGTATTAAAACAATAAAGTTCTGTTTCACTCACCTGGTGTAGAATCTGGGCTGCTTCAATGAGCGGATGTGTAATCAGCACCGGTGAACAGCAGCTGGTGCCGGTGGCATCGGTTGTTGGTTTCCACATAGGCGTCGGTGAGCGGAAGTGGAAACAGCTCAGCACCGGTGAACAGCACCTGGTGCCGGCAGCGTCGGATGTTGGTTTCCGCGTCTGCATCCCCACGATGCGTGTGAGAGCTGTATACTCCGTGCACCAGATCTTCTTAGTCTGAGGAATCTCGGCATATTTCTTCTTAGTGAAACACACTGGAATTTTCTTCACTATCTCTCGGTTCAAATTTTTCTCTTTTGAAAACTCGGTCATGTTCTGAAGTATCGCATTTGGATTGGTTGCTATGGCAACACACAACATTCACTTTTCTCGTTTTTTGTATTAGAATTCCTGTTTTTCAAGTCCTTTTTCACTGGTCGCCACATGCTGATGTTTTTGACGACAGAGGAGCATGTGACGTGTATGTGCAAACTCCCCACTTCTCTTACTTGGGAGTGCGCAGCCAATCTTCTTCTCTGGATAGCCGGCTCCTGGAATCTCTACAAACTTCTTCTCCACTCTCTGTGGAATAATGAGGTATTCGAGGAACAATCAAAGCTCCATATGGCTCCTATGAAAGGGCGCGGCTGATTTCCTCGCCCCTCCTTCCCTAATCTGAGCTTCTGCTTCATCTCTAGGTGTGGCTGATCCCCCCCACCCGTTCCTAATCTGAGCTTCTGCTGTCTCTAATGTCCTTGTTGACAGGATGTTAAGCACTAACCTTCTCAGTTTACTTCTTGTGCATCGGAAATGGACAACTGTGTGCAGTTGAGCTTTCTTTGATGCAGTGATCCGTAAGTCCTAGTTTTTTGAATGGAAGTTACAAAGTAAACGCTCCTGAGTGAAAAATTCAAATCTTTTTTCTTCATCTGTGCTAGCACAACAGCTCTTCTACAACCAGCTTTCAAGGAAAGATGTCTGTGTATAGAACTTTTTGGAAATTTACTATTAAATTATAAGAGCATATACCCAGTAAAGTTCCTCTAGGCAACCAAAAAATTTGATAACTAAGGTTTCCATTTTTTTTTTTTTTTTTTTTTTTTTTTTTTTTTTTTTTTTTTTTTTTTTTTTTGGTTGATTTCCAAATGGAAGTTATCCATAGTTAATAATAATAATAATTATTATTATTATTATTATTATTATTTAATGATAGGCTTTGCAACGTGTTACAGCACATAGTGGTGTATTGTATGTTCTGCGTTTGTAACTAGTTTATTGAAGCACTTTCTGTTTTGAGCAAACAATATGTCTACCATTAGCATACCCTTCTTTGAATCTTCACTCTCAGTAATATTTGGAAAACAGCTCCAAGTAAATCATAGAGGATTCTTGTCATCAAAGGATCTTCACCTGTCAAGTTTATTTTATGCTGTGACATGAACTCCAACAGTTTCTCTTATTTGAGACAGATGAATCTCTGCTACTTGCATTTTTCACCCTGTTACTACTTGGTGGAGAGCATGAGCATTTAAAATTCACAGATCGAGTATATGAGACAATACCTTTTTTTTATGCACTTCACGGTCTTCCCCACTGATTGGACTAAAATCAGTAGAATGTCAGTACAGTCAGCTGTCCCCATACTCAATTTATAACATGTAACACAAGGTTTTGTTCATTTTTTCACCAGTCTTTCTGCCTGTCTTTTCCATTTGAAACATTTCTGCAATATTACAGATGCTCAGCACACACACTTCTCTTTTGTGGTACCAATTCAGAGCAAGCATTATATCAATGAACATGAAGTGGGTTTCTGCTGGTTTTGGTTTGTCCTGTAGTTTTGGCATGTTGCCCCACTTCCTGCAAACAGATGGGGTCTTTCCATGGTTATGAAGCCAGAGGAACAGGTCTGGGCTTGAATACCAATTGTTGACATAAACAGTCTGTCCCAATTTTAAATTTGACTTCATGAATGTTGCTACTATCTTGCCACTTTTCCCAAATTGTGGAAGCCTGATTCCAGGATTTTGCCTGTATGCTTTTATTGCAAACCTACTTCTATGAGATGAGATGGAATATACTGTTTGGAAGATAAATGTCCTTTAAACAGCTTCCATCAATGCACAGATTTTGATATGGATGTGCTCTTTGGAATGTTATGTGAACTTAATCCCATTGTTTATAATTCTGAATAATCTGTCTCCTTCATTACTGACAGAGTTGTTACTAAAGTGAAACATTATCAGAATTAAAAGAAAATTATCTCTGACAGAACTGTGCCAAAAAATTTTATGTTAAAGAATATGTCCCTGGACCAGTAGTGATTAATTTTCAGCTTTATCGCATGAGCCATGAGCAAACAGATAGCAATGAACCGTGAAAATTGAAACTGCACTTATTTTGGCATATTTGCCTTGGTGTGTAAATAAAATTTATTGGTATCATCCACAATGCATCTGCTAATGTACACATCATAGGACTTTTACTACAAGATCCTGTCAAAGAATCGTTTTTATCTCACTGTCGCTTCTAATTAGACTCTCCAAAATTTCTTCCTCTATACAACCATGATGGCATGCATTGTAAGTGCAACCAATAAATTTTATTTATATGCAAAGGCAAATACTCCAGAATCAGCGCCATCTCGATTTTCAAGGTGACTCAGTCAAAAACGAAGATGAAAACAGATTGCCAGTAAGATCACAGCAGCAAATACACACAGGGTGAGTGCTGGAAAGGTCTTAACATTTGGGGCAGAAATACAGTTACATGGCTGCACTGTATCTGGCTGCTAAATGCCTTGTTATGTTACATATCCAGAGCACACACTGACCTGAGTGGCAGCCCATCTTAATGCATCAGGAGCACAAAAACATCTAGAACACCTGTTGGAAGGAACAGTGGCACACACAAACACATTCAGAGTAGCTGAAGGCGTTGGTAGCAATGCATTTTAATGTGTGTGGAGTGGTCAGAGGGTTAATTAGATTAGATTAGATTTACTTTCATTCCATCCTCATTGGGGAGGTCCTCCAGGATGTGGAACATACAGACCCCAAGTGGAATGATCGTCATTTTTTTTTTTTTTTTATTTATTTTTTTTTCACGAACACTATATGAAAGAATAATTTTACAAACACTAATGCACTGAATTTAAAATTTAAAAAAAGGTTCTTTTTTATTTATGAGGTAATAAACATGTAATAGAACTACTGCAATACTTATTTACAGTGAACACATTACTGCTCTGAAATGGCGCAGAAGTTAGATTGTACTTCGTTCTACTTAGAAATTCATCAATGGAGTTGAAGTAGTTGGCCACCAATAAATCCTTTAGACTTCTCTTAAACTGAATTTCATTGGTTGTTAAGCTTTTTATGGCTGCTGGCAAGTTATTGAAAATGTGTGTTCCTGAATAATGCACACCTTTTTGTACAAGAGTAAGTGACTTTAAATCCTTGTGAAGATTATTCTTATTTCTAGTATTGATTCCATGAATTGAGCCGTTTGTTTGAAAAAGTGATATATTTTTAATGACAAATTTCATTAAGGAATAAATATATTGGGAAGCAGTAGTTAGTATCCCTAGTTCCCTAAACAGGCTTCTGCAGGATGTTCTTGAGTTCACACCACATACAACTCTTACTACACGTTTTTGTACCCATAAAACTTTAGCTTGGCTTGATGAATTACCCCAAAAAATAATCACATATGACATTATGGAATGAAAGTAAGCATAGTATGCCAGCTTTTTCATTTTTATATCCCCTATGTCTGACACAATTTGCATTGCAAATAAAGATTTGTTAAGACGCTTCAGCAGTTCTGTGGTGTGCTCCTCCCAGTTGAATTTATTATCAAGCTGTAATCCCAAGAATTTAACACTGTCCACTTCTTCTCTCTGCTTGTCATTGTATGTTAGGCGTATACTCGTGGGACACCCCTTACAAGTTCTGAACTGCATGTAGTTTGTTTTTTCAAAGTTTAGTGAGAAAGAATTGGCTAGAAACCAGTGATTAATGTCCACAAATATTTTATTAGCCAATCTTTCTAAGACTACACTTGATTTGCTATTTATTGCAATGTTTGTATCATCAGCAAACAAAACGAACTTGGCATCTGATAATGTAACTGATGAAAGGTCATTGATATACACAAGAAAAAGTAAGGGCCCTAAAATGGAACCTTGTGGGACACCAGATGTAATTAGTTCCCAGTTGGATGATGCCTGATAGCTTAATACAGGTCTCTTTCCTAATAACACCCATTGTTTTCTGCCAGAGATATAAGATTTGAACCATTTTGCAGCATTTCCTGTTACACTATAATATTCTAATTTACTTAAAAGGATATTGTGCTTTACACAAATGCCTCTGACAGATTACAAAATGTACCAGTTGCCTGCAATTTTTTGTCTAATTAATTAAGCACATTTTCACTGTAAGTGTAGATAGCCTTCTCAATATCAGAACCCTTTAGAAATCCGAACTGCGACTTGACAGTATGTTATTTGAGATAAGGTGGTTATAAAGACAATCGTGCATTACTTTTTCTGAAATTTTTGAGAATGCTGGCAAAAGTGAAATTGGATGGAAATTTGATGCTATTTCTTTATCTCCCTTCTTAAACAGTGGCTTAACTTCAGCATATTTCAACCATTCAGGAAATGTTCCACTGATAAATGACTGGTTACACAGATAGCTTAATATGTTACTTAACTCAGAATCACATTCTTTAATTAACTTTGTTGATATTTCATCATACCCACTAGATGTTTTTGATTTTAAAGATTTTATGATGGATATTATTTCTGCTGGGGTAGTGAGGGTCAAATTCATATTATGGAAGTTACTTCAAATGTCTGGTCTGAGGTATTCCATAGCAGCATCTACAATACCAGACAACCCCATCTTTTCAGTAACAGCTATAAAATGTTTGTTAAAAAGTTCTGCAACACTGTACACATCTGTCACCAATGTATCATTTTCTCTTAATGCTATTTGTCCCTCTTCATGTCTGGTTCTACTGGTCTCCTCCTTCACTATATCCCATATTGTCTTTATTTTGTTATCTGGTATGACTATCTTTCCCTTGTCATATATTTGCTTTGATGTTCATATTACAGTCGTTAATATTTTGCAGTATATCTTGTAATGTGCTATAGCATCAGCATCAGGACTGTTTCGAATTGACACATACAGTTTTCTTTTTAGTTTTACAAGATACCCCTATTCCTTGAGTAATCTACGGCTTCTTTTGTAGACTTTGCACTAACCTTGGTTAGTTTTGGGGGAAGACAGTGTTCAAATAAGGTAAGCACTTTATTAGCAAAAGTATTATATTTTTCATTCATGCCATGAGCACTGTAAACATCATTCTAGTGAATGTCTCTGAGGAGTGTCCTAAAATAATCAATTTTTGGCTTATTGATATTGTCTGCCAGGTCATCAGTATACAACACAAATAGCAAGGGTCCCAACACACTTGTTTGGGGAACATCTGAAGTTACTTCTACATCCTGAAAAAAATTAATGGTTTGTTTTCCAAATATCTGTTGTTTTTTTTCCCCTCCTATGGGACTTTTGTTGTCAGTGTGGCAGGTTGCACATAGTTTGCCAGGAAATTTGGTTTGATGACCATCATTTAAATCAAAAGCAGCTGATTACACTGTTCAAAGCAAATTTGTTGACCTATAAATGTTGTGGCAATGAGTGATTCATTTCATCTTCTATATTTGATGTACTCCATGCCATATCCTTTGACGCTCAGTGCTGCTGCCTCCCATCACCTTGGTCCAACATTCATAACTTTGGGAATCTTCTGTACCTTCTCCATTGTTAGCTGTCATGTCAGGATGCAGGACCCTGGTAATCTGTCATGACCATCAAAGGTGTGACATTAGTAAGTCTGTCGAACTTCTCTTGCATTTTTCTGGTGTTTTTTTCTCATTGTGCTGCTAACATCTGGGGCGGGGAGGAAGGGCCTTTGTGACATCCTTCAGAATAAATTCACAATACAAAGCACAGTACACATCTTCTGCTATACCTCTGTATCTTTCATTTTAGATGCAAAGCTTTATTTGCCTTCGTCATATTTTGATACAGCGTCAGGGAAATGTCAAAATGTTCTGTATATATGACTATACAACCTCTCCCTGGATAAGATCTTTAAAGTTCTTCTATTGAGCAGATTTGCTCCTGGTTGTCTTCAAAAGTTTGTACAAACAAAGTACATTGTATCATCCCACACTTTGTATTTGGTGGATGAGTCATTTACATGAGCACTGACCAGCATCTTCTAAAAACAGAATACAAGTACACTCAGTCTGGTTATTACTCATTTCAGTTTAATGAACAAATCAATTACTCTTAGTATTGAAAACTAGTTTGTAATGCAAATGCAACACAAAAAGCTAAACGAGCTCCTAAACAGAGCTCGCTCCTATGCGTACACAATGTCAAATTACTTAGTGTCTTCCAAACATTCTATTAATGAGAAGTGTCTACAGCTGTTAAATACTGCATTACAAACATTAGCAACAGGTCTGAAACAAATAGAATCTACACATTGACAGCAATTCACTAAATTGAACCAGATGCATTTAGTTGTCAATATGATCCACTATATACATTTCAACAATTGAGCTTAATTAATTACTCTGTTATTAGTTAGCATAGCCTTGTTGGTACAAAGGTAACTGGCAGACAGCAGATCCACAGGCATCAGGGTTTATTCTGTTGGTGGTCTCAAGATATTTTCCTGATAATTAAGACAGTGACAATGTTTTATTTATGTGAGAAAATCAAGTTCCACCATGATTTTGGTACCACAGTACACTGGCTGTTTAAATTGATTCTCATCATGGAAGAAGACAACCAACTATTAGTGGACTCCACCAAGTGACACACTATGGTGTTACAGCCAGTCAGCAGACCGAATATATATATATATATATATATATATATATATATATATATATATATAATAGAAGGAAACATACCACGTGGGAAAAATTATATATAAAAACAAAGATGAGGTGACTTACCGAACGAAAGTGCTGGCGGGTCGATAGACACACAAACATACACACAAAATTCAAGCTTTCGCAACAAACTGTTGCCTCATCAGGAAAGAGGGAAGGAGAGGGGAAGACGAAAAGAAGTGGGTTTTAAGGGAGAGGGTAAGGAGTCATTCCAATCCCGGGAGCGGAAAGACTTACCTTAGGGGGGAAAAAAGGACAGGTATACACTCGCACACACGCACATATCCATCCACACATACAGACACAAGCAGACATATTTTTCCCCTCTCATATATATATATATATATATATTACTCTGCAATGGAGTGTGTGCTATTTTGAGACTTCCTGGCAGGTTAAAACTGCATGCCTTGCCAAGATAAAAACTGAGAACGATGCCTTACATTGGCAGTGTTCTTACTGTCTGAGCTATATGGGATGGGCACAGTTTGCAACCTACCCTCACCTCATGTACCTCTCTCCTACTTTCCAAATTTCAAGGAATCTGTGCTAAATATCTATCTGGACTAACATTTCTGGAAAAAAGGAATGCTTGTCTAGCAAAATATGCAGGAGAGTACTGTGAAGTTTAGAAAGTAGGAGCAGAATGCTAGCTGTGACGGCAAGTCATGAGTCATGACTAGATAGCTCAGTGGGTAAGGTCACTGCCCACAAATGTCATGGTTCAGGATTGAGTTCTGGTCTTCACACAGTGGTAACCTGTCTGGAAGTTCCCACGTGAGTTTTCGTGTTCAGAATGAGCATTGGAACTGCTGACTCTGGTGACAGATTAATGTAGCCCCATGGTCCAGTCTCCGGTGGCGTCTGTGTGTGTGTGTGTGTGTGTGTGTGTGTGTGTGTGTGTGTGCACGCGCGCGCAGAATATTGATGCTTTCCACAAGGCAAGAAGTATGGTCAGCCCCAACCATCCAAATTTTGCAAGTGCATGATATACTTCAGGAACACTTCACAACCTGCTGCCTGCTTTCTTAGGCAGATACATAAATTGCTACTTGAAAGATATGGAGAACCATTGTTCCATGATTTAATTCTTCTCACAGTTTCCATGAGCCTTCATTGTGTGACCCAGGATTTTGCTGATCTTAAATTTACAAGACACATTTATAGACGATTATTAACATGCATTAATGTAGATTAAAATTAATTTAATAGCAACATATTATTCATTAGATGTTTAATAATGTTAGGTCATAAATCAACATTGATGTTTACTTAAACAGCAGCTTGAAGGTCATGTAAGTTACAGAGTTGTTTCGTTGCACTATCACAGCAAAAATATTTCTGAAATCATATCCATCCTTCTCTCTCTCTCTCTCTCTCTCTCTCTCTCTCTCTCTCTCTCTTTTTTTTTTTTTTTTTTTTTTACAAGAAATAGGAAGTTTTGAGTGCCCAATCCCCACTGTTAATTGGCTTTTAATATTGGTATTCGGTTAATTTTTTGAGTAATTCTAAGTGAATCCCTTGATGTAGTGTCGAGATTTGATTTCATTTTGTGTGGCTGTTTACAGTGGAGATGCTTAGTGAGACATACTTTGATTGGCACATGGGGATTATCAACAAGCAGCAAGGAAACAGGCTCTCCATATATTGTATATGTGAAGTTCAGTGTGGTAGAAAGTTAGTTAGGTGTTTGACAGTACCAATCCGAAACACTTTCAGTTGTATTGTGTGTGTTTTGAGCCATGTGCATCTGTGATTGCTGTTGAGCTGACCGACAGCACTGACCGACAGCGCTGATTGCCAATAATTGATTGCATTTATAAACTGACAGCCCACAAATTTGTATGGTCACTGTGTCATTGTTAATTGCAGCCTTGAAATTTATGAACATTTTGGACCTAAATATGGCTCCTTTCTCGAAAGTACTAATAGAAAACTCTGAAGATGTAGCTTTGGAAGATAATATGGCCTAAGTCCATGAAAAAAATGCTTATTTTATAGCACCGCTTGGTGCTCCAACTATCCCTAAACTATATTACAATGCAGGCAGGTGTGAACTGTAAAGAAGATGGAGCATCTTCAGTAGAAACTTTCCCATTAGCTGTGAGTTAAAGTGCTGAAGTGAGGAATTAAAAGTATTTGCAACCTCCAAACAGATTTATATCATTTTTTTACTCAGCTGTTTAAGAAGTTCCACATAAAATGCAGCATTCACTCACTGTTTTCACGTTGAGTACGCATTTGTATACTGTGAGTATACATTTCATGTCTGGCTTGCTCTATCGTGCCTTCTTTCATCAAGGAGCCTGGGAACTGGGCCACTCAGACTTCAACCCCCCCCCCCCCCCCCCCCCCCCCCCCCAAACACACAGCCACTGTTTTATTATAGTATGTAACTAGTATAACTTGTAGGCACAAAGCCAAACTTATTTTTAACTCCAAATAGTTCATATACAAAGAATATTAGAGTTTCCACTTTTTATGATATCTTTGGTGGGATTCCAAAAATAGTTTCATCCAAGCCATATTGTATGAAATTTGAGATGTCGCTGCATGCCCTGTGCATCCCTCATCTGTGTATATTCTCTTCCTCTTCTGAATGCTTTGTGCCACATAAGCATTGTGTTTCTTTTAAAGTGTCGCTCCCATAGGCGTCCTGTGTTGTCCCAGTTTCATCAGTTGTGATTTGTATGAAGCATCACTGATAAATAATGTGCTGAATTATAACATGTAAGATAGCTTTGAACGAATGTTGTGAGGTAACTCATCTGAACCACATTATGGCAAGTAGGTCATGTTGGTTTATTTCCCTTCAGTTTTGTTTTCTTTTAATTTTGTAGATTCATTTATAGTTAATTTATTATATCTGGCAAGTTTACAACATCTGATAAAGAATGATCCGTATCTCTTACTTTCATCAGACTTGTGCTCAGAGCTATAGGGGGAAAAGTAGTGGCAGATTGCAGCATGTGTGACATGTTCAGGTAGCATAGGAGGCAACAGTAAAAGCACTTCTCAAAAGGCGCAGCTCAAACCTGGAACCAGGTTTGTTACATAACTTTGACATTATTGTGAGAACTGAAGTTCCTACTCAGAAATCATCACGTTCTGTTTCAGCCATTATTCATAGAAACACTGATCTTCGTAAAACAGATTCAAGTGAGTTAATGTGCTCACTTTTGGTTGTGTAAGAAGACATCTTCACCTATAACTTTTAGGTTCTGCTTAATCTGGTTGATCCATCTCCTCGTTGATTTCAGGTTCTTCTTCAAACTACATCATAGCTATTCATTCTTCTCTTGCTCAGAGGGACTGCTGGGACACCCCCCCCCCCCCCCCCCTCCTAGTAGTTAGAACACAATACTGATTGCAGATTGAACTTTGTGTTGATTCACAAGTCATTGAGAATACCTCAACTGAGAACAACTCAGTTTTTCTGTACAATATTTAGAGAACTCACCTAGTTGTCTTTTGTCAAGTGCTGTAAGTGATGTTCTTTACAAATTGTTAGTTGCCTACATATTGTGCAGAACAGTAATGTCTTCAACCATTCAAAGAGGCTGGACATCTGGGAAATACATTATAGTGATCACACCATGAAGGTATTGGATATCACAGTAATAGGAGTGTTTACTGTGCGAGTAAATATGTATATTTATCTATTCAGGAGTTACAGTAGTTTGAATTCTCATTTGGCCATCCAAATTTGCATTTTTTTAAATCCTTTCCCGTAAATTGCTGAAGGCAAATGCTGGCATGGTTCCTCTGAAGAAAAGACACAATCAGTTTCCGTCATCAGTCTGAGCATATGCTCCATCTCTGACCTCACTGTTGACGTGACGTCAAGTGCTAATTCTCCTTCCTTCATTCTTCTGTTGTTAAGTCACTTCTTGTATTGTTGTACCACTTTTAGTGTGACCACATTTTACAGATTTGTACAAACAATGATGCACAGTAGGTAACAGCTTCTACAACTGTATGCCCCAACCCACCTAACGGTGTGTGACAGGATACTTTGATACCACTATCATTCCCTAATTTCTTGTCTCATTGTGGTCATTTCACAAGACATATGTTGTCCAATTCTTCTTGGAATGTACACTCTCAGAATGTCAATTGTAAACTTTTATGTGAAAGACATCTTCTTGTAACATCTGCCACTGGTGGTTGAGCATCAGTGTAATGCTCTCAGCCTTAGTAAATGATAATGTGACAAAATATGCTGCTCTTTGTTGGGTCTTCTCTATATCTTTTATTAATCTGACACCGTAACGGTCCCAGACTCATGAGCAGTCCATGAAGAATCTGTGCCACATTTGTTTTGTAGGCCACTTCCTTTGTGAACGAATTACGTTTTGTAAGATTCTTCTACAGTCTCTCAACATGGTATCTGCTTTACTTCTATTTGCTTTGTCATTACCCATTGGGTCGCTCTGGGCAGTTAGTCCTAGGCAGTTGTTATTATTTCCAGTGATTTATCGCCAATAGCCATATCAAACAGTAGAATCTCTTCATCTTTTAATATGGAATATGTTGAATTTATTTACATTCAATATCAACTGCCGGTCCCTTACTCAATCTTCTTCTTTCACAGAATCCTCCTCATCTTGTGTAAGATACAGAAAGAAGCAGAAATTACTAGCAGCCAAATCAGGGCAATGAGAGGGTAAGGAAACTTTTCCTGGGAACTGCTGATATCAGTGATTTTGTGCTATGGCTGTGGTAAGCCATCTTACAGCAACAATTCCATACATAATGTTGCAAATTCCAGATCTGGAACATCATTATTATCTTGTCACTTACTTTTAATTGCTGTATCAATCATTCTCCCTTCCTAGGTTTTCTGTGGTTTCCCTAATTCACATAAGGCACCTAACAAGGGAGGTCTTTTGAAAAGGATATACAGCCAGTTTACTTCCTCAACCTGCTGCAGTTCAAGTTTGTGCTCTTGTCACAAATGATATCAGGGTGCTAAACTCTAATCTTTCTTGCTTCTTTTGAGCATCAAAAATTAGTATTAAAAAAAACATGTGTTTGTTATATCTTCAGTTTGTCAATCCTTGAATGTGCATTTTATCACAAAACTATACAAATTACTGACTTATTCTGCTTCAACAATCAAAAAAGAAGTTTATCACATTGTGCTCTTCATTTCTGATGCCTGCTGGCTTTCCATTGTTCTCTATGAGGTAAGTTTTTAAATTTGTGACAAGTTGTGCGTGCAAATTGTGACAAGTTGCACTTGCAATGTAGAGGATGTTATTTTATAGTTGGCTAGTGCGTGCGTGTGTGTGTGTGTGTGTGTGTGTGTGTGTGAAGTTCATTACTTGATAATACCACTCGAAGTGCTTCAAATGTGAGCTTCACCGCGCTGCCTATCTGCTCTTTTTAAACCTACTTTTTCTGTCATCACAGCTTCAGTACACTAGACTCCTGCCTGCTCAACATACTTTTACTATGCTGCAAAAAAAGGAAAGGTTGTGTGGCATTATGGAGCTAGTGTAAACTATAGATGTCCCACCACCTGCAGAACCATCTTTTTGTACAAAACAGGTAGCTACTTTTGTGAGCAGGGAAAGCTTCTATCCTAGGTTAGCAGTAATCATTAAGAACCCCCCAAAGGAAATATGTTTTGCAGAGAGAAAACTACTTGAAATCTTTTATCTCGGAGAGAATATTTAATTAGTGTGAGCTTTTATATTATTTACTTCAATAAGCCCTATTGCCAATCCGTTCCACTTACACAGTAATGCATGTTTTTCAGATTCTTCGTCATGGTGTATCACAGTAATTTTCTATGCAAATTGTACACAACTGTTAATTATTCTCTTGTTCCCCCTTTTTTATGTAATAGTGTCATAGATTGTTCTTTTTCTTTGCTTCCTTTTCACATTGGCATGCTCTGTACACAGCCATCAAGAAGTTCAGAGGTTCATATGACACAGATAAAATTTTAAAATTGTTGTCTTCCTGTATTTTGTAGCATGATGTTGAAAATGTAGAATTTGAAATCTGTTGCAGAGGAAAAGTGATCTTCGACTGTAGAATTTCCATGAAATTACAGTTGTGGCTAAGTACTGCCCTGCATGCAGGATTCCAGACTTAGAGACATTAATGCAGCCCAGAACTGTTCAGTACATGCGTTATGTGTATAAACAGTGAAACTCGAGTGCTTTCCATTTTCAGTGGAGGAGTAGCAATAATTATGTGGAGCTTGTGAGACTCTGATTGTTGGTGAAGGAATACATGGTGTGAATACATGAGATTTTGCGCAATATTCTGCAAGATTACATTTGCCATTGTTAGTGTCAAGACTGTGTGTGTGTTTGTGCTGTCTCTGCACTCAATTAGGATACCACAGAAACTTCATGGTAAAGAATATCAGGAGAAGGTGACAACAGTACAAAGATATTTGTGATAATATAATTTTTGTGCATTTTTATTTACCCTTACAAGTAGCCTTTGAATTGTGTATGTAATATGTTTTAATAAAATGTGTCATCAAGTGTGTGTGTGTGATATATATTTATTACTGTGTAACTGGGTACTTTACTTGCCTACCCCAATGTGGTAATGTCTTATCTACTGAATATCAACACTATTCATAGATGAGAAAATAATGATTGTGATTTTGTTTCTGAATATCTTGGCTGCCATTGTTAAATGTTGCTTTCTCAGTATAGTTTTCAGTTTCTTTTTGCCCCTTCTTATCGAAGACAGCA
The DNA here is from genome assembly GCF_023864345.2 of Schistocerca serialis cubense. Lineage (NCBI taxonomy): Eukaryota > Metazoa > Arthropoda > Insecta > Orthoptera > Acrididae > Schistocerca > Schistocerca serialis. The sequence goes on along the minus strand of NC_064638.1, from coordinate 1,123,567,688 downwards.
AACAAAGCCCAACAAAAGTTAAAAATTTTATTTTCGTGATTACTATTATTGTTGTTTATCCATACACAGAAAAGTAGATTTGTTTGTCAGATATTGATGATCTGACTTCGTGTGTCTACCTATGTAGTTTTGTAACTGTTTCCTTAAATTAAAACTGTAGTATTAGAAGAGTGGAAACAAAAAAGAGACAATAAAATTATTAAACAAGCTACACCAGAAGATAAATTTGAAAGCACTGTCAGCAGATTACAAAAATAGCAAACTTTGAAGGTAAGGTGTCAAAGGAAGGAAGAGAGGACAAGAGCATCTAATAATAGGGATGACGCCTGCTCATTAAATGAAGACTGATATTTATGTTTATTGTCCAACTATATTTCACTATTGACAGGGAATTGGGCATCAAACTGGGTAAAAACTCTAATCACATTTCAGTCATTCTTGAAGGTTACAAAATGTAGTATAAATGAATAATATGCAAATGGTATTATGAGCACAGAAAACAGAATAGAAAAGAAGTTGTTAGGAATCTGCTGAAGTATGGTGATATAGCAAGCAGATGATAAAGGGTAAGGGCTCAGTGGGTGCAAAAATTTGTGTTTGGTGTTATTAAAGGTAAAGAAGGGGAAAATTTATGTGAAAAAGTTTACTGATTTTGGGCTTGTAGGAGATTGGCATTTATCAATATTAAATAGATTACTCAGTGTTGCCAGTCTGGCATTACAAAAGATACCAAAAATATAAGATTAGTACACAACTGTTCATTACTCCTCTGTCTCAGTCTTATTAAAAAAAGTATGTATCCTCTAAGAATTGTTTGAATTTCTTACCTTCAATTAGCTTTTTATTTTGTGTTTAAAGAACACGATATCCTACCAATTGAAAGACTGTAACTTTATGTCGTATATTTCAGAATAACTTCTGTGTTGTACAGTAACAGTGACTATTAGAATTTCTTCATGTAATTGGTGCCGTGGTTAAGATATAGCACTTGTATTCAGGAGGAGAGAAGGCACAATCTCTGTCCAACCATCCTGCCTTAAGTTCCACAAAAATCATTTGAGTAAATGTGTGAGCAGTTCCTTGAAAAGGTCCACGATCATCCATGTCTAATCTGAACTTGTGCTTTGGCTTTCTTGACGTCATTGCAACAGGACGTTAGAGTCTGACCATTCATCTATTTAACAGTTGTACAGAAACTGAGTCTTTGGATTTGTGAGGCACTTTCTTACAAATTGAGGTACACTATGTGATCGAAAGTATTTGGACACATGGCTGAAAATGACTTAAAAGTTTATGGCACCCTCCATCAGTAATGTTGGAATTCAATACGTCGTTGGTCCACCCGTAGCCTTGATGACAGCTACCACTCTCGCAGGCATACATTCAATCAGGTGCTGGAAGGTTTCTTGGAGAATGGCAGCCCATACTTCACAGAGTGCTGCATGGAGGAGAGGTATCGATGTCGGTCGGTGAGGCCTGGCATGAAATCAGCGTTTCAAAGTATCCCAAAGGTGTTCTATAGGATTCAGGTCAGGATTGTGTAAAGGCCAGTACATTGCAAGCACGTTATTGTTGTGTAACCACTCTGCCACAGGCCGTGCATTATGAACAGGTACTCAATTGTATTGAAAGATGCAATAGCCATCCCTGAATTGCTCTTCAACAGTGGGAAGCAGGAAGGTGCTTAAAACATCAATGTAGGGCTGTGCTGTGATAGTGCCACACAAAACAATAAGGGGTGCAAGCCTTCTCCATGAAAACACAACCACGCCATAACACCACCACCTCCGAATTTTACTGTTTGCACTGCACACACTGGCAGATGACGTTCATCAGGCATTCACCATACCAACACCCTGCCATCGGATTGCCACATTGTGTATCGTGATTCATCACTCCACACAATATTTTTCCACTGTTCAATCATACGCTCCTTACACCAAGCAAGGCAACGTTTGGCATTTACCGGCATGATGTGTGGCTTATGAACAGCTGCTCGACTGTGAAATCCAAGTTTTCTCACCTCCTGCCTAACTGTCATAGTACTTGCAGTGGATCCTGATGCGGTTTGGAATTCCTGTGTGATGGTCTGGATAGATGTCTGCCTTTTACACATTACAACCCTCTTCAACTGTTGGCGGTCTCTTGTCAGTCAGCAGATGAGGTCGGCATGTATGCTTTTGCACTGTACGTGTCCCTTCACGTTTCCACTTCACTATCACATTGGAAACAGTGGACTTAGAGATGTTTAGGAGTGTGGAAATCTCATGTACAGGCATATGACACAAGTGACACCCAATCACCTGACCACATTTGAAGTCCATGAGTTCAGCAGAGCACCCCATTCTGCTCTCTCTCTCGATGTCTAATATGGAGTACCTGGCAGTAGGTGGCAGCACAATGCACCTAATCTGAAAAACATGTTTTTGGGGATGTCCAGACACTTTTGATCACATAGTGTATGTAATGGACGAGGCTTGTTGCTTCTAAATTTTCCAAGTGATGCAGATCCGTTTAATGAAACTATATTTACGTGTTCTGCCTTAATGGTACAGTATGAACAAACATTTCTTTCACAATTGGGATTTTGTTCCCAAGCATCCACAGGTGGTAGGACAAGACCCATGCTTCTAGTACTATGGAGTGGGGCCATTAGGAGTGGGAAGAGCCGGCCATCACATACTTCCAACAGTTTCATCAATAACACACTCACCATATCAGAGCAACAGATGCACTCCTCTACTGTGCAGTACATAATTATAAAATTTCTTGCTTTTCAAGGAGTTCAAGTGACAGAAATTTTCCAGGGATTGGCTGCACATTTCGATGTTCAAACATTGCTGAGTATGCGTGTGTTTGCCTGGCATAACGAGTTCAAATTAGATCATGTGGAAAATCAACAACACAATCACCTTCCTTGGACCCACATTACAGACGAAAATATTTGTGCACTTTGAGGCATTCTTGTAGGCGATCAGTACGAGAGAGTATCAGAAATTGCAGAATAGTCCAGGATAAGTTATGTGAGCTGTCACCCAATCATCACATATGACCTACAGTTTCTTAAAGCATGTTCCAGATGGCTTCCTCACGTTCTTACTGAAAATCAGAAGTTGAGATGATTGGGGGTCTGTCAGTGGCTTAAAGCAAGGTTTGTGAAACATGGTGATGCATTTTTTAGGTGGATAGTCACCTGTGATGAAACGTGGGTCCACCACTACACTCTTGAATCCAAACAAGCCAGTAAGGAGTGATGGAGGAAATAGGAGGGAGCCGCAGTGAAAGCCAAGACTCTATTGTCAACTGGCAACGTTCTTTTAGCCTTTTTTTTCAGCCAGCTAGTCATTTTGCTCGTTATTGTTTTGCATGAGCAACTCTCAATCAGTGCTGCTTACTACTGTGAGCTGTTGATGGTGAGGGATTCATATCACTGCAAAAGACAAGACCAACTAATTCGACAGGTCATCCCCCTCTATGACAATGCCGAACCCCATACTGCAGCTCTAGTAGTCTCCTAACCACAGGAAAGGCACTGGACTCAACTTCATAATCCTCCTCACAGCCCAGACTTATAGCCCTGAGCTTTCAGTTTGCTTGGACCGCTTGAAGATACTCTAGGAGGGTACCAATTTAAAGATGACGAGGCCGTGGAGGAATTCGTGTCAGTTGGATCCTTACGAAATCAGCATCATTCTACGATGCTGCGATAAGAAACCCTTTGTTCTCACGGGCAAAAATTTATTTCTAAAGTGGGAAACTGTGAAAAAATAAATTGTAACTGCCTTTTGTTTCTCAATAAATGAATTTTTTTAAAGTTAAATACCATTTGTATTTGATTCACGCTCATAAGATGGCCATGATTTTAATCAGTTTTGTCTTGATGCTACTATTTCGTGTGTCTGAGATTGCAGACAAAATGGTAAGAGCACATTAAGTGCGCAAAATGGACCCCCTGCTCTCTCTAACTGTTAGAGAAATCCCATGAGTTTTATAGTGAATGCCTTACTCATTGTCCAAAATTATATTTGTTAGCAACATTTTGGTCATGATTTAGGTTGGTTTCCAAAATAAGTTTTATAATGAGACCTCTTTGTAGGATAGAGTGAATGTTGCACACTCTCTATTCTCCATTGTATTTCCTGTTAGCTGTCTGGAATGTTTTATGTAGCCTCTCAGACAAGAAGTTGATCCGTGTGGAATCGCCCTCAGGCAAGAAACTGAAAAGTATCCTACATTAAGCATAGCTTGTAATGTTCCAGAATCCTTTGCCATTTTTGAGAAACTTATTTTTCTAGTTATTTTATTCTCTAAAAGTGAGTTAAAAATTTTTGGAAATTCAGTTATGTCATATACGAATGTTTTGAGCTGTTCTTTTGCGGGAGTGTCACCTGCCCACCTCCTTGAATCCACACCTGGGACTCTTCTGGCAGCTGACATTTTGATTCTTTTGCCACAAGTCAGTTGTGTTGTTAAATAACAATAGCAAAAGTGTCCTACTAGTATGGATGCACTTTAACAAGCAAGTGTAACCATACTGACTAATTGCCTTTGAAATATGTTTTTAATGCAGATTCTGCTGAATACAAATGTATATGATCACTTTATCTATTTCTGCAAGTTTGATGTAAAAGTGTACTCTTGTACAAGAGCAGCTTTTTTACATTTTTGAGAGGGGAAACTTCCTCAGAGTTCTCAGTGATTGCTGCAATTCTAGTGTAGAGTTAGCAGTTATGCCAGTATAACTTTTGATGAACCAGCATATTGATAGGAGATATATTTCTGGTGGCCCAGTTAGGTTGGCAATTCCAGACTGATGATTCTGGTTGGAGACAAACAATGAGCTCATCTAAGACCATTTGTCAAAGTACCTAGCGAAGACACTTTGACCAGTTATTAAAATTTTCCACAATAAAAAAACAATAGTCATCCTGGCCGGACACTTCCATATAAATATTTTAATAATGCTGGTGTTTTTGAAACTGAAGTTATTGCGTTTTCAAAAATTCTCTGTTGTGTCAATAAAAAGTTACACAGAAACTGATTTGATCGGCAGTACTTGGACAAGAAATTTTTGTTCTACAATAGTCACATTAATTGAGAGTCACAAATAGAGATTTTGTAATATGCATGGAAGCATTATGAACCTGAACAGCAAAAAATAATTGATGTATAGAATAAGAGTTATTTGTGAGCTAAGACACTTGAGCATTGTATTGCTTTCCTAAAATAACAAAATGATCTTTCTTGTTCCTGTGCGCATTATTTCAATGCAGAACAGGTTATTTTTTAAATGCTTCAGTGCACTATGTCCCCAGCATCTTTTCTGTTAGAGCAAATCCAAAAAGTTGCGAAAAGATTGCATCAGGAATCAAAAGCCAATGTGTGATGATTAGTTAATTCTCAGAGCTTCAGGTTACTAAATAAATTGATGCGTAAACCATACTGGGACTTAATAATTGATGCTTACTTGGATAGAATGTTCCACAAGACATCACAAAACAACATTTGGATACACAATTATTTTTTATGAACATTGTTAGGCCTCATTTAAAAATTTTATGGAGTGTGGTAGCAAATTTGACATATTGATTTTTCAACATAAACTTTGACTCTAAATATGTAAATTACACCAAAGTTTTTCATGGCATGTGTAAACAGTCCTGTTATACCATTATTTCCAGATGTTGTTTGTTTTCCATGTGCAAATGAAAACTGAAAGATTAATTGGATACTACGAAAAGTTGTGAACTTGTATATCTGTACCAAAAATAACACTGTAAAACTGTTGTCTGTACATTGAAAATATTAGCCAAAAATTGATAGCAGATGATGTAAGAAGTTTAATAGAATATAGCAAGACTATCATTAAAAACTTAGTTTGTCTGTTTGAACTTGCTAATCTCCAAGACTACTAGGCGAATTTCACTGGGTTTTCACAGGTAACTTGAGCATAGCGTAGGGCAACATATAGGCTTTATTTCATCAAAATCAAATCATGGAAAAAGTATATTTTGATTAAATTTTTAGGGTCTGCTTAGCTTTGTAGTTCAGATGTTCACCTCAGCAACACGATCCTCACATCATAGTACACCAAAGAATCAAAAGATGTCACTGTTAGTTTCGTAGTATACCAAGTGTCACTGACAGGATTAAGCTCTGCTGTCTTATATTTGCAAATACAAACCAATATAGAATTTACATGGTAGCATAAAATATACAGATTTACTGGTTTCACTTCATGTATTAAAAACTTAACAAAACTGTTTTGTTTCTTTCGATTGTTTTATTTACATTTTACTTCTTAACTAGGAAGAACAAATTTATTGAGTTTGCTTTGTGGTTTGCGTGTCTATTTATTACATTACGATTTTGTTTTGGTTATGAATAAAAATGCCTAGAAAACTGTTAAGTCTTTCTCAGTATACTAAAACACGTAAAAGACTAGGACTATGTGGTCTCAAGAATCCACTGAAGATAAAAGGCAAGACTTGCTGTGACTTGAGAACATCAGTCTTTAACCCGCTCTTTTGAAACTCCTTCCGAAAGGAAGGTTAATCTGATTGAGTGCATCATGCATTTTCTTTCTCCTCTGCAATCTTCACTCAAAGAGAAAACTGCCGAAGTTCCCAAAATCTTCCTCAATCTCTTGAAAGCAGCGAGAAATGAGATGCATGACTGAGTACTGATCATGAGCACCATAAATTGTCTTGCACCCCAAAAACTTTCACCGACAGAGAATGCTGCCTAAGTTCTCAGCATGTTCTCAGAGCTGCTTCACAGTCTCTCAAAAGCAGTTAGCAATGGGTAGCGTGGCTGAACACTGATCATGTGCACCAATCATTATCTTGCACCTCAGAAACATTTATGTTGTGTGAGGAGCTCTTAAGTAATGATCAAAATCATTACAATAGTGCTAGAGCTTTAGAAAGTGATGATAACCAACACCGGTGTTGTTTAGAATTAGCCAGGGAGAAGTATGAATACACGCGCCATGACTGTGAGAATTTTGCAGTGAATGCAAGGGATAGAATAGATGGAATACAGTAGGCAGAGGCAGAAAAACAGTGCCAAGCTCGCATAGATGCTCATTGGCCTCAACACTAACTAAATAGAGTATCATTTTCATCTGTAGATTCAGAAGAATCTTAAGAAATAGTTGCTTGGACTGATAAAGAAAAAAGTGCATTTACATATAATCCTATGATTGATAGCAAGAGCACATATCAGGAAGAAGATGGTCAAATCCTTTCGCCTGGTAATTTGTGCTGTACAGTACTTCCAATTCTTCAGTTCTTCTGTTTATGGTGATAAAATGCAAACAACAACTCAGTGAAACTGTTGGCTTTATGAAAGGGCTATGGTGATACATCAGAATGATCAAGCTTGAGATTTACCACGGCATACTTATTCATGTTGCAAGAAAAAATTGAAGAGTATATCTGTCATAACAGAGGTATGGAGCAAGATGACTCTACCAATTATCCAATTAAATTTTTAAACAGTGTTAATGCATCTGGCCTCCGTCACACAAAATTCAATTGAAAACAGGCATCCCAATTATTCTGCTTAAAAATTTAACCCCACCGAAATGGTGTAATAGTACAAGCCTAAAGGTACTTATCTCCAACATAACATCATAGAAGTGGAAATTTTGATGTGAAATGGCACAGGTGAACGAGATTTTATACACCAAATCCTGGTTATTCGTAACAAATTTCCATTTTGCTTTAAATTTCTAAATTCCCAGTGAACCTACATTGTGCCATGACCATAAACAATACGCAACGCCAGATGTTGGATGTTGCAGACGTGGACATCAGTGTCAGTTGGTTTTCGCACGGCCAGTTGTGTGTGCGCCTCTCCCATGTTAGTGAAGCACGCAATCTCTTTGTTCATGTCCCAATCATACTACTTCAAATGTTGTATACAAAGAAGCTTTATAAGAAAAAAATAATTTCCATTCCTATGAAGCCATCGGCACAGCTATAAATAAATACCACGGCAACTGTGGGTTTTTCAGCTAGTGCTGTCATAAGTGGTAAGTCTATTCAAGTGCTTTGCTGACAGCTATCCAAGCACAACTCTTGACTCTACCTCATGGTTTTACTTCCACCAGAACCTCCTCTCCTACCTTCCAAACTTCACAGAAGATCTCCTGCATACCGCCGGCCAGAGTGGCCGAGCGGTTCTGGGCGCTACAGTCTGGAACCGAGCGACCGCTACGGTCGCAGGTTCGAATCCTGCCTCGGGCATGGATGTGTGTGATGTCCTTAGGTTAGTTGGGTTTAATTAGTTATAAGTTCTAGGCGACTGATGACCTCAGAAGTTAAGTCGCATAGTGCTCAGAGCCATTTGAACCATCTCCTGCATACCTTGCAAGACTAGTCACTCCTGGAAGAAAGGATGTCTTGGAGAAATAGCTTAGCTGCATCTTAGGAGTTTGCTCTGCAGCCAAGAGTGCGCTGATACGAGACTTCCTTGTAGATTAAAACTTTGCATCAGATCTGGTTACTATATCATAAAAATAAACACCATTGCAATCTCCACTGATTGTTCTTTGTTACTTTAGAGAAAAAAACTCTTGGAAAAGTTGGAAGTGAAGCTCACTCAGACTGCAGGATGAGAGGGACTTGCCTGTTGTGAGAATGAAGGGAGGCAAAGACACCTTCTGCTTCATCTTTGACTTCCCTCGTTGTCACAACAGGTGAGTCACTCTTGTCCTGGGATTGGAGTAACCTTCCATTCTTCCTCACCTTCTGTGACCTGTCTCTCCACTTTACCCAAAAAAGCAAATAATAGCTCTGCAAGATAGGAGAGTGTTGTGTACTATTATGTGTGTCTGTCGGCAGTACTAAATTTTTCCTGCATTGCTGCCTCATAATTCTGAAGCGTAAGGTTGGTCAAGTCTGAGACAAGGAAGCTGTAATGTCATTAGTACTGTCCCTGCTTTTAATCTGAACACTGTAGTTAGCAGCGAAAAGAATGGATTTTAAATTTAAGGACTAATACTTTTTTCTCTTACAACGGACTGCGTTACAGTAACTTTGTCATCTAAAATCAGTTAGATTAGAACGGCTAGTGAATTACAAATATATGTTTAGAATAACTGAGTGATCTTATACCATTCTGAAATAAAAGCTGTGTAATAAACTTTGCCAGTTGATAATTCCCAAATCATAGTTGCACTCAATCTCTTAAAATCAGAAAGACCTTATTCTGATCAAAGATCTGGTCAGATACTGTGTAGGCAGGTACTTTCTTCAATGTATATCAGCAGGGTATCAAAGGTAAAGACAGAGGAGGATTAAATGAACACTGCTTGCAAAATCTATACTGAATATGCAGAGAGATCCCCCACCCCCTCACCACACACGTGCACTGCCCCCCCCCCCCCCCACACACACACACACACACAGAGAGAGAGGAGGGGGGGGGGGGATATTATCATTCTTTTTATAAACAAATGTATTTCCAAATTCTTACTGTTAAGAGGCGCAACTCCCAATTCACAAAGTAGAAACACACACAAAGAAAAAGAGAAGTACTTCTATGTTTAGGAACCATGGGTTCATTTTACGTTAAAGAAGGCAGGGGGAAAAGAAAAGACTGCGAGTGTGATACTCACAGGGGTTCACTCAGAGCGTAAGTTATGAGGTATGAGGAAGTAGTGAGGCCAAGATAAAGGCTAAGGCTTGAAACTTTGTAGCTCCCTCTTAATCGGTTCTGAGAGACTCCTTTCCTATCTCTTGTCCTAACTTTTTCCCCTCCTTGAAGGCGGAATCTTTACTTGATTTACTATTCTTTTTTTACTATGTTTTACTAGCTCCATTCAGAATTGTGGCTCCTAGAGTTAAGTAATTTAACACTTTTAACAGAATTTTCTATTCTATACAGTATTCCAAAATTAGTCACCACGTCAATTTGGCTAAACATTTTTTATGTCTGTGTTCTTATATTGGTATCAATAGTTGTTGCAAAGCCCTTTCTATTTTGTTCAGTTGATCATAGATTAAATTATAGAGTGACTGCAGAGTTTTTTTTGTAATGACAGTTGCTAATACCAAAATTGTGCCGCACTAAATTTAAAACTGACGCTTTAGAAGATGCTAGGCAGTATCCTAGTTGCCAAGAGAGAAAATATTTTTAACAGAACATGCACTGTTAACCTCCTCTTACTCACTTTGCTGAATTTGATAGTATTGTGCAGTGACCAATTAGGATAGTATCGAGGAGAAAAAAGTGACTCTGCCAGGATTGCAACAGTCATAATGGCTGTGAAGTGGAACAGGAACCACCACCAACATTTTTTGTTTAAGTTACCTGTTTGCTACTGTTCTACTATCAGTAACATATAAGACTGCATTTTATGCATATTTTCAAAACCGTATTCTCGAAGAAGTTGCTTCTAAACTTGGCTTAACTTCTTATGCTGTGAAAGTACTAGTCAGCATTCGTTGACAGTACAAAGAGTTTGTTCAACATTGCTCATGAGGTATGTGTGTAGGACAGTTGTTACCTCAGGGAAGCCATATTTATGGATTGAGTTACAATATGTAGATGAAACATTTAGCAGAAATGATTGTGTGTCCAGTGTAATTAAATCCACCCTAAATGGAAAATTAGACCAATAAACTATTTTTTATTTTACTGGAATGTATTCTAATGCACGAGGCATAGTATTCAACAACTTCATACCTAATTTGTAATTTTTTTAAAAAATGATGACTTACTCATTGGTGTGACCATTGTTATTTTGTTTCTGTCAATGTTATTCCTCAGTAATAACTATTCCTTATTATATTGTTTTCAAGGGTGAGTAAGTTCATTTCAGACAACGTTTCTTGCTGACAAGCTGCTAATATGTTGCTTAAAAAGAAAATCATTGTCTTTTATGGTACCTGAGCTGTTAGGAGACCCTTCCATAATGACAAAGTTTGTTTGTGCAGTAGCATATCTTTTGAGAATGAACACTCATCAACCAAAGAATATCAGTGAAACTATATTGAGTTTCGGAAACTGATCTCTTCATTCTACAAGCACCGCTCCTGCAAAAAAGAAAAATCTATTGCAAGGTTCTTAATCTTTCATAGACTAAAATGAGTAATAATGACTGACACAGTCTCATAGTTGACACCATGTAAAAAGTAACAGTGGTGGTGCTAGCTATATTTCGTTGTTGATCTATTAAGTGTTCCTCTTTATTTTAATAGTAAATTGTTATAAGATTCTTTGCATCAACTGCTTTAAAGCAACTAGGCCCATAAGTGTTTTATTATAACATGTTGGGTAATTCCTTTTTTAATTTCTTGAGAGAGATTTCACAACTGTGTGAAAAATAATATAAAACAAATTTCTGAGCAGGTTTTCCTTGCTGTCAGCTCATAATGCTGTATATTTGCAGATAACATATATGCAAAATTGATTTAACCAAATATAAATTGTGTATCATTTGGCAATGTCAGTCAGACCTCTGTATCATATTTCTTTATGCAAAAATTGCTGTAACATAAAAACAGAGAGACTAGTGAAGTAAATGACTCAAAAACACTTTTACACTATATGTGTGGCTGTGAATGTGTATGGACTTAGAGGAGCAGGGAATTAAAGAATAATTAATAAAATGATGGGTATTATGCCATGGTGGAATGCATTTCACATTTAAACCCAATGTTTCATCCCCATTTGTGGAGGACATTTTCAAGGGGGATTAAAGCTTCCTTGAGTGTCCAATTCCCACCCTGGCTCGCTACTGACCGCATAATAATTCCATTACATGCATGCTTCTGCACAGTGGCGTGACATCACATGTTTTGAATACTCGAGTGCAATTGGCCATTGTTGATTGTTGTCATCCACTGTTGCTATCGCCCCATGGTGGAAGACTCGAACACATCTTCTTCAGCACCAAAATCCAGATGTCATTCAATATCGTGCCCTACTCCTTCCTTTTAAATTCCTGGGGTGTTTTACAGTCTCTGTGGCCCCTCTGTATAGCCTTTCGTGGTATCTGCTTGTGGTTGCCAGTACTTGAGTCCTATGAAAATGAATATGGTGGTCTCTAGGCAGCAAAGCGTGTTCTGCAACAGATGATGTGGATGTGCCCATCTCCCCCCTTCTGCAATTATCCTTGTGCTCTTCTAGTCATTTCTTTTTGTTGTACCCTTGTACACCTCCCCACACCTACACAGAATCCTGTAAATTACTGCTTTTTTTTCACCAGTTGGTGAGGGTCCTTGGCCTATTTTAGATCTTGTATCTTTCGGGTGAGTTTGTAGATTACTGCAATGTTCCAGGTTTTCAAGATCTTTTCCTATGCGATCGGTAATATCCTTAATGAAAGCCTGAAAAACTATCAATTTCACAGGTACTTGTACATTGCACGGTGTTCTTAATACTTTTTTTAGCCCAGAGGATGAATAATACATTGGTGAGATGTTTTAATTCTGTGTCAAGCAGCTCTGGTTCACAGATGTTCCTTGCTCTGTCCACCATCATTTTTATGTTGCCTCACTTTTGTTCTGGGTGGTCGTTCGAATCCATGTAGATAATGGTCTGTGTGCCCAAAACGTTTTATTAATTGTCACTTTTCTGGCTGTGAAATTTTAGATTTTACAATTAAAGAATAATCTTTATCAAACTAAAACAACTTCTTTGCTGTGAAATAAAAACAGAACCAAAATAAAGGCAATCATTCAAAGGGCCATATCTGTGTAATCAAAATCTGCTTCTCGGTAACATTAAATACTGTATTACTTCACCTGTGTATTGCATCGTTCTTCAGTCTTCCTTGACATGACGTCCATAAGATGTTCGAGATGTTGCTGCTGAAGCATATGCCAATCTTTGATCATGACCCTCCTTATGTCACATCCAGTGTATGAGACCTTTTCCTCACTGCCAAATTTCACTTGGTCCAAAACATGTTCAGTCAGGTTCATGTCAGCAGATACCACATTGCATTCCATTCGGTTGATTCCTGCCTCCTGAAGGAAGGTGTTCATGGGGTGGGCTTGTGACCTTTTCCTCCCTGCAAATTTCAGCTGGTCCGAAACATGTTCAGTCAGGTTCACGTCAGCAGATACCACACGCCATTCCATTTGGTTAATTCCTGCCTGCTGAAGGAAGGTGTTCATGGGATGGGCTTGTGTGCTGATAGGATTAGTGTCTTGAAAGACAAACCCATAACTGAAATGGTGACTATAGCACTGGACAATAGGTTAGATGATCCTGTCCCAATACTGACCCATGCCGTGAATGATGCTCCTCCCTGCTGAAACTGTGGAACTTCATGCCTGTGATCTGCAGTGGTACCTGGCTGTCTCCACACTCTATTGCAATAATCATCATATATCAGACAAATCCTATGCTCACTATGAAGAGAATGTAACATCTGTGACCCATGTTCCATTCCACGTATTTCCTTGTCCATTTTTTTTCGCGCAGCACAGTATCAGCTGAGCTGGGGTGGAGATTATGGGAGGGGGGGGGCACACTATTGTTTAAATTTGACGCCTGGAGGCCAAATTAATAGTGCCTGGTCAATACAGCCTTCCCAGTTGACTCCAAAAATGAAATTTACAGTTACAATGCATTATCTTCTGGGTACTTACGAACCTTCATTTGTAGGTAACAGTCATCAGTTGACTACAAGGCAGTTCTTCAATGTTTAGTTTGTGAATGTTTGAATAACTTCACTATGATGTACACCAATTCAAGAGCAACTCACTAAGCTGTCAAAACTACTTGCTATAAAGCAACAAGGTTCTTATGATCTAAAATTGAAATGACCCATCAAGGCATGTTGACAGACTGAACACTGTACACTACCAATTTCACGGCTCACAGTGGAGATGCAGCACACACTACTAAACTGCACTGAGAATATAGATGAAGAATGCAGGTGTACTTTGGCATCCAATATATATGTGGCATTCAAAGCTATTTCCTATAATTGTTAGAAGGATAGAAATGTATGGAGGATGAAATATGGGAAAAAATCTGCTTGACTGCAGTATATGTTGTGCCATAGTATTTTGTTTTCTAATAGCTTCATAATATTTGCGTGCTCTGCTATGTTCAAAAATTTTGCTAAGTACATATTTTTCTATCTTTTCCACCAATTGGACAAACTGCGAAATACAGAAGATCCTCTTGAATAAAATGTTCTCAGGTTTCCAACCATATCATTGGTTACAATGCCATGAGCTTTTGACCGAGCACTTGTTGGTCATTTTCATGTGGAATGACTGCTGATGAGCTGCTGGCCTTATATATTCTAGCTGCAGGCTGTGACATCATGGTGCTCATGGCATCAATATGTAAGGGTATGTGTCAACTCCCTATTCGCTGCACCTGTTTCAACCTCGTGATCACTGGCTACCAGACCCCACTGAGGGGCAGGCTCTGTTAAGAGTGATGTAGGTGATTTTTGTTCCAATGACTTCTTTAATTACACATTCCAGAATCCTAAGCCATGACAGAAGTTTTATCAGATTTGATCTGGTACCATTTTCTAGACAGTGCTCAGCTAAAGCTGATGTTTCAGTGTAGCTTGGGTGATAAAAACTTGTGTGCTTTCCTGCTTTTTTTCTGCAGCCCACACTGTTTGACATAAGATTGTCCTGATTTGCAAGGCATTTTGTAAATCTGGTTCAAGTAATTGCAGGATTTTTGTCACAGGCCTGAAGATTGTTTTGATTTTGTGTTTTTTCAACAGACTGCATTGTTCACCTAATACGTGAAGTGATCTCAAGAAAGAATTACTATAAGACCACCAATGGATGAGCAGGAAAAGAAACTTGTGCTTTTTCCATTCCATGAATCTATGTTGGGCAAGAAAAGACACATGCTGAAAAGATGCAAAGTCAAGTCAATCTTAAAGTCTGTAACAAAAATCCAACAATTACTGAGACCATTTAAAGATGCTGTAGGTCTCTGAACATCTCAGTCATACAAGGTACCTTGCAAATGTGGACAGTCTTACTTCAGACAAACAGTTCGCACTGTGGAACAGTGCAGAAAGGAACAGGAGAATTTTTATTGCTATGCTATACCAAAAAATCCGCTTTGCTGAGCATGCTCTACAAAACAGTAACCAGATCAAATTTGACAAAACTCCGTCACAGCTCACAGTAACAGCTTCTCGTATTGTGTAATTAAAGAGTTCATTGAAATAAAAGTCATTGATGACATCCCTAATAGAGAGACAGTGGCCTGGGGGTTAGTGCAGCATGGGATCCAGTGATTGCAAGGTTGTAGTAACCGCAGTGACTGCAGAGTCAACGTATGCGCATATATGAAGGTGCCATGAGCAGTAGTGACATTGCAGCCGGCAGCTTGAGTATATAAGTGTGTGCCAGCAGCCTATCAGCAGTCACTCCAGTTGACAATGGCCAAGGAGTGCTTGGTTGAAAGCACTTGGCATTTTAATCACTTGACGTTGCTAGATACCCACGGACATTTTATTCATTGTTACCACTGCGAGATTGTGCAATCCTACAAGAGTTCTTAACTTTCAGCAACAAACAACAAACAAAATGTTTGCTGCTCTTGTTTGAGATACAACTAAATGCTTGTTTATTTCACAGAGTGTTTATAAAGTCACTTATCATTTTCTAATTGAACACTATATAATGGACTATAAACAACATGAACATACATTGAAATATTTCTTGATACAATTTTAGAGCACTTCAGAATCATGATCCTGCAGATTTAAGCAAGTGTCCCATCAGTCTACGTAGCTCGAAATACACATAACTAACACAGGAAGCGTTATTTATTCCACACCTGCTAAACTGTGGTTTTTCAATTATTGAAGATTTGATTATCTCCAGATGGAAAACTCCACTAATGTCAAATGAGTTGAGCAGAGAGCCAAAGTCTTGGCAGTGCGGGACCAATCCATCTCTCAGGGAAAGTGGCATTAAGGAGCTCTGGACACAGTTGGTCAGCGACAACAGCTGTACTTTCTTCTATTATGTACATTCTTTTATATTATCTGCAAAAAGATTAAAAAATTTTAACTTTAAGACAGGAATGGTAAGGAACTTTATAAACCACCTGTATCAAGTACTCTGCCCGATGCAGCACTCTGTTGAACGCTGATCATCATGTTTGCTCAACTGCATCCTTTTAGAGTCTGATGTTCTCGCTGAAAATGTAGTTCTGCAGTTTGTTGTTTGTTACTTGATTACATTTTGCATCTCCTAGATAATTATCGAACAAAACTTATTGAGTATACTGTTGTTTTTCTAGATGAATTTTGTGGTTAGTTACACATTTTTGCATGTCATTGAGTCTTGCAAAAATAAATAAAAAAAATATTGTGCAGATTCCTAGCAAAAGTAAGAATATAAAATTTGCATTGCCCATTAACATTTACTTTTGATAGATAAATAGCCTTGTCTCGAATAACACGTATCGCTGAGAAGCTACGACATGAGATTTCCATTCAGCAGAAGGGTTAAAAATCCCCATCCAGCCCTTCAAATTTAAATCTTGCATGGTTTCCTTAAATTTATTAAGGTACATGCCAAATTGGTTCCTTTGAAATGGACAATCTTCCCCATTTGTGTCTTATCCAAGCTTGTGACCTGTCTCTTGTTGTCAGTGTGATGTTTAATCTTCCTTCCTTTTCCAAATATCTCTATAATTTTGTATATGGTTTTGGCAACAAGTACTATGTTCACAACACTACATTTAATACATATATGAAAAACAATTTTTTTACAAATATTTGCATTTTGTCAAAAGAACCATGAGATTTTTGTCTATTGGGGGTATTTATTAGGATATGACTCTATCGTTTTGAAGCTCCTTCTATTTACAAGTATCTTGCTTCACTGGTTCACGGTTGTCACCTACAGTAATGTTGTGGAAGTTGCACAGTGTTTCGACAAGACAGCTGCTCGTCATCTTCAGGTGCTTATTGACGTGTTGCTGCAATGGCTCAAACAAAATGTCTCCTGACTTGCTAGAAAAGCACAGGCACCAAGGGTCTAGGCTATTATGTCTTCATAAACAAATCATAGAGCATGGCAACATCCAGTGCCCTCTGCCGGACAAATGGGCCATGAGCTTCTCATTTGTGCCGCGGGAAAAGCGCAGCCACAAATAGGGGTCCAGCATGTGTGCGGGTGGTGTGTTAGTGCACAGTTTAAGTGTGCGGACTTTGAGTCTCCGCCTGTGTTGACTCGGATTCGTTCGTCTGCAACAGATGGTGCCTTAGTACCACAGTGCTGATTCCCATACCTTGCTGAGTTGAAATCCTGTGTCTCTATTGATCAGGTTGTTTCTTTTATGAATTTTGACTGCTTCTTTAATGATGGAGTCCCAGTATGTGGAAGCAGATGAAAGGATCTTTGTCTCTCTGTATTTTCATGTTGTGTCCCTTGTCAAGGCAGTGTTCAGCCACAGCAGACTCTTCTGGCTGACCCATTCTGGTGTGACGTCTGTGTTCAGCACATCTATCCTTAACAGTGTGACACGTCTGACCGATGTCTGATTTCCCACACTGGCGGGGATTTTATATATCCCTGATCTTCCTAGACCTAGGTTGTCTTTAACAGAAACCAGCATAGTTTGCACTCTCGCTGGAATGCGGAAGACACATTTTATTTGAAGGTTTTTTTTAACAGTCTGCCAATCTTAAAGGACACACCACCAACATACAGTAGAAGAGCACTGGTGGTACTAAGGCATTGTCTGCCGCAGACAAATGAATCCGAGTCAACACAGACAGAGAGTCAAAGTCCACACACTTAAACTGGGTGCCCACATGCACACTGGGTGGGTCGCTATTTACACCTGGGCTTTTCTCTTGTCGCGACTGAGAAGCCTGTGTCCCGTTTGTTGGGCAGAGGGCACTGGATGTCACTGTGCTCTATGATTTGTCTACGATGACGTTATAGCCTCAACCCTTGGTTCCTGCACTTTCCTAGTGAGCCAATATGTATATTGGCAAGCCATTGCAGCAACACATCAGTAAGCACCTGAATATGACGAGCAGCTGTCTCATCGAAATATTGTGCAGCTTCCACGACATTATCCTGCGAGATGCCCGTGAACCAATAAAGCAGTTACTACATTGGAAAAATCTTAAACAGTACAATTATCTTGATCCAGTTCACCTAACCATGAAATTACTGAGTTGAAGAGAGGAAAAAAATCTAGCCATTACTTACCTTCAGGTGGATGCAAGAGTTTTAGTTCTCCCCTTTCCAATTTCTCCTCATCAGTTTCTCTTTTCTTTCTGAAGAAGAAACCTTGAGCATGTGTCAGCAATACTAGGAATTGTGCCTCCTGAAAACTAAGTGCTGCCTAGCTTTTTCATCTCTGCTGTTTTAATAGATTTCTGAATTAAATTTTCAATTTTCTACAGTTCAAATACCCAGTGAGCTATGCAGTTAACAACTCTAATGTTGAATACATCTCGGAGGCATTGAGTAGAATCCTGAAGTTCGTTCTCTCTCTCTCTCTCTCTCTCTCTCTCTCTCTCTCTCTCTCTCACTCTGTTTTCCTCCTCTAAGGTAAAGGAAGTTGCAGCCTACATTGCCACAGAATCACCCTTGTCTGAACCAATGTTATCGTTCATTTTTATTGTTCATATCTTCCCCTCACAACAGAAAAATAGATGTGTGCTGATTTATGGAACAGTTCAGCATGCTGTAAGCCTAGTGTAAATCTTGTGGTGAAGCTTAGTTTTCTTCGCATTCTCTGCTACCTCCAAGATGGAACAATATCACCTGCTGTATCTTCAACTACTTGCACCCCTACGCAAAATGAATGATCTGATAAATGTAATTGCCTCCATTATATGGGATGTGTTGACATGACAATTATCCCATTGCCTGTTCTCATTACCGGCCAGAGTGGCCATGCGGTTCTAGGCGCTACAGTCTGGAGCCGAGCGACCGCTACGGTCGCAGGTTCGAATCCTGCCTCGGGCATGGATGTGTGTGATGTCCTTAGGTTAGTTAGGTTTAATTAGTTCTAAGTTCTAGGCGACCTATGACCTCAGAAGTTAAGTCGCATAGTGCTCAGAGCCATTTTCAACCTGTTCTCATTTCATCTATGCGGTTCAATTATTCATTGTCTGTTCTAGTTATCAGTTTTCATAATACCTCTTTGCCTTCAGAGATTACACTAGCTTAGCAGAAGGTGCAATCAGCATCCAAATAGCAATAGAATGTTACATTATGTCAACTTTGGTTTGTGGTTTCAGGCAGTCCTTTGAACGTGTTGGGATTGGGACAGATGTAGTACCATAACCTGTCCACCAGATTCTGATAAAGTAGGCCAGTTGCAGTCAGGGAGGAAACAGGATGACGATACATGTGTTTTCATTATTCAAGCTGTTTAATCAGAATCTTTTGATCAACATTCTGGGTACAAGGTGTCAGCTGAATTTTATACAATTACATAGTTGATGTTAGCTACACCAAAAAAACTGATTAATATAAATGAAAGATATCAAACAGTGGTAACTCCAGGTTGGAATATCAACATTGTAGGAAATGATAGATTGCTGCTCACCATAAAGGTGACATGTTAAGTTGGAGACAGGCACAGTTGAAAGACACTGATGTGACAGCTGCATTCTGGTCCAAGCTGCTGGAGTTGGCGATCCTGTGTGTGCAAGGTGTGCTTGCTTGTGTGAATGAATGGTGTGTTTTTCTTTTTCTGATGGAGGCTGTGAACGGAAGCTTATGTGTAAGTATCTTTTAATTGTGCCTGTCTGCCACTTACTATGTCATCTTTACGCTAAGTAGCAATCAATCTTCTCCCATATTGTTACATGAAAGATTTGTAAGCTGAGGAAAAATTATTTTCAGAATAATCATCTTCAAGTTTCTTTTCTTTTATTATTTATTTATTTGTTTCGCCCTCTAAGGAGCACACCGAACCATTAGTTAGAACTGGTCTTCTTAGCTTTCTTGTTCTTCTTCTCTTCCCAAAACGTCCTCATCCTTTCACTATGGGCCTGTTGTCTTTCTTGTGTCCATGCATTTTTCAATTTCAGATTCTTTTCTGACAGGTTTCTGGTTGTGAACTAATGAGAGTTGATTTTCTGTCTGTATGCAGCCTGTGTGGTTTTTTAGTGGGTCTGTGAGGTCATTTTGGTTTTCTGTTAGCCAACACGCCCTGGTTTGGCAAGTTCCTTTGATGATAAGGAAGATTTTCTTGGTCATTCTAGAGGTGTCCAGTCTTGCTAAATGTCCATAGAATTTCAATCATCTTTTTCGTGGTAACTGACTTGAAATCTTCAGTCCTTGAGTACAGTTCTTCAGAGCTTTTGTGCATCCAGATACCATCTTGAATCTTGGGTCCAAATATTTTCCTGAATATTTGCCTTTCCATTTTGTCAATGTCCTAGATGTTGATGGTTAATGATGATGTTTCAGTTGCGTAGAGCACTTCTTCAAGAGTTGAGCACTTCTTCAAGAGTTGGCTGTATGATAGTGATGAAGTTTGGCTTGGAGGGACAGCGATTTCTTATTGTATGTGTTCCAGGTCATTGTATAAGCTTTACATAATTTTTCTGCTCGTGTTTTGTGAGCTACTTTTTCGTTGCCAGTGTTGCCAAAGTACTTGAAGTACTTAACTTGTTTGATGTCACATATTTTGTTGCAAGTGGTTTCAGATTTGAACTTTTGGAGTCCATGAATTGTGTTTTCTCGTAAGAAATTTGGAGACCAGTTTTGATGGCAACCTCATGAAGTTTCTCGATGGCATGTTTGGCTTCCTTGGGAGTCCGTGTAATTATTGCTAGGCCATCAGCAAGAGCAAGGCATTTTATGTTGATTTGTTTGTCCTTTGTTCCCGGATTTATTCCAGGTATTTCTTTCTCCCACGTCTTGATAATCTTGTCCAGTATCAGGTTGAAGAGGAGTGGGGACAACCCATCACCCTGTCTCATTCCTGTCATAATTTGAAAAGGTTCAGAAATTTCTTCCATGAATTTTACTTTTGAGATTGTGTCTGTTGAAGTCTGCTCAATTAATGAAGTAGTTTCATTATCTACACCATATTCACGAAGTGTATTGAACAGACTGGTGCAGTGAATCGAGTCATATGCTTTCTTGAAATCTACGAAGCTGACTAATTGACTACTGCGCCGTTCGACTGACGGTGTTGCAGTATCATCTTCAGGTTCCAGATCTGTTCTGCGTAGAATCGATGTAGGTGGAAGCCTGCCTGATATTCACCGATTATATGTTCTGTCTGTTGTTCTAATCTGGTGAGAAGAGCACGTGAGAGCCCTTTGTAAGCAACTGGTAGGAGTGAAATGGTCGATAGTTGTTGGGATCATTCTTGTCGCCCTTTTTGTGTAGAGGGTGAATCAAAGCAGTTTTCCAATCTGCTGAGTCCACTTTCCCATTATTTGCAATGATAGTTTTTAAGCCTGTCAATCAAGAGTTCACCTCCAATCTTGAACATTTCGGCAATTACACCGTCTTCCACTGGAGCTTTGTTGTTTTTAAGATGTGATACAATGTTTTGTGTCTCCTCATGCGTAGGTGGAGTTGAATCCTGATTTGGGGTCGCAACACGGAAGTCAAGTTTGTCTACTGATGGTTCGCAGTTGTGTAACTTCCCGAAACGCTGTTTTAGGATTTCACAGTTGGCCTTTGTGTTCGTCTCAAGTGTTCCATCACGATGCCGAAAACAAAAACAGAGTGGGTGGCTTGAAGATTGCTAGTTCTTCCCTAAATGTCCTATAAAAGTTCCTTGTGTTGTTTCTTTTAAAATCATTATCAATTTCCTCTAATTGTTTGTGATGGTACGTGCGTTTAATTTGTCTGATGGTTTTGGATGTTTTCTTCTGTGTTTCCAAAAAGTTCTGCCAATTCTCTGGTGTCTGATGGCTGTGCCAGATGTTCCAGGCTGGAATACGTGATTCAAGTGCTCTGTCACAGTCTATTGTCCAGCACCTGTGTTTCCTTTTCTGTGGTTGTTGACTGATTTTTATTGATGACTTCTGGATAGTTCCAAGAAGCTCTTCCCATGTGTTAGTATCTAGTGATTGTGCGAACTCCTCTGCATGTTCTTTTAGGTATTCTGGTACTCTCCTCTCTCTCTCTCTCTCTCTCTCTCTTTCTCTCTCTATCTATCTATCTATCTCTCTTTTTTTAACTATATGTATTTATGAGAAACCTGTAATATTGAGGTGGAATTGCTCGCTAGTTCTTACCTTCAGGAGGGGATATTCTTAATACTGTTGATTTTTGAAACTATTAGTTCTTTCTTCTGCAAGGAAAGTAGAATACATTGGGGAAATTGAAAAGGGAAGGGAAGGTCACTCATATTCCAGGATAAGAGGAATCCATCTGTTATGTGTGACCAGGAAGAGAGACAAAGATCTTTACAGACACATACTTCTCTGAACATTTGTGTGTGTGTGTGTGTGTGTGAGAGAGAGAGAGAGAGAGAGAGAGAGAGAGAGGGGGGGGGGGGGAGGGAGAGTGAGTGTCCAGATGCCCCTATGTAATGTGGAATTGATCACTAGGTGTCACCAGAAGTAGACCCGTCAGTATAAATAGAGGCAGGAAGTATTGTGTTGTCAGTAGAGTAGCCGTAGCAGCAGAGTGGGTCACTTGGGAGAGCTCAGTTACTTCGAACATGGACTAATCATTGGATGTCAACTAACAAATCCATCCAGGACATTTCAACCCTTCTAAAGCTGTCCAAGTCCACTGTTGGTTGATGTGACTGTGAGGTGGGAAATTGAGGGAACAATCACAGCAAAACCAAGACCAGGCAACCCTCATGTAGTGACAGACAGGAAATGACGAGCATTGCAGAACGTGATTGTAAAAAATCCCCTAAAGTCAGTGTAAGGAATCATGAATGAGTTCAAAATTGCTACAAGCACTCCA
The DNA here is from genome assembly GCF_023864345.2 of Schistocerca serialis cubense. Taxonomy (NCBI): domain Eukaryota; kingdom Metazoa; phylum Arthropoda; class Insecta; order Orthoptera; family Acrididae; genus Schistocerca; species Schistocerca serialis. The sequence goes on along the minus strand of NC_064638.1, from coordinate 1,123,544,808 downwards.
GCAATGTGTAGTGAATTAAAAAGAATATGATACAATGGGTGAGGATCTCCTTGTAAGCCACACTTATCTTTAGTCATTACTAACAGACACTGGAAGTGCTGTAAAGATCGATGCTACTGGGCAGGGGATGGCTTGACACAAATGATTTAAAGTGTTGAATCACGCTGTACACCCTGTGGCAATCCGAAGGAAGGGTTTGGGTTTAGCGAATAGGTGGAGAATATTACCTGGCATCATGTGTAATGCCAACAATGGAGCGTGGAGGAGGTGGTGCTCGGTATGCGGATGTTTTTCATAGTTAGGATGTGGTCTCTTTATTGTGCTTAAGAAAACGCTAAAGACATAAGTATAGGAACACATTTTACAGCATTGTGTTGTGCTTGCAGTGGAGAAACATCTTGGGCATGGTGATTGATTGTAGCAGCTGACAGTGCACCATGTCATAAACCAGCATCTATGATGCAATGGTTTTGTGGACAATAATATTCATGAAATGGACTGGCCTGCCCAGAGTCCCAACCTGTACCCAATGGAACATCTCTGGTATGAGTTATAACATTGACTCCACTCCAGACTCTAGCGTTCAACTTATCCAAATGATCAAATTGCTTGTTTTCAGTGGCACAGCACAAATCAGTGCAAAGAATTCGGGAGTATGATGCACATCGAACTATGGCTCAAAAAGAACCAGAGCACTAACTTTTTTTGGAAATTTCTCAATTTTTATGTGAAATGCCAACATGTTGGCTTTCCAGTACATGCTGTGTCATTTACTCAGTGTAAAGATGTGTGCACTTTGTTTCATTTGCTCTCAGATTGAGGTGTTATAAACGTTAGCAACCTGATTTAGGATACGCAGGATTCAAATTCCCTTTCAACCAACCTAGGTAATACCTCTCACGTGTTCATGCCACATCAGCAGTGACAAAGTTGGCCCCAAACAACTTGCTTTTTCTCATCAGCAATACTTTTGGTTTCCAAATTAAGCACACTATAATTCTGAAACTAGCAATGGATTAAAGTGTTTGCATGAGTAGCATGAAGATTCAGAGGAGTGTCAGTAAGTGTTTACCTCTCTGCTAAACATTTCTTCATGTGCAGACAGGTGTGGCCTAGTTCTAGCCAATGTAGCTTCTAAATGTACATGATCTGATTTTGGGTGCATAATTTCTTGTGGAAAATCAATTGACAATACAGTGTGAAGTGGGGTAGAGCTTAGCACCCTGAACTCTGAGATGCAGGGTTCAAATTCCTGACCATCCGTTCTGGTGTAGGTAACTGATTACAGCAGAAGCTGAACCTTGGCCTATCTGAGCTTGTGCTGTGTCTGTAATGACCTCATTGTCGATTGTATGTTAAACCTTAAACTCTCTTCCTTTAATTAACCACAGTAAAAGAATTGTACTCAGGTTACCAATCAAAAGTTTAAAATGCTAACTGTGGTGCTGTAATGGTTTCAGATATGCTTTACCTCTTAACCACAGTGGTCAGTTAAGTATGGTGGTTGGTTAGATGCAGCATGGGAAATGTTTTTTGCGAGGGAAGTTACATAAAACTGCATGATTCAAAAATAATCGGGCCCATATGCCACTGAATACCAGCATTCCACACGAGCATAATCCATAATTTATTTGAAAATATTTACGTGCTTCCTTACCTCATAGTCAAACAACTAATTTTGGTAGTCTGTGTGTTTATATTTGAAGCAATATATCTTTTTTTTAATTCATTGTACATATTGTAAACAATAAGAAAAAATTAAGAAACTGATTCCATTACAGCAAAAGTATTATTTCAATAAGTATGCCATAGAATTGCTTCCAACAACTACCTGTGGTGTATGCCAGGTATCGGATGCTGAAAACACTGTCATGTGTCCAGTCTTTTCCAAAGAGAGAATGTCTCTGCTAGTGTCATTCTGTACAAATGGCCAATGAGACTGTTTCATTACAAAGTAGCAGGTGGCCAAGGACATTTAGTAGGCAGTACAGAAGAGTATATTGCAAATGACATTGCATTGTTAGTACAAATGGAAATATTGCAGCTCTCAGTAACAGTGGTGTCACACTGTAAAACTTGTGGTGCAAGGTAATGAGTGTATGGATTATACGATACACTGGGCATGGCAGAATTAGTGCCAATTTTGGAAGACTAACGCTTATATCTTGAAGAGCAGAAAAACATTTTCACTGTGTTATGCAGCTGTTGAATCACATAAAGTTCTGTGAAGCATCACAATATTGATTCAAGGTTTTAATTAGTGTCAAATATTTTTCTTCAAAAAAGTACAAACAGTATCATGATATTAACTGAAAATAGTATGCTGCAGCTAACTAAGAGATCCTCCATAAGTATTCTGCTTAAAACGATAACCAAAACTTTGTGATCAACATATTTCAGCATTATGTCATCAATAACAATATTATCTTTAAATCTGCTTGTATAAAAACCTTTTTGGTTTCTTGCCTTGTGTGTGTGTGTGTGTGTGTGTGTGTGTGTGTGTGTGTGTGTTATAAAGATCAAAGATTTCTTCTTCAGAAACAAAAGAAAGGAAAAATGTAGATCTATGAATGGAGCTGACAGAGTTAGCGTTAGCGAAGATGAGAGCAAATCACTTAGCAACAACGTAAAGTCACACAATATCCACAATGAAATATAATTTAGAACTTTTTTGTACTTTACCATATCCAGACTGTAACAACTGGGTAGAATTGTGGACATGGAGAGAGCAGATCACTAGTCACAATCAGAAAGTAAGAATAAAAACAATCACATTGTTGGGATGCTAAATCAGAAAAAGCTTGGCAAAACCCCGAAAGTACAGAAGGAAGGTAACAGACATGTGGAAAGACAGAATAATAGCTGCAGAAATGGAAGCTCACGAAATAACATGATAACAGTAACCAGAAAGAAAGAGGAGGAAGAAATGATGAGTGGCTGGTAAACAAGTGAGGACAGTGAGTGGAGTAAGTATTGAGTAATTGAAAGAGAAGAGAGTTACAAAAAACTGGGACAATGTGTCAAATCAAAATCAGTAGAGAAGGAACACTGTCTCAGACTGACAAATCATAGGCGAGTGAACTGGCAGTTACTTTTTTTTTTTAAGATATATCTCAGCCTTCAGCTATAGTGATATAGGGATTTTACTCCTAATATTGTCCATTCTTAAGAACTAGAGATGGCAGTTGTGAAAATAATCATTATAATTACTTTAGCGTACTACCAATAATGTTAGGAACATAATCCTCAGCAAGTTGCTTCAGGAGTCGAACATCTGTCATTTGGATGTCTTGTGTTAAGCATACAGAGTCAAAAAATAAAAACAAATAAAGTTATTTGGGCATGTAGTCCTTATCTTACTTCAAAACAGGCAACAGCATATCCTCTGTTATCGTCTAACCACCAAAGAATTCCTTTCCGTCGGGTGCCTCTCCAAACACTAGCTAGTTCAGAACTAGAAGTAGTTATACATTTTGACTCTTATTGATATCAACTACAGGTCCATCTTGGAGAGTGAGAGAGAGAGAGAGAGCGAGTGTGAGGGGGGGGGGGGGGGGGGCAGTCTTTGTTCTGTGCTGTGGGCATGTTCCGTGACAACTTTTGCAATACATTGTTGTTGTGTACTATTCAAACAGGTAACATCCACTCCCTGGAATCTGAAGTACATAGTTTTTAGTTGCCTCTTGCCGGCATATTTTGACTGGACAATATTTTGCATACCATAAAATTCTTTTCATTATGAAAGAGGTAGCCTGGTATATCTTATTGATATCAACTACAGGTCCATCTTGGAGGGGGGGGGGGGGGGGGGCAGTCTTTGTTCTGTGCTGAGGGCATGTTCCGTGACTGAACTTCTGCAATACATTGTTGGTGTGTACTATTCAAACAGGTAACATCCACCCCCTGCATATTATGGAATTCCCAAAATTTTAATGTAATGACTAAGCAGAGTGTGATAAGTCATTAAAACTTTTAAGGGCGTTCACTTTGTGTAAATTCCCATTTATTGAAAGCTGCTATGCCTTTGAGTATCAAAAGTGCCTTGAATCTGTTATTTTTCTGGTAAATTTTTCCTGTGCAACACTTTATGTAATATTGTCTGTAACATAAAGAACAGATATATAAATGTATAGAATCGCAGTTGTCACTACTCTATGCCTTGTAAAGAGACTGCAACAGTATTCCAATAAAACATCATGCATGATGTTGTTGTTGTTGTTGTTGTTGTTGTGACAGTGAGATGCCAGTTAAGAAAGTAACTTCCTCCATGTCAGGCCTGGTAGTCTGAAGACTGGAAGGTCAAGAGATCAAATCCCACTCAGATCACGGAATAATTCAATCTGTCTTTAATCAAGCCTTAATTTCTCAATGTTGTGAAGATTAACCAGAAACTGAATGTCTTTCAGATTACACATTAAACAGTAGACTTATTTTCTCCAGTAAGATTACTGGAGTAGCTTAGGGACACGCAAGTCACGAAAGTGATGTCCAATTAAAAACTTGCACTAAGCTATTGAACCACATAGAATTATTATTATTATTATTATTATTATTATTATTAGGGAACATATTGTTTTCAGTGAATATCTGTGTCTGTAACAAACTTATTTAGTGTTCAATCCAGATTGCACGAACATATTTCTTTTCAATATTTTCTGTTTCCTTAGAATGACACGTTCAGACAATCTAGAACACAGAAAACAGTTCTAATTACAAAAATAAATAAAAAATTGATAGTAAAGCTTTATTGGTGTAATAAGTTCTTCTTAAATGTAAAATCTAAAACACAGTTAAAATTAATTGTATAATTGAATAAAACAATAATCATTTCAATTGCTTATAATCTAACAATAGCTTTCAGGCTTTGGTAGGTGTGCCTTGTGCTGAGTTGTTACTACTATGAATGACAGCTCAGTATCATGAATAATTTATGTCAACCCATTCTTTTTTATCAGCCAAGGATAGCACATGTTGTTCACTGCAATACAGATTAATCATTTAAAAGTTTATGGAGAGTAAATATCTGTTGCAACCACTAGAATAATTTAAACTCATTGGTGAAAAACTATTTATGGCCAAGTAAAGCATAAGAAAAATAAATAAAGAAAGAAGAAGACTAAAATTATTTGTTTCACATTTCCATTTACTTTCATTTTTACTGTGTGAGCTGTTTCATTTATATTTAAGTCTGCTTTTTTATGAAAGCACTTTGAAATCTTGATTCTGTATGTTCCTTTTTTTTCCAGGTGGAGAAGAAGATACACACAGAATTTTCACAGCGGCTCCTTAAAGGCATAGATGTTGACAACTTTTTAAATTATGTGCATGATGGTGAGAAAAGGCACAAAGACTAAGTTTTAATTTTTGGTGCAGTGTAATGTGACAGACAGCTAAGGTGCAGCATGATGTGCAACAGTATGTAGTAGCTGGTGCACACAATTTTCTTCCCCCTTTCCAAAGACATATTTTGTAGATATTTTAGTGTTGGTTGCCACAAAATAAGTACAAACAGTAAACTTGTATAAAAACTGTCATCCCACCTGTAATGAATTCATATTTAGTTTTATTGTATGTATGTTTTGTAATGAAAATATGTAAAGCTCAGGAAAGTGATTTGTAAAATGTTGTTCTAGTTTTGATAATTATATATAAAACTAAGATTTGATACTCTGTGTTGGGAACTTAGTGAAAATATAGTCTTTGTTTTGAAGTAACTTGTTCTCTTTTATTCTGATGTGCTTCAGTTTAAAATATCTGTGTTTTTCCATTTCATACACAGTTATTTCAGTTGATGCTGTTTTTTCTGTCGAGGATTTTGTACAAACTTTTTAAAAAATTTTAAGTGAACGAGTTTATCATATGACACCCTTTACTTTTTTATTGGTGGGTTTGTAAATTCACAGACTCAGTCACTAAACATTTTATTCTGCTCTGCTTTGACAACATCAGCATAATTTAACTGTTGACAGTACAACTGGTGATTAGACCACAAAAATCTGCGTCTGGCCAATTATGGCAAAGTTCCATAGTCAACACTGCCAGTTTTCAATTTTTAACCTAATGTTCACTACACACTATCCTTTTGTGAAGAGAGATATACTCTTTCCATACAAAACACCTTTGAAACTAGAAGATCGCAGATTACTACTGCAGTGTGATTTTTATGTATTTTTTGGTTGGATTATCTGACATACCATGCACTATCATTGCCCCAAAGCATATTATAAGGAAAGCATATGAATATACAAAATATATTCAGTTTCATGAGAGCCTTTGACTGGCATAGAAATGAAAACTAGCATAAGTTAAAGCTGTGGGTCCCTCTCATCGTAGGGTATGAGTAACCTGCCATACCTTTTTAATATTCCCCAACCTACCCCTCTTTCCTCCTGGAGAAAGGAACTAATGGTCCTGAAAGCTAACTAGTGTGTCACTTTTATGTATGTCTCTTGATAGTAAGTACTAGCCACCGATTCTGTCTGATAATTTCTTATTTTTCTCAGTTAAATTTTCCTTAGATACAGTTGAATACTTTATTCATTTGAAAACATCTTTTACTCTTAAGCTGAAAAAAATAAAGTATATGGGAATGGTTAAACTGTTATGAAGAACCTCTTGTGGGCTGGTGGTATGTCAGAAAGCTTAATTTTATCAAATGGGAAATTTTAAATTACTAAAGAGCTGTAATAAATACTTAAATCTGAATAGAGATTATTTATTTATGCCCTTATTTCACGTGGCAGGATTAGGCCCTTCAGGCCGTCTGTTACATCTTACCAGATGATGAATTAACAGAGAATAAAGAGAGAAAAATTTGGTGTAATGAATAGGTAGAGTCAAGATGGTAGATGTATCATTTCTCACATTGCAGTTATGGAATGATGATAGATATTTTATAGGCAGTAAGAAGTATTGGAGACATCGGTGACTAACAAACTGATGGAGAAAACAGAGCGTGTAACAATCACATCACCTATATGGTCACATCTACTGTAACATCATAAGAAGGACTGACAGATTGAAGCACCAAATGTTCCATTCATATCATTAACGACTAACTCAACTTGTCGTTAATTTACAATATTTGTGTCATGTTGAACTAAATTGTAGTAGTCAAGATATGGATGAGTGGGCTAGCTTTTGTTTTATTTTGAGTGGAAATAATTTTCTAAATTTTTGAATTGCATGTAGGAAAGATGGAGGTTTTCTGCATGTTGTACCAGGTTGTTTTTCCTAGTTTAAATGCTCATCTGCAATATTACTGTGAGTTTTTGATTGCATGTGAGAAAGATAGAGGTTTTCTGCATGTTGTGCTAGTTTTTTCCTAGTTTAAATGTTCACCCAAAATTTTGCCATGATAGGGTAAATTGATGTCATCAAAGAGTATGAGAGGAACTATTACACAAAAATTTCGGCTAATCAGTTCTCGATATGATATTTGGTTGGACTATGACTTCTCAGGATTTAGTTAAAGACCCAAATTTTGTGTCCATCACGATACTGAAAAGAGATCGCCATTCATACCTGAAACAGCAGCAGCGCCTTCTCAGGACTGACGCTTAGATATGACTGGATGTCTTCAGATTATAAGTAGTTGTTTGCAAGGGTTCTCTCCTTGATGCAATCTCCTTACTCGTTTTGGAGGGACTGCACCTTCCACCAGACTTTTCCAATGAAATGACTACTATTATGTAGTGACAGGCGCTGGTAGATACATAAACAAAGGTTTATTATTCCAGTTACAGATTGGTTTAACTTCTGATCAACAACAACTTCTTACAATAACAGATTCTCATTATGGTTCTGATTCAGATTCGGTTCTGTGTTATCTATAGGTCTCCCTAGTTACCGAGTCTCACAATCACAGAATTTCACCATTGATGGAGCTCCATAGCACGCCAACTGCTCTGCAGACTCTGAGCCCCTGCCTTTTCTGGTCTCACAGGCAGCCATCTGGCACCCCTGGAACATCTCCAGCATAAATCACCACCAGTCCAAATAGAACCCAATTTCCATTTATCTATACCTATTATTACTTAAACTGAATCATTTGCAAATCAGTTCTCTATGAACACAAACATTACAAACTCGCAATTCACTTTAATGGTAAGGATGCATATCACCAACTCCCAATGACCATCATGCATGTTTGCACCCGTACAAGGTACAAGAATGTAGTACAGATGGAATGTCATTGATATGCAGTGAGAAAAGATTGGATGAAGTAGTGAATCTTTGAAGATTATGTAAAACAGTCTTTAAATGTATGTGTATTCATTCACATATGCAAAACTTACATGCACAAATACAATTTATGAATAAATTTCTTTTAACTATGCCAGTGTCTTGTTTATATCAGTGGGAAAGTCCAGTTAAGGGAAATGTTCAAATTATATGGAGAGTACTTATCTTCAGTAGGTGAAATTTCAAATCCTGGAAACACTTAAAGTAGAAATTAGTTATTGTGGCTTTTGTAACTAAGTTGCTCCTCCTTCAGACAAGAAAAGTGGATCACTTGGGGAGGGCTCTGTAGGGAGTGTGGGCTACTCAGCTCCTGAGAAGGAATCCCTATTTGCAGCACTAGTACATCTATATCTACATGGATACTCTGCAAATCACATTTAAATGCCTGGCAGAGGGTTCATCAAACCACCTTCACAATTCTCCATTATTCCAATCTCGTTTAGAGTGCGGAAAGAATGAACACCTATATTTTTCTGTACGAGCTCTGATTTCCCTTATTTTATCTTCATGATCGTTTCTCCCTATGTAGGTCGGTGTCAACAAATTATTTTCGCATTCAGAGGAGAAAGTTGGTATTTGGAATTTCATGAGAAGATTCCGTCACAACAAAAAACGCCTTTCTTTTAATGATATCCAGCCCAAATCATTTCTGTGACACTCTCTCCCATATTTCACGATAATGCAAAACGTGCTGCCTTTCTTTGAACTTTTTCGATGTACTCCGTCAGTCCTATCTGGTAAGGATCCCACACTTTGCACCAGTATTCTAAAAGAGGATGGACAAGTGTAGTTTAGGCAGTCTCCTTAATAGGTCTGTCACATTTTCTAAGTGTCCTTCCAATAAAATGCAGTCTTTGGGTAGCCTTCCCCACAACATTTTCTATGTGTTCCTTCCAATTGAAGTTGTTCGTAATTGTAATACCTAGATATTTAGTTGAATTTATGGCTTTTAGATTAGACTGATTTATTGTGTAACCGAAGTTTAACAAGTTCCTTATAGCACTCATGTGGATGACCTCACACTTTTCACACCATTCAGATAACTTTTCTAAATCATTTTGCAGTTTGTTTTGATCTTCTGATGACTTTATTAGTCGATAAACGACAGCGTCATCTGCAAACAACCAAAGATGGCTGCTCAGATTGTCTTCAGAATCGTTTATATAGATAAGGGACAACAAAGGGCCTATAACACTACCTTGGGGAATGCCAGAAATCACTTATGTTTTACTTGATGACTTTCCGTCAGTTACTAAGAACTGTGACATAGTAGTTTCACCTCATGTAGTTTTATTCGCTAGCCATTTTATCTCCTAGTATTTTATATGTAGCTTAGAGGCATTTATTTCAAATTAATGAATGCTTAAGTAAGATGAGATATAGTACTATCCTCTCCCATGGATCCTGTCTCCTCTGCAGAAAGTACAGATCTGTCATTACTGATCCACTGCAAGTGTCATGTCCATGGTAGGTCTAGAGGGCGGATGGGGACCAGGAAGGACTCCGCATGTATCGATCCCCCTAACCAACAAGTTTGAGGTGCTGTCTTTCACTGAAACTGAAACTGTACCTTTGGAACTCACTTCACCTGTTTTGGGGAAACCTGCTTTGTCTGATGTCAGGAGGAGGCAAGTGCAAAAGGGTAGGTGTCTACTAATCATGGCAGTTCAAACATACGGTGAATGACCCCTTAGGGAAATGGCAGCAAGGGACAGGAAAAGACACAAGGTACACTCAGCGAGTATGCCTGGAGGTCTCATTCAACATGTTGAATAGACTACTCCAGCAGCCATTGAGGGAACTGGGTGCAACCAACTGCAGATCTGTGACGCACTTTGGGACAAATGATGCCTGTCATTTGGGCTCTGAGGTCATTCTTGGGTTATTCCAGCAACTGGCAGAGAAGGTTGAGAAGACCAGCTTTTGCACGGAGTTTCACCAAAGCTCACAATTTTCAGCATTGTCCCGAGAACTGATCATGGCCCTTTGGTTCTGAGTTGAGTGGAAGGATTGAACCAGAGACTTCGAAAGTTCTGTGACAAACTAGGCTGAGACTTCCTGGACTTATGCCATAGGTTTGAGAATTGTGGGGTCCCCCTAAATGGATCAGGTGTGCATTACACATCAGAGGCTGCTTCTCAGGTAGCTGACTAACTGGGGTACACACAAGGGTTTCTTAGATTAGGTGACTCTCCATCCAATCCAGATAATGCTAGCTGTTGGAAACCTAGAAGTAACAGAGTAAGATTTAAAGAAATGCCTCTTACAGCTGAGAGTATTAAAATCCTAATGGTAAACTGCTGAAGCATTTTCAACAAAGTGCCAGAGTTTGAAATGCTCACGAAAAGCAGTGAAGCTCATTTAATTCTAGGTACAGAAAACTGGTTGAAACCTGAAATCGATAGCAGTGAGATTTATGGGGAAAATTTAAGTGTATGTCAAAAGCATAAACCCACGGAAAATGGAGGTGATGTATTTGTCGCAGTAAACAAGAAACTGAAATCCACTGAGGTAGAAACTGAAGCTTTATGTGAGAGTGTGTGGGCAAGGCTGTGTACCAGAGGTGGACCTAAAGTGATCATTCGATCCTCCTATTGCCCACCAGACTCATCTCCTGATGTAACCGAAAACTTTAGAGAAAACCTCAGTTCAGTTGTACATAAGTTACACAATCAAATTGTAATCATCAGTGCAGACTTAAATCATCCAAGAGTTAGTTGGGAAAATTACAGTTTTGTTAGTGGTGGGCATGATAAGAAATCCTGTGAAACTTAACTAAATGCGTTCTCTGAAAACTACTTAGGACAGATAGTTAGGAGCCCCACTCATGATGGAAATATGAGGGCTGTTCAAAAAATAAGGTGACTTAAAATAGTGTGGGCAACGTACAGTCGATTATCGAACTTGTTTTTTTTTTTTGTTATGTTGGTACACATGTCCCGAACATACGTTCACAGTTTTGAGTATGCAGTGTACTTCATTTGTTTTTGACAGATAGAAAGGTTAGACATGTTTTAGTGGGCTCAGCGATTATCGATTATTATAAAAAAATGGAGCAAAGAATTTGCATCAAATTTTTTGTGAAAAATGGAATCAAGTGCTCTAAAACACGTGAAATATTGACAGTGGCATACAGTGAGTCTGCTCTAAGTAAAAAAAAAAATGTTTATAGGTGATACAAGCTCTTCCAATATGGCTAAGATGATGCCAATGACGAACCTCGCTTTGGACGCCCCAGCACATCAACAACAGATAATAACACTGAAGCTCTGAAGAAAATTGATTTGGAAAATCAATGAATTACCGTAAGAGAAATTGAGGATGTTGGCATATCGGTCGACTTGTGTCATACAATTTTTTCAGATGTTTTGGACTTGAGACGTGTGTCAGTGAAGTTTGTTACAAAACTTCCTAATTTTGATCAGAAGAACTGTCACACAAGCATTGTTCAGGAGCCCTTGAATGATGTCAATGATGATCCTGATTTGCTCAAAAGGGTCATAACTGGTGATGAAACATAGGTTTATGGGTATGACATTGAAATCAAAGCCCAAACGATCCAATGGAAGCATCCTGGAGAGCCAAGACCGAAAAAAGCATGCCAAGTTTGATCAAATGTCAAAGTTTTTCTCACTTTTTTTTCAATTACTGTGCATCACGAATTTTTGCCTCAAGGTTGTACGGTCAATAAGAAGTATTACCTTGACGTTACGCACCATTTGTGAGAAGCAATACACAAAAATGTCCGGAATTCTGGAAAAACAATTCATGGCTTTTGCATCACAACAATGCACCTACTCATTCATCGTTGCTTGTGAGAGATGTTTTGGCCAAAAACAACACGACAATCCTGCCTCAGCTTCCATATTCGCTGCGTTTGGCCCCAAGTGACTTTTTCCTGTTTGCAAAACTGCAGAGACCTACAAAAGGACGAAGATTTTCAATGATTGAGGAAATAAAAAGTGCATTGCTGGAAGTACTCAAGGCTGTACATAAAGTGCTTATGAGAAGTGCTTCAAGGATTGGAAGAAGCATTGGCACAAGTGTATTATATCTGAGGGGGTTACTTTGAAGGGGACAACATAAATATTGATGAATAAATAAATATTTTTTTCACAAAAATATAAAGTCATCATACTTTTTGAATATACCTCGTATATTGGATCTAATGACAAAAAACAGACCAGACCTCTTTGAAGATGTCCATATTGAAATTGGTATCAATTACCAAGGCATAATTGTGGCAAGAATGATTAGCACAGTTCAAAGGACAACAAAACAAGCAGAAAGATATATATGTTGAGTAAACTACGTAAAAAATCAGTACACTTTATTTCAGTGAGGAACTTGAAACTTTCATCACAGGGCAGGAGCATGTAAAAGAACTCTGGCTCAACTTACAGTCATTGCAAATAAATTTCTAAAGGAACAAAGGTTACTGCATAATAGGTGCAAAATGGAGCATAATGCTATGGACCGAGAACTGAATGAAATGTGTTTGGCTGTCAGGAGAGCAATGTGTGAGGCCTTCAATGATACTGTAGCAGAATATCATCAAGTGATCTTTGACAGAACCCAAAGAAATTCTGGATGTATATAATTTCTGTTAGTGGCATCAAAGTTACGTCCAGTACCTAGTGAATTAAACAGGAACTGAAATTGGGGGTAGCAAAGCAAAAGCTGAAATCCTTAACTCTGTTTTCAAATGTTCCTCTACAAAGGAAAACCCAGGAGAATTGCCCCAATTTAATCCCCATACGACTGAAGTGATGAATGAAATAAGTGTTAGTGTCTGAGGTGTTGAGAAACAGCTGAAATTGATAAAAATGAACATAGTTCCAGTAACCAGTGGAATTCCTCTCAGAGTCTATACTGAATTTGCAGCTGAGTTAGCCCTTGTTCTAACTTTAATCTATCATGGATCCCTTGAATAAAAAACCATTCTCAGTTCTTGGAAAAAGACACAAGTCACACCCATCTACAAAAGAGTAGTAGAAGTGATCCACAAAACTATCATCCAATATCCTTGACATCAGTTTGCTGTGGAATCTTAGAACATATTCTGAGCTCAAACATAATGAGGTATGTTGAACAGAGTGACACACTCGCTGCCTAGCTGTATTATTCATGTGGAACCCACGTCACACTTTTCTCTCATGATGTACTGAAAGTTTTGGATCAAGGCAGTCAGGTAGATGCTATATTTCTTGAGTTCCAAAAAGCATTTGACTCAGTACCATACCTATGCTTATTGTCAAAAGTATGATCATTTGGGATATAAAATGAAATTTGGGATTTGGTTGAGGACTTTTTGGTAGGGAGGACGAAACATGTTGTCGTGGATGGAGAGTCATCATCAGATGTAGAATAACCTTCAGGCTGTGCCCCAGGGAAGTGTGTTGGCAAACTCACTGTTCATGTTGTGTATTAATGAACTTGCAGACAATATTAACAGTAAGATCAGACTTAATGCATATGATGTATTTATCTATAATGAAGTACAATCTGAAGGAAGCTGCATAAATGTTGTCAGATCTTGATAAGATTTTGAAGTGGTGTAGAAATTGGCAACTGGCTTGCAAACTCATACAAATACCAGGTGTAACGCATTGTAGCGATATGAAATGGTATGACCACATAGGTTCAGTTGTGGGTAAAGCAGGTGGTAGGCTTCGGTTTATTGATAGAATACTGGCAAAGCGGAATCAATCTACAAAGGAGATTTCTCTTGTGTGTATTGAAACCAGTACCAGATAGAGCTAACAGAGGATGTTGAACATATACAGAGAAGGGCAGCACAAATGGTCGCAGGTTTGTTTAACCCATGGGAGAGAGTTACAGAGGTACTGAAGGAACTGAACTGGAAGACTCTTGAAGATAGATGTCAACTATCCTGAGAAAGTCTGTCAACTAAGTTTCAAGAATTGGCTTTAAATGATTACTCTTGGAATATTACTACAAACCCCTACATATGGCTTGTATAGGGATCGTGAAGGTAAGATTGAAATAATTACTGCATGCACAGAGCCATTCAAACAATCATTCTTCCCATGCTGCATACATGAATGGAACAGGAAGAAACCCTGCTAACTGGTACAATAGGCATACCCTCTCCCATGTACCTCACGGTGGTTTGCAGAATATAGATGTACATGTAGAAGATGACTACTGGCACAGGAAAACAAACTGTGAAACAATGTATTTTCCTCATTTCAGAATTAGATGTTTATGAAGAGGAGAATTCTAAATGAATTGGTGTATTTTAACCGTTTTGTACTCAATGGATAAAAAAGATGAGTGGCACTAATTGTCAGACAATTGTAAACCAACTGAGTAGTGGCAGTAATATATGAGGTCTGATAGTAAAAGAACAAAACTGATTCTAAAGATTTGTAATATCACCAAATATATTTGATTAGTAGTGATCATCTTCAAAATAGGATCTATTTAAATTCACACACATCTGTATCCTTTCCTTCCACTGCTCAAAACATTTGTGTGTATTGTTTTTCATGAAGTTGCTCAGGAGCTCATTAATCGTTTCATTTACAGAGAGCACAAGATCTCATCTGTAGCAAGCTGCTTGTCCTCTGCAACTGATGTGATTCATTTTGATGAAACTTATCAGAGCTTATGGCAAAGTTCAAGGTCAGAAACATTCACTCACTAATATACATCACAATCGGTTCCTTAGTAATCTTTTTTCCTCTCATTAGTGAAAATACGATCACCTCACGTTGTCAGGGTTAATTTGAAGAAGAGAAAAATTGATTCTGCAAAGACAGATGTAGTTTTTGCTATGCAGCTTGTAATACACTAGTGGAAAGCAAAAAAAGATGAATACCCTTAAGCCCTAATCCAACATGACATTTTATTCATATATGAAACAGATTAAACATCCTATATGATAGTAATCACAGCGTCATTCACCAATGGACAGATTGTCTAGGGCAGCAGTTTAAGTATCTTGTGTAGCCTGTCCTAACCACAATGTGATCATGCAAAGAGAAGACAGAAATGTCTTGATATCATTTTTGGAGTTATTGTCACATCCAAACTACAATCAAGTCCAAATCTGAAGGCATGGTAATCAGTGAAGTTCAACATTTAGTCCTGAAGGCACATTTACTACAGACACAAAATTACAGCCAGAATAGAACTGACCTAAATAGAGTTGGAGCTATTTAAGCACACATAAAATATACAAACATAAGATATTTCAAGAACCTTCCAGAAATGGTAAATACTAAACAACATATAATTGCTTGTGGTCACCTTTGAACTGACAACCCGCAGCACTCCAGCCAACGACACTAACCACTACACCCCACTACATGCATCACAGTTCATAGCATTGCTCCCTTTTCTGGAGAAACAATGAATGACCTGCTGTTTCAAAAGTTCTCATTGGTACTGACTACAGCACCCTGGACCTAGATCTTGTCAACAGTCCTCTGTATGGCGGTGCTGTCAGATCCTCACTTTATGGTCATGTTGTTAAAGCCTCTTCCTTATGATGAGCATCAAAGGTGGGCCCGCACATTGATGCTTCGCAATTGTCGACTGAGAGTTCAACTTCCTTGAACCTCCCAGTGTCGACCCGCACCTATAGACTAGTAGGGCTCTTGCGCATGACATCTGTGATGTCTGTGCACTTTAGTCTTCTTGATGAAGAGTCATAGTCCTCAACTTCATATGTGACATCCAGCAAGTGATGAAGAATACAATACGGCCCAAAGTAGCTCCTCACAAACTTTTTAGATACTTCCAGTTTCTACATAGACATAAAGAACCACACTGAGTCTCTTGGCTGGTGTTTGGCTTTATAGCGCTCTCACTCTTTCTCTTGGGTGACCAGGGACAGATTCCAAGCCAGCTTTCTTGCATCTTCAGTCCTGATTATGAGGTGTTTCATAAAGTCATCCCGAGTATCTGATTGAAACGGGAACAGTGTATCAATGTTGTGATTGTGATTGGCCTTGTGATTGTGGAAAAGAGGGAAAGGTGTGAATCCCGTAGCGTCTTGCTTCACTGTGTTGTATGCGAATGTCATGACTGGAAGTACTGTATCATAATTGCTCTGTTTGACATCGAGCATATCGGCCCACGTCCTTGCGCAAAATGTACATTGCCATCAGTAGAATTGTTCTGCGGTCAGCTTCAGATGACAGTTGTCTAAATTTTCTCAATAGTGTGTTACAAACAGAACGTCCTTTTCTGTTCAAAGACTCCTATTTGAGTTCACGAAGCATGTCCATAATACTCGCATGTTGATTGAACCTACCAGTAACAAATTTAGCAGCCCATCTCTGAACTGCTTCAATGTCTCCCTTTAATCCGACCTGGTAAGGATCACAAACACTCTAGCAGTACTCAAGCATAGGTTGAACTAGTGTTTTATACATAGTCTACCTAATGCATGAACCACTCTTCCCTAAAATTCTCCCAATAAATCAGAGTTGACCATTCACCTCCCCTACTACCTTTCTTACTTGCTCATTCCATTTCATATTGCTTTGTAGCTCCTTGATATTTAATCAATGTGACTGTGTCAAGCAGCACACTGCTAAAGCTTTTTTCAAACATTACAGGATTATTTTTCCCAATCATCTGCATTAACTTACTTTTTCTACATTTAAGGCAAGCTGCCATGCATCACGTCAACTTGAAATTTTGTCTAAGTCATCCTGTATCCTCAGTGATGACACTGTACCATACGCCACAACGTCATCAGAAAACAGACACAGATAGCTGCTCACCTGTCTATCAGATCATTTATGTATATAGAGAATAAAAGCAGTCCTATCACCTTCCGTGGGACACACCTGAAGATACTCTTGTTACTGATGAATAATCACTGTTGAGAACTACATACTAGGTTCTGTTGCTTAAGAAGTCTTTGAACCAGTCACATATCTGGGAGCCTATTACAAATGTTCTTAACTTTGTTAATAATCTACAATGGGGCATCATGTCAAGTCAGGCTGTTGCTCTTCATCCACAGTTCACGTTCACCTTGATAGCTGAGTGGTTAATGTGGCAGAATGCCATGCAAGCGGCCCGGGTTCGATTCCTGGCTGGGTCAAAGATTTTTTGTGCTCAGGGACTGGGTGTTATGCTGTCTTCATCATCATATCATCCCCATCGACAAGCAGGTTGCTGAAGTGGTGACAACTAAAAAGACTTGCACCCGGCGACCAGTCTACCCTAGAGGAGGCCCTAGCCACATGACATTTCACTTCATCCATAGTTCACAGGATATCATGTGAGAAAAGGGCAACCTGAATTTTCCACAAGTGATGCTTTCTAAATTGATGCTGATTTGTGGACAGAAACTTTTGTGTCTTAAGGAAATTTATATTTGAACTCAGAATACAAAAGTACTTCAGAAGGCTACCATGTGTGATGAATCTATAGACTTCCCAGTCTATAATTGTTAGGTTATAATCACCTCCAGCTAATGTTACATGATCTGGATATTTTCACATTACTGAGCACAGACTTTCTTTGAATTTTTCTAAATTGTCAAAGTGGAATGAGGTGGCTGGTAAAAACATCCAGTAGTTAACTTTAGTTCACTTAGACGTGCTACATACACCCAGATAACTTCACAGTCAGACTTAATTTTGAATTCAATAGACACAATATGTTTGTCAGTTGTAATGGACACCCCCTCCTTTGCCATCTAATCTAACGACGGTTCAAACCCACGTCCGGCCTTGGTGATTTAGGTTTTCTGTGATTTTCCTAAATCACTTCAGGCAAATGCCACGATGGTTCCTTTGAAAGGGTGTGGCCAATTTCCTTCCCTACCTTTTCCTCATCTGATAAGACCGATGACCTCGCTGTTTGGTCCCCTCCCCCAAATCTACCAATCAACCAACCTGTCTTTTTGATATACATTCTATGCTTTGCCAAATGTTTCAGAACTCTCTACCTCGGGTTTCATCCAGATCTCGGTTCCAAGAACTTTGTTATGAATACTTCGACAATTTAATGCTAAAATTTTGTTGGTTGAAGTGTCTTTACTTCGTATACAGTCTGATTTCGCTCTTGCATATCACCTGGCAAGCATTTATTAGAGGACTTCAAACTACTACCTAGCCTAGAAACCCCCATGTGCACTCCACAAGTATTCTTCTACCTGATCAGCTGCTTTCTTTGTGTAGTGCACCCTCACAGTTTTCCACTCCATAAAACTGACCCAGAACCTGCAGCCAAGACTGTCACAGAGTCAATGGAGCCTTTGGTTGAGACCATCAACCCTCTTCCACGTGAAAGGAGCCTGGTCGGTTCCGAGAGTAATGCTGAAAATTGTGAGCTCTGCTTGCACCCACGAGTGAGGCCAGCAGTCTCCATTACCTGTACCAGCTGCCCTTTCAAACTGAGAATGTCCTCAGAACCCAAGTGACAGACTTTATTGGTGCCTATGTGAGTCAAAACTAGCACACAACTGCACCCTGCACACTCAATAACTGCAGGCAAGGCCTCCTCCACATCTCAGATGAGGCCCCCTGGCAGACATACTGAGGACACATTGGATTTCTTTCCAGCCTGGGACACTATCTTTATAAGGGACTCCATAATGTGCCTAACTTTGGAGCTCCCGATAACTAGCAAACCTCTTGACTCGTCTGCCTGATCGGATCCTGCTGAAGAGGTGGACACTTGTTCACTCACAGGGTGAATGGGCAAAACCAGCCTCTACATCATCTCTCCGCCTCGAGCGACAGAAATGCTTTACCATCTGCCACTCATCCTGCAGTGAAGGTGAGTTCTCCTCACAGGGTACACAGCGAGGTGCCTCAGCAGCAGAGCCTGTGGGCAAAACAAGCAATACCTGAGGTGTTCCATGCGACATGCCAGATTCTCCGCCACTGCTACACCTAAAGGCAGCAGCCTGAAGATAGCTGACCATGGCCAAAAGTGTCTGCAGTTGTTCACGATCTGCAGCCCGCTCCTCCTGTGTCTAAAAACAGCAAGCACAAGTCCTATCCATCCCAGTACTACTAACTTAACAATTAACTGTAAAAGCACACAGAGAAAGCTAAATATATAACTTGCTACCCTTCTGATGCATCACCAAAGGGGAGGTTGATCCCTTACTGAGCTGTGTTCATTCAAAAGAAATGAAATTTCTTTTACAGACAGCACAAATCTACATTTTACCGTCACTAAATGCAAAATTACACCTCTTAAATACATGCAAGGAATTTAAGAAGTAAACTAAGAAAAGACAGAAATATGTAACTTGCTGTTCTGCTGTGTATCGACAGATGGCAACTGAAACCTGAATAGGCTGAGATGAACGGTAGTTGTGGTAGGTGGCCTTTCAAAACAACCAAATGACACCTATACTACAGCATGTGGAATCTGCACTTTACAGTTACTAAAATGTGAGATTACACCTCTCAAATACAAAAACACCCAAGGAAAACTTTTCCAAGAACAGAGATCACTGAACAGAGCGCTTTGTGCTTCAAACTGGTGTCTTCTACAAGGAACTTTGCAATTTCTGGAGGGTCAGACATTGCCACAGCTTTAGTGACAACAATGCAGGTGAAGTAATCGGTGCAGACTATCATTCATCGATTCCTATTGCATTGGTTTCTGTCTAGAGTTTTCAGGGGAATCCCAGACAATCAGATGTTGGCGCATCATGGAAAAACATCTGGGTAGATGAACTGGGATGATATGTAACCATTTCTGCACCATTGCTTCATAGTTCCTCTTACAAACTGCTCCATTAATTAATCGGAATTCTTCTTTGGTCAGGTCCTCGTTTGAGGCTTCTATGGTTTTCAGCAGTGATGTATCTCTGTTCAGCAGTGATGTCATGTAATGCCCTGATGACTGAAATTTCATCCGTGCTGCTTGTTCCGCCAAAGGATTCCTTGAAAGGCATCCAGCATACTTGTGTTTGCATCCACTTTTGTGTACCACTGTGATGTACTCCCAAAGCCTTACTGCCTGTCTTGCCAGTCTGCCCAATGAATCCTTCAGGCTAGTCAGCCAATAGAAAGAATCAGGGACCATCATGACAGGGGATGATTTCCAAATAAATAACTTGTTGATGGTGCAAACAACTTCAGTGCACTCTTTCTCAGTTATAAAGTAGTTTATCTTGGATTTGGAGAGTACTTTGGAGAAATAAGCTATCACTTTCTCAGCACCTTCCTGATTCTGTAATAAAACTGTCCCTATTCCAAAACTGCTTGTGTATGTTAAAGTTTTATCTCGACATTCTCATCATACAGTGCTGGAACTGAAGGCGTTGGTGCCTCCTTAAGAACAAGGAAAGACCTGTCTTGCACCTCATCCCAGGAATATTTGGTAACTCCCTGCAGTACATCTTACAAAGGATGCGCCTTGGTACAGAAGTCATTTATGAATTTCTGGTAGTACAAACACATTCTGCGAAAACTTCTCAAATCACGAATGTGCCAAGGAGTCAGATAATCTGTGACAGCACTCATTTTCTTTGGACCAGGGCAGACTCCATCACCACTGAGTAGTTACCCCAAGATTTTTATTTCTTTAGTGACGAGAGGCACTTAACTGGATTTAATCGGAGGCTTGCATCTTAATATGTTTCATCACAGTTGTCATAAAATGTCTTTGAAAAAATGACAGTGTCATACAAGTAGCAAAGGCACTTTGTCCTTTTAAAATGTCAAAGCAGGTTGTTGATATTTCAACTAAAGTTCAGTCTTTATCACAACACTTACGTCTAAATAACATAGGTGACCGGTTTTGGTTATATTTATATAGGCATAACCATCTTCAGACCCATGGCTTCCTCCTTGGAGGATGGTAGGCGGAGCTCTCCTTAGCTGCTACGAAGTTGACTTTATAGCATGTCCATAGCTGAGAAATACTTTGCTCCTTTCAAGCAATCTATAGTGTCATCAGTACACAGCAATGGGTAGAAATCATTCTTCGTAATTTTTTTGAGCTGTTGGTAGTCAGCACAGTAATGCCATGTGCCATCCTTCTTCTTCACAAGGACCACAGGAGGAGACCAAGGACCCTAAAAACTAAGTGATGTCATCTTGCAGCATCTCCTCCACTTCCTCCCAGATTATCCATTGTTCAGCCTACAACACTCCTCCATATGAGCGCTGATTGATTGTTATACAATCCCCAGTGTCGATACAGTGTTTTACCACAGGCTGTTTGTTCTGTCTTTTCTTCACTATTGATTTGAAAGCATCCAATAATAGATGCAGAATGGCTATCAATCGCCGACATTGGTCCTTGGTCAGGTCAGATCCTGTTGACAGTTCAATTGTAGTTTCCTCCGGTGTGTTGTTTGCAGTGGTAGCAGATCACATTTCTGTATCAACGATGCTAAGCTGCCCCTCCTGGACAGGATCGGTTGTCACTATGTACATGATGAGCTGTGGCCGCTTGTAAGAAATAGTTATCCAGAGTTCTCCTTGACCTCTTACAGTGCTTATGAGGGCTGCATGTAGATTTTCTTTATTAGCCTGAGTAGCCTTGTGCAATCAACAAAAGATTCACAGTTTCACTAAGCATCTTGATTGATGGCTGGAACTCGTCTTCTTGAGGATGACAGGATAACAGCATCTTAAATGGAAAACAACTGCACAGATCAGTGCTTGTTATGTGTGGTTGTTGGAATACCTTTGCTAATCTGAAGCTCTGATCTTCCAAAGCCTGTGACTGCTTTTGACGCCTCAAGAAGTCTTATCCTAGAATAACATTATGACTACATGCTGCTAAAATGACAAATCAGAGCTGTGTTCTGTCATTGGTAATTATTCTTGCAATCCTTGGTTCTGACAATTGGACATATTTCCCATTTGCAACTTTCAGCACAATCACGTTCATATTATCAAACATAGTATTCTCTACCTGCACCTAACATACAGGGGGATGGGGTCAATCTGGCCTGCAATTGTTCGCAGTCCAGCCCACAGAAGAAATTCATGGTAGAGAGAATGTGGTCATATTACAACCCTGGAATGTTGACATTGAAGGTAATTTATAATGAATTAGCTGCAACCATTTGCTTTTATAGGTGTCTTATTTTTCCATGATGACATCAAATATAGTTTCTTCATCAGTGGCACTGCAGAGTCTTTGCTAAGGAAGTTTTTAATACAGCTATTGTAAAATGTGCAAGTAAAGAACAAATGTTTACGGCACATAATTAAATGTACATCTGAAAATGGGATGAACATTAAGTGAATGTACACAAAAAAGTGTGTTTTAAGCATAATTTGCTGGCATCGTTTGCTGGGAAAGGGATGCTATTCATATTGGTGCATTACTGCAAAAACATTAATGTCACAGATGCTATAGTTTTGACTTTATGTGCTAGGAGCGCAGTTGTCATGTCACGCGATGATGCGACCCTGTGAGCGTCATTGACCATGTGAATCAGGTCCACAGGTCACTAAAGGTTGCCGAAGTCTAGTCTAACAGAGAAGACGACCCCTGAGTCGATTACTGCCTGTGGACAGGTTGGCCTTCGATTATGATTTCAGTGAGATTTCGTCAACTTGGTCATTGTTATATGCATCTGTGGCAGCCTCACCTCTGTAGACAGTCACCTTGCTTAGTTATTTTTCCCACAGAAACAGTATACAGTGACTGTGAATGGCTATATTGTGTTGAGGAGCAGCCTCATCCAGTGTAAGACAATGGGGTTCATCCCACAGGCCAACTACAACCATCTGCAACTGACGGACATGAATAGATCTGTTATGTTGGTGTATGTCTGGCAGTATAGTAGTTGTTGAAAATTCACCTTCTTTCCCTGTAGTAGCGTACATGTCCAGGGTGTACACAGGGAAAACAGACCCATATGTTTCCAAAATGCAATTTTCACTCTGCAGCAGACTATGCACTGAAATGAAACTTCCCAGCAGATTAAAACTGTATGCTGCACCAAGACTTGAGCTCAGGATGTTTGCCTTTTGTGGGCAAGTGTTCTGCCATCTGAACTATCCAAACATGTCCTGTCCTCACAGATTTACTTCTGCCAGTACCTACTCTCCTATCTTTCAAACTTCACAGATGCTCTCCTGCAAGACCTGCAAACCTATCACTCCTGAAAGAAAGGATATTGCGGAGACATGGCCCAGCCACATCCTGGGGATGATTCCAGGATGAAATCTTCACTCTGCAGCGAAGTGTGCACTGATATGAAACTTCCTGGTATATTGAAAAAACTGTATGCCGGACCAATACTCAATCTCAGGACCTCTCCAACATCCATTCTTCCAAGAGTGGTAGTCTTGCAAGTTTCACAGGAGAGCTTATGCAAAGCTTGGAAGGTAGGAGGCCAGATACTGGCAGAAGTAAAGCTGTGAGGATGACTCATGAGTTTTGCTTGGGTAGCTCTGTCAGTAAAGCACTTACCCACAAAAGGCAAAGATCCTGAGTCTGAGTCTTGGTCTAGCACACAGTTAATAAAAAGGTTTTGATAAGGGTGATAACCTCACTTTGACTCCCAAGATGAAGTTAATATAGTCACAACTGCTACAGCAATGACAAACACTCTGTATCTGCTTAATTGCACTTAGAAACAGTTCAAGATCTGACTTTACACCTCCAGTTAATTCCTTCCAACTTCTGCTGAAATCTCCACAAAAACGAAACAGAAGAACTTTTCAGTCCAAATAGATTGAGAGCCACAAAAAAGTCAAAACACTTTGATTTCCAACAGATACAAATACTGTTTGTCACCTTAATTACACCTCACAAAGACCAAATTTGTCAATGTCTCATCCCATTACCTAATAGTTCCACCATCTAATACATGGCTATTGGCAACCAATCACGTAATATGCACACACCAAGCCACAACAGCCACCTATAAAAATTGGAATGTAAATTGATCAGGAAGCCATGCCCACTTGTTCTTTCCATAGTGGAAGAACAGTTCTATCAATCATAATGGATCAGTTAACTTCCAGTTTGAGAAACATTTTTGACACTTTAAAAACATCATCTAGTCCCAGAGGGCCTACAGCTTGTCTTGTGTACTTGTTGGGACATTTGTCCTGGAGTGACCAAACATCTTTGGTACAAGTGATGTGAAAGCTCGTTGGGACAGCACAATGTGGCTGGAGTGTGAGCTGGACAATCCAATTGACTAGATGCTCTGTACTAGTGCACTGTTTAATAAAGAAAATTTTCTTGATCCAGATGTGACATCTCCACTGATGGCTTATACTGCTGTATAGTACATTCGACTTTTCATTTGGTATGATTTTTCATCCGGAAGGAGAGCGGGTAAAACTCGGGAATTTTTTAGAATTCTGGGAATTTTTTTTTTGTTTCAGTTTTCAGTTAATTTTTTTTAAATTTTTACTGGTAAGAAACAATACTCTAACAAAGGATATTACTGTGTCCCGCTACTGCAGAATAATACTGCAATTAAACATGAATGGGAGAAAAAAAAATGAAAATAAATTCTATGTTGCAAAGGAAATGCACTGTGTACAACAACAAAACACAATGCTCATACAAGCATCTGCCAACAGTAAAATGTGTCAAAGGATTAGGAAGATTATGCAATGCTTCATAATAGTAAATTGCCTCCGATAAGCGTGACCTCACAACTGCATACATTAGATTTGTTTGAGCAGTTGCGAGCGGGCTCATGTGCATGCGCAGTTGAGTCTCGCATGTGTAGGCCCTTCTGGCTACAGAAGTGTGGCTGATAGCTGATAAGCAGTAGCAGCAAGTAGCCAGATGGACTAGACCCAGCAAAATTTTAGTGGCACGCGCAAGCTGCCAGATTCACTGGGGGAAAACTGGGGTATCTGCCCCGGGTGGAAGTTTCACGGGGAAGGGGGGGGGGGCGGGCGCCAAATACATATTCTTCAGAGAAAAAAACCCTGTTTCACAAAGCGCCTAGTATCCAGTGCATGTTGGTTGAACATATTCTAAGTTTATTTCCGAATGAATCATAAGTTGATTTTTGATTGCGTAAATAGTGTACGTCATGTCTCTTCCAGGGAATCCCCGTCGAATCTAGAAATAAACTTTCCTGCCAGGGTTGCCAAACGTAGAAGGTTACTCATACAAATACGAGATTTGTAGCCTACTGTACAAGGTACAAGGACACAGTCAGCCTTGTACAGTTATGTACGAAATTTCGACATGGGAAATTTTATAATATTGTGGCAACAATTTAGAGCGTAAATGGATCTTTACACTTTGGCTATGTTGGAAGTGCTACATGAAAAGTAGACACATTGGGTACATTCACGGAGTTTTTTTGTTTTAATGTACCTTTTATAGTTTTCCTAGTTCCCTTAGGTCCCTCAGTTTTCCTCAGAGCTCATCAGCTGAGTTCGGAACATTCCACAGTTTTACGCACTGCTGCCAAGAATGCAATGCACTACAGTGAACGGAAGTTCAGTGTGCTGTGGGCACGATAGTGTTGATGATGATAGTCATCATGATGATGATGATGATAATTACACTGAAATCTAGAGTCCAGAAGAATGCAGTGCCTGCGACTGACTTGTTAATGATTATATACGTTCTGAGTATTAAAGTAAATTTTTACATAGTTTTCAATGTAATTCATGTCTCACTCATTGAATAACTGTGTCACATAATGATTTACTTTTTTCTACACTACTGGCCATTAAAACCAAGAAGAAATGCAGATGATAAATACGTATTCATTGTACAAATATATTATACTAGAAGTGATATGTGATTACATTTTCACGCAATTTGGGTGCATAGATCCTGAGAAATCAGTACCCAGAACAACCACCTCTGTCCATAATAACGGCCTTGATATGCCTGGGCATTGAGTCCAACAGAGCTTGGATGGCGTTTACAGGTACAGCTGCCCATGCTACGGGTCGTAACACATCAGAAATGTAATGTCCACTGTTCAAAGTGCCGTCAATGCGAACAAGAGGTGACCGAGATGTGTAACCAGTGGCACCCCATACCGTCACGCTGGGTGATACGCCAGCATGGCGATGACGAATACACACTTCCAATATGCGTTCACCGCGATGTCGCCAAACACGGATGCGACCATCATGATGCTGTAAATAGAATCTGGATTCATCTGAAAAAATGACGTTTTGCCATTCGGACACCCAGGTTCGTCGTTGAGTACACCATCACGGACACTCCTGTCTGTGATGCAGCGTCAAGGGTAACCGCAGCCATGGACTCCGAGCTGATAGACCATGCTGCTGCAAATGTTGTCGAACTGTTTGTGGAGATGGTTGTTGTCTTGCAAACGTCCCCATCTGTTGACTCAGGGATCGAGACGTGGCTGCACGATCCGTTACAGCCATGCGGATAAGATGCCTGTCATCTCGACTGCTAGTGATACAAGGCCGTTGGGATCCAGCACAGCATTCCGTATTACTCTCCTGAACCCACCGATTCCACATTCCGCTAACAGTCATTGGATCTCGACCAACGCGAGCAGCTATGTCGCGATAAAATAAACCGCAATCGCGATAGGCTGCAATCCGACCTTTATCAAAGTCAGAAACATGATGGTACGCATTTCTACTCCTTACACGAGGCATCACGACAACATTTCACCAGGCAACGCCGGTAACTGCTGTATGTGTATGAGAAATTGGTTGGAAACTTTCCTCATGTCAGCATGTTGTAGGTTCGCCACTGGCGCCAACCTTGTGTGAATGCTCTGAAAAGCTAATCATTTACATATCACAGCATCTTCTTCCTGTCGGTTAAATTTCGCGTCTGTAGCACGTCATCTTCGTGGTGTAGCAATTTTAATGACCAGTAGTGTATATTCAGACATGTGTGCGAGTTGCGTTTGTGCGAGCATGTATGTGTCTATTATTGACAAAAGTCTTAATGGCCGAAAGCTATAATGGTGTGAATCTTTTTGTTGTGGCTATTACGACTCAGCACCTCCGCTATATGGTGAGTAACAACTTTCCATCTCTAATATTGTTGCATTCCATCCTGGATTTTCCAGTGTTTGATTTTTTCTGTATTTAATATTCATTGATATAAAAAAGTACCGTAACTTAATATAAACTTGCAGAAATACGCTCTTTCAGCAAACGTGTTTACTTTTGTGCTGTTTACACTGCAATAAGCGAGGACTGCGTTCCCGTTGGCAATACTGCGAAGAAGCCATTCCGCTGTTACGCATTGGTTTTGCTTTCCCATTCCTCCTTGCCGCTTGCCCGTCATCCCAGGAAACTCGAGTAACTTTACAAGGAATAGTGGCCGAAGCTTGTGCGTATTGTAAGTTATACTTCTAACTTGCATGGAAGTGACACATGCACAACAGATTGTTACTCAGCAATTCAAAAACTGCTAAATCTAATACTCAAGGAGAATAGATCTATTCTCCATGGTAATATATTAGACTCGTTCATTTCCTAAATATGGCGCAATGTTCTCTAAAATTAGGGCTTATGTTGGTAGTCCTTTGTACATTTTAGTTACAATTTAAATTTCTAAAATTTTGACATAATCGTACCATGCCTGTGATTTTACTGTTACCAAGAACTTAAATGTTTTATTGTAATAATGACATTAATAAATCTTTATTTATTTGCAGTTCATAAAAAAATTAGTTTATAAACCCAATCTCTAGAATAAATTTTAGCTAAGTTTCGAATTTTGCACACTGGAGTACGTGACAACGAGCACGAAAAAGTCCAATGGAAATAAAATAATTTTTTCTCATATATATATATCAATTACATTTCAGTGGCCTTCAGTTACACTAAAATTGACGTAACAATTGACGTAACACTTGCAATCGTATACTGAAAGTCTAGTCTAAGCTATCCCTAAATAAACATGTCACCATTTAAAAGAAAAAGTAGTGTACTCTGTGGTTAGTCAGGCGGGAATCCGTGAGAAACAAATTCCGTTCTTCGTATTTGTGCCTCTGACTATCACAAAAGCGAAAGTACTACTCAGCCAAGAATAGATGGCCCCTTCCTCCGACGCTTACAGACAATTACCGAACTGAAATCGCAACGCTGCCAACATATACAATCTAACAATGCGTGGTGCGATATTATTTCAGTAGTTATTTCATAATGAAGTAGCCACACATTTGAACACATAGGCAATGCTCTTTGACGAATTCAAGCGATCTTTACGGCGCTCTGAGCTCACAGTGCATCACTAGTTCAGCGCAGGTGTGTCTCCGTCACTGACAATAATTCGCCTCGCCGTATGCTGTTTCTACTTTTCTCTGTTCCATACGTGTAGTAATGTGTCTCTTGTGAAGTTGTTTGTGCTATCTATTTACCTATAATTATGCGTGATTGTGAGGACTACAGTGACCGTTCGTGTACTCTTACTCCACCAAGAAAAATACCCAAAAAGACGGCTGGACAAGAAAAAAGGTAACACATCATCGCAGCATCGCTCACATAATTTTAGACATCAGTGGTTAATGGATCCGGCTTTTAAGGACTGGCACACTGGACTCGCATTCGGAAGGACGACGGTTCAATCCCGCGTCCGGCCATCCTGATTTAGGTTTTCCGTGATTTCCCTATATCACTTCAGGCAAATGTCGGGATGGTTCCTTTGAAAGGGCACGGCCGATTTCCTTCCCCATCCTTCCCTAACCCGGGCTTGTGCTCCGTCTCTAATGACCTCGTTGTCGATGGGACGTTAAACACTAATCTCCTCCTCCTTTTAAGGACTGGCTTTTGTCAGACATCAATGATTCAACTAACGCTAAGTGTGCATTTTGCCCGGGAACATCGATGATAGCTGAAATATCTATTTTGAAAACTCACACCACTACCAAAAAACATATAAATAACAAACCTGGTTCTAGTGTAAAAATGTAGACATTAACATCGCTTGGATTCCAAAAAAGTGTAATTCCTCAAAATAAAGAAAAAGCATGTGCAGAAATTAAACTTGCTGCTTGTTTTGCAGAGCTTAACATTGCATTTTTGGTTGTTGATCATTTGATACCTTTATTAAAAGAAGTTGTGACGTATTCTGAATTAATTAAGGAAATAAAGCTCAAACGAACTAAAGTATCGGCATTGGTAAAAAACGTTCGTGGAGAACGTCACAAAGCAAGAATTGGCCCAAAAAGTACAACAACAAAAAAATTCGGTCATGACGGACGAGACAACCGACATTTCAACGGTGAAAACTGCTTGCGTTGTGGTACGCTAGTTTGATCAAG
This sequence comes from Schistocerca serialis cubense, assembly GCF_023864345.2. Taxonomy (NCBI): domain Eukaryota; kingdom Metazoa; phylum Arthropoda; class Insecta; order Orthoptera; family Acrididae; genus Schistocerca; species Schistocerca serialis. The sequence goes on along the minus strand of NC_064638.1, from coordinate 1,123,515,392 downwards.
AAACAAAAAATATGTAGCACATTTTTGGGGTGTCACAAAGTTTTTAAGGAAAGAACCGATGTTGATGATATTTCCATAGCCAGTGCCGAGATTTTATACAGATCTATTACCGATTCATTCGTCAGCTATAATGCCCCAGTGAAAAATGTTATAGGCTTTGGCTCAGATGGATGTAACGTCATGATGATGAAAACGACTCCGTAAAAACTAGATTACAGCGTGATTTTAAAGAGATCAGAACAGTGAAATGTGTGTCACTCAGCCCATTTGTGTGCCAGCGAAGCATGTAAACAGTTACTTGAAAGTATAGAGCAACCATCGCGTGATATTTATAACTTCTTTAAACGCAGTGATAAACGCCAGTTTAATTTTCGTAACTTGCAGTCATTTGTTGAAGTGGAGCCCTACAAAATACTTAAGCCATCTCAGACAAGATGGCTTTCATTGTCAGCAGTGGCTGAAAGAATACTAAAGCAGTGGGAAGCTCTACGTCTATTTTTTTTTATTGATATCACGACAAATCGTGCACGTAAAGCCAAAACCGATTGCGATGTCGGGCAGTATTTATTTCTGAAAATACCAGAAACCCAATCTCCAAACTTTATTTTTTTTCCTTTGAATGGACGTTCTCTTTATTTAATAAATTCAGTCTGAAATTTCAAAGCGAGAAAATAGTTATTCACAATCTACATGAGAAAATACGTGAACTCTACCAAGAAATACTATTCCGTTATTTGCAACGCGAATATATCATGGGACCAAACATAGGTGAAATCATAGAGTGGCTATCTATGAGGTAACAGCGCTCCTAGCAGCAGCAAAAAGCAACACTGGCCGCCATTTTTTGAAACGTCTACATGTCAGTATATTTACATTTGGTGTATAGTACTGGCGTCAGAAGAGTCACTGTTTTCCGGTTGTAATTTGTTTTAAAAGTCTTATTGGCCGATCGCGAATCATGCCCAGTGAATGTGCAGCGTACAATTGCGCTAATAGAAGTGATAAAACAACTGGAATATCATATTTCAGGTGAGTATCTAAATGCGTGTTGTACTTAGCGTCTTGTGCATCATTTTCGTGTTTAAGCTGTATACAAAATGTAAATAAGCTACTGTATAGACGTCTCTTTATTTTTAGATTTTCTCTGAAAGAAAGAGCTGTTAAGTTGGTGGGTAGCCAATATGATCATACAGATCATTCCTATTGTTTGCCTAGCCCCAAAAAATTTAAACAGAATTACGAGGCACTACAGAAAAGGACCGAGAAACTGAGGAAGCAAACGAAACATGCAAGGCAAAGTGTTTCAAGAAAGAAGAAACAAATTGTGACATATAAAACAGTGGCTGTAGGCCTAAATAAGAGACTTAAAGACTGTGCTTCTGAAGTGATAGGATGTGACAAAAATAGTGATATTCTGAAGCACTTTTTGCAATGCAAAACAAATGTTCAATTCCTGAATATCCTAAATAACTAAGACAGTTTGCCCTTACACTTAATTTTTACTCCTCCAAAGCTTATAATTATTTGAGGAAGTTTGTTAAATTACCCCATCCTCGAACACTCTGCAGGTGGGCAACTACAGTAAATGCCAGTCCTGGATTTACAGAAGAAAGCTTAAAAAAATTTGCAGATGAGGTGCAACGTGGTTCAGGACCTATTTTAGCTGCACTTAAAGTATGAGGGCAGTTCAATAAGTAATGCAACACATTTTTTTTTCTGAAACAGGGTTTGTTTTATTCAGCATTGAAATACACCAGGTTATTCCCCAATCTTTTAGCTACACAACACTATTTTTCAACGTAATCTCCATTCAATGCTACGGCCTTACGCCACCTTGAAATGAGGGCCTGTATGCCTGCACGGTACCATTCCACTGGTCGATGTCGGAGCCAACGTCGTACTGCATCAATAACTTCTTCATCATACACGTAGTGCCTCCCATGGATTGCGTCCTTCATTGGGCCAAACATATGGAAATCCGACGGTGCGAGATCGGGGCTGTAGGGTGCATGAGGAAGAACAGTCCACTGAAGTTTTGTGAGCTCCTCTCGGGTGTGAAGACTTGTGTGAGGTCTTGCGTTGTCATGAAGAAGGAGAAGTTCGTTCAGATTTTTGTGCCTACGAACACGCTGAAGTCGTTTCTTCAATTTCTGAAGAGTAGCACAATACACTTCAGAGTTGATCGTTTGACCATGGGGAAGGACATCGAACAGAATAACCCCTTCAGCGTCCCAGAAGATTGTAACTATGACTTTACCGGCTGAGGGTATGGCTTTAAACTTTTTCTTGGTAGGGGAGTGGGTGTGGCTCCACTCCATTGATTGCCGTTTTGTTTCAGGTTCGAAATGATGAACCCATGTTTCATCGTCTGTAACAATCTTTGACAAGAAATTACCACCCTCAGCCACATGACGAGCAAGCAATTCCGCACAGATGGTTCTCCTTTGCTCTTTATGGTGTTCGGTTAGACAACGAGGGACCCAGCAGGAACAAACCTTTGAATATCCCAACTGGTGAACAATTGTGACAGCACTACCAACAGAGATGTCAAGTTGAGCACTGAGTTGTTTGATGGTGATCTGTCGATCATCTCAAACGAGTGTGTTCGCACGCTCCACCATTGCAGGAGTCACAGCTGTGCACGGCCGGCCCGCACACGGGAGATCAGACAGTCGTGCTTGACCTTGTGGCGATGATGACACACGCTTTGCCCAATGACTCACCGTGCTTTTGTCCACTGCCAGATCACCGCAGACATTCTGCAAGCGCCTATGAATATCTGAGATGCCCTGGTTTTCCGCCAAAAGAAACTCGATCACTGCCCGTTGTTTGCAATGCACATCCGTTACAAACGCCATTTTAACAGCTCCGTACAGCGCTGCCACCTGTCGGAAGTCAATGAAACTATACGAGATGAAGCGGGAATGTTTGAAAATATTCCACAAGAAATTTCCGGTTTTTTCAACCAAAATTGGCCGAGAAAAAAAATGTGTTGCATTACTTATTGAACTGCCCTCGTAATAAGGTCTGGGGTTATGTTGATTTAGGTCAAGGATGTGAGGAAAGTGATGATAGCCAAATAGCAAGAGAGACACTAGTGTTTATGGTCACTGGGATTAATAGGAGTTGGAAAATTCCTGTTGGCTATTGTTTTCTTACTGGTTTAACAGCAAGTGTGAAACTTAATTTACTGCAGCAGCACCGCCGTAAATTGGAGGAAACTGATGGAAAACAGGTTTCATTGTAATAAAATGCATCGAAAATAGTTTTTATATTGCTCCAAAGGGTGTATTCAAATTGTTAACAGTGGCAGATAGGGTTCTCAGGGACTGTCAAACCTTAATATGGATGAAGAACTTCCTTCTGTAGTTGTGTGTGGAATTGTTCAGAATGTTGGGTGACAGGCCGAATTTATTTACTCGATTTTGACCATCTAATGGTGCCAGCTGAGTTTGGAGAAGAGTCACATTACTCTTTTCTAGTCAGGATGCTGTTAAAATAGTATTTTAATTGTAGATTACACCATTTGTGCAAAAACCAGGCCAATGGAAGAAAGAGGGAAACATATTTGGCAAATATATACAAACTCATATTGTTTAAGGGACAATGAAAGGTCCTGCGCTGTCAATTGATCGTTTTTTGACCTACTGAACTATTTAAAATTGTTTTGACCTAATATATATGGCATTGCAGCGAAATGAACTGTAACATTTCGAAATAAACTTTTCAATTAATCGATGTCAGAAGTGTGTTTCATTTCTTTTAGCCTTCATCACTGTATGTTTTACAGTAGAGAAATCAGATTGTCAGTGCACATTGGCTTTTTTTTAACGCCATGCGTAGTAAACAATAACAACATTCAGTATTAGCAGACGACGTATAGGCTGCACCTTGACATTACAAGACATGGTGGCTCAGTTTTCAAGTTGCTTCGAAGATGGCGGTGCCATAGCCATTCTACGTTGTTTATATAGGTCGTTGGGTGAAATAGACCCTGAAAGTCAGCGACATCAACTCCATAACACTGAACTGTATCTTGGCGTCAAACTGTATGAGCTGTTAAAACATCAAGATGTGGTCACACATCCTGCAGATATTGAAAAAATCTTCTCATGTTGCAGAAATGTCTGCCAAGTTGCTGCCACAGAAAGAAAAAAAAATTCAACATGGAGGACCCTGTCTTATTAAAGTTACAAGTTTTCAAACCAGAATCAGTGCTCTCTCACAATTTCAGAAGCCGTTTCCCAACACTAATGCCTCTTACTGAAGTGGTTCCGCTTATAATTGCACCAGATGATCACGCAGAAGAACAAATAATAGACTATCAATGGAGATGGCTGCCAAACGCAGATGTTCGGTATCCTAAAGGACTGAATGAAATTAATGAGCCAGATATGTTTTGGAATCTTTTACTGAAAACTGAAGATTTTTCTGAGCTGGGTCTTTTTGCTCTAACTGCACTGTCCCTACCTTACACAAATGCTGACTGCAAGCGAGTTTTCAATAAGGTTAATTTGTAAAAGCAGAAACCAGCTAACTGTGGAAAGTGTGAACGGGGCACTTCTTGCCGCAGACAGCGTGAAAGAACCAACATGTACTGGAAATTGCGTCAATTGTGAACCAACAAAAGACATGTATAGCTGTATGACTAGGGAAAAATTATATGGCAACATAAGAACAATGTTAGCGAAGCTGAAGATGTGCCTGATATATTTGGAGACATAAACTAACAAGGAAAGTGTGGGAGATGTCCTCTCTGATTTTCTTGAAACTTTACACATAAGTAGAACTTGAAAGAGTATTAGACACATGTTTTTCTTAGTTGGTAATTCGCTGATTTAGAGGGTAAAAAACACCCTTAAAGTTGAACCCGGAAAACACATTTATACAGGTATCTTCGCTTTAAATCAATATTTTTGAACCAAATCGAATTGAAATCGTTTATTACAATAAACTGCATTATAAAATAGTGAAACTGACCACAGGGGCCGCGTTCCTTATCTTGCAGGAGTAAAATAGTATTTTACAAAGTACACTTTTGTAATAAAAATTCATGAACTAACTATAGAAACTTAAAAAAATTATTTTTACAAACTACACAATCAAATAAAGTTGACATGTTTTTAAATTTTTCTTGAAAGTGCCCCTCCCTAGGGTCAACTTCCCCTAACATATCTTTAAATCCATTCAATAGTTTATAAACCCCTTAAATCGATTTTATAGTTGAAAATGCAGACTAAAAACAGTTCCAAATTTAAAATGTGTTTTGTTTTAAAGATATAAAAAAATAAAGACTGGTACTTATAAAGCACAGCTAAATTTATTTCGTGTACTTCCTTTGTATGAAACTTAAATCATATTTTTTGATTTAAAAATTTTAATTAACATAAGTGGAATTTGCACTAGGACATGGATGCATATTCTTTCATTAATCTTGAGTACACTTCGTCTTTTTTAATTTTTAGGGCTAGGTGCAGCGATCTGTCCTCCACAAGGTGTGTGACAGTAATCGTAGGACAGTGTACAAATCAGGAATATATAGAATTTATTAAAAGACTCGAAAATAAGTAGTAATAAAAATACAATGCCTATTAGTGCGATCGTAGTAACGACATTATCATTAATAACCTTTGATCCGTACAATGCTGAAGAAATTAAGTTTCCATTTAATGAACAAGAAAAACTGTTATATGATTTACTGGCAGAAATAATAAGACAATGTGTAACAACTTCAGAAAGTGATGTACAAGAAGAAGAAAAGCTATGTTTTGAAAACAATAATGAAATTCATTCAGAAGGTGTTGAATTCGAAGAAAATGAAGAGTCTGAAGACGTTCCAGAAATATTTAGTTGTTCATATGAGGAGAAAAATACGGAGTTTAAATATGAAGAAGAAGCAGTTAAGTTTTGGTTGAGTGGGAGAAGTAAGCCTTATTCTTTAGGTACTGTGAAGAATAGGTATTGAGAAGTAAGTACCATTAAACAAATTCGACAATTGGAAAAGAAAGTTAAGCAGGAGGCAACAGATATGAAAAATCACTAAAAATTTCGGAACACGTTTCACATAATGTAAAAGAAGCCATTGCATCAAAACTGATTATACACAATATTGATTTGAAGAGATGGGCTTTACAACAGAAAGCTGAAATAGACATGCCTTGTTTTAAAGCATCCCATTCGTGGATCCAGGCATTTTAAAAGAACCACAATATCTTATCTCGAAAAATTACTAAATTCGTTACAATAGATTTATTGATGAAGATTAATGAAATAGAAGACAAGTGTGAATCTTTAAGACTGAAGTCCGACAGTCACTTACAAAATACGGAGCAGAAAACGAATTTAATTCAGATGAAAGTGTATTCAATTTGAAGAATCGTACCTGCGGAACATTAAATAATAAAGGAATTAAGGAGGTAAAAAGCATAGCACAATCACTATCTTCTTTAACACACAGTTACACTATTCAGCCTACTATATCAGCAGAGGGTAAGTTGCTTTCGCCTTTAAGAAGGCAAGTGGAGCTCTTGAATACCAGATTAGGGAAACTCTATTTACTCCAAAAAATATATTAATACGAGTTTCGGAATCTGGAAGGCTTTCCAAGGAAATCTTTTAGAAGTGGATAAGAGAAATATTTCTGAACAATACTACTAATTCATCTGTGCTACTTTTGGATGCCTGCAGTGGTCAGTGTCAAAGTATTGTATAAGAGGTTGCACCAAAAGAGGTGAATTTAATTCTAATGACAATACTCCTGGCACAACTGGGAAAATTCAACCTTTAGATGTGCATGGGTCTCGCTTCTGGAAAAACTTTGTAAGAAAATTATCAGATATAATTATTTTGATGAATTATGATGTTGACTTACACAAGACAAATAATATCAATAAAATGCAATCTTTCAGGCATAATCATCTATCATCTCCAAGATTTCAGAGTATTTTCATGTATTCATGGTTCAAAGGTGGATACTTAACTGACAGGCCTCTGAAATTCATTAATCCTGTTGAATTTTGCTTCAATACAACAGCAGAACCTATATGTAGCTTCCAGGACAATATTGCAATCATAACTTGGGGATGATGTGAGAACCAGTTGTGCATAAATCATTTTTTATGGACTATCACTATTGCAAAAATTATAAACCATAAAAATATAAAATGAAAGACAATTGTATTTGTCAATGATTTCAAATATTTAAGTGATAAATCAAATTGTACTGTGTGTAAATTATTATTCTCTTATATAAAAAATTACTATCAAAATCAAAAAATAATATAATACAATTTTTATCAAATTAAGAAGGGTCACATATATTTTTTAACCATTAAACTGAACTGCATGCATGAACTTTGATTGTTTCTTATTATCTTTTTAGAATTCAATTAATTCTAGAGATTAATCAGATAGAAAATCAACAATATTGTTTGGAAATGAAGCAAATTGGGGCATACTTGAGATGCATGCTAGATGACAAAACATCATTGTATAGAAATTCGACATCCAATTGTAAATCAGTGCCAACACGATTGTTCCAAAATTTTTAATTTTTGAAATATGGTAATGAACTGATATTCAACTGCATTAAGAAAACACCTAATTCTCTTACCCAAGTTGAAATTTTTTTAAAAAAGGTCATCTGCTGTATTAGATACCCTAAATTAATTCTTTAATTTTTATGGTGGTGTCGTTATCAGCTCCACAAACAAATCCAAATTACGAAAGTTCATGAAAAACTTCTAGTCAGGGCACTTATAGCTCATTTGCATTAGAGGTAGTTCACCCTATGCAGGGGCACTTTTATAAAATATTAAAAAACACATCAACTTTATTTCATCATCTAGTTTGTAAAAATACTATTATATGAAATATCATGGAAAACTGCTAGCTGGGACACTGAAAATTGTTCAGTGGTGTTAGGGGTAGTTTACCCTATGCAAAGGCACTTTTAACAAAAATTCAAAAACACGTCAACTTTATTTGTTCGTGTGGTTTATAAAGACAATTTTTTTTTGTTTATATAGTTTGTTTATGAATTTTTGTTACGAAAGTGTACTTCATAAAATACTATTCTACCCCTTGCAAGATAAAGAACGCTGCCCCTGTAGTCATTTCACTATTGTATAATGCAGTTTATTGTAATAAACGATTTCGATTTTATTTGCTTCAAAAATATTGATTTAAAATTAAGATATCTGTAAAAATGTGTTTTGCAGGTTCAACTTTAGGTGTACCCTCTAAATCAGCGTATTAGCAGCTAAAAAAACACATGTCTAGTACTTTATCATGTTCTACTTACATGTAAAGTTTCAAGAAAACGGGGGGGGGGGGGGGGCAGGCAACACCTTCCAGACTTCCGTTGTAAGACTAAAAAATACTACAAAGATTTTCATAGTTGTTTGCAAATGTAGGTTAGATGGCGCCACAGTTGAGTGATCTGTGGCGGTTTCGTTGTCCAAGTCCACTTCTAATGGCAGACCAGGGACGAAAAACGCTTCAATGTCACCAAACATTTGCCAAAGCAATGATGAGGTTCTTCCCGCCAATGAGATGGGAGTATATTCCAGTCAGCTAACAACACAGTTAACTAAAGTGCCTTAAATTTCGTCTAAATAATAATACTATATCATGTACCTGCATAATTTTATAAACTAATAAATTATCCTAATTATTATATCTCATGGTGAAATTTTTTATTAATGTGCTTTGTCATTTAACATCGATATATAACGCGCTTTTGCAAATCCTTGTTACTTCCGAGAGTAAAATAAAATTACATCATAATTCTTTATCGTTATTAGGGATTCACACATTCCAGTACTCTCATCTCACGTCTCACTGCCTCTATCTCCTCCTCCCCACCCCACTCCCCCCCTCCCTCGCCTTACAGCCGAGACTAGTAATGTCTCCAGAATTTGGGTCTAGAAAATATGGCCATCGTAACATTTTATTTGTTTAATTCACAATCATTTAATATGTCTTAATTTTGGTTTAATAACATTTTAAATTCTTGCTAAATGTACGAGGTTTGAAAGCCAAAGTATGAGATTTTTAGTTGTTGAAGTTTTTTGTTGGTTTGCTAAAGAAATATGGCTTTTATTAATCTTTTCCGCTGAGGCAGTCAATTTATTTGATATGAAGAGTTTAATTCCACACTATTGGCTAGTTTCAACTGTTCACTGCATTTCAAAAGTGTATGTTTTGATCTTCTAGCATGTATGGCATTATGCCATAATAAAGAACCAAATATGAGAATACAATACTGTACTCCAAGAAAATTTACCTCCGAATCTCCATTTTAAGGAGAATTTTGCATTTTAGTATGGTTCACGAAATTCCGATGCTCTTGGAGTGTCCTCTGATATCTTGTTTCTGTTATGACATAATGTAAACTCTTTTAATGTTTTACACTTACGAACATATAGGCTTCCTGCATCATCATAGTGGCGGCAGTGTGGTGACGCCTGTTGTCTGGCACTCTGTGGCAACCGCTGAAACGAACCTATTTCTAACAGGTTGCGGGAAAATACTGCGAACGGTTGTTTGAAAAGCGTCACTTTCGAAGTAAATTTCCTGTAACACAAGATGAACTGTGTGCTGGAATGTACGATGAATTTCTTAATCACTGAGCGTTTGGCTCTCATTTAAAAATCGACTCTTTGAGGATGACCATTTAGAAAAATTTCGAGCCCAGAAGATCAGACATTTATGTCGTCATTAACAATTTTACTGTCACATTTGTGTGATGTATCTTAAAATGTAACAAGCGCAAAAAAAATCAACATTATATGTGAAAGCTTAGTTTCTCTTGCAGCTTATTTATTTTCGAGACCAATATTATATGTGAAAGCTTTGCTTTTCTTGTAGCAACACTATGTAAGTAAGTTAATTTAAACCATTAACTTTTCCTGTTTGTGTGTGCACACTACTTAACAGTGATACTGATATTGGCTGACTACCTCACGTGTCCTATGCTCTGAATATCTGCTGTCATCAGCTGGCTAGATCACGTGACACGAGCTATGACTGGCGTAAGAAAGCGCATCACAATCTCGATTTCAATGCCTCAGAAAGCAACATGCGGTGTTTGGTGGAATTCGAATTTATACTTTAGTAATACGAAAATATGCGGCGTACATGTTGCTGCACATCAAAGATCTTTCCAAAATGTGTTTTATTTTTTTATTGAGTTTCGTTTTTTAAAGCGCCAGGAAATTCTACACCGCTATATAAAACCATAACCATTCAAAGGATTGATATGTTAGACAGTTTTGAGGAAAAGTGTGCTGTCACTTAACGTGGAAAAAGTGTATCTTCACTCAGGAGAAAGTGTGCTTGTAACCAGGAAATCCGGGAATTATTTTTGTCTGCGTATACACCCTGTGCTGTAGTATCCCACATTGATGACCCACATCTACCATGAACATATGCAAATGCATTTCCGAACTCGATCGTGCTTACTGCATAAGGAAAATATAGTCATCATACACCACATCACTGGGCACCATAACTATAGTACATCAACAGACGCCACTCACAGGCATGCAGTGCAGGGTCAGTGTGGACAGTGTGTGAATCTGACTGTGAAAACAGTGGTGGTATATGATGAATCTGTCAATGTTCTTAAATCCAATGAATCCCACAGACTACTTCGAGTGCCATCTCAATTCTAATCATCTCTGAAATGCCACGTTTGCGCCATCTGCATCTTCTGTGCCGTGCAATATATTACAACATTTGCAGTTTGCCATGCAACAACTAACAGTGCATGACCAATTGGCAGCCATCCAGCCTCACTCATTTAGCAGACATAATGCAACCACTGGTAAATTGACATATTCAGGCAGCATCAGCGCAAACTACTACTTTTCAGTCCCAAGAATCCGAGCTTGTGGTTCATGATCATTGGCTGTATTTCTCAGACAACTGGCATTTTCAATGAGAAATCGAATTATGTGCATGTGATTAGCCACTTGTTGGGTCACTCAGAACTGATTTAAAATATCATCCGGTTGTCTCTGACAGAGAACAGATATGAGTTAACCAAGCAGTGCTATTACAGAGACAATCCCGCAGGCCAGAACAGTAACTACAAGAGGTCATGTATGAGATCAAATTGAGTGATATACACCATCACATCTCAGGTGCCACCTCATCACCTCAGCCAATCTGGCTCTTATATCGGATGCCACATTGTGGGCTCTGTGGTTGATCAAGTTACCAACAGACCTACAGCTCGCCATAATCGCGAATGAGATGGTGCCAATTGGACAGCACTTGGCTAGGGCTGATAGAATGTTCACTGTCACTCTCCATAGACAAAAAGTAACAGTGTCCCAAGATTTGAATCAGTGATGCCACATGAGACCCCGTCCCCCACACTGCATGAACACAACTGACCAGATGTGAAGGGACATGATCAATGCAGACTGTAGCTGTCCTCAGTGCTTGTGCTGCAATGCACACCATCGCCCACAGCTACACATGGCAACAGTGTCACACAACCCACACCAGCTCCAGGTCCTGCTCCCTGCTGGTATCATACGCAATTCAGTGGTGATGCATGAAAATGTCAGGACACTTGTGGGTATCCAAACCCCACAAGCAGGTCACAATATGTGCTCTGGCCTGTGATGTCTCACCAACCCACAATTACAACACTTCATCGTCCATAGACCTTCCTTCTTACCAGTGGGGTAGAACCAGTCATTGGAATAGACTTTTTACACCACCATTTCTCCCTCAATGTCAGACATCCCCTGGCTCATTCACAATTTGGCCGAATGAGTGTAAGCTATCTCTGACTCTTCCATGCCCCCACAACTGGCAACGGTCATGCTCGCCCTCAATTGCAACATCCACGACATTGTCAGTGAATACACCAAACTTTCAGAAGTCGTTCTCCACATATATTGATGCTATACTGCTTGCATCACACAGATGCAATTACGCCATACAGAAAACGACAAGTTTCGACATTGCATTGCTGCTGCCACCGGTGCCCTAGCAGCAGCACATGGCAGATAATAAGCAGCTGAACATGTCCCCACCTTCCTCATGCAGGCACGTCCTGCTTCCAGCAAATGTCACACCAACACAGATGCCGCCACCGGCAGCTGCCCATGTTCAGTAAATGCAGCACAAAGTGTCTGTTAACAGGCTCCTGAACCCACCACCTCAAGCATATGTGTTCCCACCTTTGCTGCTCGTGATGAAAACATACATTGCATAATAACCAGTTTGACATAAACCGTAGTGGTTAGCCCCAGGAGATCTACAGCTTGACAAAGCCACAGTTTACAGACTTCTTCAAGCAGCAATTGTTCGCCAATTAGGTAGTCCCAATGCCTCCAGAATCAAGCTCATTCCTAAGAAAGACGTCTCTATCAGACTGAGTGGCGATTGCAGGGTCTTCAGTTCGTGAACAATGCATGACAGATACCCCATTCCCAACACATGGGAATTTAAACGCCCCATCATGGGCGCTACAGTTTTCAACCTGCAAATTCTGATGCACCCTGCCAACATCCAAAACACTGCCATTATAACTGTGTTCGGACTGTTTGAATATCTATTTGTGCTACACAGGCATAAAAACGCTGTTGACTTAACAGCAGTTCATTGACGATCTCATATTCTGCTTCTCCTTCTGATATACTTATATTGACAACATACTCATCATCTCGCAGTTTGCAGACGAGCATTCATGAGACCTAGCCATGTTGCACGAGTGTGGAGTGGTCATTATTGTGACAGAATCACAACTACTCAGATGGAAGTCACCTTTCTCCGGTATACTCTAACGGCGGTTGCACAAACTGACAATTGAAAGTATGCTGCTGGTGCAAGATCTTCCTCGCCTGAAAACATACCATGACTTGATGATTCCTCAGGATTCTCAACTTTTACCGCCAATACCAATATTTACAGATCACAAGTCCTTGGTCAATGCCAGTCCCAATGCATCCATAGACGCAAGGACCTGATGTTTCTGTCACTTGGATCTTATTGGCCAATACACCCTTGACATCCGACACAGGCACAGAGGTGATAATATGACTATGGATGCATGGATGCATGGCACAAGAACAAACAAGTGAACCTGCCATCACTCAATTACTCACTGGTGGAAAAACAAGCCATCAGATTTAATGGTGCACTTTACCTTCGACTACCACCACATTACTTTGTGATGTCTCTCTGGAGAAACCATGGCCACTGGTACCCTCAACATGCGACTTGAAGTATTTGACAGACTCCACAACCTCAGCCATCCTTGCACTAGGGTAACAACACAGCGGATTATGGGCTGTTTTGTGTTGCCTAATGTAAAACGTGACTATCGCCACTGAGCACAATGCTGTTTACCCTGCCAACAGTATGATGTAAACACATCCACACTGACATCGTCTCTGCCATTGATAGAACGACTCTCTGGGTAGAGGCAAACTTCAACGTTATCACAGTACACACTATTGCATAGTCTTTTATCAAACTATGGATTGTGTACTTCGGCATTCCTGCCCGTATTGTGATTGACAAGGGCAGATAGTTCGAGTCAGCACTTTTCAACACTCTTTGCCTCTTCTATGCCATCGACCATATGTGCACCACTTCTTATTACCTACAAAGCAAAAACCTAGTGCAGAGATGCCATAGAACAGTGAAAGTGGCAATCATTTTCTATGGGGGCTCATCAACTGAGACATTTCAATGGATCCTAAGAGGCATGCAGACTTCATAAAAGAGGACCTTCAGGCTTTACTTGCCGAAGTGGTGTATGGAGAACATCCTTGCACTCCCTGAAGCTTGTACTCTACCTGTGACTGATGTCAATAAGTTCGATCTTATGATGATCCAAAAACCACATCCACCACACATGTCCCTCTGCCATCACCACACTCCATGCCGAAGGTATTCATTCATAGAGATTTCGAGCACTGTTACCAGATGATAACTGTGATGACAAGATATGTCCCTCCTTGCAACCTCCTTGGTTGGTACCCTACAAAGTACTCAAACATGAGACCCTTCCCTTAACATCTTACCATTCCACACTTAAACTTTGTAAATACATTTCCACAAAGAGTGGTTGGCTATCTTCAGGCATTTGCCAGTTCAGATTTTTCATCATATTAGTGACACTCTCCTGTGGTCATACAGGGCACCATCCCACTTTCTACCTCTGATACAGAAGTATGCAACAGGAACGTTTGATATGTGATGGATATGTCAAGATGCCCCCCCCCCCCATAAACCATGCACCTTGCCGTTGGTGGGAAGGCTTGCATGCCTCAGCCATCAGCTGGACCGTAGGTGCAACCAGAACGGATGGGTATCTGTTGAGAGACCAGACAAATGTGTAGTCCCTGAAGAGGGGCAGCAGCCTTTTCAGTAGTCGCTGGGACAACAGACTGTATGATTGACTGATCTGGCCTTGTAACACTAACCAAAACACCATTACTCGGCTGGTATGCCAAAAGCTGAAAGCAAGGGGAAACTACAGCCATAATTTTTCCTGAGGGCATACAGCTTTACTTTATGGTTAAATGATGATGGCGTCAACTTGGGTAAAATATTCCGGGGATAAAATAGTCCCCCATACGGATCTCTGGGCGGGAACTACTCAGGAGGACATTGTTATCAGGAGAAAGAAAACTGGCGTTCTACGGATCGGAGCGTGGAATGTCAGATCCCTTAATCGGACAGGTAGGTTAAAAAATTTAAAAAGGGAAATGGATAGGTTGAAGTTAGATATAGTGGAAATTAGTGAAGTTCGGTGGCAGGAGGAACAAGACTTCTGGTCGGGTGAATACAAGGTTATAAATACAAAATCAAATAGGGCTAATGCAGGAGTAGGATTGATAATGAATAGGAAAATAGTAATGCAGGTAAGCTACTACAAACAGCATAGTGAATGCATTATTGTGGCCAAGATAGATATGAAGCCCACGCCTACCACAGTATTACAAGTTTATATGCCAATTAGCTCCGCAGATGACGAAGAGATTGATGAAATGTATGATGAGATAAAAGAAATTATTCAGATAGGGAAGGGAGCCGAAAATTTAATAGTCATGGGTGACCGGAACTCGATAGTAGGAAAAGGAAGAGAAGGAAACGTAGTAGGTGAAAATGGAATGAGAGCAAGGAATGAAAGACGAAGCCTCCTGGTAGACTTTTGCACAGAACATAACTTAATCGTAGCTAACACTTGGTTCGAGAATCATGAAAGAAGGTTGTATACATGGGAGAAGCCTGGAGATACTAAAAGGTATCAGATAGATTATTTAATGGTAAGACAGAGATTCAGGAAACAGGTTTTAAATTGTAAGACATTTCCAGGGGCAGCTGTGGACTCTGACCCCAATCTATTGGTTATGAACTGTAGATTAAAACTGAAGAAATTGCAAAAAGGTGGGAATTTAAGGAGATGGGACCTGGATAAACTGAAGGAACCAGAGGGTGTAGAGAGCTTCAGGGAGAACATTAGGGAACGATTGACAAGAATGAAAGGAGAAAATATGACAATGCAGTAAATGAAGCAGGCAAAAATCAATACAAACGTCTCAAAAATGAGATCGACAGGAAGTGCAAAATGGCTAAGCAGGAATGGCTAGAGGACAAATGTAAGGATGTAGAGGCGTATATCACTAGGGGTAAGATAGATAGTGCCTACAGGAAAATTAAAGAGACCTTTGGAGAAAAGATAACCACCTGCATGAATATCAAGAACTCAGATGGAAACCCATTTCTAAGCAAAGAAGGGAAAGCAGAAAGGTGGAAGGAGTATATAGAGAGTCTATACAAGGGCGTAGCGCGATGTTATTGAGGACAATATTATAGAAATGGAAGAGAATGTAGATGAAGATGAAATAGGAGATATGATACTGCATGAAGAGTTTGACAGAGCACTGAATGACCTAAGTCGAAACAAGGCCCCAGGAGTAGACAACATTCCATTAGAACTACTGACAGCCTTGGGACAGCCAGTTCTAACAAAACTCTACTATCTGGTGAGCAAGATGTATGAGACAGACGAAATACACTCATACTTCAAGAAGAATATAATAAGTTCAATCCCAAAGAAAGCAGGTGTTGACAGATGTGAAAATTACCGAACTATCAGTTTAATAAGCCACAGCTGCAAAATACTAACACAAATTCTTTACAGACGAATGGAAAAACTGGTAGAAGCCGACCTTGGGGAAGATCAGTTTGGATTCTGTAGAAATGTTGGAACACGTGAGGCGTTACTGACCCTACGACTTATCTTAGAAAATAGACTAAGAAAAGGCAAACCTACGTTTATAGCATTTGTAGACTTAGAGAAAGCTTTTGACGATGTTGGCTGGAATACTCTCTTTCAAATTTTAAAGGTGGCAGGGGTAAAATACAGGGAGCAAAAGGCTATTTACAATTTGTACAGAAACCAGATGGCAGTTATAAGAGTCGAGGGACATGAAAGGGAAGCTGTGGTTGGGAAAAGAATGAGACATGGTTGTAGCCTATCCCCGATGTTATTCAATCTGTATATTGAGCAAGCAGTAAAGGAAACAAAAGAAAAATTCGGAGTACGAATTAAAATCCATGGAGAAGAAGTAAAAACTTTGAGGTTCGCCGATGATATTGTAATTCTGTCAGAGACGGCAAAGGACCTGGAGAGCAGCTGATCGGAATGGACAGTGTCTGGAAAGGAGGATATAAGATGAACATCAACAAAAGCAAAACGAGGATAATGAAATGCAGTCGAATTAAATCGGGTGATTTTGCAGGAATTAGATTAGAAAATAAGACGCTTAAAGTAGTAAAGGAGTTTTGCTATTTGGGGAGCAAAATGACTGATGATGGTCGAAGTAGAGAGGATATAAAATGTAGACTGGCAATGGCTAGGAAAGCATTTCTGAAGAAGAGAAATTTCTTAACATCAAGTATAGATTTAAGTGTCAGGAAATCATTTCTGAAAGTATTTGTATGGAGCCTAGCCATGTATGGAAGTGAAACGTGGACGATAAATAGTTTAGACAAGAAGAGAATAGAAGCTTTCGAAATGTGGTGCTACAGAAGAATGCTGAAGATTAGATGGGTAGATCACATAAGTAATGAGGAGGTATTGAATAGAATTGGATAGAAGCGAAATTTGTGGCACAACTTGACTAGAAGAAGGGATCGGTGGGTAGGGCATATTCTGAGGCATCAAGGGATCATTAGTTTAGTTTTGGAGGGCAGCATGGAGAGTAAAAATCGTAGAGGGAGTCCAAGAGATGAATATACTAAACAGACTCAGAAGGATACAAGTTGCAGTAGGTATTGGGAGATGAAAAAGCTTGCACAGGATAGAGTAACATGGAGAGTTGAATGAAACCAGTCTCTGGACTGAAGACCACAACAACAACAATGTCAAGATTGATCAGTAACATGACCTCGCAATTCAGCTAACCTTAAACTATTAGGTTCCTGGCTACGAGGGTATTTAAAGACATTGCTGTATTCTACACCCATCAGCAATGTCATAGGAGTAGATCTCCCATGCATGTGATGTAACCTGTGAGCTATCTGATGTATTTAAATGAGTTCATGACTGAAACTTTCTGGTATATTGAAACTGTGTGCCAGACCATGACTTGAATATGGAACATTCACTATTTGTGGGTAAGTGCTCTATCCACTGAGCTAGCCAAGCACAACTCGTCTTTGCAGCTTTAGTTCCACCAGCACCTCATTTCCTACCTTTACTGGTGGAAGTACTCATAAAGCTCTGAGGTTAGATCATAAATCATGCTATGAACGATGCCTAAGAAAGAGTGGTAATCACATTGAGCACATCTTGTACTGTCAAAAGACAGATGGCTATAATAGGACAGAATGACCCATATCTCAACATACATTTGCTTCTGGGCATACATTAAAAGGGCTTATTTCCAGTTTGGCAAGAACTATCTCCTTAAAGACTAGGGGACACTGCTTCTGCCATTTGATCTATAATTTACCTCTTTCCACATTCCCTTAAGCTGCACTTCATGATAGAATTTATGGCGCATAATGAATTAAGTCTCTAATTATGGCTGCCCATTGTTTCAGTCTTAAATGAATCTAAAATTACTTGCCCAATTAAAATTACTCCTCTGAACAATTGACTCCACAGGCTCACAAAAGATGTGTTACACCCTGTGATTCACATGCTCTTATAAAGTGACAGCTTATATGTTGGTGGTGAGAGGAAGAGGTAACAGATGGTATGCATTATTTACAAGTATGGCCAATTGTGAAGACCATAAATGCTTAGTGTGAGGACAAAAGAAACTTAAAAATCTATCTTCTTTAGATACACACACACACACACACAAAGATATATATATATATATGGTGGTCCATTGATAGTGACCGGGCCAAATATCTCACGAAATAAGCATCAAACGAAAAAACTACAAAGAACGAAACTTGTCTACCTTGAAGGGGGAAACCAGATGGCACTATGGTTGGCCCGCTAGATGGAGCTGCCATAGGTCAAACGGATATCAACTGCGTTTTTTTTTTAAATAGGGACCCCAGTCTTTTATTACATATTCGTGTAATACATAAAGAAATATGAATGTTTTAGTTGGACCACTTTTTTCGCTTTGTGATAGATGGCGCTGTATTGGTCACAAACGTATAAGTACGTGGTATCACGAAATATTCCGCCAGTGCGGACGGTATTTGCTTCGTTATACATTACCCATGTTAAAATGAACCGTTTACCAATTGCGGAAAAGGTCGATATCGTGTTGATGTATAGCTATTGTGATCGAAATGCCCAACGGGCGTGTGCTATGTATGCTGCTCCGTATCCTGGACGACATCATCCAAGTTTCCGGACCGTTCGCAGGGTAGTTACGTTATTTTCAGGTACCAGGAAGTGTTCAGCCACATGTGAAACATCAACCACGACCTGCAACAAATGATGATGTCCAAGTAGGTGTTTTACCTGCTGTCGCGGCTAATCCGCACATCAGTAGCAGACAGATTGCGCGAGAATCGGGAATCTCAAAAACGTCGGTTTCTATGCACCAGGAATTGCATGGCGACAACTTTGAACGTCGTGTACAGTTCTGCCACTGGGCACAAGAGAAATTACGGGACGCTGACAGATTTTTTGCACGCGTTCTATTTAGCGACGAAGCGTCATTCACCAACAGCGGTAACGTAAACCGGCATAATATGCACTATTAGGCAACGGAAAATCCACGATGGCTGCGACAAGTGGAACATCAGCGACCTTTGTGGGTTAATGTATGGTGTGGCATTATGGGAGGAAGGATAATTGGCCCCCATTTTATCGATAGCAGTCTAATTGGTGCAATGTATGCTGATTTCCTACGTAATGTTCCACCGATGTTGCTACAAGATGTTTCACTGCATGACAGAATGGCGATGTACTTCCAACATGATGGGTATCAGGCACATAGCTCGCGTGCGGTTGAAGCGGTACTGAATAGCATATTTCATGACAGGTGGATTGGTCGTCGAAGCCCCATACCGTGGCCCTCACGTTCACCGGATCTGACGTCTGCGGATTTCTTTCTGTGGGGAAAGTTGAAGGATATTTGCTATCGCGATCCACCGACAACGCCTGACAACATGCGTCAGCGCATTGTCAATTTATGTGCGAACATTACGGAAGGCGAAGTACTTGCTGTTGACAGGAATGTCGTTACACGTATTGCCAAATGCATTGAGGTTGACGGACATCATTTTGAGCACTTATTGCTTATGTGGTCTTTACAGGTAATCACGCTGTAACAGCATGCGTTCTCAGAAATGATAGGTTCACAAAGGTACATGTATCACATTGGAACAACCGAAATAAAACGTTCAAACGTACCTGCGTTCTGTATTTTAATTTAAAAAATCTACCTGTTACCAACTGTTCGTCTAAAATTGTGAGCCATATGTTTGTGCTATAAAATGGAAATGTCGTGTGGCTAGGGCCTCACGTCGGGTAGACCGTTCGCCTGGTGCAGGTCTTTCGATTTGACGCCACTTCGGCGACCTGCGCGTCGATGGGGATGAAATGATGATGATTAGGACAACACAACACCCAGTCCCTGAGCGGAGAAAATCTCCGACGCAGCCGGGAATCGAACCCGGGCCCTTAGGATTGACAGTCTGTCACGCTGACCACTCAGCTACCGGGGCGGACTTTGTGCTATTACAGCGCCATCTATCACAAAGCTAAAAAAGTGGTCCAATTAAAACATTCACATTTCTTTACATACTACATGAATATGTAATAAAAAATGGGGGTTCCTATTTAAAAAAACGCAGTTGATATCCGTGACCTATGGCAGCGCCGTCTAGCGGGCCAACCATAGCACCATCTGGTTTCCCCCTTCAAGCTAGACAAGTTTCGTTCTTTGTAGTTTTTTCGTTTTACACTTATTTCGTGAGATATTTGGCCCAGTCAAGATCAGTGGACCACCATGTATATATCATTTCTGTGCTGTAAGTTTTAGTTGGTCAACATGTTGTAACTGCAGGAAAAAAAAGTATAAATACAGTCTTTCTCAGGCAGCACGATGGAAATAGAACGTAAACATTAGGTGAGTTAAAATGTAAAGTTGAACTCTGAGTGTGGCAGAAGGGTCACAAAGAAACAGGACGCAGCTGGATAGCTGAGGGGGAAGGCCAAACTGTTGGACAGCTACATGTGATGACAAAAGAAGCTCCGTGTAGGGAACCCGTGATAAGCAGTCAGTTAAAAGTATCATCAGAGGGCACTTCTGGTTAGGGAGAGAAGTCTGGGAGCGGAGAGAGAAAGAAAGAGGGTCCTTGGTGGGGACAGCACTACATCAGAAGGAGCCAATGAAGGGTTCAGGACACAGTGCGTGGCCACACAGGAACAGGCACCTCTATCCCTCCACCCAGCTTCTGAAGGAAAAGAATGAAATTAATATTTAAACAGAACCAAATAAGGACAAGATGCTTTTGACGCTATGTCATTCCAAGTGCTGGCGGGGTCGAAGGGGGAAAGCTAACAAAACTTGGGGGCATGCTGCTCTGGCACTCTCGAGGTTAGGCTCCCAGTAGCGACTGTAGTCAGTGTGTATAGCAGCAGCCTACTTGGGCTTGCCTTAGGCAGGCAGCTGGAGATAGTCGCTGATGAGCATTAGGCAGTAGCTGTGGGACTCTGACGTAGGGTGTTAGTGTGGGCAGCACTTTTACTGAAGAGCTTCTATCAGGCAGTCGGAACGGTGGTAGTCAGTCACCGCCTCTGTGAAAGACTTGTCCATTCTGTGGCTACAATCACCAACGCAGTTAGGGTGATCTGTATTCTTACTGAACAAACTAGAACTTGTGTAACGTTCAGAAGAGTTTATTTCAAACTACCTCCTAGTCTTGTACCTTCACACCAGGGATTCAACCTCTTAGCCAAATCAAAAAGTCTCCCTCTCACTAAGGTCAGCCGGCTAAATCCCTTTGATGAACCGTGTCGCTCAATCCCTGGCAAAACGCATGCTTGGGACGCAACAATATGTCCTTAATTCATTGATATTCCCTCGTAGTGAAGAAGCTGTCTTAAGGGTATGACATCCTTTTTCCTTTCACCTCATTGCTGGGAGGTGGTGAATTATTTGAAGGGCTTGCTCTTTTCATCAGCAAGACGTGGATGTCCACAGAAATTTGTACAGAGGCAAGTAAGGCTCTAAAACTGCCAATTTTCACATAAAGTTGTAATATATGTAAAAAGAAACTTACCATATCCATCCAATATACGAATAAAAAATCTCTTACACTCAAGATTCCGTTTAGTGAGGGGGGGGGGCAGCATGTGCCTCCTCTTGCCCCTCCCTCCCTTGTGCCTTGTTGCTGCCTATGATACCTGTCCAAATCCTGAGTAGAACAGTTATCATCTGATCCATCAACAAAGTGACTTGGTCCAAAGACCTCACATCAGGTATTTTTGCTAATTGCTCTATTTAATCCCATTATCTGTTTTTTTGGTTAGGCTGTATTATGTGTTCCTTGAATAACTACTAGAAAAATGTGTTGCTTTTATTAGCATTAAATTCTATCACCACTGTTCATTCTATTCTTGGTACGCTTGAGAGTTTGTTTAGTGGTGCATATTTCCAAATGCATGTACAGATCTGAGAACAGAATGGGGAATGTGATATAGTATGGGACTGGAGATGAGAGGGGGGAACATAATAGGGGATTGAATGGGGCATGGGTTACAGGATTGCACAGATGATGAATGGATTGGACAGGAGCCAGCATGGGGTATGTGAAATGAAAGACAGAACAGAATAGGATGGGGAAGGAATGGGATATGTATGGGGAATAGGTACACAAGATTTAAGAGCATTCTTAATCAAGCAATGGAAACTCCACATAGAGATATCAACAATACGGGAAAAGATAGATTGCTACTTACTGAAAACAAGACACATTAAGTTGCAGATAGGCACTATTAAAAGACACTTACAAAAATCTTTCAACCACAGTCTGTATCAGCAGAAGAGAAACAGAGAAACACACCATTAATACACACAAGCAAGCACACCTCACAAGCCAGGACAACCAACTCTGGCAGCTCAGGCCAGAGGGCATTCTGGCGTGAGCTGCCAGAGCTGACAGTCATGTATGCATGAGATGTGCTTTCCTGAGTGTATTTATGGTGTGTGTTTCTCTGTTTCTCTTCTGCTGACGAAGGCTGTGGGCAAAATGCTTTGTGTAAGTGTCTTTCAGTTGTGCCTGTCTGCAACTTAAAATGTCCTCTTTGTGGTAAGCAACGATCTATCTTTTTCTACATTGTTAAGAGCAGACTGGGTGGACGACTCGACTGGTTATTAGACATGAAATGTGATAAGATGGTTGGTGAAAGATACAAGAAATATGACACATGAGCTGAACAACTGGAGACTAGATCAGAAGAGAAATGAGATGAGCTTAAATGAACACAGGAAAATATGAGATGAGACAAAACACTGGAGATGAAACGAAATGTGGCGTGAGATATGAAATGAATCTCGGGACAAGCTGATACACTGCTGGCCATTAAAATTGCTACACCATGAAGAAAAGCAGATGATAAACGGGTATTCATTGGACAAATATATTATATTAGAACTGACATGTGATTACATTTTCACGCAATTTGGGTGCATAGATCCTGAGAAATCAGAAAGCAGAGCAACCACCTCTGGCCGTAATAACGGCCTTGATACGCCTGGGCATTGAGTCAAACAGAGCTTGGATGGCGTTTACAGGTACAGCTGCCCATGCAGCTTCAACACGATACCACAGTTCATCAAGAGTAGTTCAAATGGCTCTGAGCACTATGGGACCCAACTGCTGTGGTTATAAGTCCCCTAGAACTTAGAACAACTTAAATCTAACTAACCTAAGGACATCACACACATCCATGCCCGAGGCAGGATTCGAATCTGCGACCGTAGCGGTCGTGCGGTTCCAGACTGTAGCGCCTTTAACCGCTCGGCCACTCCGGCCCGCATCAAGAGTAGTGACTCGCATATTGTGATGAGCCAGTTGCTAGGCCACCATAGACCAGACGTTTTCAGTTGGTGAGAGATCTGGAGAATGTGCTGGCCAGGGCAGCAGTCGAACATTTTCTGTGTCCAGAAAGGTCCGTACAGGACCTGCAACATTCGGTCGTGCATTATCCCGCGGAAATGTAGGGTTTCGCAGGGATCGAATGAAGGGTAGAGCCATGAGTCGTAACACATCTGAAATGTAACGTCCACTGTTCAAAGTGCCGTCAATGCGAAGAAGAGGTGACTGAGACGTGTAACCAATGGCACACCATACCATCACACCGGGCGACACGCCAGTACGGCGATGACGAATACACGCTTCCAATGTGCGTTCACCGCGACGTCGCCAAACACGGAAGCGACCATCATGATGCTGTAAACAGAACCTGGATTCATTCGAAAAAATGACGTCTTGCCATTCGTGCACCCAGGTTCGTCGTTGAGTACACTATCGCAGGCGCTCATGTTTGTGATGCAGCGTAAAGGGTAACCGCCGCCATGGTCTCCGAGCTGATAGTCCATGCTGCTGCAAACGTCGTCGAACTGTTCGTGCAGACGGTTGTTGTCTTGTAAACGTCCCCATCTGTTGACTCAGGGATCGAGACGTGGCTGCACGATCCGTTACAGCCATGCGGATAAGATGCCTGTCATCTCGACTGCTAGTGATACGAGGCCGTCGGGATCCAGCACGGCGCTCCGTATTATCCTCCTGAACACACCGATTCCGTATTCTGCTAACAGTCATTGGATCTCGACCAACGCGAGTAGCAATGTCACGATACGATAGGCTACAATCCGACCTTTATCAAAGTCGGAAACGAGATGGTATGCATTTCTCCTCCTTACACGAGGCATCACAACTACGTTTCACCAGGCAACGCCGGTCAACTGCTGTTTGTGTATGAGAAATCGGTTGGAAACTTTCCTCATGTCAGCACGTTGTAGGTGTCGCCACCGGCGCCAACCTTGTGTGAATGCTCTGAATAGCTGATCATTTGCATATCACAGTATCTTCTTCCTGTCGGTCAAACTTCGCGTCTGTAGCACGTCATCTTCGTGGTGTAACAATTTTAATGGCCAGTAGTGTACATGGAATGAGGCATGAAGCAGAATTCTTGACAAAATATGAGACAAGACAAGGGTACATGAGACACTGTACAGTGTAAGATTAGAGATGACATTTGTGACAAGGTGAACTAAAATTGTAGATTAGATGTTTGATTTGATGAGACGTTTCACAAAACAAGACATGAGGCGGAAGGTGAGATTTGAAACAAGGCAAAACACCAGACGTGGGATGAGACACTAGATAAGACTAGATCATACTCTAGAGAAGACGTGAGACCAGATATGCGACGCGACAACAGTCGACACCTACTTGAAAAAATAAGACATGTTGAATGAATCTCTCTCCTTCCTTGTGCCTGTGTCCCGCACTCCGCAACGTCGGCACGGTTATCGTCTGATTTGGCAAGGTTAACTGAAGGCGTGGCCGGATGCCCTTCCTGTCGCCACCCCGGTGGATGAGATGAAGATGAAGACAACACAACACGATGACGAGGACAACAGAACACCCAGTCCCTGAGCGGAGATCAGTCCCGACCCAGCCAGGAATCGAATCCGAGCCCCTTGGCGCGGTATTCCGTCGCGCTAATAACTTTTTTTTCCCCTTTTTTTTTACTTCACGTTGTTCGGTATTGTTCGTTGCGTTTGGTCATGGTGATCGTCACATGACATCGATTCCATTTGATCGTTGATTACTTTACTCAGTTTTTTTTTATTGCAGTGGTCAGCCAGTCCTCTGACCGAACATGCTGAGCTACCGTGCCGGCTAAAAATGGCTCTAAGCACTATGGGACTTAACATCTGAGATCATTAGTCCCCTCGACTTAGAACTACTTAAACCTAACTAACCAAAAGACATCACACACATCCATGCCTGAGGCAGGATTTGAACCTGCAACCATAGCAGCAACGCGATTCTGGACTGAAGCGCCTAGAACCGCTCGGTCACAACGGTCGGCTTTCGTTATTCTTCATTGCATTTGTTCGGGGCGGACGTTCCATTGGCACCTGTTCAAGTTCATTGTTGATCCGTTCACTCAGTTTCTTTATTACAGAGGGCAGCTAACCCTCTGACCAAACACAATGAGTTACCATGCTGGCAGCCACTCAGCAATCAGGGCAGACACATGTTGAATTAATGATTACATGATATTAAACAAGACATAATGTGATATGACACAAGGGGAAAAAGGATAGGTATACAAGGTGAGACACCTGACAAGAAACAAGACGAGACAACGGAGCCAGTATAAGATGAAATGAGTTGTAATTAGAAACAAGATGAGGCACAAAATAAACTGAGACACGTTCAAATTTCTCTCCATTTCATTTGAAAGTTCAAATTTTAACTCCATATTACATCTATATTTCACAGATTGTTTAACGTTTCAAAATCATATGAAAAACTCACAAAACTGAAACCGCGTAAAGCTACGTCATAATATCTTATGCTTTCTTTCAAAATCTTTAAAAAGCCTCTAAGAGCTCACATGAAAAAACAGGAACTAATAATACACCAATTTACCAAAATCCTGAACGTACTGTCATGTTGTAACCACACTCAAGTCAATATCCAAAAGAAATGTCGTCAATGAAACACAACATTAGCATGTTTATTGTGAATACCAACGTACAGCCAGAATGGAACTGAAGTCCAGGATGGAAGGTGTTGCTGTTAATACAAACATAGAATATTCCAGAATGTACAAGCATAACAAACATAGGATATGTTGACAATCTTCCAGAAATAACTGCTGGTGACTCGGCTTGAACTGGTGACCAGCAGCATGCTAGCCAGCGATGATGGCTACTGCACCACACTGCATGCACACACCTCATGACATTGCTCCATCTCATGGGGAAACAGGACCTGCTGTTTCGGAAGTTATCACTGGAACTGACTGCAGCATGCTTGATCTAGATCTTGTTGGTGGCCCCCTGTATGGCAGTACTGACAGATCCTCATACTCTGGTTTTGCTGTTATATCCTCTTCACCATGATTAACCCCTACTATTGAAGTTTCACTATCATCGATTGGGTCTTTGCTTTCCTTGAACAAGAATATCCCATCTGATTTGCCTCTAAGCACTGTAGAAGTGTTTCGATTGTAGGGTATGATCAATGTGTCTGCACTTTTATATACTGTCCGAAGGGTCATAATTCTCGACTTCATATGAGGCATCCGACAAGCGACGAAGGCTGCAGTATGGCCCAAAGTAATGCTTTAGTAACTTTTCTGATAGTCTCACTTTGTGTACAGGCATAAAAATCAATACCAAGCCTCCCGGATTATATCTAACTGGCCAGTGCTTGGTTTTATAGCAATTTTGGTCTTTCTCCTGGGTGCCGATG
The DNA here is from genome assembly GCF_023864345.2 of Schistocerca serialis cubense. NCBI lineage: Eukaryota > Metazoa > Arthropoda > Insecta > Orthoptera > Acrididae > Schistocerca > Schistocerca serialis. The sequence goes on along the minus strand of NC_064638.1, from coordinate 1,123,488,434 downwards.
GTCTATATGGAAGCAAGCTGTGTTGCTTCTTTGAATGTGGTCATGAGGTGTTTCATGTAGTCATCCTGAGGATCAGCTGGTTCAAATAGGATCAGTGTATCCATCGTCATTTCAGTCTTATGATAGTGGTGCAAGAGAAGCAATGTGAATCCTGCAGCATCTTGAAACTTCCTGGCAGATTAAAACTGTGTGCCGGACCGAGACTCGAACTCGGGACCTTTGCCTTTCGCGGGAAAGTGCTCTACCAACTGGGCTACCCAAGCACGACTCACGCCCCGTCCTCACAGCTTTACTTCTGCCAGTACCTCGTTTCCCACCTTCCAAACGTACAGAAGCTCTCCTGCGAACCAGGAGGTCGGCTGCGGTACAGCATTGTTGCCGCGCGTCGGCCACTGCTGCGGCTGACAGTTTCTATTCATATTCGGCAAGGGGCCTTGTGATGATGAATTGTAATTCGCTCGTGCGTTGAAATTACCCCTGTTGTTTTGAAAATTTCTTTTAAGTCGTTTGTTTTCTCCGTTCCCGTTACCTTACACATTACCTCTGGGTATGTAATTTTGCTGTTGTATGTACCAACCTTGCTGTGTGTTTCAATCACGTTTTACTGTCTGATATATAAAACTATATTGTTGTCGTGCCTAATTTTCTATTGCTCTATGGGGTACAGGTCTTTCCTCATAGATCAAGTCGATAGAATCAAGCACTGACAGAAAATATTCAGTGTCGTGCTCTGGCGTTGTGATTAATTTTTCTCTAATGTGTGATGGTAAACGACTTTTCAAAATTTTTAACACGTCTACCTGTGATATTTTGTTCGTCCAGTAGCGTGTCTTGTTCATTTTTTTTTCAAAGTATCCACATAGACTAACGTATTTGCCATAGAATGGTGCAGGGTTGGGAACCTCGCGTCTGAGTCTTTCTTGCACTGCCTCAGACCAGTATTTGTCGAGGAAAGCTCGTTCAAATTGGATATAAGTGGTGCAACGTTCGGCCACTTCAGTTGCCCATAAAAGCACATCACCTTGCGCGTATCCCAGGACCAATCTGATTTTCTGTGCTTCCGTCCAGTTGCGTGGAAATACATGACGAAAAGCACTGATAAAAACTACTGGATTCATTCTTTTACCTTCGATAGTGAATGTAGGAAACTGTCGATGTCTCAGCAAACCTACGTCTGCAAAAATAGTTGATAGACACATGGTATTTTCGGTTGTATTTATGTTGGTCGTATTGATGTTGTTACTGTAGTTACCTGGAATTCCGGCTGGTAATTGTTCAAGTATTAGAGTTGTGAGTATGTTTACATTTTGCATTCTACAACTGTCACTGGTACCTGCTGTGGGACTCGTGACAATTTGTGGATAAATACCGACAGGCTGTGGTTTGTTCACTGTAGCCTGTGTATAATTTACATACATATTTCGAGATCCGGTGATATTTTCGTCTAGAAGATTGCGGATCCTATCTTCCGCGGCTTGTAGGTAAATGTTTACCTCGTTCACGATATCATTTTCTTTTTTCTGAATAGTCTTTTCCACTACATCTGTGTATAACTTACAATCGGTTACTAACTTCTGTGCAATGGTACTACCCTCATCTAGCGTACCTGTTTTAGCTTGACTAATGAGATCACTTAGATTTTCATTGATCCTGTCTCTCTCCTTCTCAGAACATGCTGAGTCAGTTTCTAATGTTGCTACCCTTAAAGTAAGTTCTTCTGCAGCTAGAGGTACACTTTCATAGTCTTTATTTAGTTTGTTAACGACAGTGGTTACCTTTTTTACTGTCGAAACCAACTGCTTTTGTGTGGCTTCGATGTTTGTGTTTGCGTCTGTGATTTTCTTTATCTGTTGTTCTATTAGATCGTGATGGTCATTAAAAGAATCTACCTTCTGTTTTAACTCCGTAATGTTACTGTTAACTTCATAAAATACTTCACACGTTACCTGTTTTTACATATCATTCAATTTTTCGTCGATTTCAGTGCGAAAATTTTTGGCTAAGTCATCGAATTTCTGTGAGACCGTGTCTTGCAAATCCTTGAATACTTGCTTCATCATATTTAGATCTTGTGTAACAATGTTTTGTTGCTGTTTTACCGTGTTCATATCTTGTGTGACGGTGTTCAGATTCTGTGTCAAATTATCAATTTTGGTATTCATATCTTGTTTCATATCACTGAAATTGGTGTTCATATTGTGTTTCATATCATCAAATTTCACGTTTGTTAGAAATAACTGCCATAGTATAGCTTCAGTTGTACTACTATGGTTGCCGTCAGCTGTACTTTCTAAGTTAATATTTATCTTGTGAACAAGTGTTGTTTGTAACGTGTTGTCAAAATTCATATTGAAATCGCTCTCCAATGTTTTCATTCATGAGCGGTATGTCGCTCTGGGAGATGCGTGACGTTGTCAGTTGTAAACACTGTGTCGTCAAGGTTATTCTGCTGTGGAGCGTCGCTATCATTTGTCACACCTGCGACACTCATCTCTGATCTACTTAAACTTTCTGCAGTAGGCATGCATGGCACCTGAACTTCAATTGTTCGATCACGCAATTCTTCGCCATCTTGGCTGATTCCATTTTCGCTTTCGCTATCAACAATGGGCATATATTTTTCGGCCATGTTATATGAATAAGCAAAAAATTAAATTTTCATAAAAATGTTAAAATTTCATCCGCTAATTATTACACTTGATAAGTATAATCCACGTAATGTCAAAGCCTTTTTTACGTCTATTATGATGTGCAAACTATTGTGTCACAATTCTATATGTTTTTCTGACAATATGTATCACACTGAAAAATTCCTGTAAACTTCTCGCAAATAAAATTCAGGGAAAGGAATAATGAGGAAAAGGTTTCTGTCTACATCAAAAGAGGCTCTACCAAGCGCAACCATGCAAGCAACCTGCGTAGCCGTCCTCCCTTTGCTGCGTCGAACGAAACAGCTTATTACGGAAAATTTTGCGTGACCTGGGTCCAAATCTTCTTCCTTTCAAAAATTTTTTCCTCAATATTTGTCTTTTTGCAATACTTGTTCCCCGTCGTGATTGATGCTAACAAAAAATACAGACAATTAGTTTTTATGACCAATAACAATGTCATAGAATTTTCTTACAAGAACAATAATTAACAAGCCTTACTTACAAACGGTGTCTATAAATCCTATCGCACAGGTCGACAGTTGTGTTGAATAAAAAAAATAAAATAAAATATTATCACTAAATATTACTAAATATGCATATGAAAACACTCTTTAAACTGATACAACACGATTGCGCTTCTAGAAATGTTCCGCAAGACATCGGACTTCGATTCTTACTTCTTCAACTGTAGCTGCAGGCGGCGGACTCCGGGAACATCATCGCTTGTCGTAATCAAGAAAATCTTCCTTATATGTACCTTCACCTACTTCAATAAATAAAAAATACTTGATACTGTTTTTCCATATAATATTATTAACGCACACTTGTGATACATAGAGCTCGCAATACTTCATATCTAAAATCACACGTCTTCATCATCCTTCTACCTACGAGAGAGACTGTAAGAGTGAAGAAAACAAAACAAAAAAAACTGTACAGTAGTTGAATGCTTTTTCCTGTCATTTGTCTGCGCCTTACCGCGCATTCATAATTAACGTCTTTGCTAACTCTCTGGCTGCTCGGTGTTTCATTTGTTGTTTTTTAATAAATCTTTATTTCATAGCATCCTGAGGGCCTTTCATCATGTACCTACACACTCTCCAAAAGGTCCATTCCAATTGGTACCAAGTGCCCAGAAATAAAATCAGCTCGTGCTTCCATTGTTTACATTCATTACAGTCGCTCCACCCCATTGGAGCATAGTCGCTCATATACTATGTTGCCTGTATTAACAGCAATTCTCCGTTGGACTGTTCCTCACTTCTCAAGGTTTCTGTGATTTTCAGCAGTGATGGATCTTCCCTGTGTTCAGCAACAGTGTCATTTAAAGGAGCAGTGACTGAGATTACATCCAGGCTACTGTGTTGTGTCAAAGGCGTCCTTGAAAGGCAGTCGGCATCCTTGTGTTTATGTCCACTTTAGTACACCAATCTGACATCATCTTCTGGAAGCCTCAGTACTCATTTGACCAGTTGATCCTACGAATCCCTCAGGCTGGTCAGTCAGCATAGAGAAATGTGATCTGTGACAATGGGAAGCGGTTTGCCAGTAAATATGGTCAAAATTTGTAGATGGCCCAAACTACTGCAAGGCACTCTTTCTCAGTTGTAGAATGGTTCGTCTTGGACTTGAAATATATTCTGGAAGCCAGAGCCTGTTCGAAAACATTTTTCACACTGTAAGGGGTCCATAGCCCCGTACTATAACATTACACTTGGCACAGGTCGATAGGGCGAACAATCGATTGTGACGTGTTGAGAGGGCGAGTGTCGAGATGCGCCAGTGTGGTTGGCGGGAATGGTGTGTGTATGTGAAGGCTATTGTTGAAATACAGGGTCTTTAACCGAGAAGGGTGTTACCATCGCCGTGGTTAGACCCCTACGTAATACGAGGGCGGTTCAGAAAGTAACCTCTGATTGGTCACAGTGGGGGTTGTGGGGGGAGTAGCGACGCCATCTGTGCGTTCACGCACTCAACAGGTCAGTCGGCATCAAGCCGTGGTCGAGTGAACGTCGTACCTGCGCTAGTTTAGTTTTTGTGGCAGTTTGAAATGTGTGCTGCAATAGAAAACCCCGCCAAATGTGGCCTCTGCATTAGACTTTCTGTCACGTTATGAGGACGAAGGAGAACCATTGTCAAACAGAATCGTGACCGGTGACGAAACCTGGATTAAGTACGTGAACCCTGAGACAAAAGAACAATCAAAGATGTGGGCACATTCAAATTCGCCTACCAAACCAAGAAAAGCCTCGCAAGATTTTTCTGCCAGAAAACTGATGGCAACGGTGTTTTGGGATGCCAAAGGGGTGTTGTTGGTTGAATTCATGGAACGTGGTACGACCATTAATCAAGACGTGTACTGTGAAACAATAAAAAAGTTACGACGGGCTATACAGAACAAACGCCGTGGTATGCTGACTTCCGGTATCGTTTTTTTGCACGATAACGCCCGTCCTCAATCTGCTCGCAGAACAACGGCCCTTCTTGAGTCCTTCAAGTGGGACGTTATCAACCATCCACCTTACAGACCAGACCTGGCGCCAAGTGATTATCACCTCTTCATGCATTTGAAGAAATGGCTCGGGTCACAGCGGTTTGATGACGACGAAGAGCTCAAAGATGCGGTCACAGGCTGGCTCCAGGCACAAGCGGGTGATTTTTATGCAGAAGGAATTTCAAAGCTTGTGAAGAGATACGATAAGTGCCTCAATCGGTATGGAGACTATGTAGAAAAATAGTGCAAAGATGTAGTTGTAAGATGTATATATTAAAATATTTTTATTTAACTTGGTGTATTTTTTTAAATCAACCGGAGGTTACTTTCTGAACGGTCCTCGTAGATTAACACCGGGAAAGTGAAGTATCATTATGAAAGTGATCAGTGACGTTACCAGTGCCGATATGGAGTTCAGCGTCTACCGCGCCGGCCTAGCCTTGGATTGCAGTGTTGGATGCAGTGATGGATTAGCGTGTGACGATAATGGAAAATGAAGAAAGCCTGTGCTGAGATTAGCTGTAATTAGATATGTATGACGAAGGCAGTGGCTATCTCCTTTTTGTGTTTTGAGAAGAATATAAGTTCATAATTAGTAAACTGTGTTGGTGTTCCTTATTACCAGACATTCAGTATTATAGTATTGAACAGGACGAACTGGAAAGTAACAACTTCTGTAGCAGTCAATTCCGATTACCAGCCCCATTAGGTTCACGGTCATGTTAATAATAAATATTGGGCTGCTATTCGATCAGATCAGGTCGGGACAAAATTGGAGGTGTTACAACACAAATGACTCATCATTCAACATCCCCATTGCCCCCTTTCCCCTCATACACTTCCACTTGTGTTAGTTTTCGTTACTACTTGTGTTACACACTGTAAACAATTTCACACCTAGGTGCTCCTGTCACCCCTCTTAGGTTGGTGCCTCAAGTGGGCCCTGTATAGAAATCTTACAGATGTGGTGCCTCTCGCGCCCCTCCCAGCTTGGTACCCAAGCAGTGCTTTGTGTCAGCTAGGCCTTAAACTGATCCTTCTGGAAGCATAAGCATTCGCTTTAATAACTTTTCTGATGTCTTAATCACACTTTTCTCATTACTTTCAAAATCATCTTACACATTTCAACATCCTATCATTTTCAAAGGCAATAAAATACAACACGAAACTGGTATAAGAAGATATGAAAATATGTTGCATTTCACCATTGATTAGAGACAGTATAATGAGTAGAACATGGCTTTCTAGCTTACAAGTGTCAATCATATAAAATTATCCAACAACGAAAACAGTCAATTATTGACAAAATTATTTAATTGGATGGATAAAAAGCTACTCATGAAGCGGCGGCAGAACACACACATAAAAGAATGTTGTAATTGGCAAGCTTTCGGAGACACTAGCTTCTTCTTGAGGCAGGAAGGTTGAGGGCAAAGGAAGAAGGTGAAGGGAAGAGTCTTTCCTTCTCATCCCGAACAGTAAGTCTCCGACTCGCGGTTCTGGGTGACTTTCCTGAAATCCCTGTTCCTAGAACTCTTCAGTCCTTTTCCTTCACCCTCTTCCTTCCCCTTTAACCCTTCTGCCTGAAGAAGGAGCTAATGTCTCCGAAAGCTTGCCAATCACAACATTCTTTTATGTGTGTGTTCTGCCGCTGCTTGGTGAGTAGATTGCATATAAAATTATTCAATAGATACATTATTTCTTGACATTCTCAATCACAAGTGAAAGCTGCTAGCATCTGCATTTGTTTGCTTACAACTGCATTTTCATCGTTACATCGTATAATACAATTTCATCATTAAACAGTTCATGGAAAATGATATTACAATATTTTACAAAAGGCATTTCTTTACAATATAATGTGTAACAGATCTTTTGAGCGCTCAAAAATAATACATTGGAAGAGTATACTGACTGGCGCTAGAGTATACAGGGTGGTCCATTGATCGTGACTGGGCCAAATATCTCACGAAATAAGCGTCAAACGAAAAAACTACGAAGAACGAAACTTGTCTAGCTTGAAGGGGGAAACCAGATGGCGCTATGGTTGGCCCGCTAGATAGCGCTGCCATAGGTCAAACGGATATCAACTGCGTTTTTTTAAAATAGGAACTCCCATTTTTTATTACATATTCGTGTAGTACGTAAAGAAATGTGAATGTTTTAGTTGGACCACTTTTTTCGCTTTGTGATAGATGGCACTGTAATAGTCACAAACATATGGCTTACAATTTTAGACGAACAGTTGGTAACAGGTGGGTTTTTAAAATTAAAATACAGAACATAGGTACGTTTGGACATTCTATTTCGGCTGTTCCAATATGATACTTGGACCTTCGTGAACTTATCATTTCTGAGAACGCATGCTGTTACAGCGTGATTACCTGTAAATACCACATCAATGCAATAAATGCTCGAAATGATGTCCGGCAACCTCAATGCATTTGGCAATACGTGTTACGACATTCCTCTCAACAGCGAGTAGTTCGCCTACCGTAATGTTTGCACATGCATTGACAATGCGCTGGCCGGCCGCGGTGGCCGTGCGGTTCTAGGCGCTTCAGTCCGGAACCGCGGGACTGCTACGGTCGCAGGTTCGAATCCTCCCTCGGGCATGGATGTGTGTGATGTCCTTAGGTTAGTTAGGTTTAAGTAGTTCTAAGTTCTGGGGGGACTGATGACCTAAGATTTTTTAACAATGCGCTGACGCATGTTGTCAGGCGTTGTCGGTGGATCACGATAGCAAATATCCTTCAACTTTCCCCACAGAAAGAAATCCGGGGACCTTAGATCCGGTGAACATTCGGGACATGGTATGCTGCTTCGACGACCAGTCCACCTGTCATGAAATATGCTATTCAATACCGCTTCAACCGCACGAGAGCTATGTGTCTGACATCATCATGTTGGAAGTACATCGTCATTCTGTCATGCCGTGAAACATCTTGTATTAACATCGGTAGAACATTACGTAGGAGCCGCGCGGGATTAGCCGAACAGTCCACGGCGCTGCAGTCATGGACTGTGCGGCTGGTCCCAGCGGAGGTTCGAGTCCTCCCTCGGGCATGGGTGTGTGTGTTTGTCCCTCAGGTTAATTTAGTTTAAGTAGTGTGTAAACTTAGTGACTGATGACCTTAGCAGTTAAGTCCCATAGGATTTCACACACATTTTGAACATTACGTAGGAAATCAGCTTACATTGCACCTAGATTGCCATCGATAAAATAGGGGCCAATTATCCTTCCTCCCATATGCTGCACCATACATTAACGCGCCAAGGTTGCTGATGTTCCACTTGTCACAGCCATCGTGGATTTTCCGTTGCCCAATAGTGCATATTATGCCGGTTTACGTTATCGCTGTTGGTGAATGACACTTCGTCGCTAAATAGAATGAGTGCAAAAAATCTGTCATCGTCCCGTAATTTCTCTTGTACCCAGTGGCAGAACTGTACATGCAATTCCTGGTGCATAGAAATATGGTACGGGTGCAATCGATGTTGATGCAGCATTCTCTACTCCGACGTTTTTGAGATTCCCGATTCTCGCGCAGTTTGTCTGCTACTGATGTGTGGATTAGCCGCGACAGCAGCTAAAACACCTACTTGGGCATCATCATTTGTTGCAGGTCGTGGCTGAACACTTCCTGTTTCCTTAAATAACGTAACTATCCGGCGAACGGTCCGGACACTTCGATGATGTCGTCCAGGATACCGAGCAGCATACATAGCACACGCCCATTGGGCATTTTGATCACAATAGCTATACATCAACACAATATCGACCTTTTCTGCAATTGGTAAACGGTCCATTTTAACACGGGTAATGTATCGCACAGCAAATACCGTCCGCACTGGCGGAATGTTACGTGATACCACGTACTTATACGTTTGTGACTATTACAGCGCCATCTATCACAAAGCGAAAAAAGTGGTCCAACTAAAATATTCATACTTCCTTACGTACTACACGAATATGTAATAAAAATGGGGGTTCCTATTTTAAAAAACGCAGTTGATATCCGTTTGACCTATGGCAGCGCCATCAAGCGGGCCAAGCATAGCGCTATCTGGTTTCCCCCTTCAAGCTAGACAAGTTTCATTCTTTGTAGTTTTTTCGTTTGACGCTTATTTCGTGAGATATTTGGCCCAGTCACGATCAATGGACCACCCTGTATAAGACCAATTGTCTATTAACGAACATTTTTTTTTAATAATAGACAATGTACTATGCTTTAATAACAGACAAGGTACTATGTCTCTAATCAGTGGTCAAATATAAGATATTTTCATGTCTTCTGATACCAGTTTTGTGTTGTAGTTTACAGGCTTTGAAAATGGCAGAAAGTCGAAATGCATAAAGTGATTTTGGAAATAATAAGAAAATTGTGGTCACGACAACACAAAAGTTACTAAAGTTCGTTCAAATTGCCACTTTGTCTGATAGCATTTTCATGCAAATTGCAGATAAGCAGTCACCTTCTCAGCACATTACTGGATTTGTAATAGTACTGCACCTTCCCATAACTGCTAGTGTCAGTGTGAAATTCTGTCTCAGCATTCTCAACATAAAATGCTAGGACTGGAGAAGATGTTAGTACCTCCCCAATGACAAGAAAGGATCTATCTTTCTTACATCTTTTTGTATGAAAATCTGTCGTCTCCCTGCAATAATTCATGCAAGGAATGTGTCTTCATATGGAAGCCCTTTATGAATCACTGGTAGTACAAGCACGTTCCGAGAAAACTCCTCACATGACGAATGTACCGAGGAGTGAGAAAATCTGTGAGGTCATTGATGTAAAAGGATAATATTACAAACGAGTCTTGGAACCAGCAGAAGAGCAGCATGATGAAACCAAGGCAATGCCGAATCAGTCGCAGCTGGTGAAGGGGTCAGTGATTTCACAACACTGTGGTGGTGACAGATGACCTTGGCACCAATGTACAGCAAAGCCTGTAGAAGTATTGGAACCCAGTTATGACAGCCGCGAGGTCACCGACACGTTCCAGAAAGTTCAGCACAGTACATTAGTTGCGGTAAACAACAGAAATCAGCAAGAAGAAGCAGTATTTAAAGACGCTTGAACCAGCCCATCATTGTTCAACAACTGGGCAGTGATGTGACGTCAAGCCTAGGCTACTCCACACACACCAATGAAACAGATGCTTCTGTGTCAGCCGGGACACAAACCGAAGCCTGCAGGCTAAGCCTCTGTGTCCCAGCGGCAGCACTGCACATGGCCACCATCCCAAGAATATGACGAGGAGGTTCGAGCCATCCCTGCCCTCACTGGGACACCAACAGAAGATCTCTATGCTGGAATTGCGATGCAGGCTGAATGAAGAAGTCATTGCAGCGAGTATCAAGCCATCTTCAGCTGCCCATCATCCTCCTTCAGCAATGTATTCTAGCCCTCATTAAGCTGTCTGGGCCATCCTGTTACAATTAGTGTCAGGATGGCAGCTGTAGACGAACGTAAAAAAGAAGATGGGCTGCCAGAAGAGAGAAGCCAGAACCTTGGACCATGTGCAGCATGAACGTCCTAAGAAACAATAAGAGTAAGTGCAGAATTCAAAGTTTTGTTTGAGCCAGTGTGGCTGGTTTCCTATGCTTCCTTCGGCCTTTCATTGTTTGGGTACATTGATACTTGGGTTGGAACGAAGTAGGTAATACAGAAGAGCAAGTTTGGGCCCAGGATGCTATTCAGCTGTAAATAAATCAAGTAGCTGAGTTACAGGCAGAATTAGGGCAACTAAAGGAGGAAAGGAGGGGACGAATGCTTCCTAGTACACCTATCCGGATACCAACATCGCCACGTTGCTTGCACCATTTTCGGGTATAACAAGGGAGGATATCCTTCTATTTTTCCATAATTTGGACGCGGTCACTACGTTGCGAAATTGGAGTAATGAGCAATTGTTGAGTGAAGCCAAACTAAAACTAGAAGGGGACGCTAGAATATATTTAATGTGCCACGAAAAGTTAAGGGAAACATCATTTGATGTCTTCAGGCAAGGGCTGTTAGACAGACATAGGAGGAAAAATACATCTAGAGACTAAAACGAGCTACTTAACAATGTGTTCAAAGAAATGGGGAATGAGTAGAGAGTTTTGTAGACCGTATTCACAAAATTAGTGTCAATATATATGAACTCATGGCAGCTGACAATGCTAATTAAACCATCCTGCAGGAAGCTGAGCAGAGAGCAGTTGACGTGTTTCTTATGGGGTTTACAACCCGAAATGTCTCGAAAAGTTCAGATGGAATTTTCAGAGACTCTGAACGAAGCACTAGGAATAGCGTTGGCGCTAGCCAAAACTGATGTGGTCACCAAGCCTCAGAGAAAGGAGGTCATATTTAATATACATGTTAAATGTTTTAAATGTGGACGTACAGGGCATATGAGGTATGATTACAGGAATAACAGTGCTGGATATATGCGTGGAAAATGGGCTACCGAAGATGTGATAGCACAACAGCGACACGCCATAGAGAGACAAACGTTTTCCACACTATTTATTACTGACAAGGGAACCTCCCCATCGCACCCCCCTCAGATTTAGTTATAAGTTGGCACAGTGGACAGGCCTTGAAAAACTGAACACAGATCAATTGAGAAAACAGGAAGAAGTTGTGGGGAACTGTGAAAAAATAAGCAAAATATACAAACTAAGTATTCCATGAGCAAGATAGGCAATATCATGGGAAGTGAGAGCTCAGGGCCGCCGTGGTCCTGTGGTAGCGTGAGCAGCTGCAGAATGAGAGGTTCTTGGTTCTAGACTTCCCTGGAGTGAAAATTTTACTTTCTTTATTTTTGCATAGTTACTATCTGTCGGTTCGTTCATTGACGTCTCTGTTCACTGTAATAAGTTTAGTGTCTGTGTTTTGCGACCGCATCGCAAAACCGTGCGATTAGTAGACGAAAGGATGTGCCTCTCCAATGGGAACCGAAAACATTTTATCGCAAGGTCATAGGTCAACCGATTCCTCCACAGGAAAACACATATGATATATTCTAACGACACATGACAGGAATATGTTGTCGACCCACCTAACTTGTACACTTGGCGAATGGGTAAAAAGATTCTTCTACCTTGCCCGATTTAGGTTTTCTTGTGGATGTGATAATCACTCCCAAAAACGTGATGGAAACATAAGAGTTTGTTACATAAACTGAAAATAAAAAATTAAATTTTTCAGTCGATGGAAGATTTGAACCAAAGACCTCGTGTTCTGCAGCTGATCACGTTACCACGGGACCACGGCGCTCCTGAACTCATAACGTCCTTGATGTTGCCTATCTTACCCATGGACTACTCAGTTTGTATTTTTTGCTTATTTTTTCACAGTTCCACACAACTTCTTCCTGTTTCCTCAATTGATCTGTGTTCAGTTTTTCAAGGCCTATCCACTGTGCCAACTTATAACTAAACCTGAGGGGGGTGCGATGGGGAGGTTCCCTTGTGAGCATAATGTCCGCCACCGCAGCTGAGGTGATCGTTACAAGCATAATGACTCTCCTTGGCTCCCAGAGTAGCGATCTTCCTTTTCTCCAGTCAGAGATATTACACCACCGCAAAGCACGTGGGGTGGGGCTGCAGCAGGGCAGCGTCTGTCGGAAATGATGTAGACTGCTGTGTGGCGGTGGATTAGATTACATTAGATTTAGTTTTCATTCCATAGACCTGAAAATTAGATGATTCTCGCGGATTTGGAACAAGTCAGAGAGTATGACATAAAAACATAAAACACTTGAATATAGTGCTCACTACCCTGATCACTCGTCAGGAAATTGTCTAAATAGGTGAATACAATACAGTAAACTGGAACTGCTTATACAGGGTTATTACAAATGATTGAAGCGATTTCACAGCTCTACAATAACTTTATTATGTGAGATATTTTCACAATGCTTTGCACACACATACAAAAACTCAAAAAGTTTTTTCAAGCATTCACAAATGTTCGATATGTGCCCCTTTAGTGATTCGGCAGACGTCAAGCCGATAATCAAGTTCCTCCCACACTCCCCATCAATGAGTTTGAAAGCATCGTTGATGCGAGCTCGCAGTTCTGGCACGTCTCTTGGTAGAGGAGGTTTAAACACTGAATCTTTCACATAACCCTACAGAAAGAAATCGCACGGGGTTAAGTCGGGAGAGCGTGGAGGCCATGACATGAACTGCTGATCGTGATCTCCACCACGACCAATCCATCGGTTTTCCAATCTCCTGTTTAAGAAATGCCGAGCATCATGATGGAAGTGCGGTGGAGCACCATCCTGTTGAAAGATGAAGTCGGCGCTGTCGGTCTCCAGTTGTGGCATGCGCCAATTTTCCAGCATGTCCAGATACACGTGTCCTGTAACGTTTTTTTCACAGAAGAAAAAGGGGCCGTAAACTTTAAACCGTGAGGCATCCAGAAGCTTTAAACTGCGCATACCATCGCCTGCAGTTAGCTGTTGGTTGATCTTTGTTGAACTTCATCCTGAAGTGTCGTCGCACTGTTATGACTGACTGATGTGAGTGCATTTCAAGCACGACATACGCTTTCTCGGCTCCTGTCGCCATTTTGTCTCACTGCGCTCTCGAGCGCTCTGGCGGCAGAAACCTGAAGTGCGGTTTCAGCCGAACAAAACTTTATGAGTTTTTCTACGTATCTGTAGTGTGTCGTGACCATATGTCAATGAATGGAGCTACAGTGAATTTATGAAATCGCTTCAATCATTTGTAATAGCCCTGTATTTACGGAATTAATACACTGTCTGAATAAAACATAGTTATGCACTTTTAAGAAATTTATCATTTATCACACACAAAACATCTAACCTTTAATGCTGTGGCCAAGTGCTGTCAAAATTGAAATCTAACAGACTTTTTTACTTAAGCTGGTCAAACAGTCCCTGTTAAGATATTCATCTATAGTGCAGAAGGAGTTGCTTATCAAAAAGTCATTCAAATTCTGATTAAACTGTGCTTTATCTGAAACGAAGGTGGAAGACACATCATAGTCAGTAAGGTGCACTGGGGGCTTGCAGGAAATGCCCAAAGCGCAACGTTGGCAGGGCAACTAACAGGTTGGTGCCAGGAACAGTGACAGGTAAGGACATAGTCTTGGCTGCGCCTTTAACTGTGCAGGCTCGGCAGTGGTATTTGAAGAGGGAGGCATGTTGATGGAGTTTCCTTGCATTGTTGCGTCCATTGAAGGTGTTGTGGGGCCTGCAGAACAATCGATTACAGTGCTACACTACACCTCCCAATCAGTGCAGTTGGGCTGTGTTAGCAGCTGTGCTACATTTACAAGGAATTTTAGAACACAGAACGAGAGGTTATGTCATGATCGCATGGATAGGCGTGACATAAAATCGATAGAATACCGAAAAATGACGAGGGAATAGGTATAAATTGACCGAATATACATCGAAATGCGGGGAAATTGAGGAAGTACTTGCGTATCTTCTGGTTCGCGCCGAACAATTTGTACATGGGAACAAGTATGAGGCAGGGAATCAGGGAAGCAGTCAATTTTTCTCCGTCGAGGCAACATTATACTGTATGTCTAATGAGGCACCAGTGATACATGCGAGTTGACTAGTGTATTTGATGCTTTTCAGGAAGACAGAGAATCATCCGCCTATAAACTTACTTGCATCTGCGTAAAGGATAACAGAAAGTGGACGAGTGTTTATTTTTGTAAAATCTATATTGTTACTTGAATGTAAAAAAAACTAAATTTAAAGTGAGTGAAGTTTTTCAAGAAAGGAAAAGACAAATGAAGAAAGGACTTGAGAAGGAGACAGTCTGTCTCGAAACGTTCACTACAAAAAGAAAGTACATTTATTTTTCAAGAATATAATTTTTTGTGCGAATTAAATGACTGTTATTTTGATGAATGGATATACATAAGAAAATAGTCAAAATATAGGTAGGTGCTAAAACAGATATAGTTTGTTTTCCTGTGTAAGTCTCCTACATAGTGTCCACATGAGAATATTAGGAAAGACATTGGCGATTCTCCAGCGTGGCTTTCCGTTGACGAAACCACTGATTCTTGCGGTCAGTATATGGTGCACGTCATAGTTGGAAAACTCCCTGCTGACAAGGCTGGACGAGGACACCTCATACTGTGCGAAGAAGTCCTGAGCCAATAATAAAATAATAAAAAATGTGTAAAATTTGTAAAATCTTTTGATTTTCTTTCAGGCGTGCTGTGGAGAAGTGAAGATCAGAAACGTGGGGAGAACAAGGTTTCGGCCATTGTGACAGATAGTTCCGCATATATGCTGAAGGCCACAGAGTGTCTCTGGGTGTTCTACCCTAAAATTATTCACCTCACGTGTCTGGCTCATGGCATCCATCGAGTCGCTGAAGAGGTCAGAGCCACACTGCCAGAAGTCAACAGCCTTATATCTTCGGCAACGAAGGTTTTCACCAAGGCACCAAGTCGAGTGAGAGCTTTCAAGACTGCTCACCCTGACTGTCCTCTGCCACCTGAACCAGTCTTGACGAGGTGGGGAACGTGGATTACAGCTGCAAACTATTATGCAGACAACCACAGAAAAGTTGAAGCGGTATGGATGTGTATGTAGTTCTTGATAAATTGAATAAGCAAAGAAAACGAACACAACATAGAATTCCAATATTAAGCTTATTTCTCTGTACAGCAATTTTGAGCTTAAACCGACATTCTCTAGATTACTACTTTCTTGTTCCAGGTTCTAAAGGGTTTTGAAGATAGCAAAAATTTAGCCATACCAAAAGCCAAGGACGCTTTGAAGAATTTCAGCGTGTTACACAGCCTATCTTTCATCGGGGCGCACTTGGGTGGCCTTCCAGACCTAACTGACAAACTTGAGACTCGTAACATGGAAGTTACGAAGGCAGCGGGTCTCGACGAAGGACTCAGGACACAGACCAAGAATTGGCCAGGTCCGATCGGTGAGAGACTTAGAAAAAAGTGTGATGCAGTTCTCCATAGAAATCCTGGTTGGCCTACGATTCGGAAGATCGCTCAGTTACTGGAAGAAGAGAAACGCTCCGAGAATCTAGATGATTTCATGTCGTCTAATGTCGCTGCTCTTAAATTTTTACCTGTCGTGTCATGTGGTGTTGAACGATCATTTTCGACATAGAAAATGTTATTATCTGGCCACAGAAAAAATTTTCATTTAGAGAATATGGAAAAATGTTGGTAGTTCAAAAACTCTAATTTTTAGAATTTACCAAATTTATCATGTAAGTACCTATGTTACACTTCATTTTATTCTTTGAATTATAGGCATTATTGAAAATATTTGATGGTTATTCATTAATTTTCCCAAGTAAGATGCATATTTTAAAGAATTTATCCAAAAAATGAATAATTAAAGAATTTTATCTGCGTATTTAAAGACATATATTGGCAGTAAGAGCATATTTTAACTGCATATTTCGAGCAGTTTTGGCGCATATTTCTTGGGTTGCATATCGAGCCGAACACTAGTGATAATCATATTAATTTGTAGCCCAGAGTGTGTTGAACTAAATGCATTTTATCTGAAAGGCTTAGGACAATTCACTACTGAATAATTGTACAAAAATATAGATGCTTGCAAATACGAAAAAACGCATGCGGCCTGGAACGAATATGGCCGCCATTTCAAAATAATGAACAATAAATTTTTTTAAAAATATTTTTGTGACTAATAAACATTGGGAAATTCACCTAGCAAATATAAAATTTTTCTGAGATGGTCAAGCAACCGATTATTTTTTCCTTGGACCATTTGGTACAGATTGACCCTAATGGAAGAGGCACTGAGAGCAGGCCTGAATTTGAATATGGATAAGACAAAATACCTCTTAGTTCGCAGAGAAAATGATGACAGACCCCTGAAGATGGAGGACAAAGACTTTGAAAGAGTAAAAGACTTTAAATATCTCGGGGCTATACGCGATGAAAGGAAATAGGTAGAACAGGAAATTACTGAATGAATTCAAACAGGAAACATGTCAAGGTTTGCTCTGGGAAAGCTGTTAAAGTCCTGGCTTCTACTGAGATCCTCACGCACCAAGATCTAGAAGACAATAATACAACCTGTAGTCTTATATGGAGCAGAGACCTGGACCATCACCCAAAAGATGAAAAAAAAAATCCTGCGATTTGAGAATGGCATCCTCAGTCAGATTTTTGGGCCAGTAAAGGATGGAGATGAATGGAGGAAAAGAAAGAACTGTGAATTGCAGGAGCTATACAAGTCGATGGACTTCGTGGCACTGATCAAAGAAAGAAGACTGATGTGGTGTGGACACATAATGTGTCGAGAAGGCCAGGTCGTCAGGCAGGTAGTGGAGGAAGATATTAGAGACAAAAGACCACGGGGAAGACCACAACTCCGATGGATTGATCAGATCAGAGAGGATATAAGTACGCTGGGGCTATCTGAAGAATAATACATGGACTGAGGACGCTGGAGGAGGCTGATTGGTGAGGCCAAAGACAGACTGCGGTTTGTGTGACCAACGCAGTAAGTACAATACTGGACATTAAAATTGCTACACCAAGAAGAAATGCAGATGATAAACGGGTATTCATTGGACAAATACCCTACTGGCCATTAAAGTTGTTACACCACGAAGATGACGTGCTGCAGACGCGAAATTTAACCGATAGGAAGAAGATGCTGTGATATGTAAATGGGTAGCTTTTCAGAGCATTCACACAAGGTTGGCGCCGGTGGCGACACCTACAATGTGCTGACATGAGGAAAGTTTCCAACCGATTTCTCATACACAAACAGCAGTTGACCGGCGTTGCCTGGTGAAACTTTGTTGCGATGCCTCGTGTAAGGAAGAGAAATGCGTATCATCACGTTTCCGACTTTGTTAAAGGTCGGATTGTAGCCTATCGCGATTGCGGTTTATCGTATCGCGACATTGCTGCTCGCGTTGGTCGAGATCCGATGACTGTTAGCAGAATATGAAATCGTGGGTTCAGGAGGGTAATACGGACGCCGTGCTGGATCCCAACGGCCTCGTATCACTAGCAGTCGAGATGACAGGCATCTTATCCGCATGGCTGTAACGGATCGTGCAGCCACGTCTCGATCCCTGAGTCAACAGATGGGGACGTTCTGTTTACAGCATAATGATGGTCGCATCCGTGTTTGGCGACATCGCGGTGAACGCACATTGGAAGCGTGTATTCGTCATCGCCATACTGGCGTAGCAGCCGGCGTGATGGTATGGGGTGCCACTGGTTACACGTCTCGGTCACTTCTTGTTCGTATTGACGGAACTTTGAACAGTGGACGTTACATTTAAGATGTGTTACGACCCGTGGCTCTACCCTTCATTCGATCCCTGCGAAACCCTACATTTCAGGAGGATAATGCACGACCGCATGTTGCAGGTTCTGTACGGGCCTTTCTGGATACAGAAAATGTTCGACTGCTGCCCTGACCAGCACATTCTCCAGATCTCTCACCAATTGAAAACGTCTGGTCAATGGTTGCCGAGCGACTGGCTCGTCACAATACGCCATTCACTACTCTAGATGAACTGTGGTATCGTGTCGAAGCTGCATGGGCTGCTGTACCTGTACACGCCATCCAAGCTCCGTTTGACTCAATGTCCAGGCGTATCAAGGCCGTTATTACGGCCTGAGGTGGTTGTTCTGCATACTGATTTCTCAGGATCTATGCATCCAAATTGCGTGAAAATGTAATCACATGTCAGTTCTAGTATAATATATTTGTCCAATGACTACCCGTTTATCATCTGCATTTCCTCTTGGTGTAGCAAGTTTAATAGCCAGCAGTGTAGGTATTTTAATAGTTAAGTTTGTTGATTATGGAAAGTGCTTTTCTTAAGGCCCCTGGGCCAGTCTTTTTTAACATCCTTGAAGTTATCTACTGGGCTTTTTCTCTTTTAGAAACGTAATATATAAGGGTTTAGTCCAACATTGTTTAAGTGGGGTAATATTTATTTGAATTAGTAACTTAAACAGTAGCATGATAGTAGGCATAATCCATACTTCTGCTTTTCCAATGCTTCACTGTTTCATTGCCTGGATAGGCTGGCGACCGTTAGTACATGTTTTAAACCACTAAATGAACTTGGAGCTGAATTGCCCTAGCTTCAATATAATACTATTCATACTGCATTTTTTTCTAACTGCTGGGTAAGATCTCAGGAAAAGG
This sequence comes from Schistocerca serialis cubense, assembly GCF_023864345.2. NCBI lineage: Eukaryota > Metazoa > Arthropoda > Insecta > Orthoptera > Acrididae > Schistocerca > Schistocerca serialis. The sequence goes on along the minus strand of NC_064638.1, from coordinate 1,123,469,108 downwards.
ATTGAATAGTCTGATTTACTTCTCCATTGGGCACAACACACGATCAGAGCTAGTAAAAAGAGTAACTCTATAGATTAGCTTTTCCTATTAAGAGGACTATCCTCCCATCGTGTACTTTATTTAGAAACTAAACTAAATTTAGTAAGTGACATAGAGACAGGATTTTCTGTTATTTAGGTAAAAGCATTCTAAATTACAATAACAGTGCTATGGTTATACAGGATGGTTTTCCATGAAGGGCAACAAAATTGGGCGCAGAATAGCGTGGACGTATTGTTGTGCTGTAAGGATGTCATGACCTGCTGTGAAACGAAATGACACCCCAGACCATCCCTCCTGTCTGTCAGCCTGTATGGTGGGTGTCAATCAGGTTGGTATCTCACTGCTGTCTAGGGTATCACCAGATATGTCTTTGCTGAGCGTCGTGGTTCAGTTCAAAGCAGGACTCATCATTAAGGACAATTCTACTCCAGTCAATGAGATGCCATACTCTGATGACCAGCACAGACTTGTCTGAAGATGTGACAGACAGCAGTGGGACGCCAATCCGACGGTCACCCACCGTACGGCCTAAAAACCAGGAGTGATGGTTTGGGGTGCCATTTCAGTTCATAGAAGGAATCTTTGGTTGTCATCTGTGGCAACCTTGTAGCACAGTGGTACATCCACATCTACAGACCGTACGTTGTGTGGTGGAGGGTATCTTTTACCACAGCTAGTCGTTTCTTTTACTGTTCCACTTGCAGATAGAGTGGGCGAAAAACGACTACCTATATGCCTCCATATGAGCCCAAATTTCTCGTATCTTATCTTCATGGACCCTACATGAAATGTATGTTGGCGGCAGTAGGATCGTTCTGCAGTCTGCTTCTAATGCCGGTTCTCTAAAGTTTCTCAGTAGTGTTCTTCGAAAATGAATGTCTTCTTCCCTCCAGGGATTCCCTCTTGAACTCCCAAAGTATTTCCATAACACTTGCTTGTTGATCGAACCTACCAGTAAAATCATCTCGCAACTCACCTCTGAATTGCTTCGATGGGTTCTCTCAATCTGACCTGGTGCGGATGCCAAACACTCGAGCAGTAATGAAGAATAGGTCGCATTAGCGTGTGATCTACAGTGTCCTTTACAAATGAACCACAAGTTCGTAAAATTCTCCCAATAAACCGAAGTCGATCATTAGCCTTCCCTACCAAAATTCTCACATGCTCGTTCCATTTCATATTGCTTAGCAACGTTACACCCAGATATTTAAACGATGTGAGTGTGTCAAGTAGGACACTACTAATGCTGTATCAGAACATTATGGATTTGTTTTTCCTACTCATCCGCACTAACTCACATTTTTCTACATTAAGAGCCAACTGCCATTCATCACACCATCGACGATATTCTACGCCCCGTTTTTTTTTCTTTTTTTTCACGGCAAGCCATCCTGGGCACATTTCAGTGACATAAGGCCCACCCACATACGGTGAGGGCGTCTACTGCTTGCTTTCGTGTTTCGAAACCCCACACTGGCCAGCAGACTCACTGGATCTCTCCCCAATTGAGAAAGTTTAGAGCATTATTGGCAGAACCCTCCAACCAGGTTAGTACTTTGACGATCTAATAGCCAGTTGGATAGGATTTGGCACGGTATCCCACAATTTGTGAAGCACTTTCTGTAGAATAAATCTTCCAGTTTTTCTGAAATTGTAATCATTTGTTTATCTGTACATGCACGTCAAGCCTATCGATTTCCATACCATTTGGATAGTTCCTTTGTGGTGTGTCTTTTCTTTGTCTTAGAGTGCATTTGTGTTGGTAAATGTATTATGTAGCAGTGACAACATTAGTTGAAAGACAATATGCATACATACTGGCTGAAAACAGAAAAAATGAAAGTATAAAAAGAAGAATGAAGAAACAGATAATATTTAATAGTAAGGGCCATTTTATTCTACGTTCTAAATAAGACAACTATGAGCAGAGAGGAACATTTAGATTGAGTACTACCACCTTCTAAAAATATCGTTGGATTTATACACAATTTTGTCTTTTTCATGCTGGGACATGTCAGCAACATTGTCTTCTGTTGTCCACCATTCGTAATTGCTTAAAAGTTTGTGTGGTGGTTGGTTAGTTTCTAATGGTGCCCTAATTCTATTGTAGGCGTCACAGTTGAAGGTAATGTGGTCGGGCGTTCCCTTATGACTACGCAGTTATTCCTGTTGAAGCTCTAGAAGTACTCTGTATGTGGACTGTATCCTGTTAGGTAATATACCATGGTCTGTTTGGATATTATATGGCTAAGAGTTCTCGAAATACGGGAAAAGTTCATATACTCTTCGACCCATTTCTCTGTTGCCCCAGTTGTTCTGCTATTTACCCACTTTCGAGTTCAGGAGATGAGCTTCAGTTGTTAGCCTTTGGAGTAAGATTTGTTGTTCCTTTGTCAAATCGTCTTTGCAGAACCAATACAAGGTGGCATGACATTTTACCATCATGTTTACTAGGTAGTTTCTGGAGACCGCTAGTAAAGCTTTGGTTTTCTTGGGGTCAAAGGCCGCTGTAGATCTGAAGAGCACACCCCTCTGTGCACATCACCGGATTTGCTGGTTCTGCATTCACTGAAGTCTGTGCTCCCAGACACTGCAAACTTTATGATAAATATGAAAATAGCATTGTGATAGTTATCTTCTAACAGTTTGTGCCAGAGAAGTTCGATTGCCAAATTTCAAAAACTGACATGCACCCTTTACCAGTTCCCGATATTATTTTTTGTAGTTGGCTGACGATCCCACAATTCTACCCCTACAGTGATCAAATGAAGCTGTAGTATAAACACTGGGGACCTGTATGTCAGTCACTGTGACAAACAATGCAGGCCATCATAAATTGACTCGATCGCCTTGTTCAACGCATCTTCAGTACATTTCCTTTTCCTGAAGCCAAACTGCCACTGATTAAATCTGTTAATCTTACTTTCCGAATGTAAATATGTCACAGAGGAGCCTTCCCCGAACGTTTGCAAGATCAGCTATTTCAAAGGTACTTCTCATTGTACTGATCTGTAGAATTTTTAAGGCCATTATGAGGAGTGTGTTTGGATGTATCATTCGGGGCAGGGAGTGAGAGTTGGGACTTGAATTCAATTCGTGTATGGGCTTAGAAGTGGTCCCAATATACGTTGTGTAGATCCAGAGATTCCGATTTTTTTGTAGACTTCACATAATTCTGTAATATCTGTGTGCGGATTATTTGCCTTGAATATTAATGTATCTATTGCCTATGTTGTGTGGAAGGTGACTGACTGCTTCTTTTCTTGTCCTATCCTTCTTGTACATAGGAGGATGATGTATATAACTCTTTCGTCTTCTAATTTACTGAGTTTCACTTTTAATTAATAAATCTAAGTCGGATACACTTGTGGCAGTGTGCCATCTCTGACTGGAAAAGGAAGATCGCTGTCCCAGGACGCACAGTAAGTTAGTATGCTCCATACGCTTGTAGGCTAACGATTACACGAGTTATATATATTATACTCAGCAACAAGCAGGATGGAAATGGTATCTCTACAGTGTGTCACTGTTCTAATATCACACCACCGGTACCCCACTTTCCACAGTGGTGACCCCGAATTTCCGCCTCGCGCCGCGATTTTGCTGGTTAAGTAAAAAATCTGGCGCGTCGATTGCGCCCTCGAGAATGCTTTCGTTACACTCTCACTGTTTCTTCGGTAATAGCGACAACATCTCCCAACAGGTGGTCGTGAATTCCACGAACATTCTGTTGTGCAAAATCGCTAAATATCCGCTATGCTTGGACGATACTACAGTGCCGAACGACAAAGTGACAAAGCTTTCATGTTCGCCACATCTTCGGACGAAACTCGCATCGCCGTCGGTGTCAAACAGTGAATTATGCCACGAGTGTCGAATTTACAGAGTGATTTCACGATGAATATTCCAGGTTTGACACCGAGTGAATCTACTCCTGGAACTTCAGACAAAAGTGCTACAGGGAATCACAATAAGTAATGGCCGTCAACCACCGTAATAAACGTTGATCTAAATACCTTCGACGCGTGTTCCAGTGCAAGTGACAATGAGCGGTTTGATACTCGCATTAACGATTTGAGCCATACGGACGCCTGCCGCAGTGCCATTACTGTTGAACGGTAACTGCCCGCGCTATACCACTCTGTTTCTCTGTTTCGTCACACATCTGCCAGTCGGCTGCGGGATCAAGGCTTACATCATCTTTCGGCACCTCCATATTCCGATTTTCCAAATCCAGTTCCGACCGTTGTGACTCAACGCGAATTTCATTAGACAGACTATGATGTCACTCATACCCCAGCCGTGCGAGGCATCGCAACCGACTCGTTTCCAGTCCAGCACCGTGCTTTGCAGGTTCATCATCCGCACCCAGCACCAAAATCAACTATGGACTCCGAGACTGTGTTTCTCACGACCTGCCTCAGCAAGGTCAGATACCTATGCCTCCGGCTCGAATGATGTCACACCCGCGTTAGCAGCATCGCTTATGACTACAAGTCCGCACAAACCCCTTGAGACACTGCCTGTGGCACTGGATAATACATGGATCACACTTTCCTTCTTTACGATGCCACGACCTCATGTGCTCTCTCCCATACATTTTCTGCAGTCTCAGACATGTGACAATGGGAAAGTCGTACCTCCTGCGTCGGCCCCGAAACTTTACTCACATGCGCAGCCGTTTTTCGAACACCCACCCGAGTTCTATGCACATCGCTGCGTGGCACCGACGCCACCCACGCCACAACAGGAATCGCCTCGTCACCCACCTCCCAACATCGAGCCGCATTTCCTGCCCGTCTCGCGCACCGACACTCCAGCGCCTCCCACGTGTCCAGCGCCGTGCCACGCCCATCTCGCGATGCTTTACACTCAAACCACTGACGGCCATCATAGCGTCCACCACCATCCGAAACTACTGTTGTTTCGCGCGGATTCTCTCTCGATGTCGTTTGCCCTCAGGATTTGATGTCAGCCACTGGAGACGACGAGAAGCTTGCCACTCTTCTTAACCACCTCGGAGACAGTGTGGACCTTATTATCGACTTGCTTTTGGACGTTCCAGCTTCTCACAAATACCAAACTGCCACGACACTACTACTAGAACGACTAACATGCACGCCTCAGTAGCAGCTGCCGCTTGTCATCAATGAGACTACTTTAGGCAACAGCACGCCATCTTCGCTCTGGGCCACCTGCAGTTTTTAATTGACCCTGATCGCACGCTATGGATACTTTGTTTCCTAAAACTGCCAGAGAATATCCATACAACGGTGCCACCGCATGAGGAGGCACCTCTGGAGTTTATACTTCGACTCGCTTACAGAATGCAGGCACTATCACAGCACAGCATTGTAATCAGCAATCAACAGCGCTATACTTCAGTCGACGCCCAGAATGCCTGCACCGAAACAGATTTTGCATGCGCTTGGCTGAGCTGCCCCGACATTCCGCGCATCCGTAGACTGCTGGATGACAGCCAGATTGACCCTTACTGGGCTGTGCCTCCCGCGTCCATCACACCGAGCGCCTTTCACGGCTCCGGCGGACAACAATCGCCTACTGGAGATGGGTCGTTCGCGAACTAACGGGTCCAAAGAAACGGTTCACCAAGATGAACGGAAGAAGTGAGGAACGAATTCTAAGGAACGATCTTTCATAGTTCACCTCGGTCGCAGCTTATTACTTATAGTTCCCGGGAACGAGAAACGGTCGTTCCCGCAACGGCACGTTCAAATGGTTCAAATGGCTCTGAGCACTATGGGACTTAACTGCCGAGGCCATCAGTCCCCTAGAACTTAGAACTACTTAAACCTAACTAACCTAAGGACATCACACACATCCATGCCCGAGGCAGGATTCGAACCTGCGACCGTAGCGGTCGCGCGGTTCCAGACTGAAGCGCCTAGAACCGCTCGGCCGCACCGGCCGGAACGGCACGTCAATCGGTCTCGTTCTAGCCTCGGTCCCGTTCCCGTCCCTATCTCGGTCTCCCTCGGCCGGACTCGTCCTTCACGTGGCCACTCGTCGCAGTTCCACTGCCGACTGCCCCTAGTTAGTTCAGTATCGGGTTGTTCGTTTCGTTCGCTGCGCACGCCCGTTCTAGATCTGCTTGAAACCTTTCTTGAACTCTGGATTTCTTGTTTTTTCGTATACTGCTTAAAATATATTTTAAATATAGAATATAAAATATATTTTATAATTACGTAAATTATATACAAATTACGTTGCATGTAATACATACATCTTACCAGGTAACAAAAGGTCATATCAGTTTACTTCATTATTTCGATAAACAGCAGAAGACGTACTTATAAAAAGGCAAGTTTTTTTTGTTATTACACATGCAAAGGAAGTCGGCACGGCACACACGAGTGGCCATTTTCCGTCTTTTTTTTTTATCCAAGGTAGAACACCGTGTTCGTTGTTATGGAAGGCAGACCGACTTGTAACCCAATGAAGCCTGCACTCCATAATCGAGTGCCTGGTCTCATATTTTGTAAAGAGAATATGATAACTTCTACAGTATAATATCAGCGGCGCAGGGTACCGCACGAAAAATCGGCTCATTGTCGCCTATAGTCATCTGTTGTTGTTGTTTGCATTAGCTTACCTGTTATTTCTCTACTGCCTAAGCATTATTACACGTTTATGTATTCTGCTAATAGCGGTCAACAAATCGTGCGTAATTGGCGAACAGTCTGTACTCGGGGCCGGTTTTTCGTGCGCGACCTTATATTATTTCACTGCGATCAGCCACATAACGCTACAGTTCTCTAAGCGAGAGATTTTGCAGAATCACGGAAATTACTTCCGCAAGTGTGTGACAATTCTGTAATGAATAAAAACTCTGTACTCCAGGGGGGGAAGCAAGTGCCCCCTCTTGGCGCCTTCCACCCTTCAGTCACCTATGCTACTAATTTTAAATTTTTCATAAGAACCATATACCATACACAATTGAACAGTGAAGGAGTAAAAATGAACGGTTCCCAAAAAAGAGTGATCACCAGTGAAGTAGTTCCCAAGGCTGAATGAATTTGCCCATTTCTATCGCCTACCGCGGTAGCCAAGGTTGTGGCCCTCTCGAGCTGCCCACTGCCCTTAATGTGACTACAAACAAAAGCCATGCCGACCAAATGTATCGCCTTCTTCCACGGCCAACACACAGTAGTGCTAATGCTGGTTTACTCCAGATTTGGGCAGGAAGCATTGCGCTGCAGACGTAGGCGCATCCAGGCCGCCCTTCGTTAACAAGACGCCTCTGCACACCACAGCAAAACAGCACTGATGCAGCATTTCAACGAGCAGAAGGTTCCCGACTAATTGTCCATAACAGGTACCTGCACACGTATTTCCTCATTGATACTGGGCTGAAGTGAGCACTCTATCGCCTGCTCTCGTGCCTGCTTTACTGTCCCCTCACCACTGCAACTGTGCTCGGCCAATGACACTGTAATTGCAATTGCACTTCCTGGAAACATGAACATCACACTTGACCTTGCAACAGATATGCAAATATCTTGAACGTTCCTAGTAGCAGAGACAGTTGATCCAGACCTATCAGCCGATTTCTCCTGCACTACCAAATACTCCTGGATTGATTCGCTCCCTCCTGTTATGATGGGGTGGCCAGCAACTGATCTGTGGTCAGCGATACACTACCTGTCAGCTCTGCAATGCCCTCAGTCATGCTGGCCCCCGATCGGCATATCACTCGATCTGAAACTACAAAGACAAGCACTCTTCAATCAGCTCTGCTTAAAGGCAGCCGAGTACTCATAATTACATCATGACAATAAGGTCACGCTCCTCAGCAATGAATTACTACGGAGACGAATCGTGGAAGCCACCGCATCATTACACGCAGCTCAACAGCATCTTGACAACCTTCGTCACCTCAATGGCGACCACTACCATGGCGACGATACTACAGACACTTCTGAGGTTAGTGAAGCATCTCAACCCCACTTGAGTGCACGCCTGAAACAATGCCGTGTGATGTTGACAGCGATGGCGAACCACATCACGCTCTGCCTCCCGGACTCGCCCCATTAGACCACATAAAATCTGTGCCATGCAGGATGTTACAGTCTACCACATTACAATCACACCAGGTCCCCCTGCCCGTCGCTGCCCACGTCGTCTAGCTCCCTACCAACGTAAAGCTGCAGTGGACGAACTTTTTGCTAGCTGGCATAGTCTAGCCATCAGTGTTCAGGCGTCCCCTATTAAACTAGTTCCTAAAACGAACGGTACTTGGCACATATGCGATGACTACCGCTACCTCTATGCCCCTACAGTCATTGACAGCTACCCCATTCCGTACTTGCACGATTTTTCCCATGTCTTAGCTGGGACAAAAATTTTCAGTGTCGTCGATCGCAAAACAGCATACCTCCAAATTCCGATGGCGACTGAAGTCGTACCATAATCTGCAATAATCACACCATTCTGTCTCTTTGAGTTCCTCTACATGCCATATGGACTAAAAAACGCGACACAGACGTGGCAAAGATTTATTGATAGCGCACTGTTCAATTTACCTTTTTGAATGCCTGTCTAGATGACGTCTTAATCTTTTCACAAACCAAGGAAGACCATGGCGCCCACCTGCATATTATCCTTGATAAGATGGCCTCTCATGTGGTCATGGTCAATGATGACAAGTGCCAACTTGGCCTTTGCTGGACGTCACATCGCCGCGTCTGCATTGCATCCTACTCCTGAGAAAACTGATCAGATACGCCTCCCCCCACCTCCCAACAAGTACCGCGAGCTGCATAGGCTTTTGGGGGTCATAAATTTCTACAGGAACCAATCGCCATACGCTGCTAAAACTTTACTACCACTCACATAAGCATTGCGTGGGAAGAATACAGCCCGCATCTCGTGGTCGTGCGGTAGCGTTCTCGCTTCCCACGCCCGGGTTCCCGGGTTCGATTCCCGGCGGGGCCAGGGATTTTCTCTGCCTCGTGATGGCTGGGTGTTGTGTGCTGTCCTTAGGTTAGTTAGGTTTAAGTACTTCTAAGTTCTAGGGGACTTATGACCACAGCAGTTGAGTCCCATAGTGCTCAGAGCCATTTGAACCATTTGGAAGAATACATCTAATAAATAACGCCTTGATTGGACACCACAAATTCGGAAGACCCTTGACAAAATAAAAGAACACCTCTGATATGCCATGATCCTCAAACACACATCGCTCGACGCATATCTGTTTATCACATCCGATGCTAGTGATCGTGCACCTGGGGCTGTTTTGCAGCAAGAGATCAGTAGAATCACTCAGCCGCTCAGATTTTCTCATGCAAACTTACCGATACCCAGAAAAAATTGTCGACATTTGATCATGAACTACTACCCAAATACGAAGCAGTTTGTCACTTTCAAGACGATGTTGAGGGGAGACCCCTTAACATATACAGGGTGATCCATTGATAGAACCCGGCCAAATATCTCACGAAATAAGCATCAAACGAAAAAACCACAAAAACGAAACTCGTCTAGCTTGAAGGGGGAAACCAGATGGCGCTATGCTTGGCCCACTAGATGGCGCTGCCATAGGTCAGACGGGTATCAACTGCGTTTTTTTAAATAGGAACCTCCATTTTTTATTACATATTCGTGTAGTACGTAAAGAAATATGAATGTTTTAGTTGGACCACTTTTTTCACTTTGTGATAGATGGCGCTGTGATACGTGGTATCACAAAACATTCCGCCAGTGCGGACGGTATTTGCTTCGTGGTACATTACCCTTGTCAAAATGGACCGTTTACCAATCGCGGGAAAGGTCGATATTGAGTTGATGTATGGCTATTGTGATCAAAATGCCCAATGGGCGTGTGCTATGTATGCTGCTCCGTATCCTGGACGATATCATCGAAGTGTCCGGACCGTTCGCCGTATAGTTACGTTATTTAAGGAAACAGGAAGTGTTCAGAAACATGTGAAACGTCAACGACGATCTGCAACAAATGATGATGCCCAAGTAGGTGTTTTAGCTGCTGTCACGGCTAACCCGCACATCAGTAGCTCACAAACTGCGCGAGAATCAGGAATCTCAAAAACTTCGGTGTTGAGAATGCTACATCAACATCGATTGCACCCGTCCCATATTTATATGCACCAGGAATTGCATGGCGACGACTTTGCACGTCGTGTACAGTTCTGCCACTGGACACAAGAGAAATTACGGGACGATGACAGATTTTTTGCACGCGTTCTATTTAGCGACGAAGCGTCATTCACCAACAGTGGTAACGTAAAGCGGCATAATATGCACTATTGGGCAACGGAAAATCCACGATGGCTGCGACAAGTGGAACATCAGCGACCTTGGCGGGTTAATGTATGGTGCGGCATTATGGGAGGAAGGATAATTGGCCCCCATTTTATCTATGGTAATCTAAATGGTGCAATGTATGCTGATTTCCTACGTAATGTTCTACCGATGTTACTACAAGATGTTTCACTGCATGACACAATGGCGATGTACTTCCAACATGTTGGATGTCCGGCACATAGCTCGCGTGTGGTTGAAGCGGTATTGAATAGCATATTTCATGACAGGTGGATTGGTCGTTCACCGGATTAGACGTCCCTGGATTTCTTTCTAAAGGGAAAGTTGAAGGATATTTGGTATCGTGATCCACTGACAATGCCTGACAACATGCGTCAGCGCATTGTCAATGCATGTGCGAACATTACGGAAGGCAAACTACTCACTGTTGAGAGGAAGTCGTTACACGAATTGCCAAATGCATTGAGGTTGACGGACATCATTTTGAGCATTTATTACATTAATGTGGTATTTACAGGTAATCACGCTGTAACAGCATGCGTTGTTAGAAATGATAAGTTCAAATGGTTCAAATGGCTCTGAGCACTATGGGACTTAACATCTATGGTCATCAGTCCCCTAGAACTTAGAACTACTTAAACCTAACTAACCTAAGGACATCGCACAACACCCAGTCATCACGAGGCAGATAAAATCCCTAACCCCACCGGGAATCGAACCCGGGAACCCGGGCGCGGGAAGCGAGAAAGTTACCGCACGACCAAAGGTACATGTATCACATTGGAACAACCGAAATAAAATGTTCAAACATACCTACGTTCTGTACTTTAATTTAAAGAAACCTCCCTGTTAACCTCCCCCCCCCCCCCCCCCCCCCATGAACCACGGACCTTGCCGTTGGTGGGAAGGCTTGCGTGCCTCAGCGATACAAATGGCCGTACCGTAGGTGCAATCACAACGGAGAGGTATCTGTTGAGAGGCCAGACAAACGCGTGGTTCCTGAAGCAGCATTTTCAGTAGTCGCAAGGGCAACAGTGTGGCTGATTGACTGATCTGGCCTTGTAACACTAACCAAAACGGCCTTGCTGTGCTGGTACTGCGAACGGCTGAAAGCAGGGGGAAACTGAAGCCATAATTTTTCCCGAGGGCATGCAGGTTTACTTTATGGTTAAATGATGATGGTGTCCTCTTGGGAAAAATATTACGGAGGTAAAATAGTCCCCCATTCGGATCTCCGCGCGGGGACTACACAAGAGGAAGTCGTTATCAGGAGAAAGAAAACTGGCGTTCTACGGATCGGAGTGCGGAATGTCAGATCCCTTAATCGGGCAGGTAGGTTACAAAATTTAAAAAGGGAAATGGATAGGTTGAAGTTAGATATACTGGGAATTAGTGAAGTTCGGTGGCAGAGGGAACAAGACTTTTGGTCAGGTGAATACAGGGTTATAAATACAAAATCTAATAGGGGTAATGTAGGATTAGGTCTAATAATGAAAAAAAATAGGAGTGCGGGTAAGCTACTACAAACAGCATAGTGAACGCATTATTGTGGCCAAGATAGACAAGAAGCACATGCCTACTACAGTACTACAAGTTTACATGCCAACTAGCTCTGCAGATGATGAAGAAACTGATGAAATGTATGTTGAGATAAAAGAAATTATTCAGGTAGTGAAGGAGGACGAAAATTTAATAGTCATAGGTGACTGGAATTCAGGTGAATACAGGGTTATAAATACAAAATCAAATAGGGGTAATGCAGGAGTAGGTCTAATAATGAATAAAAAAAATAGGAGTGCGGGTAAGCTACTACAAACAGCATAGTGAACACATTATTGTGGCCAAGATGGACAAGAAGCACATGCCTACTACAGTACTACAAGTTTACATGCCAACTAGCTCTGCAGACGATGAAGAAACTGATGAAATGTATGTTGAGATAAAAGAAATTATTCAGGTAGTGAAGGAAGACGAAAATTTAATAGTCATAGGTGAGTGGAATTCGAGAGTAGTAAAGGGGAGAGAAGGAAACATAGTAGGTGAATATGGATTGGGGGTAAGAAATGAAAGAGGAAGCCGTCTGGCAGAATTTTGCACAGAGCATAACTTAAACATAGCTAACACTTGGTTCAAGAAGCATAGAGAAGGTTGTATACATGGAAGAATCCTGGAGATACTAAAAGGTATCAGATAGATTATATAATGGTAAGACAGAGATTTAGGAACCAGGTTTTAAATTGTAAGACATTTCCATGGGCAGATGTGGACTCTGACCACAATCTATTGGTTATGAACTGTAGATTAAAACTGAAGAAGTTGCAAAAACGTGGGAATTTAAGGAGATGAGACCTGGATAAACTGACTAAACCAGAGGTTGTATAGAGTTTCAGGGAGAGCACAAGGGAACAATTGACAGGAATGGGGGAAAGAAATACAGTAGAAGAAGAATGGGTAGCTCTGAGGGATGAAGTAGTGAAGGCAGCAGAGGATCAAGTAGGTAAAAAGACGGGAGCTAGTAGAAATCCTTGGGTAACAGAAGAAATATTGAATTTAATTCATGAAAGGAGAAAATATAAAAATGCAGTAAATGAAGCAGGCAAAAAGAAATACAAACGTTTCAAAAATGAGATCGACAGGAAGTGCAAAATGGCGAAACAGGGATGGCTAGAGGAAAAATGTAAGGATGTAGAGGCTTATCTCACTAGGGGCAAGATAGATACTGCCTATAGGAAAATTAGAGACCTTTCGAGAAAAGAGAACCACTTGTATGAATAACAAGAACTCAGATGGAAACCCAGTTCTAAGCAAAGAAGGGAAAGCAGAAAGTTGGAAGGAGAATATAGACGGTCTATACAAGGGCGATGTACTTGAGGACAATGTTATGGAAATGGAAGAGGACATAGTTGAAGATGAAATGGGAGATACGATACTGCGTGAAGAGTTTGACAGAGCACTGAAAGACCTGAGTCGAAACAAGGCCCCAGGAGTAGACAACATTCCATTAGAACTACTGACGGCCTTGGGAGAGCCAGTCCTGACAAATCTCTACCATCTGGTGAGCAAGATGTATGAGACAGGCGAAATACCCTCAGACTTCAAGAAGAATCCCAAAGAAAGCAAGTGTTGAGAGATGTGAAAATTACCGAACTATCAGTTTAATAAGTCACAGCTGCAAAATACTAACGCGAATTCTATACAGACGAATGGAAAAACTGGTAGAAGCCGAACTCGGGGAAGATCAGTTTGGATTCCGTAGCAATGTTGGAACACGTGAGGCAATACTGACCTCACGACTTATCTTAGAAGAAAGATTAAGGAAAGGCAAACCTACGTTTCTAGCATTTGTAGACCTAGAGAAAGCTTTTGACAATGTTGACTGGAATACTGTGTTTCAAATTCTAAAGGTGGCAGGGGTAAGATACAGGGAGCGAAAGGCTGTTTGCAATTTGTACAGAAACCAGATGGTAGTTATAAGAGTCGAGGGGCATGAAAGGGAAGCAGTGGTTGGGAAGGGAGTGAGACAGGGTTGTAGCCTCTCCCCGATGTTATTCAATCTGTATATCCAGCAAGCAGTAAAGGAAATAAAAGAAAAATTCGGAGTAGGTATTATTATCCATGGAGAAGAAATAAAAACTTTGAGGTTCGCCGATGACATTGTAATTCTGTCAGAGACATCAATGGACCTGGAAGAGCAGTTAAACGGAATGGACGGTGTCTTGAAAGGAGGATATAAGATGAACGTCAACAAAAGCAAAACGAGGATAATGGAATGTAGTCGAATTAAGTCGGATGATGCTGACGGAATTAGATTAGGAAATGAGACACTTAAAGCAGTAAAGGAGTTTTGCTATTTAGGGAGCAAAATAACTGATGATGGTCGAAGTGGAGAGGATATAAAATGTAGAGTGGCAATGGCAATGAAAGCGTTTCTGAAGAAGCGAAATTTGTTAACATCGAGTACAGATTTAAGTGTCAGGAAGTCGTTTCTGAAAGTATTTGTATGGAGTGTAGCCATGTATGGAAGTGAAACATGGACGATAAATAGTTTGGACAAGAAGAGAATAGAAGCTTTTGAAATGTGGTGCTACAGAAGAATGCTGAAAATTAGATGGGTAGGTCACATAAATAATGAGGAGGTATCGAATAGAATTGGGGAGAAAAGGAGTTTGTGGCACAACTTGACAAGAAGAACGGACCGGTTGGTAGGACATGTTCTGAGGCATCAGGGGATCACAAATTTAGCATTGGAGGCAGCGTGGAGAGTAAAATTCGTAGAGGGAGACCAAGAGATGAATACACTAAGCAGATTCAGAAGGATGTAGGTTGCAGTAAGTACTGGGAGATGAAGAAGCTTGCACAGGATAGAGTAGCATGGAGAGCTGCATCAAACCAGTCCCAGGACCGAAGACCACAACAACAACAACATCCTGTTACCAACTGTTCGTCTAAAATTGTGAGCAATACGTTTGTGACTATTATAGCACTATCTATCACAAAGCGAAAAAAGTTGTCCAATTAAAACATTCATTTTTCTTTATTTACTACTCAAATAAGTAATAAAAAAGGGGGGTTCCTATTTACAAAACCCAATTGATATCCGTTTGACCTATGCCAGCGCCATCTATCGGGCCAACCATAGCGCCATCTGGTTTCCCGCTTCAAGCTAGACAAGTTTCGTTCTTTGTAGTTTTTTCGTTTGATGCTTATTTCGTGAGATATTTGGCTCTGTCACGATCAGTGGACTACCCTGTATACTGAGCATCATCCATTGGCAGAGCATTCCACAATCTGTCGGTGGAATCTGCACCCAGGAGATTTCGCCGCCTAGAATTCGTAGCACAAGTTCACTACGATGTGCGATAAATCAAAGATCCCAATAATATTGTGGTGGACTATCTTTCCTGTATCGCTGCTACCTCCACCCAGCTGGCCTTCGATATGATTGCAGGTACACAAGCAACAGACGCCGATCTCCATAGCTTATTTAAGAAACCAGACACCGGACTCCAGCTGCAGCAACATATGTTACCCAAACGACTGAACAAGTTTGTTGTGACGTTTTGAATGGACGACTCTTACAGTCGTCACAAAACAATATCTCAGAACAATTTTTGACCTTCTCCACAATGTTGCACATCCAGGAATGGTTTGTCTGGTCTAACATTAAAAAGGATTATCCCACGTGAGCCAGAACTTGCATTCCACGCCAGCAGGCAAAAACTGGCCGGCACGCACAGTCTCTCTTTGGTAAAATCCTGAATCTGAAGGGGCAGTTCCAGCATGTCCACAATGACATTGTAGGGCCACTCCCCTAATCGCATGGTTACTGTAACGTTCTGTCGATGATAGATTGCTTGACACAATGGATGAAGGCCACATCCATTTCCGACATATCAGCAGACACAGTAACAAAAACTTGCGTCAGCAGTTGGATTGCCAGACTCGGCTGCCTGGCTTCCTTAACGTCAGACTAGGGTCAGCTTTTCGAATCCCAACTTTTCAGTGACTTATGCCACCTATGCGAATGCCACCAGTTACACACAACCACCTACCACCCCAATCCAATGGCCACGTGGAACAATGGCATCCAGTGATGAAACCTGCTCTCATGTGCCACTCGGAATCGTGAGTGTAAGCCCTTCCATTGATTCTTCTACATAGTCCACACGGCAGTAAACAGTACTTTGAAGTGTGACTCGCCAAAATATTATAGTGCGAGCCCCTCACCTGCCTACTGAATCTATAGTGCTGAAACGGTCTCCACAGCACAGGACTTACCAGACTCAACCGCATGTTCGCACAGACATAGAAAAAACATCAGTGTGCCAAACAATCCCATCACATGACACAACAATTTTTTATTCATAAAGACCTGGCCTTATGTTCGCATGTGATGCTATGTACAGATGCAGTGATACCCACCCAACAACCGTCATTTATAGAACCATACCATGTGCTGAAATGCGATACAAACACTTTTGATGTCGAAATTGCTGAAAAACATACAAAGGTGTTGGTGACCAGCTTAAACTGCCGTGGTCTTTAGCGGATCTGCCAAAAGCGACACTCTTCATCCCAGTCTCCTATGTATTCGTTAGTCAGTTTCCAAGCGCCTGTGAATCTCCATAATTTACTGCCTGACAAAATATCTATCACATTACGAGTAGTGAGGCTACAGGGATGCCACCCCACATTCCATTGTTGCCAGATGTACTCAGGATGGCTGCATGTAAACTTGGCAACAGTGCATGACATCATCAAAGATGGCGGCTGTGACATCTTTTAAGATGGTGGATTTTGGCTGGAAGTTTGAATTTTGGCAGGAAATTATGTAAATTGGGCTACCTCTAGTAACCTAACCATCCCCTCCCACAGAAAATGGCTGGAAGTTCAAGTTCCATCAGGACAACGTGAAATACCAAGGCTACCTCCACTAACCTAATAAAATGGCGGGAAAAGGGCACTTGGGTTACCTCCACTAAACTAAGTCATCCGACCGCCACCTCTTCCTAAGGATTGGTGGAAAGTTTTAATTTTGGAGGTAAGATATGTCAAGTGCGCTATCTCTGCCAACCTAAGAAAATGGCGAGAAAGAAAGGTCACCTCCACTAACCTAAGTCACGCGACCACCACCTCCTCCTATGGATTGTAGGCATAGGACTCAACCTGTGCTGGACTTAAGTCTTTATTATTTTGCGTGCGCTATTTTATTTAAACAATGAGAGGCACTACCACCATCCAGTGTGGTCACCAAGAGGTACAGACTCCAACTGACCTAGTACACAGTAGCACCACAAGAGGGTGCTGACATTCATCCTATGACGTAATCGAAGATGCTGGGAGGAAATGGCGGAAAACAGTGTGATCACCATGGGCTTGGACTCCAGCTGACCTAGTACACAGTAACACAGCCAGAGGGTGCTCTCATAAGTGACATCATCCAAGATGACTGCCATGACATCAGCTGATGACACAAGTACCTTTATCCAAGATGGTGGGAAACAGTGTATACATCACGAGGTCTGGGTCTAGTACACAGTACCACCACCAGAGCTCGCTGTCGTCATATCTGTGATGTAATCCAAGATGGCGGTCTGGGGTAGGGGAAAATGACGGGAAAAGGACTCTGCCTGTGCTGGACATAAGCCTTTAGTTTGCAGGCAGTGTCTCTACCACGAGCTGTAGAGTCCAACTGACCTAGTACACAGTAATTCCACCAGAGGGAGCTATCATTCCTCCTGTGATGTAAGCCAAGATGGAAGGAGGAAATGGCAGGAAACAGTGTGATCACCATGGGGTCCAGACTCCTGTTGACCTAGTTTGGAATACCACTGCCAGAGGACACTCTTATCCATGACGTAATAAAGAAGGCTGCCAAGACATCAGCTGGTGTCGCAAGTACCTTTATCCAAGATGGCCTAAAACAGTGAGTTTGCCACGAGGTCTAGGTCTAGTACACAGTACAACGACCAGAGGACGCTGTCGTCACTTCCATGACATAATCCGAGATGGCAGTCTGTGGTGGCGGAGAAAGATGGGAAAGGGACTCTGCCTCTGCTGGACATAAGTCTTTATTTTGCAGGCAGTGTCCCCACCACGAGATCTAGAGTCCAACTGACCTAGTACATAGTAATGCCACCAGAGGGTGCTGTCATCCTTCCTGTGACATAATACAAGATGGTGGTCTGGAGGGGGAAACTGATGCAATAATGACTCAATCTGCGCTGGGCTGCTCGAGAGAATAAGGAAGGAGTGTACATTATTTACTTCAGAACCATTTATTTAGGGATGGAGTATATTTGTCACACTGACTCAAAACGCATGCTCTGACATGCTTGGGGTCACGCCATACAGCCCACAGACCTGTAAACAACTCTGAAATAACGCTCCGCAGACACGTAAACAACTCCTAAATTACCCAAATAATTTCAGTACAGACGTGCAAACTCCTCCTAAATAATGCAGTACACAGATACGCAGACATGAATTTAAATCATAAACTGTCCAAATAACGCATAGCACAGCCTACAGACCTGCTCGCAAAATAATGCAACAGAAATGCAATCAACACATGCAAGCACCGTCCAACCCCCCTGTCCACTGGACCGCACAGAAGTCCAGTGGCAGCTCCCGTGAAGAGACGCGACCGTCACCTGTCAAACCACACACAGGTCCCCATTTCGGTCCCGCAAGCGTGAGGCAGCGACATCACTTTCATACTTGGTACCTGTGAAATTCCTATTGAAATACGTGTTCACTTAGGCACCGTTGCTGACACAACGGGACGGGAGCGCAGACCTATTTGCTGAGTGTGACGAGACCGCCACAAGCCACCGCCACATGCAAGCCAGCACGACCCATCACTCTCACACCGCTATTTTGGGCCTATTTTCTAGTACACACTCAGTGTTATACTCATGTCACAGAACTACAAGCTGTGTTCACACCGGTCTCATACATCAGACACCTCTGGGCAGCACGTGTGTTTACTGTTGAAGACATAGTAGCACAGTGTGCATTGTTCCTAGCGCAACATGCAACACACGTCTAACAGTGCTTAACTGCCCACTGTGACTGACACAATGCCGCGAAGTGTGCGGGCGTAGCTACAAACCATCGCAAGTTCATCAAACAAGGTTCTCAGTCTTATACTGATGTCACATGGCTATCCAAAATAAGAACCAAGTTGACCTCTCGGAAATTGTATAGTGTCCAAGAAATAATTAACGCTAGCTTTCTTAATGTCTCAGCTTGTATGCACGGAAATTCTTACCCTAACAGAACCTGTTTAAGAAAATAGTGTAGAAAAACATCGAATGCAGTCTTCCTAACGGTCCTAATGTGGCATCCTGTCCATCACGTCTTACCCTTCCTGCTTTCAACACATACACAAACATTCCCATTGCTATGTATAGTCTCCTATATCCCAGCACAAAAGAAGGGCTTGTGAATGAATCGAGCATTATGATTGGCTCTTATCGAATTTACCCTCCGAATTACTGCTGCCGCTGGTATCGAAGCACCATCAGATGAGACTTTCAGTGGCAAAAACTATTTTACACTGGTCGTCATATTGCACCAACAACTAAACCCTGCAAAGTGTCCTACGTATCATCAAATATGGAAAGATTCGTACTCAATTACACTGCCCTCCCACCGAGGATGGGCGTATGAGTATTAGAATGTGAAACCGATCTCCGGCCCATCAGTATATCACCGTGTACCGTGTCGATCTAGTAGTATATACTCATTCCAGCACTAGATACCCCCTGCGAGGTCGGCGGTCATCCACGCGTGACCGAAGTCACTCTCAGAACAATTCCCCTCGTCACAAATGCGTTACTGTTTCCGGTCCGGACCTGATTGATTGCCTGCTTTTTTACTACACACATCTCTAGACTCTGGGATTACAAGAACACGTGTATTTTCGCATGGTTTGCACACAGCAGTGGCTTACCGATCGATTGTGCAACATAATTCCGAAGATACAGACTGGAAATTATTTCTCTACTCACTCGAAACTTGAGAACTTACCCCATCTGCGAGGACCTTTACGTGAGAACTTGAAACAAATAGAGGAAAATGATATTTCTACTCGTGAATACCGATGTCGCTGATGAAACAATTCCAAATCATCCCTATAATTTACGAAGTCAACTAAGGCGTTTCTCATGTCTAGACAACAAGCAAATGTCTCTTACACCTGCTAGATGCACACACCACAATCGATGTTCCCTCAACTAAATAAAGGCGCGAAATGTGCAGATGCAGTCAACCGACCAATTTACATGGGAAGGAATAACGGTCCAGTGCAAACACACCTCCATATTCAATCTTCCCAAATTTTCACGCGATCACGAAAGCTATCCAACACATACTAAGTATTAGTTCACTATTCGGTCGTCTAGAGGACAACATGGTTATTCCATCTACATTCATACACTCCAACAAGCCTCTCCATTCCGACAGCTCATACAGTTAACGGGAAGCGTGAATCATTCACGTCACCTGCTCTGCACACTGAGCACACATAGGCAGAATCATCATCCTAAGAAATCGGTCACATACATATTTTATCCCTGTACTTACAACTAAATGTTACGATCGCGGCCTCAGTTGAACGACATTCGACAATGAGCGAAGTATCGTAAATACACCCTATTGATGGCTGCGGCTTTGGAAATAGAAATATCTGTACCATTCTTATGACTCGACATACTCTTCCCTCTGATGTCACAGTATTCCACAGTCATCTTCATTGTGCATGGCCGAACACAAACACATACTTTATAAGCCTGATGCTCAAAGTGACCTATCACGCGTTCCGTACTACTACTAAGTGTATTACTTGGCCAATAAATGATTCCAGACGAAACAATTAATGTTGTTGTTGTAGTTGTTGTGGTCTTCAGTCTTGACACTGGTTTGATGCAGCTCTCCATGCTACTCTATCCTGTGCAAGCTTCTTCATCTCCCAGTACTTACTGCAACCTACATCCTTCTGAATCTGTTTAGTGTATTCATCTCTTGGTCTCCCTCTACGATTTTTACCCTCCTTGTTGCCCTCCAATACTAAATTGGTGATCCCTTGGTGCCTCAGCACATGTCCTACCAACCGATCCCTTCTTCTAGTCAAGTTGTGACACAAACTTCTCCTCTCCACAATCCTATTCAGTACCTCCTCATTAGTTATGCGATCTACCCATCTAATCTTCAGCATTCTTCTGTAGCACCACATTTCGAAAGCTTCTATTCTCTTCATGTCCAAACTAGTTATCGTCCATGTTTTACTTCCATACATGGCTACGCTCCAAATAAATACTTTCAGAAACAACTTCCTGACACTTAAATCTATACTCGATGTTAACAAATTGCTCTTCTTCAGAAACGTTTTCCTTACCACTGCCAGTCTACATTTTATATCCTCTGTACTTCGACCATCATCAGTTATTTTGCTCCCCAAATAGCAAAACTCCTTTACTACTTTAAGTGTCTCAATTCCTAATCTAATTCCCTCAGCATCACCCGACTTAATTCGACTATATTCCATAATCCACGTTTTGCTTTTGTTGATGTTCAGCTTATATCTTCCTTTCAAGACATTATCCATTCCGTTCAACTGCTCTTCTAAGTCCTTTGCTGTCTCTGACAGAATTACAATGTCATCGGAATATACTGAGAGAAAATCAACCATGGGTGGACATGTATCGTAAGTTTTTCTTGCGAGTGTTACCACTGTGCCTTAGAAAGAGAGTCGTAATCGGCCAGATGTTAAAAAAAACCCGATCCCAACAACTACTGTGTGTTACTGTCACAAGTGGTTCTGGTTCTACAGGTGCATACAAGTATCGATGTTAAAAGCTATACCCGCTTTACAAATTGAAGTATGACATAACCTCTGAATAAGGTAGTCTTTTGTCCAGAGAAATACCATGACGGCGATCTCAGGAGTATATAGTACCAGACCAACAACGCGCTTAAACGTCGCCGACGGTGCAACGTCGTAATAAAATTACCCAATTTAGAATGCGATTCTGCTAAAGAACGTGGTATGAAACCAGTATCTGCGATTGCCCTGCGCCACCGCAGCTAGATATTTCTACAGTATTTATCTCGACACATAGACATACAGAAAACAGAGCAAACGCTCTCCAAATGTGGAGGTGACAGGACACACTCACGTACAGTGCTACGCTACACCTCCCGATCTGTGCATTTGGATTAGATGTTGGCAGCTGTGCTACACTTAGAAACTATTTTAGAACACAGAACGAGAAGTTATGTCATGATCGCGTCGATGGAACTGAGATAGAAAAATCGATAGAATTGCGAAAAATGATGGGTTAGTAGGTATAAATTGACCGAATATACACCGAAATGCGGGGAACTTGAGAAAGTACTTGCGTATCTTCTGGTACGCGCAGAACAATTTCTATGTGGGGACGAGTATCAGCATCAAAAGGAATCCGACAAAAGGTCGACATGGAAGCAAAGGGAATCGGGGATGCAGTCGATTTTTTCTCTGTCGAGGCAGCGTTATACTGTATGTCTTTTGAGGTAGCAGTGATACACACGAGTTGACTACGCTTTTGAGGAAGACCGAGAACCATCCGCCTCTAAACTTACGTGCATCTGTGTTAAAGGATATCGGAGCGTGGACGCAGTGATCGATTGAGATGGAACTGTAACGAAGTACTATTTAATGGTAGACTGATGACGCATTCTAGAGAGGTGTGAAGTTGCTGCAGATCAATTTTCCACTGTTCTTTCAGTACGCATCACTCGCATGATATAGCATGCGTTCGACTCGTATACAGCCACGTCTTCTGTATGTGACTTAAAGCACTGTCTACTTGCGATCGTTAACAGTAAACCTGGACTTCCATCTCATGTGTGATAAAACAGGGCACATTTCTCTAAACGAACTATTATTTATGTGAGGTACTCCACCCCCTGTCGCATCCTGAGCGTAAAATCAAGACTTCAACTTCCTAACGAAGTTAATGATAGATGCTTCTGAGGCGCTGCAATCCCCGTGTATACATTTACCTGACAGATGTGCTGTTAACAGAGTTAGTGATGGAACGACTTGTAATTTTCACAAGTCGGACGCTGCTGCTATGCGTTTATCTGTTTCCTTGTAAGAGGTGTTCGCCGTTACTAACGATCATTTTGTATAGGGCTGATGCAGGCATAGTATAATTTCCGAACCGTGATCGGATGTGAACAGTGGGCGCTATACATCTCCGGAAAGCTATATTGTACTCGTATCACACAGAGCCAATGTTTTAACGAAGTAGTTTTTTCGTTTTACGCTTCGATAAAATAGTTTATCGTAGAGAAACCGGGAAGATGGATGTATGTCGTCCGCTTGAAATGTATTTCTTACATTGGGAAATTAACAGCGCTACATTCTATATGACTGATAGGTCGGAAACGCAAGCGATCTAGCATTATAGCCCGTGTTAAGTGCGGAATGTTGTAGCCTTAGGGGTGCGTGTGTTTATGATCTGTCTTACCAATACCTTCCAGGTATCGATCCTACACTCTAGATCTAGAACAATACTTTAGAGTTGATAGCTTCGTTGTTTTAAGTAAAAATGCGTCGAATTCCAACCGTCTTGAGCTCAAACGTGCAAAAACATCTTTCGTTTCTTGTTCTTTTTAACCGTCTGCTAGTACATCACGACACTTTGAAATCTGTTACTATACATCGATAAGGAGTGCTAAGCTCCTCGACATGGGTGCATCTCGATATATCTTGTGCGCTTGGATAGGTGAGGACTCGGAAAGCTCCATTTATTCACGAGACGTGGAGTGTAGCAGTCTACTTCCCATCAGTTGCAAATTAATTCGGCAACGGTGCTGGAGAGCGGGTTGGTCAATGACAGTGTGATAAGGGTCTCTCACTCTCTAATTTTACCCTAAGAGAATGCTCTGTGATTCTCATACCCAGAGAGATGTGCTCCAGGTGTTAGAAATATGTAGAGCGCTGTCTGTATGCTTTGATGATTTATGTGATCGAAAATAAACACTGAATTTATGTACTGAACAGTCATCTATCTACATTCGCAATGATACTCGCAAAGTAGAGAAGGGGCAGTTTAGCTATGACAGTGAAATTGGGGAAACATGCTGCCACATCATTGAAATTACTGCAAAATTGCTAAAATTGTTCACGCTATCAACTGTGATGCTTATTATTACAGAACATCGGCGGAGTCTTTTCCATCCCATCAGTACATTGGCGCGCTGTTGGTTACCACATAATGATTGACTGGCAGCGCTTGTTTGAGCTGGGGAATGAGTTTTGTGGATGGGTGACGCCTTCTGGGGGTTGCTAGTACCGAAACAGTGATCGCGTACATGAGTGCAATACGAGGAATCAGTCGAAAGGGAACACAGAGTCATCATATATTCCATCACTGTGACAGGTGAGTTTAAATGTAGAGGTCGTGAATCACTTTCGGACATCAGTCTGGAAACTCCCCACAACGCAGGAAAATTTTTCTAGTTTCCTTATACTGTAACTGTCTCTTATTTAAAATCATCCACTGTGAGTTGCGTGTTATGGTAGCCACAGCAACAAAATTATTTACACCATGTGATGTCTAATTTTCTGCGACAGGCTGTGGATAGGAGTGTCTTAATGTCAGTTTAGGACCTGACACAGACCTCGAAGTAGTGGCAGAAAAACAAAATGTATGGCAGTGTACAAAGCATGTTAGAAAACAATGTTTCGAACAACGACACAGGGTCAGAGGGAGTGTCTCTTGCGACTTACAGTATAGTCTGTGGGATATGGTCATCATCCTACAGTAAGGGTGATGAAACCTTAAACTGCCCTCTGCAATAGATCAAAAGCTGTATATTTAATAGGATCGTCCTGCATAGGCAGCAGCAGCCGTTTGATAGGTAAATTCGGTGACAGCAGTGTGTCCTGTTAGGAATGCTATTCTGGGGAGCATTGCAACAAGTCTCTCTATGCGTCATCGTGCTTGCAACGGCACCTAGGTGAGTTCTATATCGGATGAAGTTAGTGGAGCTTTTATAGTTCGTAATTTTTCTCTGTTCGATGGTACAGATAAACGATGACAGCATGTTGGACTGATAGATGTGAATGGACCCAGATCTGCTTCGGACTGTATTATCTGCATATAGTTTGGAGACATATCACATTGCACGCATTTCCACCAAAGGGTCGACCCACGGTCCTGTTGCACTAACTCAGGTCGTTCTGTTTCTACACGGGTTGCAGAAGGTTGTGGATATGTCTTTCTCCAACTTCTGCTCAGTTCCGAGCTGTAGAAATTGGAGCAGTTGCAAGATGTGTAGCGGCTGACCATAACCGGGTTGGAATTTTACTGTAGCAGACAGGTTCGAGAAAGGTGGCTCGTTTCGAGATATGTGAGTACCAGAAATATGATTGAGTAGTGGTTGTAATCATTAAAGGGATTGTCAATAGAATCAAACACAAATAAGCACTTGAATGGGAAGACCTGATTCCAAATCGTAGACATCATTTCTACCATATGGCGTACACAAGAGATCAGAAAAGCTAGTGTACATTTTCTTACGACCTCAATCAGCACACCATCAACTACTGTTTGTGATCCTTCTCAATCAATGATCGCCTATAGCTCAGTGGATATATCACCAGACCCCTTATGTGGGATCGAGACAGAATGCAATACGAATACTGTAAAATACGTAGCTGTGGTGGCTTGAAGAACTCGCAGATACCGGTCTCATACCACGTTCCTTAGCCGAATCACTTTCTAAATTGGGTAATTTTATTACGACGTTGCACCGTCGGCGATGTGTAAACGCGCTGTTGGTCTGATACTGTATACTCCTGCGATCGCTGTCACGGTATTTGTCTGGACAAAAACCCACCTCATTCAGAGGTAATGTCATACCTCGATTTGTAAAGCGGGTATAGCTTTTAACATTGATACTTGTATGCACTTGTAGAACCAGTACCGCTTATGACAGTAACATACACTAGTTGTTGGGATCGGGTCTTTTAACATCTGGCCACTTGCGACTCTCTTTCTAAGACAGTCGAAACACACACAAGAAAAACTTATGAGACACGTCCACCCATGGCTGATATTCTCTCAGTATTATTTTGTATCGCCTGAAATCATTTATTGGCCAAGTAATATATTCGGAGCAGTAGGGAATGCGTGATAGGTTACCCTTGAGCATCAGGCTTATAAAGTATTTGTTTGTGTTCGCAATGGAGATGACTGTGGAATACTGTGATATCAGAGGGAAGAGTATGTCGAGTCATAATAATGGTACAGATATTTCTATTTCCAGAGCCTCCGCCGTCAACAGGGTGTACTTACGATACTTCGCTCATTGTCGAATGTCGTTCAACTAAGGCAGCAATCGAAACATTTAGTTGTAAGTACAGGGATAAAATGTATATATGACCGATTTCTTAAGATGATTATTCTGCCTGTGTGTCCTCGGTACACAGCGCAGGTGACTTGAATGACTCACGCTTCCCATTAACTGTATGAGCTGTCGGAATGGAGAGGCTTGTTGGAGTGTAGGAATGTAGATGGAATAACCATGTTGTCCTCTAGACGACCGAATAGTGAACTAATACTTAGTATGTGTTGGATAGCTTTCGTGATCGCGTGGAAATTTGGGAAGATTGAATATGGAGGTGTGTTTGCACTGGACCGTTATTCCTTCCCATGTAAATTGCTCGGTTGACTGCATCTGCACATTTCGCGTCTTTATTTAGTTGAGGGAACATCGATTGTGGTGTGTGCATCTAGCAGGTGTAAGAGACATTTGCTTGTTGTCTTGACATGAGAAACGCCTTAGTTGACTTCGTAAATTATAGGGATGATTTGGAATTGTTCCATCAGCAACATCGGTATTCACGAGTAGAAATATCATTTTCCTCTACTTGTTTCGAGTTCTCACGTAAAGGTCCTCGCAGATGGGGTAAGTTCTCAAGTTTCGAGTTAGTAGAGAAATAATTTCCAGTCTATATCTTGGGAATTATGTTGCACAATCGATCGGTAAGCCACTGCTGTGTGCAAACCATGCGAAAATACACGTGTTCTTGTAATCCCAGAGTCTAGAGCTGTGTGTAGTAAAAAATCAGGCAATCAATCAGGTCCGGACCGGAAACAGTAAAGCATTTGTGAAGAGGGGAACGAGCCCAAATATGTAGAATTGTTCTGAGAGTGACTTCGGTCACGCGTGGATGACCGCCGACCTCGCAGGGGGTATCTAGTGCTGGAATAAGTATATACTACTAGAGCGACACGGTACACGCTGATATACTGATGGGCTGGAGATCGGTTTCACATTATAATGCTCATACTCCCGTTCTCGGTGGGACAGCAGTGTAATTGAGTACGAATCTTTCCATATTTGATGATATGTAGGACATTTTGCAGGTTTAGTTGTCGGTGGAATAGGGCGACCAGTGTAAAATAGTTTTTTGCCACTGAAAGTCTCGTCTGATAGTGCTTCGATACCAGCGGCAGCAGTAATTCGGAGGGTAAATTCGATAAGAGCCAATCATAATGCTCGATTCATTCTCAAGGCATTCTTTTGTGCTGGGATATAGGAGACTCTACATGGTAGTGGGAACGAGTATATGTGTTGAAAGCAGGAAGGGTAAGACGTGATGGATGGGATGCTACATTAGGACCCTTAGGAAGACTGATTCGATGTTTTTCTGCACTATTTTCTTAAACAGGTTCTGTTAGGGTAAGAATTTCCGTGCATACAAGCCGAGACATTAAGAAAGCTAGCGTTAATTATTTCTTGGAAACTATACAATTCCCGAGAGGTCAACTTTGTTCTTCGTTTGTAGCTACGCGCGCTCACATCGCGGCGTTGCGACAGTGACAGTGGGCAGTTAAGCACAGTTAGACGTGTCTCGCATGTTGCGCTAGGAACAATGCACACTGTGCTACTCTGTCATCAATGGTAGACAGACGTGCTTCCCAGAGGTGTCTAATGTATGAGACCAGTGTGAACGCAGCTTGGAGTTCTCTGACATCAGTATAACACTGACTGTATACTAGAAAATAGACCCAACTTTCACCTATAGCAGTGTGAGAGCGATGGGTCGCGTTGACTTGCATGTGGCAGTGGCTTGTGGCGGCGGCGTCGCACTCAGAAAATGGGTCTGCACTCCCGTCCCATCGTGTCAGCAATGGTGCCTAGGAGAATACGTATTTCGATAGGAATTTCTTAGGTACCAAGTATGAAAGGGATGTTGATGCCTCATGCTTGCAGGACCCAAATGGGGAGCTGTGTGTTGTTTGACAGCTGATGGTCACCTCATTTGCGGGGGCTGCCACTATCCTCCTGTGCAGTCCAGTGGACAAGGGGGGCGGACAGTTCTTGAGTGTGTTGATTGCATGTCTGTTGCATTATTTTTCGAGCAGGTCTGTAGGCTGTGCTATGTGTTATTTGCACAGTTTACGAGTTGAATTCGTGTCTGTGTATCTGTGTACTGTGTTATTTAGGAAGAGTTTGCATGTCTGTACTGAAACTATTTGGGTAATTTAAGAGTTGTTTACGTGTCTGCAGAGCGTTATTTAAGGGACATTTACAGGTCTGAGGGCTGTGTGGCGTGACCCCAAGCATGTCAGAGCATGTGTTTTGTGTCAATGTGGTAAATATACTCCATCCCTAAATAAATGGTTCCAAAGTAAATAAAGTACAATCCTTCCTTACTCTCTCGAGCAGCTCAGCGCAGGCTGAGTCATCTTCGCGCCATTTTCCCCCTCCAGACAACCTTCTTGGATTACCACAGAAGGGATGACAGCACCCTATGGTGGCAGTACTGTGTACTAGGTCAGTTGGACTCTAGATCTCGTAGTGGAGACACTGCCTGCAAAATAAAGACCTATGTCCAGCACAGGCAGAGTCCTCTTCTTTGCATTTCCCGCCCCCCCCCCCTCCCCTGGACCACTATCTTCGAATACTTCATAGAACTGGTGACAGAGCTCTCTGGTGGCGGCAGTGTGTACTAGACTCAGACCTTGTGGCAAACACACCGTTTCCCGCCATCTTGGATAAAGGTAATTGCGTCATCAGCTTACATCATGGCAACCATCTTGTATTACGTCATGGATGAGAACGCCCTCTGGTGGTGGTACTATGTACTAGGTCGGTTGGGGTCTGGACCCCTTGGCGACCACAAAGGATGGTGGTAGTGTGTCTAATTGTTTAAATAAAATAGTGCATGTTAAATAGTCATCCTATGCCCGACAATCCATAGGAGGAGGTGTCATTCGGGTGACTTAGGCTAGTGGAGGTGATCTTTCTTTCCCGCCATTTTCTTAGGTTGGCAGAGATACGCCAATTGACCTGTCTTCCCTCCAAAATTAAAATTTCCCGCCAATTCCTAGGAAGATGTGGCAGTCGGATGACTTAGGTTATTGGAGGCAGCCCATGTGCTCTTTTTCCCGCCATTTTATTAGGTTAGTGGAGGTAGCCTTGGTATGTTGCATTGTCCTGATTGACTCTGAATTGGATTCAAACTTCCAGCCAAAATCCCCCATCTTGCATGATGTCATGCACTGTTGCCAAGTCTGCATGCTGCCATCTTCAATACATCTAGCAACAATGGAATGAGGGGTGCCACCCCCATAGTCCCACTATTATTATGCAATACCGACCTTATGATTACCACTACCTTCACAGACAGGCCTTCAGATGCAAGCACCACCACAATCAGTTTCATTGCTACCCTAGAATTTGACACGGCATGCCTCACCTACCATTTTCCAGGTTACACCACTGCTGGGCCCACAACACCACCTATGGATACAACAATGCAATGCACTATGCCAAACACCGCCAACATGCCTCTCTCTTCAAATACTGCCGCCAAGCCGGCACCAATTAAAGTTGCTCCCAAGACTACATCCTTATATGCTAATGCTGCCAACAACAATCTGTCAGTCGCATCACTGACATTGCACATTGGGCAAGCCCTGCACCACGTGGCACTCCTTGCTGACTATGATGTGTCTTCCATCACATCCACTGTCACACAGCCACCTACATCACTTCCAATGGACTACACCTACTGCAGCCTCTCCTCACGTCCTCTACAACACTGGGGGAGGGGGGAAGGGGGAGGTTCTGTAACATCTCTAACTGGAGGAAAGTAAAATCGCTGCCCCAAGAATGGGAGTTATTATGCTCTATACACTTGTAATGATTACATGTGTTATGTACGAGACTTTCACAGTTTATCAGATTTGTCACTTTTAATAGATTAATAGATTTTTATTGCAGAAGACGTGTTACCTACGTTTCCTATGTTATTTCTTGTTGTTGTTGTTGTAAGGGACTGTGCAAGGCATTCTTTCAGAACTGTGATCATATCAGTTTTCTCCTTGATATTTTGTGTGGCCTGATCCCTATATAAGCTACTTTGAAGATCATTATTCAATATTTCATCTTCCAGTTCTTTAACTCAAGTGGGCTGTTGGGTTTGCAGCATTGGACTTTGGAATACCTGTGTCCTGATTTCTGCAACTAATTCCATTAGCATATCTTCTTGCATAGCTGAGTTGTCAATGTATTCTGGTAGACCCGATTTTAAGGAAAAGCTTGCTCAGAGAGAAAGGATATTTTATAATATGCATTTATTTTGTCGATAGTAGTCCTAGGCATTGTCGCCATGCTGTTGCCATCACCACTTCCCAAGTTCTGTAGATGGAGGTTTTCTTTCCTCTTCGGTTGTGTGTGATGTGAAACCTGATTCGTTTATAGTTGAAAAGGTTGCACTGTGTAAACCATGTTGATATATTTGTATTTACTCTCCACAGTATGTCCTGCTGTTGCAGAAACATTAAGTATGTCATACATTTCTTGCTATCTTTGTTGCACTTTCGCTTATGATACCAACATTTGTTTATTGAAAAATGTGAGTTAATAGGTCTGGCAGATCATGAGCCCTTACTCCTCACACCATATGAGAGGCAGCCAATTAAAATTGGAGAGTCTAAACTGGTACAGGTAAGAGGGCAAAAGAAAGAGTACATAAGAGTGTTTATTGAGAGACTAGGTAGTGCAAACTGTGACTGTGTATAGTTGTCAACTGGGTAAAAGGGGAGCTGAAATGTCTTTTGATAAATGTTTTAAGAAATATACAGATTTACGGTAGTCTTGAACCCCAGTAAAAATAAAAGCCTGGACTGGTTTTCTGAAGAGCTTGTGGAAAATAGAGAAAACATGCTCATACTGTACCAGATATATAAGCATCAAAGGACAGAACAGAGAGAGAACATTTATAGGTCCTATCTGAAATGCAAAAAAATCTACTAAGCTAAGCTCCACATGGCAAAAAACTAGCAGTGGAAAACTATACAGAAAGTTCCCACAATAGATGCAAGGGAGCGTGGCAAACAATAAAACAAGGGAACCCACCAAAATGCTCCACCAGAACCCAAGGAATTAAAATCACTAATTTTTCAACTCAGTTAAAGAAATGGGAAACAATAGTAAAGCAACAAGTTCATCAGCAATAGAGCTGATCAGAGCCCCACTGACAGGAGTATTTCAATGGAGTACTATCACACCTGCCAATAATATAAAAGATGTTTCCAAATTTTCGTATTCTAAAAGTATGGATGCTATTGGTTTTCGAATTACATCATCAGCAAGATGTCTCTACACCATTAGCTTTTATTTTTAATGTATGTGTAGAATCTGGAGTATTTCCACACTCACTCAAGGTATCAAAAGTTACCCAGTTTTTGAAAGAAGGGAACAAACAGCTTCCCAAATCCTACAGAGAAGTCTCAATAGCGCCAATATTTTCAACGATATTTGAGGCAATGGTACACATACGAATAAGAAGTTACTTTGAGATTTGGAAATTGTGGATCAAACTTGAAGACAGAAACATGGTATCACTGCTATTATGTGACCTAAGAAAAGCATTAGATTGCATTCCTGTTGACATACTAACAAGGTTCAAAAATGGCTCTGAGCACTATGCAACCTAACTTCTGAGGTCATCAGTCGCCTAGAACGTAGAACTAATTAAACTTAACTAACCTAAGGACATCACACACATCCATGCCCGAGGCAGGATTCGAACCTGCGACCGTAGCGGTCGCTCGCTTCCAGATTGTAGCGCCTAGATCCGCACGGCCACTCCGGCCAGCTACTAACAAGGAAGCAGGTGTTTTATGGGGTGGGTGGGAGCACATTGGATGTGATGCATTCTTATTTAAGCAGCAGAAAACATTTGTATGAGGTAGAAACGTAAATTCCTCCTTAATGGAAATCAGCACAAATGTTCCACAAGGATCTGTTCTCGGACACTTCTTCTTCACTGCAGCAATCAATGATTTGCCTGATAACACAGCTCATTCTGTCATATGTTGTGCAAATGATACAACACCACTACTGTACATCTTAGAATCTCAGATTTGAATATGATAATAAAAGAAACTCTTGATATAGCCTTGTACTGGTTTGCAGCTTATAAACTATTGTTAAGTCCCAATAAAACCCAACAACTCCTAATGAGAATGTCTACTGAAATACATTAAAATATTTACATTGACTCCAAACGCCGCTGGAGGAAATTATCATTATGTATATGAAGAAATATCTCTTGTGCCATACTTTATTTAGAAGCTAGGAGATTTAGTGAGCTTAGGGTGACATATTTTGGACTACTCCAGTCACATATGTCATATGATGTGATTGTATTTGAACACTCCCCTCACAACAAGAATATTAAAAAAAAAAAGAAATCTTACATGTAATATGTAACATAGGGTACAAGGAGCACTGTTGTCCTGCTTTTTCCAGGTTCAGAATACTCACAATTATAAATGTTTACTTATATGTGTCTGGGCTCTATATCAAAAATAATATTTCAGAATTTGCCGCTATGTGAGAAACTGTCTGGGCACAATACCAAAGTTAAGGTTAATTTAGATATACCAAGGCTCAAGTTAGCAAGAACTGAAATTCTCATAAAGTGAACCCACCCAAAACTTTCAACAAATTACCAATCTGTGTTTGGTCTATGGATCTAAAAATTTTTAAAGTTAAATGGTGCAGCTGGCTATCAGATTATCCATTTTAACATATTAAAGCATTATCTGAGATGACTTAGGAGGATTTAACGAATTTTCCTATAGCTTACTGCATCATTATGTGGCATGTTTATGTACTGTATAATTATTCTTCTATGTTTTGTATAATTGTTTCCTGTGTACTCTATCCAATTATTATTGCACAGTCTTTGTGCCCTACTACATTATACTGTAGTATAACGTATGGACACTAGTTCTTAGAAATCTTCCTGTAGCAAATTTTATTAAGTGTGTATACTACAGTTTATTGGCATTATTTTATTATTATATACCCATACGTTTTATTACATTCTGTATTGTAGAACAATGGCAAAGCCTATTTCCTTGTAAAATGATTAATGGTGAATCAAAATTCTTGATTCTTGATTCAAGGTCTACTTCTAACTGACTCATAGTTGCATTTATTTTTCTGATGACCAGGTTGACCAAAACTGCCACTTCCTTGCTGTTGTGTGTTACAATATTTCGCTGTGTGATTAAGGTCATGGCACTTAAAATATATCGGAACAGAAATATAGTATTTAATGTTATGTGCCTGAAGCCTCTTTCCAGAAGTATGTTCCTATGTCGCTGAGTTACTTCAGTAGTTTCATGGAATCTGTTACTCAACTGATACCTCATTCAGAAGCAGAGTTAAAATCAGAGTTTTATCTCTTCCAATAATTCAGTATTCTTTACTTTGTCTTTGAAGTTCAATTCATAAAACTTTTCTAGTATTTATTGATCAGTTGCTTCTTTGGTATTTCATATGTTGCTGATAGAGATCATTTCTTTCTCGATGGTTTGCATTTTATATTCACAGTCGTTTTAGCTTTGTTGGCAGTTCTTTCTGCCTGTTTTGTTTTATATTTATAAAATTATTGTTTTCATGTTCACCTTTTTGTATTTAATTTTAAGATCATATTTTGTAGGGTTAAACTGATTTGATAAATCTTTCACTGACAACCTTGGCATTCTTGTTGTCTATTGCTAAGCTGAAGCTGGCCGCCGAGTGAGATGATAGGTACTTTCTTCGTCCTCTAAAAGAAATTATTTAAGAGGAAATAGTGTCAAATTTAAATGTTCCTTGTTTTGTATGCTTGCTGTAGTGTTAGTTCTTGTTACACAACTAAATATTAGCGTCCCAGCAGAGCTCGTTCTTGAAAAAACTTGTTCTTTAGTTGAAGTCGCGATAATCGCGACATAACCCACAAATTTGCATGACATAAACACAAAAAATTCTATTCAAGTTTTCTTGATGGTGCAAAATTCGTTTAAAAAAGACAGCTACTAGTTTCATCAGTGTCTGCTGTCGCAATAAAAGTGTAATCAAACGTTTCTAAATCGTATTTAACTAACACATTTCGTATTGTTTACTAGTTAGATAGACGCGGTCTAGGCCTAAATTTTCCGCGGTATAAACGTTTAAAAACCTGAGCAAACACGCCTGATACCGTAAATTCTCTAAAAGCAAAGTAATTACAAATTCATTCTTCTGTCATTGTATCTCTAAACCAGTAAAAAAAACAACCACCACCGCACATAAGACCTTTGTGTCATATTTTGTTTACACACAGCCAATCTCGCGTCCTTGTCAAATTTAAAACATTCCTTAAACTTAATTACTCTTTCTAAACTGACCATGAGTGAGAAATGTGGGAGCTGTTACAGGGTAGTGAGTAGAGGGATTTGTTGCCAGTCTTGTAGGAAATATTTTCACTGGGGGGGATTCAGTGGGGAGAATGTTGGGAGAACAGAAGACGCTTCCTCCTGGAACTGCAGAGTATGCAGTAGGAACATTTTGATTGGGGAACAGGAAAGGAAAATCTGTACCTTCAGGCACAGTTGGAGGAAGCAAGGAAGGAACTCATATCAAGGGAGATAGGGGGAAGAGGGTGGTTGGGAACTAGCAGCTGGTAGGAGGATAGGAAGAAAGAGAATGCGATCTGACAGTTTTATCATCAACACCAAAAACAGATATCTACCACTGCCAGAGTTAAGTGGAGAAGAGCCTCAGGTAGAACGAGCACCAGGAAATTTCCAGCACATTTCAACGAAGGCCAAGAAGCCTAGGAATGTACAAAGCATTAGGAAGAAGAAAGCGCTGCTGCTACGTAGTAGCCATGGGCGAGGTGTAGGCCCACAGTTACAGGAAGGTTTAGGAGCAGCGTACCAGGCCACCAGTATCTTCAAGCCAAATGCAGGGCTAAGTCATGTGATGGAGGATGTAGGGTCTTTATGTAAGGACTTAACAAAAGAGAAACATGTAGTGATAGTGGGTGGGGTGGGAAACAGTTTGGTCAGGGATGGGGCATATGACATAGTTGGTGACATGCACAAGATAACTTCTCTGACTCATGGCACCAACATACACTTTGTTGAGCTGTTCTGGGGTCATGATCGACCACACCTTAATGGAGCTGTGAGGCAAATCAGTGTGGGGTTATGGATGGCTCTGAGGACAGCCAACTTTGCTCATGTTTCTCTGGTGCCTGCCAGGATTATCAACAGACGGGGTTTCAGTAGACATAGCCTACACCTAAACAGGACTGGGAAGGGAAGATTGGTACAGCTGATTCATGGAAGTATAGGGGCTGGATCTCGAGCCACACGTGGTCAAATACCTGTTGTCATAAGTTGGAAAAGTAGGTCTTTTTAGGATAAATCCAGACAACAGGTTCCTCTGCCTAAAGAGTATCTCCAGCAGTTCAAAAAATACTGTAACAATCACTCACAAGATAGATTTTAACACTTCAAATATCACACATACCAGGTGTCCAAAGAAAAACAAACCATTGGAAAGAATAACATGGGGCCCTCGGTGGATCAGATGGATAGAGTGTCTGCCCTGTAAGCAGGAGATCCCAGGTTCGAGTCCCGGTCAGGGCACACATTTTCAACATGTCCCCAACGAAGTATATCAACGCCTGTTTGCAGTTAGGGTGTCCATTTAATTATCATTTCATTTCTAGCAAAGCTGCATGGTCATCAACAGTAACTGTTCTTTCGGGAACAGATACTACAGTCTTATATAGTTAAAATATGGCTTCCTGGCCATTGACCTTCTCGTGTGAACGCACACGCTATGCCCGCACTCGTACAGGACTTGGTAGATTAATCTACCTCGAGTAATGAGTATGACGGGCAAACACCTATTAGGCGCACTACGAATGTAGTGGTGTGGACATGTTGTGAATGTGGGTCTCATGGGGAAAGTGCAAGGGATAAGTCCCTGCAGGCGCACTATCCTCTGTGCCCTCGGTGGATCAGATGGATAGAGCATCTGCCATGTAAGCAGGAGATCCCGGGTTCGAGTCCCGGTCGGGGCACACATTTTCAACATGTCCCCAACGAAGTATATCAACGCCTTTTTGCAGCTAGGGTGTCCATTTAATTATCATTTCATTTAGAAAACATTGTTCTGGTGAAACACAACTAGCTCTTTGTTCACATGAAGTGCTGAGTGCTATTGACAAGGCATTTCAGATTGATTCCATATTTCTGGATTTCTGGAAGGCTTTTGACAATGCACCACACAAGTGGCTTTTAGTGAAACTGCATGCTTACGCAATATCGTCTGAGTTGTGTGACAGGATTCGTGATTTCCCATCAGAGACGTCACAGTTCATAGTAATTGACGGCAAGTCGTCAACTAAAGCAGAAGTGATTACTGGCGTTCCCCAAGGTAGTCAAATGGTTCAAATGGCTCTGAGCACTATGCGACTTAACTTCTGAGGTCATCAGTCGCCTAGAACTTCGAACTAATTAAACCTAAGGACACCACACACATCCATGCCCGAGGCAGGATTCGAACCTGCGACCGTAGCCGCCGCTCGGCTCCAGACTGAACCGCACGGCCACTCCGGCCGGCCCACATGAGTGCGAAAAGGCATCCATTAAACTTTAGTTACACGATAAAATGGTCAAATCTAAAGGCCATAAATTGAACTAAATGTCTAGGAATGACAATTACGAACAACTTAAACTGGAACACATAGAAAATGTTGTGGGAAGGCTAACCAAAGACTGCGTTTTATTGGCAGGGTGCTTAGAAAATGTAACAGATCTACTAAAGAGAGTGCCTACTCTAAACTTGTCTGCCCTCCTTTAGAATACTGCTGCACGGTGTGGGATCCTTACCAGATAGGATTGATGGAATACATCGAAAAAGTTCAGATAAGGGCAGCATGTTTTGTATTATCGCGAAATAGGGGAGACAGTGTCACGGAAATGATACAGGATTTGAGGTGTACATAATTAATATCGTTGCAGCGCGATCTTCTCACGAAATTACAATCACCTACTTTCTCTTCCGAATGTGAAAATATTTTGCTGACGCCGACCCACTTAGGGAGAAACGCACACCATGATCAAATAAGGGAAATCAGAGCTCGTACGGAAAGATATAGGTGTTCGTTCTTTCCACACTGTACCTGGTTTCCAAAATGGCTGTGGGAACAGCTTCTTCAGCATGTTGTATGAGGTCCCCAGGCACCTGCTGTCCTTTTCTCCCTCTTGCTGCCATTTGCCTAAGGGTACCATCATTTGCTGTACATTTTAACTACTAATGGTTAATAGACCCCTAACTCTGTGTTCACCTCCTCCTGGCGCTGAACAAAATGGGTTTTTCCAAAACATCATAAATGACCATATTTTCCTCCTTCATTAGACCTGATTTTTTCACTTAAAATGTTATTTAATCGAAACTGCCTTGGCAACTTATGTTATTTATATACAGTGTGCCCATAAGCTCTGTTCTGTTATCATTAAACCTAAATAATTTTTCGCTGTCAGATGTCTGACCTCGCTCGTGAAGGAACATTTTATGGAAAAGTATATGAAATTTGCCACGGTGCACTGCTAGCTGCAACATACAGAAAAAGTACTTTTTTGGGTGCTGCACATTTTCGCGATTTTGACAAGGATACGCTCAAGCTGAAGCGTTCTTCTTCGGCATGCCAGTGTAAAAATCGGTACAGAAACAGCTAAGTGAAAAATCCGTGCAATAATACGCATGTTTATTTATATATAAAATCCAACTTTCATTTAATGTTCATTCATGAGAGAGGTCAGACATTTGAAAGCGAAAAATTATTTAGGTTTTATAATAGCCGAACAGAGCTGATGGTTAAACTGTATATTAATAAGATAGTCACTGAGGCAGTTTCGATTAAATAACATTTTAAGTGAAAAAGTCAGGTCTAATGAAGGAGGAAAATACGATCATTTATGGTGTTTTTGGGAAACCTGTTTTGTTCAGTGGCAGGAGGAGGCAAAAACAAGAAGGGGTCTTTTAACTGTCGGTAGTTCAAATGGCAGCGAATGATGGAATCCTTAGGGAAATAGGAGCAAGGGACAGGAAAGGACAGCAGGCGCACTCAGTTTGTATGCCTGGGGACCTCATTCAACATGTTGAAGAAGCTATTCCAGCATCCATTGCTGGAACAGGATGCAACCAACTGCAGATTGTGGCACACGTTGGAACTTGGATCATTCCAGCGACTGGCAGAGAAGTAGAGGAGACCGGCTTTGAGCATGGAGTTTCAATAAAGCTCACAACTTGGAGAATTGTCGCCAGAAGTGATCACACCCCTTTGATTCTGAGTCAAGTGGAAGGACTGATCTAGAGACTTCGAAGGTTCTGTGACAAACTGGGCTGCGACTTCTTGGGTTTGCGCCATGGAACTGGTAACTGTAGGGTGCGCCTAAAATTTAGGTTAGATGACTCCACATCCAATTTGGATAACGATAACTGTAGGAAACCCAGACGTATCATTGTAATATTGAAGGAACTATCTCCCACAGGTGAGAGTACTAAACTCTTAATGGTTAACTGCCAAAGCACTTGCATCAAATTGCAAGAGTTTGAAGTGCTCCTGAAAAGCAGGGAAGCTCACACTGTACTAGTACAGAAAGCTGGTTAAAACCTAAAATGGATAACACTGAGAGTTTTGCGTAAAATTTAAGGATACATCGAAAGGATAGGCTAATGGGAAATGGAGGTGGTGAATTCCTCACAGCAGACAAAAAACTCAAATCCACCAATTAGAATTTATCGCCGCATATGATATTGTTTGAGCAAGACTCAGAATCAGGGATGGTCATAAAATAGTAAATGGATCTTTGTATCGCCTACTAAACTAATTTAATCATTCAACGATCGATTGGGAAAATAATAGTTTCGGTTGTGGTGGGTGTGACAAGATATTACTAAACGCCTTCTCTGAACACTACCTAGAACAAATAGTTCAGAACCCCACTCATGATGGAAATATATTGGATCGATTGGCAACAAACAGAACTGACTTCTTTGCAGATGTCCAAATCGAAACTGGTATCAACGATCATGATGCATTTGTAGCAACAATGATTACAGAAGTATGAAGGACAGCTAAAACAAGTAGAAAGAGACATATGTTCAGTAAACTAGATAAAAAAATCAGTAGCATCATATCTCAATAAGACTTGAAACTTTCAGGACAGGGCAGGAGCATGTAGAGGAACTACGTCTCAAATTTAAAAGAATCATTGACCATGTGCTGGACAGATATGTACCCAGTAGAACAGTTCATAATGAGAGGGACACTCCTTGGTTTACAGTCGCTGTAAAGACACTTCTAAAGAAACATAGATTACTGCACAATAAGTGTAAAACAAAGTGTGGGACTATAGACAGAGATTTGCTGAATGAAATAGATTTGGCTGTCAAAACAGAGAGCAATACGCGAAACCTTCAGTGGGTACCATAGCAGAATATTGTCAAATGATCTTTCACAAAACCCATAGAAATTCTGGTCTTATGTGAAGACTGTTCGTGGCACCAAACATAGTGCCCTGTCCCTATTGAATGAGACAGGAACTGAAACTGAAGCTAGAAAGGCAAAAACTGATATGCTTAACTCTTTTTTTAAATGTTCCTTTATAAAGGAAAACTCTGGAGAATTGACCCAATTTAATCCTCATACCACTGAAAAGATGAGTGAAATCAGTATTAGTGTCATTGGCATTGAGAAAGAGCTGAAATTGTTAAAACTGAACAAAGTTCCAAGGCCCAATGGAATCCCTATCAGATTCTATAATGAATTTTTAACTGAGTTAATCCCTCTTCCAATTATAATCTGTCATAGATCTCTTGAACAGAAAACAGTGCCAAGTATTTGGACGAAAGTACAGGTCACACCAACCTGTAAGGAGGGTAGGAATGATCCATAAAACTACTGTCCAATATCCTTGACACTGAGTTGTGTAGAGTCTCAAAGCATATTTTGAGCTCATACATGATGAGGTATCTTGAACAGAAGAACCCCCTCTGTGCCAACTGGCATGGATTCCGGAAACATCAATCATGTGAAATCCAACTCATAGTTTTCTTACATGACATACTACAACCTTTGGATCAAGGACGTCAGGTATTTCAGTATTTCTTGACTTCTGAAAAGCATTGGACTCAGTACCACACCTCCGTTTACTGTCAAAAGTTCGTTCATGTGGAATATCAAGTGAAATTTGTACTGGATTAAGGAATTTTTGGTAGGGAAGATGCAGCATATTATCTTGGCTGTAGAGTCGTCATCAGATGTAGAAGTACCTTTAGGTGTACCCCATGGAAGTATGTAGAGATCCTTGCTGTTCATGTTGCCTATTAATGACTTCGCAAACAATATTAATAGTAACCTGAGACTGTTTGCAGATGATGCAGTTACCTAAACGGAAGCACCAAAGAAAGTGGTATAGGCATGTATCTTGAAATGCAGAGATGTGTAAACAGGCAGAATACGGCGCTGTGGTCGACAACGCTTACATAAAACAACAAGCGTCTGGCGCAGTTGTTAGATTGGTTACTGCTGCTACAATGCAGGTTATCAAGCTTTAAGTGAGTTTGAACGTGGTGTTATAGTCGGCGCACGAGCGATGGGACACAGCATCTCCGAGGTAGCGATGAAATGGGGATTTTCCCGTACGAGTGTACCGTGAATGTCAGGAATCCAGTAAAACATCAAATCTCCGACATCGCTGCTGCCAGAAAAAGATCTTGCATGTACGGGGCCAACGACGACTGATGAGAATCGTTCAACGTGACAAAAGAGCAACCCTTCCGCAAATTGCTACAGATTTCGATGCTGGGCCATCAACAAGTGTCAGCGTGTGAACCATTCAAAGAGGCATCATCGATATAGGCTTTCGGTCCAGAAGCCCCACTCATGTACCCTTGACGACTGCACTAAACAAAGCTTTATGACTCGCTTGGGCGCGTGAACACGGACATTGGACTGTTGATGACTGGAAACACGTTGCCTCATTGGAGGAGTCTCGTTTGAAACTGTATCGAGTGGATGGACGTCTCCGAGTATGGAGACAATCTCATGAATCCATGGAGGCTGCATGTCAGCAGGGAACTGTTCAGGCTGGTGGAGGATGTGTAATGGTTTGGGGCATGTGCAGTTGGAGTGACATGGGACCCCTGATACGTCTAGATACGACTCTGGTATCTGACATGTACATGATCATCTTGTCTGATCATCTGCATCCACTCATGTCCATTGTGCTTTCCGACAGACTTGGGAAATTCCAGCACGACAACGCGACACTCCCCACTTCCAGAATTGCTATAGAGAGTCTCCAGGAACACTTTTCTGTGTTTAAACACTTCCGATGGCCACCAAACTCCCCAGAAATGATCATTATTAAGCATATCTGTGATGCGTTGCAACGTGTTGTTCAGAAGAGATCTCCACGCCCTCATACTCTTACGGATTTATGGACAGCCCTCCATCACTACTTCAGACGTTATTCGACTCCATGACACAGCATGTTGCAGAACTTCTGCGCGCTCGGGGGGGTGGGGGGGAGGGGGGGAGGGGGGCATGCACGATATTAGGCAGATGTACCAGTTTCTTTAGCTCTTTAGTTTATGAGTGAAGTAATGTATGAAAAATACTGCATACATATTCAGCCTGACTTTGATAAGATTTCAAAGAGGTGCAAAGATTGACAACTTGCTTTAAATGTTCAGAAATGTAAAATTGTGCACTTCACAAAATGAAAAAAACATATCCTATGACTATGATGTAAGTGACTCACTATTGGACTCAGCCACCTCTTACAAATACATGGGTGCAACACTTTATACGGATATGAAATGGAATGATCATATAGGTTTAGTCTTGGGTAAATCTGGTGATTTGTTGGTAGAATACTGGGGAAGTGCAATGAGTCTACAAAGGAGATTGCTTAGAAATATCATACGACCAGTTCTAGAATATTGCTCTTGTGTATGAACCTGTACCAGATAGGACTTACAGATGACATTGAGTGTATACAGAGAAGGGCAGTACTAATGGCCATAGGTTTGCTTAATCCATGGAAGAGTGTCACAGAGATACTGAAAGAACTGAACAGGAAGACTCTTGAAGATAGACATAAACTGTACTGAGGAAGTCTAGTGACACAACTTCAAAAATCAGCTTCAAATCACGATTCTACGAATATACCAAATCCCCTACATGTCGCTGACACAGGGTTCGTGAAGATGAGGTTAGAATAATTTCAGCACACACACAGAGGCATTCAAACAATCAATTTTCCCGCGCTCCATATGTGAATGGAACAGAACGAAACTCTAATAACTGGTACAGTGGGACGTACCATGCACTTCATGGTGGTTTGAGGAATGTAGATCTAGATGTAGATGAAGGCAAAGCACAATATTTGAATGAAGTTTAGGAAGTCACCAAAGTGCAAAATCCACCAATATAGATTAACTTACGATGTCAACGGACGACATCGTCAAAACTTTCCTCCCGAGAAATACCGACAACACCTGACGGTCAGTTGACGGCCTTTGGGAATGCCGCCATTTGAGGGGCATTGTGAAATGTTTTAACGTGACGACCATTGTGAATTGGCGTTTAAACCACAAGTACACGTCCTGTCACCAATTACGTAACACCCGCCCATCGATTCGAGATCAGTTTCATGAATTAACTCGGAGAATGAGGGCACCAAAACGGAGCTCTTTACGAACAGTCTACCGGCCAGTAATTACCTGACATTTGACAATGTGGAACGCCTTGTTCCGTCAAGTGAGAATCGTCCTTGAACATACTCTCTTTCGTCACTCACAGAATATGTCTCGGCGAAACTCTTTGGCTCGCTGTCAAAGATGATTTCTGAATTCGTGTAGGTTAGTTTTTATTTACAAATTTTGCATATGCGAAATCTTTGTTGGTGTCAGAAAACATTATTTTCAGTAGTAGAGTGAAATTAGATTCAGCTATGGGAGGTAAACATAAACAAGCCCAAAGGACGAAGAATAATGTTCGGGTAAGTAATTAAAAATTATGGTTAGTACGTATGGTGTTTGCGTATTTTAATTTTCCATGTTTCCGGAACGTAACTAATATAATCAATTTTTCTACTTTACAGCCATCAAGCAGTGGTAGAAGTGCTGCACTGCTAGCAAATACCACGCCAAATTTCCCCGGTTTCGATGCTGTCAAAGAGTGTGGCTACATTCCAGCACTATCTGGATTTACAGCACCAAGCCATGAAGATGTGGACCCCAACATTGACGTGAACTTTCAGTTAGTACTGAAGAAAATGAGCAAGAAAGATTCAACGACAAGACTCAAAGTAAGTTGCCAATTTGCTTCCAAAGTGAATTACTCCAATCATCTGTAAGGTGCCCAATGGTGATCACAATCTGTTGCTACAATGATAAGAATACAGATGACTATAAAACATTGCGGTGATTTATTTAATTTATAAATGTAGCTTCGTTTATGTTTTAAACATGACTTTCTGTAACGCAGTGTCCATTCATGCTACGTGTATCTGCGGAAGGTACATCATTGTACCCAGCCAGGAACGACTATTCCCTTCCTCTCGTGCACTGCACCACCCCTCCCCTTCTTTTACCGTTGGAAAAAGAAATTGATCCTCACAAACCAAATTCCCATCTGTCAACACCACAGTGACTGGACCGAGTGAAGTGGTGCAGTGGTCAGCATACTGGACTAACATTCGTGAGGATGAAAGTTCAAACCCGTGTCCGGTCGTCCCGATGTAGGTTTTTGGTGATTTCTCTAAATCGCTTCAGACAAA
Organism: Schistocerca serialis cubense; assembly: GCF_023864345.2. Taxonomy (NCBI): domain Eukaryota; kingdom Metazoa; phylum Arthropoda; class Insecta; order Orthoptera; family Acrididae; genus Schistocerca; species Schistocerca serialis. The sequence continues at coordinate 1,123,425,063 of NC_064638.1, read as the reverse complement.
TGCCTGGATGGTTCCTTTGAAAGGGCAACGCCGACTTCCTTCCCCATACTTCACTAATCTGATGGGGCCGATGACCTCGCTGTTTGGTCCCCTCCTCCCACACGAACCAACCACAGTTACTGGTTATATTGTCAGTGTCAGTTTGAAGATAGCCAGTACATGTAATGGTTTCTAACTGTAGTGTGTGTACTCGAAGTCATTTGTCTTTAAATCACAAAACTACATTTGGGAGGGTTGGGTTGTTTGGGGAAGGGGACCAGACAGTGAGGTCATCGATCTCATCAGATTAGGGAAGGGTGGGGAAGGAAGTCGGCTGTGCCCTTTCAAAGGAACCATCCTGGCATTTGCCTGGAATGATTTTAGGGAAATCACGGAAAACCAAAATCAGGATGGCCGGACGCGGGATTGAACCGTCGTCCTCCCGAATGCGAGTCTAGTGTTTAACCACTGTGCCACCTCACTCGGTTAAATTTGGGAGGGCTTAGAGCTCTGAAAGCGTCCAGTGGTGTTGTTCTTGTATTTTCCATTGTATTTCTCATGTTACCAGCTGATCTGATACATGAGATATCGCTTGCTGGTGTGAGAATTCGAAGAGCATAGCATGCTGTAGAGATTTTGTTAGTAAGTATTTTTACACGCTATTCCCACTTTTAACTGTCAACATCCATTCCAAGGAATTCTGTGTTTTCCATAAACTTTTCATTATTTATTTTCACATTGTTGTATTGGAGTTTTGTTTATGTGGAAGTTCGTAGTACTTATTTTCTTTACATTAAGTGTGACTTTATTGTTTGTTGCCCACTAATTCACATCTTATGTTATTTAGTGCACCACTGTGTCAAATGATTTACTAACGTCAGGTGCTTCTAGTACATGTTTTGTGAGATATAATGTTGCTGTCTTGGTGCCTTTCCGTGATTGTAAACGTAACTGATCATTGGAAAGGTTGTATTTATTTAAATAGTTCAAATGTTTCGTTTTCTCAATAGTTTCTATTATTTTTGCAAAGCATGGGAGTAGTGAGAGTAGCCTGTAATTTCCTGTAAATATTTTCAGTTTTGAAGAGAGGCAGTAATTTAGAATATTTTAAGTAATTAAGAAAGCAGCTCTGTGTGAATGATTGATTTATCATGGTCAGTAATGATGATGTTAGGTTGTCTGTACACTGCTAAAGTGGACAAGTTTGTACTTCGTTCAAACTTACTGAAATTTAATTTTTCCATTTGCAAATTGCTTTGTAGACTTCCTCCTTTGTTGTGGGCAGTAATAGTATTGAATGTGGCGCACACTTATTCAGCTTTTGACTTAAGGGGCTGTTTGAAATTTTTAATATAATATTGTTCCTCTAAATAGTAGCTGTCTGTATATTTTGTCATATATTTTGGATTTTTTAGTAGTGTCCCCTTGTCCTTAATTTTTCATTTGAGTGATTCATCTTTCTGTTACCTACATTGTTTTTGTTTTGAGTGGTGAGTATCAGTTTGAAAATATGAGCCTTGTTTGCTGCAAGCAAAACTTTCATGTATATTTGCCTACAGGCCTACTGTTTATAAAAGTGTGAGAAAGCGGATTGGATGGGCTGTTTCTTATGGAACTGAGGCACATCAGTGTTTGGGATGATTTTTTAAAATCTTTGGTCACCCATTTGTATTGTTCCACTGTTGATAATGGACATAATAATTTAGTAAAAGCCTTGTCAAATAGTTGAATAGTGCTGTGAAATGCTGTCAAATTTTAGTTTTAAAAGTGTCATGAAATGTTGCCAAATTTTAGATTCACTAGTGTCATGAAATTTTTGAATTTTTCATTTGCATCTACCTGTGTGTATTTTACTTCCCATGTTTGATGTGCTGTTTGTTTGACAAACATATGCCTTTTTGTGGCTAAATTTACAAATTGGAGCCCCCTCCCCCGGAAATTTTGGTGGGATGACATACTGATCTGTAGTCCAGCTCGAGGTCTGGGTTTGATTGAAAGGTGACAATTTGGTTGCTAGTTGGTGGAGCCAGTGAATGTGGTAACAAATTGACTGGTGGTGAGGCCTATTGTTTATGTGTACGCCATATTGAAAAATGACAACAAGGTCAGATGCATAACTTTTACCCTTTTTGGTTTAGAAAATATTCATCTGTAGACATGCATTTGCTTTATTTCTATTGTAGCCACTTTTAGTGTAAAGTTTTACTTAAGTAGTCAGATAATCTTAGATCTACTACACCAACATTACAGTTTTCTTTGTCTCAATCTGTTAGCACATGATCAGTTGCTGTCATTAACTGGTTTGTTATTCTTGTTGCACTGTTAACCTCTTACATTAAACTGAAATGTTGCATGATGCTTAAGAATAAGTTACAGGCAACATCAGGATCAGTGTATTTACAATTATAGAATGTCCAGTAAAGGAGTCTCTGAATTCAACATTAAATATCTTAAAAACTAAATGTTTATTATGAAAGCTGTAAGAATTTTATTCAGAACTTTTTGAAATAGTCTGAAAAGCTGCTAACAGGTGGCTCTATGATCACAATACGTAGTGCCTGTAAATGATGTACCACAGCTCAGAACGATCATTTCTGCCATTGAAACATGAAAGGTGGGTAACGTATTGAAGGAAGTCCTTGAAATCATATATTCCATTGATCATCATGTTCCATAAATTATCGGAGAGTACGCATTAGGAGTGATTTAACATGGAATGACCATATAAAATTAATCGTCGGTAAAGCGGATGCCAGACTGAGATTCATTGGAAGAATCCTAAGGAAAAACAGTCCAAAAACAAAGGACGTAGGTTACAGTACCAGATAGGGTTGATAGAAGAGATAGAGAAGATCCAACTGAGAGTAGCGCACTTAGTTACAGGATCATTTAGTAATTGCAAAAGCGTTACAGAGATGATAGATAAACTCCAGTAGAAGACTCTGCAAGAGGGACACTCAGTAGCTCGGTACGAGCTTTTGTTGAAATTTCGAGAACATACCTTCACCGAGGAGTCAAGCAGTGTATTCTCCCTCCTATGTATATCTCGCGAAGAGACCATGAGGATAAAATCAAAGAGAGTAGAGCCCACACAGAGGCATACCGACAGTCTTTCTTTCCACGAACAATATGAGACTGGAATAGAAGGGAGAACCGATAGAGGTACTCAAGATACCCTCTGCCACAAACTATCAGGTGGCTTGCGGAGTATGGATGTAGATGTAGATTTTGGATTAGTTTGTTGTGACACAGCTAGCATTGGAAGATGAATCAGGCACCGAGTGGTCAATGTAAGATGGAGCCAGCCAGACCACATCGCACGGGACAGTTGTTACACTTTCTTGATGAATGCTTCATGAATAGAGCCATTGTGTTGGATTATTGCAAACTTACTGGTGCAGGGATGGATCAGCCTCCACATTTGCCTTATCTGACTCCTTGTGACACCTTTCAGTGGGGCACATAGAAAGGTGCTGTCTACCGGAGCCAGCCCACCATGCTTAATGAACTTGTATCAGTGATCTGTGTGGCATCTGAAACCCTTTCGGTTGAGACATTACAGGGTATGATGACAAATTTCATTGTTTGTTTGCATCACTTCTGTATTTTGAGTGGTGGAAATTTCAAAAAGATTGTGATGTAATTGCAAAGACTGCTTGCAGAGAATGAGTTCCATTATGCACGCTGATACTTTATGAGCTGCACAGTGTACAGCTCCATCTGTTGACAGTTTTTTTTAATTATTTTGGAACTTTTTTTTATGAATTCTGTGTAAATTTTTTACAGCTTTCACAATTGACATACCATTTGTTGCACTCAGCTATCACTCCTTTGGAGTGGATATCATATCAATAATTTGATTTATTTGTGACAAAAAGATATTCGTATGTCCACTAAGAGATCTGTATAATCATAAAATATGCATTTAATACATTACTTAATGACTGTTGGCAGTCACTTGCCAAAATGTTTAATAATAAATAGTGTATTTTGTACATTTATATTGGTCCCTTAATTCTATTGCTGTCAACTCAAAATGCTTCTCTTCACTGATTTCCCAGAGATCGCTTCTGACATTAAATTGATAATTTTGTTTCATATACAGTAAATGTCCGCCCCTCGTGGTCTCGCGGTAGCGTTCTCGCTTCCCGAGCACGGGGTCCCGGGTTTGATTCCCGGCGGGGTCAGGGATTTTTCCTGCCTCGAGATGACTGGGTGTTGTTGTGTCGTCTTTATCATCATCATTCATCCCCATTACGGTCGGAGGAAGGCAACGGCAAACCACCTCCATTAGGACCTTGCCTAGTAAGGCGGTGCGGGTCTCCTGCATCGTTCCCCTACGCTCTGTAAAGAAGCATGGGACTTCATTTACATTTTATACAGTAAATACAACAGCCTCCATACTCCCTAGATATTCTGCTATATGAACATGCTAAATTGTAAAACTTTAAGATTACGTGATTAATTTCCGATTGTTCACACCAGTCATACAAGCAACAGAACTGTCTGTGACTTCCAGCTAAACCTCTAGCTGTTGCACTTTATTTGTTAGGCACTGAATATTTAGGTGAATAATTGTTAATTTATTATTACTACATCTACATACATACTCCGCAATCCACCATACGGTGCGTGGTGGAGGGTACCTCGTACCACAACTAGCGTCTTCTATCCCTGTTCCACTCCCAAACAGAATGAGGGAAAAATGACTGCCTATATGCCTCTGTACGAGCCCTAATCTCTCTTATCTTATCATTGTGGTCTTTCTGCGAAATATAAGTTGGCGGCAGTAAAATTTTACTGCAGTCAGCCTCAAATGCTGGTTCTCTAAATTTCCTCAGTAGCGATTCATGAAAAGAATGCCTCCTTTCCTCCAGAGACTCCCACCCGAGTTCCTGAAGCATTTCTGTAACACTTGCGTGATGATCAAACCTACCAGTAACAAAATTAGCAGCCCGCTTCTGAATTGCTTCTATGTCCTCCCTCAATCCGACCTGATAGGGATCCCAAATGCTCGAGCAGTACTCAAGAATAGGTCGTATTAGTGTTTTATAAGCGGTCTCCTTCACAGATGAGCCACATCTTCCCAAAATTCTACCAATGAACCGAAGACGACTATCCGCCTTCCCCACAACTGCCATTACATGCTTGTCCCAATTCATATCGCTCTGCAATGTTACTCCCAAATATTTAATCGACGTGACTGTGTCAGGCACTACACTACTAATGGAGTATTCAAACATTACGGGATTCTTTTTCCTATTCATCTGCATTAATTTACATTTATCTATATTTAGAGTTAGCTGCCATTCTTTACACCAATCACAAATCCTATCCAAGTCATCTTGTATCCTCCTACAGTCACTCAACGACGACACCTTCCTGTACACCACAGCATCATCAGCAAACAGCCGCACATTGCTATCCACCCTATCCAAAAGATCATTTATGTAGATAGAAAACAACAGCGGACCTACCACACTTCCCTGGGGCACTCCAGATGATACCCTCACCTCCAATGAACACTCACCATTGAGGACAACGTACTGGGTTCTATTACTTAAAGTCTTCGAGCCACTCACATATTTGGGAACCAATCCCATATGCTCGTACCTTAGGAGTCTGCAGTAGGGCACCGAGTTAAACGCTTTCTGGAAGTCAAGGAATATGGTATCCGTCTGATACCCTTCATCCAAGGTTCACAAGATATCATGTGAAAAAAGGGCGAGTTGCGTTTCGCAGGAGCGATGCTTTCTAAAGCCGTGCTGATGCATGGACAGCAACTTCTCTGTCTCAAGGAAATTCATTATATTCGAACTGAGAATATGTTTGAGAATCCTGCAACAAACCGATGTTAAGGATATTGGTCTGTAATTTTGAGGATCCGTCCTTCTACCCTTCTTATATACAGGCGTCACATGCGCTTTTTTCCAGTCGCTCAGGACTTTACATTGGGCAAGAGATTTGCGATAAATGCAAGCTAAGTAAGGAGCCAATGCAGTAGAGTACTCTCTGTAAAACCAGATTGGAATCCCATCAGGACCTGGTGATTTATTTATTTTCAACCTATTCAGCTGCTTCACAATCCCAGGGATGTCTATCACTATGTCCTCCATACGGGAATCTGTACGAGACTCAAACAGCGATACGTTTGTACGATCCTCCTGCGTGAAAGATTTCTCAAATGCTAAATTTAAAATTTCAGCTTTTGTTTTGCTGTCTTCCGTTGCCAGGCCAGACTGATCAGCGAGTGACTGGATGGAAGCCTTCGACCCGCTTACCGATTTTACGTAAGACCAGAATTTCCTTGGGTTTTCAGCAAGATCTTTTGCTAAGGTATGACGGTGGTAGTGGTTGTATGCTTCGCGCGTCGCTCTTTTTACAGCAGCACGAATCTCTACTAACTTTTGTCTGCCCTCATTCTCCCGATCTTTCTTGTACCGCAAGTGCAACTATCTTTGCTTGCTGAGAATTCTCCGAATTGCACTATTAAACCACGGTGGGTCTTTTCCATCTGTAGCCCACTTTTTTGGCACAAGCTTCTCCAATGCGTGATTTACAATGTGTTTAAAATTTGCCCATAATTCTTCCATGTCCATCGTACCGGAAGTAAATGAAGTCGATTCATTTACTAAGTGGGATACAAACAACTGCTTATCTGCTCAGTAAGAATACTCTCCTAGCCTTATTGACCGACTTTTTAATTTTCGTAACCACAGTCATAATGACAACATCATGATCACTAATCCCTGTCTCAGCACTGACACCGTCAATGAGGTCTAGTCTGTTCGTGGCTACCAGATCCAAAATATTTCCATTAGGCGTTGGCTGTCAATTTAGCTGCTCAAGACAGTTTTCGGATAATGTGTTCAAAAGTAATTCATGCGACGGCTTGTCTGTACCACCTGTAATGAATCCATAGACAACACAGTCTATACTAGGTAGGTTGAAGTCGCCTCCAACTAATATAGCATGATCCAGGTACTTCTGCAATACAGAGTGTAGACTCCCTCTGAATGATTCTAGAACTGTCATGGTGGAACCTGGTGGCCGGTAAAACGCCCAACAAATAAAGTTATTTCTCCTAGCCCTGTTAAAATGTGTCCAGATAACTTCACAATCACACTCTACTTCGACCTCAGTAGACACAATATTTTTGTCAACTGCAATGAAGACACCACCTCCTATGGTGTCTAATCTGTCTTTCTGATACACTTTCCAACCCTCACTAAATATTTCAGAACTTCCTATCTCAGGGTTCAGCCAGGTCTCAGCCCGAGAATAATTTGCACGCCACATGCTTCCTGGAGGGCAATAAGTTCAGGAACTTTATTCCAAACACTCTGAAAATTTACTGCTAATATCTTGATAGCTGAAGTGTCTTTACACTGCGCGCGTCCTGATTTCCCTGCCTGTACATCAATTGGTGAGTGTTCATCAGGACACCTCGCACTGCTGCCTAGCCTAAAAAAAACCATGTGCACGCCACAAGTACTCTGCTACCCGAGTAGCCACTTTCTTTGTGTAGTGCACTCCTGACCTATCTAGGGGTGTCCTACAATTCCTCACCCAATAGCGCAAGTCTAGAAATCTGCAGCCAAGACCGTCACAGAGTCGACGAAGCCTCTGGTTGAACCCTCCACTGCTCCAAACCAAAGGACCCCAATCCACTCTGGGAACAATGCTGCAAATAAAGAGCTGTGCTTGCACCCCACTTGCGAGGCCAGCGGTCTTCACCAAATCCGCCAGCTGCCTGTACGAACTGAGGATCGCCTCAGAACCAAGCAACAGCCATCATTGGTGCCGATGTGGGCAACTACTTGCAGGCGACTGCACAGCGTACGCTCGATAGCCGCAGGCAAGGCCGCCTCCACATCTTGGATGAGGGCCCCCCCGGCAGACAAACCAAGTGCACATTGGAATTCTTTCCAGCCCTGTATGCTATTTCCCTAAGAGGCTCCATCACCCGCCATATAGCATTTCCTCTTCTCTCTGTGAATTGGTTTAAGTGCTTCATCATTTCAATTATATTCATGTTTTTTTATTTTCAAGAAATATTTTTGAATTATCACTCTCTTAGGACCATCTCAGTTTCACCTTTTTTAAAAATTATTTTACATACATCTATGAGCATTTTACTGAAAGTCATTGTGCCTAGTCTATTTACGTGCACGCCATCCCTTCTCAGACATTTGTCACTTAGAAATTTGTTTGCCAGAGAAGGAACATGTTGTTCCACTAAGTTGGGATTGCTGTTTTCTGTTTTAAGTGCTTTTAACCAAAGTATTTAGAGTTGCACCTCCATAAGACAAATATTGTCCAGTTTGTCTGTCTCTTTGGGCTGATGAATATTACACCAAGTCTGTCACACGGTTCACTAATTCAATTTTTTATTTTGTATGTAAATATTACTCACCAATCTTCTGTGTAAAATTCCACTGAGTGCCAGTCTTGAGCTTGTATGCACCATTTTGGCTGAGTGAATTAAAATTTGTTTTTCATTCATGATTTCTTGTCAGCTGCTGCTTCAGATATTACACCATTGTATCTATTGGACACAAATCTGAGTGGTTGCTTTTTGAATTGTTGCACTCAGAATTTGGCAACCATGAGAGATGATGGGTTTAATTGTTATTGATGCAGTCCGTTGTCCAACAGTTAATATAGAGGGGAAAGAAGAGGGAAGCAAATTTAACCAGAAGAAATATATTTGAGAAAGAGTGTTATTTGATGGCTAGTTAAATAGGTAAGAGCTAAAATGTTAAAAAGTGAGAAACATAAGGGAAGGACCTGGTGTAAATAACATATGATAAAACAGTATTCTCTAACTCGCGTTATACCTTCTTCAAGGAGGGAAGAGGTGTTTGCAAAGACCCCTGTTCCTCTTTATAACAGGTAATTCTCACAATCAACTGAAATCTTATATACCAGTCTGTCTGTCACAAAAACTGACTTTCCAAAAAATGATATAAATACACACACAAGATAAAGTCAGTGTCCTGTTCGTTTCCCATTTGCAATATAAGATGTCATATGTCACATCATCATTGTACCACGGTACAAATCTGACATCTGGTATTGGTACACTTCAGTTGACACCTTCCCGTTTTATCTGTAGTCTAAGTGACCTGCCCCCTTTTCAACATCTCGAACCAATTTCTTTCTCCTTGCCAAAGAAGGAACATGTTGCTCCACAAAGCTGGGATTGCTGTATTCTGTTTTAAGTGTTTTTAACCAAAGGATTTAGAGTTGCACCTCCATAAGACAAATATTGTCCAGTTTTTCTCTCTCTTTATGATTTTTAACAATTTTCTGATATGTGTGTTCCAGTTTATGTGAGATTTGAACTGATCAGAAATGCCAAAGCATAACAGGCAAAATTTTCTGTAAAAGACCAATGAGTAAACCAAAGTCAGAAAAGGTGTCACAGAGAGGAAATAGTGTAATAAGAAGGAGAAAAAAGTTATATTGAGAGCTATATGAACATATTGTGTTTAAATAAGTGGAAATGACATTAGAAGAGACGGGGCAACAGTGATTCATTTGGAGCAACCACAGTAGAGTCACACTTCTGTGGTCAGCTTGTGAGACATCTATCTCAGTAAACTGTCTACTGACATAGCGCATGTAATCTGCAGAAACCAATATTGACAAATATGGTCATTGTTATATTCATCGAAAAAGCTCACCATCCCTGCAAGGCAGCATGAGACTTGGTCAGTGAACACAGAATGAAACACTCCTCTTGATCTAATACCTACAGTCCAGGTGAATTTTACCACATATGTAACAGACAAGTCTGTTCTCACATTAATGGTAGTTAAGGAGCACTCTGTATGTGGAGTTATGTAATGCATCTGCAAAGTAATAGCCTGCAGACAAGATGAATGTGTTTTTCATCTTCCAAGAATGAAGTTTTCGGCAGGGTTGCAATGTGAACTTCTTAAGAGTAACATTGGGAGGTCTGACAACAAACATATTTATCATTTTTTTATAACAAAAATACGTTTGTTTCCAGATAGCAATAGTGTACTTATGATGTGTAATAACAACACTCATGCTTTCCCATTTAACGTAACATTAAGGTAGTGATATGCAACACATCAGAAAGCAAAATACTATATCAATTTTTAGCCAGTACCAGAAGATTGTCCATGCATAGACAAAAAGGTTAAAGTGCACTTATGGTGTCGGCTCTTCTGCTGCATGCTGCTGTGAGAAATTTTTTTCTTTTGACTATAGCCGATTGGCTTATTGTATATAGAAATCAGTGAGAATTGCTGAATCCAATGATTTCTTTGTTGGAAGACATGATTTAGGCTTAATTTTGTTTTCTGCATGGATTCTATGAGATTGACCATTATTGATGTGGCTGTTATGGAGTATAAAGTTGATTATTGGTTTTCAAATGTATGTTTTGTATTGTATCTTTCTCAGAATAGGACAGCATTTCCTGGAGTGTGTAGTTTGGTTGAGAGTTGGTGAAGCCAATAAATATGACAGGAGGAAAACTGGCTGTGGTGATGGACTGATCTGTAACATAGCCTGGTGGTTATTTCGAAAACTCTGTGGGGTATTTTCTAAATGTTGAGGTTGTGCGTACACGTGAACCTAAGGGTACAGTTTAAATTTTACAGAATATTTTGTTTTATATGACAACACTCCACACAATACATTTCATTATGCCACCATGTAATTGGATAGACTCCGCATTATGATCACTAGTTTCTCATTAGTTCTGCCATCTTGTCTAATCATCTGAATCATAATGTATTGTGTTCACTTCCCATAATTCTATGTGCAAACAGTTACTAACTGCTGCATGCAACACAAATGCTGTCAACACCTTAAGTGCAGTTTTAGCAGACTGAAACTAACAGCGACTTAAGTTTCTGACAGCAGCTGATGATGTAACAAAATAATTTTTTGACTGTAGCTGATGATACAGCTACATAAATATGCCTCCATGAAACATATTGTACCTGTGGATCACCACTTTTCAGAAATAATATTCATTGCATTCAGTTAATCTGCCAAGTTGTTTGTCAACTCTGACAAAATTTCTTAAAAGTTTTTATTTCTTCTCTCTGAAATTTTAATTCACTTTCCAAATTTTCCTTATTTTCTTTTACTGCTTGCTCTGTGTACTGATTGAATAACATCTCTCACTCCATTCTCAATAACTGCCTCCCTTTCATGTTATTTGACTCTTATAACTACAGTCTCATTTCTGTCCAAGCAGTAGATAATATTTTGCTCTCAGTATTTTATCCCTTGTTACCTTCAGAATCTCATATAACATACATTTCCCTATATTTCTCACTCAGCCATACTTAAAGATCATTGATTAAAATATGTTTTTAATGTATATTGTCTTAGGTTAAATTAGGCTCTTCAGATTATCAGGATAAGTTGATGTATCTCTCCTCGGGAAATGATGAACAGTCTGTACTGTAGTCTCTCAAAATCTACAGCTTTGAAACGTGTGTAGTATAATGCTCTAGTGACTGCTATATGATTCTCAAACCAATTGTGTTTGTATGGCATTGTAGGCTTTACAGGAGTTCACACAGTTGGTATCAGCAGGAGATTCAGCTGAGGCGGTCAAAGTCTTGCTCCCATGCTGGGCTCGCCTGTTTTGCCAGCTGGTGCAAGACCCTGAACACCGTGTGAGGGAAGCTGCACACGTAGCACAGCGTGCCATTGTTCGGGCCGCCCGCCGCAACTTGGCTCCGCATCTTCGGCAGCTCGCCGGTCCATGGTTCACCGCACAGTATGACACTCATCCCCCTGCCGCCAGTGCTGCTGCGCTTGCTCTCCAGGTATTGTACCTACGAAGGACATATGAGAGAGATCATGCCCAATTACTGCATGTCAAAGGATACCCAAAAAAGTGTATAGACATAAATGTATGTCAGGTGCTAAGAACAGTGTGTCCAGCCTCTTGGAGGCTATATATCTGTGCAGTACGAGGCATGAGAACAGTCGTCCACAGGTAACATGCAGTCTGGAAACAAAACTCTTGATGTTTTTTTCAGGGCCACTGTCCCAGAAATACATTGTTTGTGAAACACTGTACAGTTTTTATCTTTCCAATCTTCGTTTCTTCCTTTTCTGAAAATCAGTCACCATTGTTAATTTAATACCTTTCCTAATTCTCATTTGTTACACATTTGAGTTTTCGTAAAAAGCTGCAAACAAAAACAAAATAATATTTTTTATTGAGTTAATATTAATATACTGGAAATTATTACATAATTTTATCAATATGTGTATACTGAATCAAGATGGGCTTTGTGATGTGATAATTATAAAATGAACTGCAATTAGTAAGCGCTTTCAATGTGATAAAAAAGTCTAGATCAGAGCCAGTATTGTACTACTAATGTGTTTTGTGCAGAATGTTGTCAGTGCTCATCTTGAGGAAAGGAAAGAGGATGTGTAGAGCCAGTGAGAGATCAGTGAACGGAAGATGTGTTTTGAAGGAATATTCACCTTCTCTTGTCAGTGTACAACCACCTCCAACATCTTAACACATTCGGAAGAAACAGGCAAACATTTTAACAACAAAGATTAATAATTTAATTTAAGCTGTACTGTTAGGTCCAGACCTAACCACAACCTCGTAATTCATGACATATTTAGAAGAAACAAATATATGTGACAACAAAGATCCTAAATTTAAATTTTGTGAGTAAAACTGTCATATTCCTCCTAACCTAGGCCTCTGGCTAAGCTACATTTCAGTCTGTCAGCAAACCAGATATTTTATCTTATATATTTGTTGACTTCGCCAACTCACAACCAAATGGTCACCTTTCAAACTATCCACAACCTTGTAATTTATTTCGTATTCAGAAAATTCAGTCACATAATTGTGACAACAAAAATTATATTACTATTTGTTCTTGGGTAGCATCATAATCACACCCATGGATGTCATGACATACACAGTAAAAAATAGCTGAATATTTGTGACAAGCAGGATTATAGATTTCACTGTTGCATGCCAAGCATCAGTAAAATTTATAATATTGCTTGTCACAAATATTTGGCTGCTGCAATTGAAGTTGTGCTATTGGTTACCAACCTAGCCACAGTCTCACAGCTTGTGACATGTTTGGAAATAGTCAAATATTTATGACAACTGTGAAGGAAGGAATGGTTTCTAATTTCTATTTCAGTGCTAGAAATTCATTGTCTCTTTTCTCACCTCTTGTTGTTTATGTTAAAGTGTCGCCCCATTGGCTATGCGAAACTGATGTGTTGCAAACCTGTGAACAATAGACAAACACCGCCATGACTACCATTACCCCTGATCTAGACTTTAGCCGTGATATCTTTTACAATCTCGGTAACAGTTCAAATCACTTATGACACTAAATAAATTGAATAAATAAATCTGTAGGTAAAATTTCACTGCCCTGGAAGATCATATGTTATTCACTGTGCTTAAGTTTACCATCTTACAGGGGAACTGTTGAATGTACAACACAGATGTGGCATTTAAAACTTTCCTGGTGTATAGATCATCTAATAAATGAGGAGCTCAATATACTTTTGTCAGTAAACGCATGAAGGTTGCCAGAAGACTCCACACCAAAATATTGTGGCAGCAGGTTACCAACATGTTAGTTCCAAAAGTCATGGACATACCGAAACAGATTTTTTATTTTGGTGCCTTAAATACATGGAAAAGATGTTTCTCATAGGGTTCTTACAATTAGCTGTAGAGACACACTTTTGCCTTCGCATTTCATGTCCCACCAAATATTGCCACTTTTGCTCCGTGTAACATGCATGTAAAAATAACTTTGGGCATGCCCCAAAAAACTATTGCGGTACTGTTGCTGTGCACTACATGTATAAATTATCTAGTAAATAATGCAAAATAATTTTATGAGGCTGTTTCTGAACATTACTGTTGTATACAGGAAGGCTGCAGCACCGAAAGACTGTATGAAATGCAAGAGGAGCTGCAGTGGATCAATGATTGGTGCAGGGACTGACAGCTGACACTAAATGTAAATAAATGTTATGTATTGTGCACAAATAGGTGAAGAGCTTCACTACAGTTTGATTGCACAGTTGGTGATGATTCACTGGAAACAATAACCACTGTAAAACATCTAGGAAAAGCTTTCTGGGACAACCTAAAGTAGAATGGTCACATAAAAGTAATTGGAGGAAAATCATAGTGCATGCTGAGATTCATTGGGAGAATCTTAAGGACATTTATACTCCAATTAAAATCACATTTTGATTGATGTCTCATTGAGGTGAGTGGTAGGGGCCAGCTGCCATCCAATTGTAGTTCTTCCTCAAATGCACATGCTCACTGTATTGGCTGTTTTGTAGGTACAAGCAGTGCCTTGTGAAGTGTGGCTGGTTGCATTCTGGCACCATGCCCCCTGCCACTGCAATATGTCAATCACAAAGTAATTTTAATCAGATCATAATTCATCCCCAAAAGAAGGGAATTACAAGATATTTGTAAGACAAACTTTTGAGTATTGCTGACCAGTCTGGCACCATTACCAGGCGAGTTTAATGGAGGAGATCAAAAGAAGAACAATATGTTGTGTCATGGATTTAATCAGTAAACATGAGAATGTTATGGGGATGTCAATCTAACCCCCGTGTCAGACGCTACAAGATAGGCATTGTGTGTCACAGAGAAGTTTGCCGCTAACATTTTGAGACTGTATATTCGAAGAAGAATCAGGTTACATATTGCTTCCTCCCAATATACCTCAGAAAATCAAAAGAATTAGAGTTCATATGGAGTCTTATGGACAGTCATACTTTCTATGCAACATTTAGAACTGGATCTGGAATGTGTGTGTGTGTGAGGGGAGGGGGAGTTCACCTAATGGTACCAGAAGTATGCTCTGTCACACATCATAAGGTTACTTGTGGAGTGTTTATATCTAGATATGTAATAGCAATGCCCTTGTCTCAGACTTTTACCTTTGCATGTACAAAAGTAACTTCCACATTGGTGAAATGCAGTAAAAATTATGTGAAATAAAAGCCACAAAAAATAAAATTCGGATAAGTATAGGTAACCACTCATTTATAGTTGATCAGTAGGTGACATATGGGCCACTGAATGGTTGAGAAATCACATTAATATTGAAATTTTGCTTTTGTTCTCTCTATGTAACATATACACTCTATTCACTGTAGTTAGAAGTAGAGAAAATACTCTTACAAGTTTTGTATATTTTGTGTGTCTCCGCATATGTGGAGGAGCAAAAAGAGAAAGAGGAAGAACGTAGTAGTAGGGGAAAGAAGAAGAAGAGAAAGAGAACGGGAAAGGATTGGGACAGTGATGTGGGAATGGGGCAAAGAAAATAAAAAGACAATTCTGATTGAATTCTCGTTGTACCAAATGATCCAGTGTAACGAAATTGTAAAGAGTACTTTCTGCATATGTTGTTAAGCTGCAAAGAGGATTAAACAGTGGGATGATGAACGGAAGAGGGTGGGAGTCCAAAGTCAAAGTTTTCCCTGGGCTCCAGTAACCCTCCATACATTACTGTCTGTGTACCAGAAATCTGCAGGTGAATTACTGTTCATCTTTTTTTTATTTAATATTTCCATCATGTAATTTACAGTAAAGAGCACAAAAAAAAAAAAAAAAAAAAAAAATCAGTAAGAGCCTAGATCAGTGGTAAGCTGTTACTTACTTGTGGCAGTTCACACCATGAGGTGTGGCGGAAATATGATGGGGTGTGTCAGCAGCTGATTGTAAGTACTTAGTGACAGAGAAGTGGACAATGACATGTTTGTAGAAAGGGTGTAAGCAGTTGCTTCAAATCCTGTTGTCAGTGTAAAGATGAAATGTGCCATGTGTGTGTGTAAAAAATAAAAAAAAATAAAAATAAAAAATAAAAAATAAATTATGGCACATTGATATCACACAATTTTTCAACCTAATGCAGACCTTGGACTATGCTACAAACCAATCTGTCACTACAGCCTACATTCGAACTCAATAGTAGAAGAAAATGCCAAAGCTATGTGCACCAAATTTTAAGAAAATTGCTAATACAGTAACATGTACAGGTCATAAAATGAGTTCACTTATGGTCTCTCTTTTAAACTACCCTTCTATTGGTTGCGCCAGTCTTTTGCATTACCAAGTTATGCACTGTAAATATGCTGTAGGTGCCACTAGCCAAGGTCTTAAGAAGGGTATGCATAAAGGTAAATTTCTAATTACATTAAAGTCACTGCTGGTCAGATAATTGTTGCTATTGATTGCGTCCTATTGTTCAACCATGGATTGTATATGACATCCTCAAATGAAACTGAGAATTTCAATGCCACATCAGACTGGGGCTCTGTTTTTCCAACACCAAAGTTACAAGTACTGTACAGCACACAACTTAGTTTTGTGTAGTCCCTGGTAATAGAACAAAGGTGTATCACAATAAATCATGACACTAGAAAACCCATCTGCATATAGATAGTGAAGTATAATACATTTCCTAACTGTGGGGAATGTGTTGTTAGATGTATTGAATGTTTTGGAGACCTGTCTTTTGGTGCCTGGCATTCCTTTCTCAATATCAGAAGGTAGAGAATGTATCACAACAAGATCAGCATTATCATGCTGTTGCTGATATCACAGACATACAAGCCATACCAATCGTAAGTTGACTGACAAGTGATGTCAGAAGTGCATGTCAGCTTTGGATTCTGTTTACCATCCATGTCATGTGATTATGTTATCAGAAGGTATGCAGTAGTAGAGGTTCCCATTTTGAACATTTGAGCACTACATACAGGATACTACTTGTACCACCTGCTGTACTACCACACAGATTTTCCAATCGCACATTCGGACTTCTCAATCAAACATGCTGGCTGGCTCTGCAACAGTGAAACTCTTGAGTCTGTTACCACAGAGTGCAATTTTGGGCAAGTTACTTCGTACCATAGGGAACAGTGCAAAGGATAAGTCATTGTGATGTACTCACCCACTTGCAGGTCCCTCGAGTACCTGTGAGACTGTTAGGAAGAGATGCAGTATTACCTGTAATTCATGTCGACACCACTTCTACTTTACAATCCTTGATTTACTTGGCATTGGCAGAAGATCGCCATAGTGCTCACATCTCTTAATATTTAAAACTAACCAAAGGCTATTGTACAAAGAGGAAAGATATATGGTAGAAATTGATGTTCTACGTAAACACTCATTTATTTCACATAACTAAACAAGTCTTCCACAATTGTAAAGTTATTACAATTCCCCAGTGTGGTAGACTAGCAGAGGCTATTACAGTAACATTTGGGCTATCAGCTAACAGTACAAGATTGTTAAAAAGAATGTTTTTGTCGCTGTGTTGTAACAGAGAGAATTCTTCTACTGAGTAGCTGTTATGTTGATTTAGATAAATATTCAGTTAGGAAAAGCTTAAGAAACATTAGGTTTGGTCACCCACTTGCATTTGCAATACAGGGCCCTTTATCCTAACCATTCACAAAGAGAGTTCCTCACCCATTAATAATGAATTCAGCAGTTGTGACTGCTGGCAGTAGCAACTGTTTTGTTCTCTTACTCCTTAGTATTATGTCCAAAATTTGCTCCTTGTGGAGGGAGTCTTTCACATCCTCAGCAATACTTTGTTTTCATAGACAATTATGCAGCAATGCAAAAGGATTAAGCAGCACTTTTCTGGACACAGAATGGCGTTATCTATCTAAGGGGGTATCTTTTTTTTTTTTTCTTCAGCTTATATCCGTCCACCTGGGAGTTCAGAGAAACATCTCAAGATACTAGCCTTGCCTTCAAATCGCCATCTTGATCATTTGTTCATCAACCTTCTCTTTCATATTGTACAGTGAAAGCTGGTCAAGTTAATTCACACATGAACAGTTTCAACTTTGGTCACTAAAATTGTTATTTCCTGGGAAAAGCAGTTAAAATTTACAGCAAATCTCATATGTTAATTATCTATTTAGAAACTAAACATATTTGCAGTTTGGTTGCAAATAGGGCTCTTAGATAGTGAGTAATGAGCCAAAAAACGTTTAGGTTTGGCACAATATGCTGGCAAGTTTCCCATAGTTGGCCCTTGTCATTTCTACCGAGAAGCTGGACATTTTGCTGTGTGACTTGTCGCTTCTTTGGACTACTGGGAAAATTGCTCAGAAAGAGGTTGGTTGCAATGCAGGAGCTCCATGGGAATTTGTAAAATTGCGGTTCCAAATGCAACTGTATTAAGTTATGTGGACAGTGTTCTACACATATACTCTGCAAATCACCGAGATTATATGTTGCACCACATAGTAAGACAAATTAAAAAGTTTCTTCCTGTTCCATTTATTGAGGGAGAACAGGAGAAAGCCTTCTAGTAAGCTACTGTACATAGTGCTATCGAGGTAATTCTATCTTTATGCTCACTACAGGAGTGATATGTCAGCTGACGAATTTGTGGATTCTGTGTTAAAAACCAGTTCTCAAACATTTTTAAATAGGTTTTTAATGAGATATTATTACCCCTGGGGTTCAACACTGAACCATTGTGAAGGTTATATTTTGTTATAGAAAAGTTCCATCCCATCTATTTTTCCTTTGTTCTATAATTTGTTAAATGAATAGCATGAATTAACTACATGCTTTCTCTCTCGCATACAGTGCAACATTAAATGTATTGTCAAAACTTCGAAGGCGAAGATTTATTTCAGTATTATTCTATAAGTTATAATGTCATTGAGAATGCATGTTTTATGGCCTCTCATTTATGCATCATGTTTTATTTGTTTTAGGATGCTTTTCCACCGAAGAAGATGATTGAAGCAATAATATTTTGCCAACAAGAAATATTAAATTACATAATCGATAATGTCACTGTGCAGACTCCTCAGACCCTGAGTAACCCAAAGTAAGTGAGCTCCTCATTTTTATTCTTGAAAGGGCGATTTCTGCCACTTATGAAACTCGCTTAATGAATAATATAAATAGAATGCGTAATACACATTTAAAAACATTTATAGAAATGTTTTATTTTATGCATAATGTCTCTGAAGGTCAGATATTTAGGTAAACACTCCGGGTTGGAATATCAAAAACTGTGGAAAGGACAGATTCCTACTCAGTGTAAAGATGCAACATTGAGTTGCATGCAGGCTCCACAAAAAGACTGTTACATACAAAGCTTTCAGCCAAAGCCGTCTTCAGAAAAGGAAGGAAAACATACACAGTCTATGCAAGGAGGCACACATGATTGCTATCTCTGGCCACTTTAGTCAGACTGCAACTGTTACATTGAATGAAAGCAGCAATCCAGAGTGGGATAGAGAAGAGGGAGGGATAGCAGAGTAAGGGTGTGGGAGAGAAGAGTGATGTCTAGCAGAAAGTGGAAAAGGTTGGTGGAGACATTGGCAGACAGTGAGCACAGTGAGGGTGAGGGGACATGAATTGGGAGTGATGGGCAGGATGTGGAGATACTAGGTTATCGTAGATTGAGGCCGAGGTAATTTTGGGAGCAGATAATGTTTTGTAAGGATACTGCCAACTATGCAGTTCACAAAAGTTGATGGTGGAGGGGATTATTCAGATGGCCTGGGTTGTGAAGTGGCCATTAAAAGCAAGCATGTTATGTTCATCTGTCTGTTTTGCCATGGGGTGATCCACTCTGTTCTTAGCCACAGTTTGGCATTGTCCATTCATCCTGGCAGACAGCTGGTTGGTAGTCATACCAATATACAAAGCTGAGCAATGATTGCAGCAGAGATGACATGGTTCCTTTCACAGGTGGTCCAGCCTATGATGAGATAGGACACACTTGTGACAGTACTATAACAGGATTTGGGATGTCTTGCATCTGGGTCTTCCACTGGGATATATGATCCCTGTGGCAGGGGGCTGGGATTGGGTATGTAAAATGGAGGAGATCATGAAACATATGTAGATATTGTCACTGTACCAGCATGCAACACATTAAAATACAGTAGTGCTACTATTACAGTGAAAATACACATGGTATGGTCAGTGTCATAAAATTAAATGGAATGCATATCAAACACCTCAACAGCACAACTGTATTGTCAAAGCTGACATGTCCCCTAGGAGGCTCGCCACTCTTTAGCGGGTTTGTGCTTGGCCACCACGGGGCCCCAGCCTTTGCAGCATTTTTTTCCTTTATGTGCTTTATGTCTATCCTCTTGCTGTTCTTTTCCCCCTCACTTTTGGAACATGTCTGGGATACTATTGGGAATGTTCTGCATTGTCTGTCACTGATGTAAGAACAGTCTCACCTATGTTTTTTGCTCCATTTTCCTTTCCTTGTTTCCCTTCTCCTCTCGTTCCTCCAGTTCAGCATTTGAGGTTCCTCTTTTTCTTCTTCCTCCCTGTGCGCTCCTGAAGGACAGCCCATGCGTCTGATGCATAACAGGCAACTGGGTAACGCGGAATAACTGGTCCCATGTTGACAGGTAGGGTTCGCACGTACACCCTGATACTGGCCAGGCCCAGAAGGGGCGATCACCTGAGGTGCAAACTTCCCAAATTGCCATGTTCACAATCGGTGTCTACAAAACATAAACATAATGAGGCAATGATTCAAAGACTATTCCCACTGCACCATGTTTCCTCATGGTCTTATGTACTGAAGACAGTCAGTCCTTCGCCACAGTAAATCCATTTATTATTCAGAAAGGTGTTGATCCAATTGCCGGCCGTGTGAAGTCCTGCTCTCATTTACGGAATGGCACTTTGCTTTTGGAGACTACTTCTGATTCTCAAGCACAACAATTGCTTGAAGTCTCGCTTCTCCACAGCTACCCTGTTCGTGTCGAGGCCCGTAGAACTTTGAATTCTTCGTGTGGTGTAATTTACACCAGGCTGCTCGACGGTCTAACTAAGACCGAAATTCAATCTTACCTCTCGGATCAGGATGTCGTTGCCGTCCATCGTGTAATGAAATAGGTAGATTCCTCCTTAGTGCCCACCCACATTCTTTTTCTCATCTTTGATAGAGTGGTGCTTCCATCCAAGATCAAAGCAGGCTATGAAATTATCACAGTCCGGCCATATATTCCGAATCTGGTGCGCTGCTACCAGTGTCATTGTTTGAACCACACTAGAACGTCGGTCGACATCCAGTCAAATGTGTAATGTGTGGTAGGGATGCGCACGAGGGCGATTGTCCACCTCCTGCCCGCTCTATCAAGTGCAATGGCGCCCATGCCACCTCCTCTCGGGATTGTCCCGTGTATCTTGATGAGCGGGCTGTCCAAGAGAGCGGGGTAAAGGAAAAAGTGCGTTACCCAGTAGCTTGCAGGTTACTGGCTAGTCGCAAACCCAGCATTCTTCTGTGTGGCACCCATAGTTCTGTTCTTTTTACCCCTCGCTCCATTAAGGATGTGCCCACGCAGACGTGCGACCACCAACTCAGCTCTGAGGTTGTGAAATCGCCCAGTGTCAAGGTAGCATCGCTATCTCCCCCGTCCAGCTGTGCAACAAGTCGTCAGACTCTCGCCTCAAGGGGCGAAGCCACCAGCTACACAACCGGCAGGCCGGAGAGGACAGTAGGAGTACTCCCGTGATGACTTCATCCGTCCCTCCAGCCAAACAACACCGGTGTCTTCCTCTAACCAGTAAGGCTCAAAGAAATCCACCAAAGGCAAATGGTCTTCTCCTTCACCAACTCGAGAATCCTCTTTGACGGTGTTGCCCAGCTGGCCTCTGTGTTGCCGGTGCGCACCACCAACTGTTTTTCAGCGTTAGACTCCACAGACTGACCGCACAAGCAAGCTGATGCTTCTGCGGGCCCTATGGAGCAGGATCCTTCTGCTTCTGTGCCCTGTAGTAGCGACTCTTCACCAGCGGTCACTCGGCAGTTGCCGAGGTGCCACCCCCACATCTCTTCCTCATCATGACTCTCCTCCAATGGAAAGTTCGCGGCCTTCGGTCCCACAAAGAGGATTTACAGCTGCTTTTAGCATCACAGCGTCCCCTTGTTCTATGCCTTCAGGAAATGAAGTTGCGCCCTCACAACTGTTTTGAGCTTTCACATTTCCTATCGATTCGTTTTGACCTTCCCCTGAGGTCGGCATTCTATCTCAATGGGGTATCATGCTGCTCATACAGGATGACATTCTCAGTCAAACCATCTCCCTGATTACCGATTTTCAAGCTGTTGCAGTCCACCTTTTTCTTTCCCACCTGACTTTTTTCCCTGTACCATTTATGTCTCTCTGTCATTCGATGTCACCATGGCAGACTTCCTTCAGCTTATTGGGCAGCTACCTCCCCCATTTTTGCTACTCAGCAACTGTAATGCACATCATCCTCTTTGGGGTTCTCCCAGGACCTGTCAGAGAGGTGCCCTCTTGGCTGACCTTCTTAACGAACCTAACCTCTTCCGCCTTAACATTGGAGCACTCACTTTCCTTTCTTTCTCCTTGCACACTTATTCTCATTTGGACCTATCCTGCACCGCCCAGCTTGCCCATCATCTTGAGTGGTCCATTCTTTCTGACACCTACTCAAGTGACCATTTCCCGTGTGCTATCTGTTTGCTGACTCCTACCCCAACCGCGTGGACGCCCAAATGTCAGTTTACTAATGCTGACTGGCAGCATTACACTTGCCTGGTGACCTTCGAAGAACAAGATTTCCCCAGTTGAGATGGCCAGGTGGAATCTCTCTCAAATGTTATCCTTACTGCTGCAGAATGTCCCATTCCTCACACTTCCTATTTAGCATTTCATGTCCCAGTCCCTTGGTGGACTGAGGCATGTCGTGACGCAATTCGTACACGGAGACATGCTCTCTGCGTTTTTAACTTTCATCTTACCGTGGCAAACTGCATTCATTATAAACAGATGTGTGCAAAGTGTCATCACGTTCTTCGGGACAGCAAAGAAGGTAGCTGGATTTCATTCACTAGTTCTTTTAACAGTTCCACCCCATCTTCTGTCATGTGTGCCAACCTCTGATGGCTCTCTGGGACCAAGTACTATTCCCCAATTTCCGGCCTGACAGTAGCAGATGATGTCCTTGTGGACCCTGTTGCTATCTTCAACACCTTGGACCGCCTTTTTGCAGAAGTTTGAAGCTCAGAATTGTGAATGCTACAATGCCGCCTTTAGTATAAGGGAGTTGATCATGCTCCCAGTTCCTCCTGATCCTCCGCCCCAGGGCCAGTCGCCACCCACATTCAGATGTTGCAGCACCTTTGTCTTGTGGGCATGCAGTTTCTGCTTAACACGTACAACCGCATCTGGGCAGAGCGCTTATTTTCCGAATGCTGGTGTGAAGCCATTGTCATACCCATACCCATGCCTCACCAAGTGCCGCCTTCAGCGATGTGTTCATTGTCTTTATGCCTAGAGCATCGATCGTGGCTTTCACTTTTCCACTGACAAAACCGTCTGCATGAATTTCTGGTGACGCAATTGGTTTCTTCCACCATCTTTACATCTTGGGCCTGTTGCCTTTCCGTTTGTTGAAACTACAAAATTCCTGGTGCTCATGCTCGATAGGAAACTCTCTTGGTCCTCCCATGTGTCTTACTGTACGTGGTTCCTCAATGTCCTACATGTCCTCAATGGTATTTCCTGGGATGCTGATCGGACCAACCTTCTCCATTTGTACCAGTCCTTTGTCCATTTGAGACTCGACTATGGGTGCTTTGTTTATGCATCTGCATGTCCATTCGTCTTACGCCGTCTGAACACTATGTACCATTGTGGCATCTGTTTGGCCACAGGCGCCTTTTACACTAGCCCAGTTGAGAGTCTGTTTGCTGAAGCTGCTGAACTACCACTGCCCTAACGATGTGACTTTCTTCTCAGCAGGTATGCACGCCATTTGTTTACCATGCGTGGCCACCCATCCTATCCCTCTTCCTTTGATGATTCCTTTGATCGCCAGTATGGAGCACATTCCTCTTTTCTGTTACCTCCTGGAGTCCACTTACAGCACTTGCTACAGTGGCTTAACTTCACATTACCTGTACCTTTCCCTTCACCACGTTGGCTTCGTGAAGTGGCCCATGTTAGCCTTGGCCTTCATTCGCTTCCTAAGGACACTACTCGAGCCTCGGTCTGTAGCCTTCAGTTTCATGACCTTCACATGGAATTTCGCGAGAGTACCTTTGTATACACTGATGGCTCTCGGACTGACTGTGGGGTCGGGTGTGCCTTCGTCATTGGCACCTGTATCTTTCGATATCTGCTTCCGGCACACTTCTCAGTATTTACAGCCAAGCTCTTTGCCCTGTATCAGCCCACAGAGTATATCTGGTGACACAGCCTTTTCGATTCTGTCCTCTGCTCAGACTCCCTCAGCGCCCTTCAAAATCTATGTGCGCTGTGCACTGCCCATCCCTTAGTGCAATGGGTCCAGGAAAACTGTCACTTACTCACTCTTGGTGGAGCCAGTATGATGTTTCTGTGGGTTCCTGGTCATGTCGGTCTGCCATAAAATGAGGCTGCTGATGCTGCTGCCGAGGTTGCAGTTCTCGTACCTCAGCCCGCGAGTTCCTGCATTCCCTCTGATTATCTTTGTGTTGCCATCTGTCAGGAGATGGTGTCCCTTGGGCATCGCCAATGGTCCTCACTTCATGGGAATAAGCTCTGGCTTATTAAGCCTCTCCAAGTGGCTTGGACAACCTCCTCTCGGTCCTCCCGTGGGATGAGGTCATTTTAAGTAGGCTGTGTATTGGGCACTGCTGTTTTAGCCATCGTCATTTGATAAGTGGTGCTACCCCACCACTTTGTACACATTGTGCCAAAGTTTTAACAGTCTGCTACTTCCTGACGGACTGTCCATTTTTTAACCGCTTACATTCCCGCTTGGGTTTGCTGTCTGATTTATCGGCCGTTTTAGCAAATGACGTGTGAGCTGTCAACCGTTTTTTACTTTTTATTCATCAAAGTAATATGGCGAAGGCCATTTAATTTTTAGTTTTGGACCTCCAATTCTGTATGGCGTCTTGTTTTAGCCCTTTTTCCATGTGCCTGTTTTGAATTGGGCGCGTATGACCCCAGTTGTTTTTTGTGCCCTAAAGCAAAACAAAACCAAAACCAAAGTTGACATGCATTCAGTTTGATTTTATGATGGTGACCAAGCTACGTGCATGTTCTTTTTACAGTGACACTAATATATTTTAATGTGTTGAATGCTGGCTGAGTAATAGAACTGACATGAGGCTTGAATATATAGTTATATCATTTTTTTCCCCCCTATATGGATTTCACGTTCAAGATAGTTATGTCTACATCTACTTTAGCTGTGCGAAACCCTTATTAGAGACACCTTCAAAGATGTAAGGAATATATCATGCTAAGTGAATCACAAATTTTGCTGTGATTTAGCATGATAATTGCCCAAGGGGATAAAATTAGCTAATCACTAAATTATGAAATAAAATATTTTTTTCAAAATAAAATAACAGCCTGTGTAGGAAAATGACATCCCCCAAGAAATTTACAATGGCTGTGGAGCAATATGTGCAAAAAGACTGTCAACTACACTCAGTTATCCTTTATTCAATTTGTTACTGCCCATCTTATAACCTCTATTAGACTGATCTTCCATGGACTTTGCTGTCTCTTGCAGAATCGCAATACCATTGGCAAAAGCTTGAAGCTACTGTTTAATCACTCTGAACTTTAATTCCTTGTTCAGATTCCTCTTGGGTTTCTTTACTGTAAGCTGGATGTACAGATCGAATAACATGGGGGATAGGCTACAATCCTGTCTGACTCCATCCTCAACCAGTGCCTCCCTTTCATGTCATTCGATGAAGGATGAGAGATAGAAAAACTATATATGAGGGTTGGAGCTTTAATAGTGGCAACTATTTATTTACAGCTCGTACAAAATAGATACATGTTTCAAATTTTTACTGACCTTCAGTGTAGTCACCTGCATTGTGTATAACCCATTACCAGTGATGTGGAAGTTATAGGTCACTCTTAGCAGTGCCAGTGTGTTGACAGTTCGAGCAGTGCGATCTATTGCCCAACAAATTTGTAGCAGCTCGGAAACGAATGCCGTGAAGTGTTTCCTTCACTTTAGAAATGAAGTTGAACTCATGAGGGCTTAAGTCAGGGGAGTGCAGTAGGTGGTATAGCACTTAGCAGCCCCTTCAGTCAAACAAATCAGTAACAGCTTG
Source organism: Schistocerca serialis cubense (assembly GCF_023864345.2). NCBI lineage: Eukaryota > Metazoa > Arthropoda > Insecta > Orthoptera > Acrididae > Schistocerca > Schistocerca serialis. The sequence continues at coordinate 1,123,398,940 of NC_064638.1, read as the reverse complement.
CACTGTACGTGCTTGAGCATTGTCCTGCAAAATGATGGTCAGGTCCTGCAGAAAGTGTCACAACTTCTGCCTCTATGCTGTTCACTTTTGGAACACAACCTACGACCAGCTTGAAGGTCAGTAAAACTTTGAAACATATATCTATTTTGTACGAGCTGTAAATAAACAGTTGTCACTATTAATGTTCCAACACTCGTAGAAGAGGTGTATGAAAGAAACAAACTACAGGGCAATATTATTGGAAGGGAAGAATAAATAGATGAAGATGACAGGAGAGATGACACTGCGGGAAGAATTTGACAGCACACTGAAAGACCTAAGCCAAAACAAGGCAATTGAAATAGATGATATTCCCTCAGAGTATTATTGAGAACTTTGGCTTAACCTCCCATAACAAATCTGTTGCACTCATTGTGCAAGCTATATCAGACTGGTAAAATACCCTCAGATTTCAAGAAGAATGTAATAATCCCAATTCCAAAGAAGGCAGATTCTGACATGTGTGAAAATGACCAAACCATGAGTCTAATAAGATATGATTGCAAAATACTAACATGAACTATTTTCAGAAGATCAAATAGGCTGGTAGAAGTGTTTGACAATGTTGATGGAATGCACACTTTGAAATTCTGAAAGTCTGATGGATAAAATAATGGGAATGAAAAGCTATCTGCCACTTCTGCAGAAACCAGACTGCATTATGAGAGTTGATTATTCTTTGTAAAGTGAAAAAGTTGTTGATGCAGGAACAACCAGAATAGAGTAGTCCAGATTCACAAGACAAAACAAGGACAGCTGTAAAGCTTTTAGAATGAATGTTCATCAAAAGGCACCAAAAATAAATGCAAAATGTATCTATTTAAAAAAGAAGATAAAAATTTGCTTGATACATTACTAAGAGACAGTCTCCATTCCTTCCCATCTCACTCTGTTCTTGTAGACTAGATTTGGATTAGATTCAGAGAAATAGCATTGCTGGCAATTGAGAGATATATACGAAATAAATTAATAAAAGATGGTACTGATCCATGACGGTGCACGAAATAGTCCAGAACATTGTTGCAGTAGCAAAAAAAACGTCATGCCAAATTTAAAAGAACATAAAATCCCCAAGATTGGTGAAGTTTTATGGAAGCTCAAAATTAAGCATAATCTTCAATGCTTTTAATAGTTTCCACAAGGACACTCTATCTCGAAATCTGGCAGATAACGCAAAGAGATTCTGGTTGTACATAAAATACACCAGCAGCAAGATGTAGTCAGTACCTTCACTGTGCGATAGCTGTGGTAATGTTACTGATGACAGTGCCACTAAAGTAGAGTTACTAAACACAGTTTTCAGAAATTCCTTTACCAAAGTAGACAAAGTAAATGTTTCAGAATTCAAATTAAGAACAATTGCTAGTATGATTAACTTAGATACAAATTTGTTGTAGCAAATCAGCTTAAATCACTTAACAAAGGCAAGGCCTGTGGTCCAGATTTTATACCAGTTAGGTTTCTTTCAGAGTATGCTGATACAGTAGCTCAGTACTTACCAATCATATAAAACTAATTACTTGTTGAAAAATCTATAAGTAAAGATTGGAAAGTTGCACAGCTCAACCAACACCCGAGAATGGAAATAGGAGTAATTTGCTGAACTACAGACTCATATCACTAACATTCATTTGCAGTAGGACTTTGGAACACACATTGTGTTTCAACATTATGAATTTCCTCAAAGTAAAAGTTTTATTGACAAATAGATCACACAGATTCAGAAAATGTCATTCTTGTGAAGCACAACTAGCACTTTACTCTCACAAACTAGTGGGTGCTATCTAAAGGGGATATCAGATTGATTCCATATTTGGAGATTTCCAGAATGCTTTTGATACCGTTCCAACAAGTGACATGTAATCTAATTGTGTTCCTACCTAGATAATGTTGCAGGGAAAGCGAAGAAAAGACTGTGATTTATTGGCAGAACATGAAAATGCAACAGGTCTACTAAAGAGACTGTGTACACTACACTTGTTCCTAATCTTGTGGAGTATTGCTTTGCGCTGTGGGCTATGCAGCAGATGGATTTATGGAGGGCATTGAAAAACTTTAAAAAAAGCAGCTCATTTTGTATTATTGTAGAATGGGAGAGAGAGCTACGGATATGATATGTGAATTGGGGTGGCACCAATTAAAGCAAAGGTATTTTTTGTTGCGACAGGATCTTCTCATGAAATTTCTGTCAAAAACTTTCTCCCATTACTCTGAAAATATTTTGTTGGCACCCACGTACATGGGAAGAAATGATCTTCATAATAAATTCAGAGAAATCAGAACTCACACAGAAAGATTTAAGTGTTCATTTTTCCTATGTGCTGTCTGATTATGGAACAGCAGAAAACTAGGTTGAAGATTGTTTAGCCCATGTTTGAAAGAACAACCATCCTTTTGATTTGGCAGTCACTATTAATTAAACACAAAGGAATTTCAGACATTGGCTGCAAATAGGCATTCATGTGAATCAATGGGGAAAGTTGAAAATTTGCGCTGGACCGGGATTTGACCCCGCATCTCCTGCTTAGTTGGCAGATGTTCTGACCACTAAGCCACCTGGCCACAGTGGTCATCACTACTGGATAGACTACACTAGCATGCTTCCCATCTGACCCAAATCCTCAACTTATCCACACACTACGAATGTAGTGTTCCCTGCCCATTATCCTCATTACATCGTGGCATGTCACCAATTCCCATAAGAGTTTGAGCCTGGTGTGCATCCGCACTGAAAAGATCAGTGGCTGTATTTGCTTTAGGAGCCTGTTCTTTCGTCTGAAAGAATGTGTGAGTAAGTTGAGAATTTGGGTCTGATGGGAAGTATGCTAGGGTAGTCTGTACAGTTGTTATGACCACTGTGGCTGGACAGCTTATGGTCAGAGTATCTGTCTAGTAAGCAGGAGATGTGGGTTCAAATCCTGGTCCAGCATAAATTTTCAACTTTCCCCCTTGATTTACATCAATGCCCACTTGCAGCCAATGTCTGTAATTCTTTTATGTTTGAATCTGAAATAAATAGTAGTGCATTTATATTGATAACTCACAGTTAATTTAGAGTCCAGGCAGTGATGACACCTTAGACTGTTGCTTTCTTCACCTTACAAAGACAGCTAGCTCAGCTGCTGAAATATTCTGAATGAAAGTAGGATCGTCAGCATAGCTGGTCACTCAGAATAATACAGTATTAACAGAGTTATCCTTTGTTGCTATATATTACATAGACATTAACCCCTTTTTGGGCCGTACAGGATATGCTTCCAACTAAATGTGTTTCTTCACAGTGTTTAAGGGAGTATGTGTTACCACTTGTGCACACTCCTGGCATCTAGTGGCAGTCCGCTGCACCAGCTGTGATTTCCATTTGCCTTGATATATAGCCTTTTGGACTGTGGGAAGTATATATCTCACCAAACAATGGTTTTTTAATGATTCTTGGAAAGTTTGCTTACCACCAATGTAGTTTCTGGAAGGGGCTTGGGAAGTATACTTACCACAAAATTAATTATCATTTGTGTTCCTTGGGAATCATACTTACCATCAACTTAGGAGTATCCCAAAACTTTTGGGAATATGTCTTACCATCTCTGCCTATGCCTGACATCTTGTGGTAGTACACTGTAACTGGTGTATGAAAACTGCTACAACAATCAGTTTCTGTTTGCATGAGATGAGCTGTTATTGGAACACATTGCTTCACTTCTGCATTATACATTATTGTGACCTGCATCAGCTCATACCACATTGCATGATAAAGTTTCTAGAATTGTTTTCACATTGTAGTAAGTGAACTTTTAATATTGGTTACAAATATTTTTTAAATAAAGTAAAAAAAATAAAGTAAATAAAAAATAATGTAAAAAAATAAAAACAGAAAACATTTTTCATTATTTTTTATGTGTAATGGCAACACATAACAGCTCACAAAAGGGAAGTGGAAAATCTATTTACCACCATAGTTTTTGGTCCTAAATCACAAAAATAAAATTATAAAAAAAAAATATAGTTGGCTGATCACAATTCTGATAGGACAGCAAAAAATTATCTTCACTGAGCTGCTACAAAAAATGTGCGTGCGAAAGGGTGAAAGTGATTCTTTTCTCTGCATCTGCACCCTGAGTTGAACATATTAGGCTTCATCCTGAGTTAATGTACCTAGGAACCAGTTGTATTTTTATACAGTATCATAAATGTGTCCATGTAATCCTACTGAGGTGTTGTGGTTAATTTGAAATTCTTGGCTAACTCTCTCATTGCTTTTGTTTTTTCTACCTTCCTTTTGAAGTTTTTATTGTTAATATTGTGCAAAAATCTCATCACTAACTAATCTGCATTACTAGACAATAACTGCAGAAGGACAGAGGTATATTCTGTTCATATACGTTGTTTGTGGAGAGTGCAGTGTATTGTATGTGGAATGGATATGAGATTAATGTGATGCATGTTTATGCAGGACATCATCTGCTGAAGATATGGAATCCAAATATCAGAGGGTACTTGTGAGCTCCTTACAAGGATATGCATTATTTCTACAGAAGATGCCACCAGAGCATCTTGAGGCTGTACATGATCTCAATAAAAAACTTGTTTCTTCCAAGAGGTTCTGGAAGCTGGCTTCACATAAAGCCCCGCTGGTATGCAGTACTTCATGTGCAATCTTAAATTAAAATTGCATTGAATTTTTTATAACTAACTGAAAATTAAAAGATTAAGAAGCATGTACCACTAAACTTGGTCAATTGTCTCTAAGCATTAATTTAATTTTGATCAGATGCTGCACAGTTAGATATTTTGATTATCTCACATTTTCCCAACACAGAATGCACCCCATTTCCACTACTTATAGTTTACCTGAACACTAGTCACATTTCACGTAATCATTTACACATGCTACCACCAATAATTTGGTTTGGTAAATTTGTAGATACATTAATTGTGACTAAAGGTGTTAATTTGGACAAATAGCTGCAAAACTTTTGGTGTCAGATGGGAACACCATCAAGAGGTACTCTGACAAACAAAGATGCTATTGTGTGTGCTCTTTGTGCTCTCTTGAGAATACGCACATCTCTGGGTTCAAATACATCAAGACTGTGTAAAAGGAAAAGTTGAATTCTGAAACCTGTTAAAATCAGGAAGTGACAGGTTTGCAAAACATGGATGTAGGTGTAGTACTCACCTTCGTGATGAGACAAGTTACCATAAAGTTGGTGTCTGGTAGAACTGACACAGTCTTCTCGTTGTTTTGACCCTCATTTCTTGAAGATATTGGCACTAAGTTATAGATGCCTTGTTGATCCTTCCTTTCCACCATTAAATAATTATCTTGTTTTTCCCATCATATCTCATAGAAATGACCACAATCACGCAGTAGTAGGTCAGTGCCTCTTTTTGAAAGGCTGGCTAACATAATTTCTCATCTCATCTGTTAGGACTTTGCACATGTGACTCTGGTTAAGATATTTGATACTTAGTTTTGATAATGCCGCAAGTCAATTTATAATGCTTAAAAAAAAAAAAAAATATTCTCTATTACCTAGCTCTACAGTCACAACTGGCTCAGCCTCAGAGTGTATGTATTGACAGGCATTCCATGTTTAATTTCTCTAGTTTGTGCATTTGTGCAAGCGTGCACTATTTTGCATGAAACTCTTCTCATTTGTGTAGTGGCTTATGGTCTGTGCATGTGTCTATGAATTGGTGACAACAAACAAGGAAGAAACAGTTATTTCCCCTAAAAGCTCAGTCACGTAAATCTGCCATTTTTATGAGAACAGTGCAAATTAAACATACAATGTTCCTTGCCATGAAAACCTACACTGTTGAAATGTTATCTACTTTCTACACAAAGGAGATGACATATTGATACTTTTGAGGCACCAAGGTTTAAAGTGAACACACTCATATGCCATGATTGCAGTGTAGACAGTTTTTTTGCTCCAGAGTGTCCAGTTTCAACAGTCTGATCTTATGGAACTTGCTATAAAATTGCCATGTTACATTATTTGAAGTAAAGCATAAAAGGTACTCCCCACATATACTTGTTTTGATAAAAATCCAGCTGGTAAAATACACACAATGATAAAAACCACACAGTTAAAATCCTCGTTTTGTCCATGATTCTCACAAGCTTGCAGCACAGCACTATGCTGCCAGCAGCACCCATGCCAGTATTCTTGCATTTTCCCTGCTTCGGTATAGAGCATAAGTGTCACACGCTCTTACATCAGCTGAGGAAATCTGCTATTGTGGAACATTGGCTTGGTACCATCATCGTATGGAGTACAACAAACTGAGATTCTGGTGTACACCTCCAGCTATTTGGAATAGTGTCATTAAGTATGCAGTTGAGATTAAGTTAGCATTTCACCTCATAAATAAAAGCGGAGGTTTTTGCTTAAATTCTGTTTGGCATCCTGCTCTTTCTCAGATGAAATAACAAAGAGAGAGAGATTTAATGCTTCAAGCTCACTCACTGATAATTCGTACTAACTATTGATAACTTATGATGTGGTCATCTGTGGTTGTGTGGTGTCTTTCTGCATAACAACAATGTAGGAAAAGATAGATTGCTACTTACCATAAAGAAGACATGTTAAGTTGCAGGTGGGTGCAATTAAAAGACACTTAATAAAGCTTTCAGCCACAGCCTCCATCAGCAAAAGAGAAACATACACCATTCATACATGCAAGGAAGCACACCTCATGCACATGACTGCCAACTCCAGCAGCTCAGGCCAGAATGCAGGTATCACCTGGGAAGCAAGCAGCAGACAGGTGGTGGGGAAGGGAAGGGATAGTAATGTATGGGTGGGGGTAAAGGCGGACACTGTCTGGCAGAGTGTGCAGGGACTAGAATAGCATTGGGCACAATGTCAGTAGGTTGTGGGTAAAAAAAGAAAAAAAGGAGTGGAGTGGGGAAAGATGGGAGAGTGTGTTGGCAGGGGGTGGAAGACGGGAATTGGGGGGGGGGGGAGGGAATGATAGGACAGAGAGGGTGGAAACTGTTGGGTGGAGGGCCGTGGGGACAGTATTTTATCATAGGTTGAGGCCAGAACAGTTTCAGGAGCAGAGGAAGTGTTGTAACGATAACCCCCATCTGTGCAGTTCAGAAAGAAATGCTGGTGGTGAAGGGGAGGGTCCAGATGGCTCGGGTAATGAAGCAACCACTGAAACAAAGCATGTTATGTTCTGCTGCATGTTCTACATCTACATCTACACCCATACTCCGCAAGCCACCTGACGGTGTGTGGCGGAGGGTACCCTGAGTACCTCTATCAGTTCTCCCTTCTATTCCAGTCTCGTATTGTTCGTGGAAAGAAGGATTGTCAGTATGCTTCTGTGTGGGCTCTAATCTCTCTGATTTTATCCTCATGGTCTCTTCGCGAGATATACGTAGGAGGGAGCAATATACTGCTTGACTCTTCGGTGAAGGTATGTTCTCGAAACTTTAACAAAAGCCCGTACCGAGCTACTGAGCGTCTCTCCTGCAGAGTCTTCCACTGGAGTTTATCTGTCATCTCCGTAATGCTTTCGCGATTACTAAATGATCCTGTAACGAAGCGCGCTGCTCTCCGTTGGATCTTCTCTATCTCTTCTATCAACCCTATCTGGTACGGATCCCACACTGCTGAGCAGTATTCAAGCAATGGGCGAACAAGCGTACTGTAACCTACTTCCTTTGTTTTCAGATTGCATTTCCTTAGGATTCTTCCAATGAATCTGTCTGGCATCTGCTTTACCGACGATCAACTTTATATGATCATTCCATTTTAAATCACTCCTAATGCGTACTCCCAGATAACTTATGGAATTAACTGCTTCCAGTTGCTGACCTGTTATTTTGTAGCTGAATGATAAGGGATCTATCTTTCTATGTATTCGCAGCACATTACACTTGTCTACATTGAGATTCAATTGCCATTCCCTGCACCATGCATCAATTCGCTGCAGATCCTCTTGCATTTCAGTACAATTTTCCATTGTTACAACCTCTCGATACACCACAGCATCATTTGCAAAAAGCCTCAGTGAACTTCCGATGTCATCCACAAGGTCATTTATGTATATTATGAATAGCAACGGTCCTATGACACTCCCCTGCGGCACACCTGAAATCACTCTTACTTCGGAAGACTTCTCTCCATTGAGAATGACATGCTGCGTTCTGTTATCTAGGAACTCTTCAATCCAATCACACAATTGGTCTGATAGTCCATATGCTCTTACTTTGTTCATTAAACGACTGTGGGGAACTGTATCGAACGCCGTGCGGAAGTCAAGAAACACGGCATCTACCTGTGAACCCGTGTCTATGGCCCTCTGAGTCTCGTGGACGAATAGCGCGAGCTGGGTTTCACAGGACCGTCTTTTTCGAAATCCATGCTGATTCCTACAGAGTAGATTTCTAGTCTCCAGAAAAGTCATTATACTCGAACATAATATGTGTTCCAAAATTCTACAACTGATCGACGTTAGAGATATAGGTATATAGTTCTGCACATCTGCTCGACGTCCCTTCTTGAAAACGGGGATGACCTGTGCCCTTTTCCAATCCTTTGGAACGCTACGCTCTTCTAGAGACCTACGGTACACCGCTGCAACAAGGGGGGCAAGTTCCTTCGCGTACTCTGTTTAAAATCGAACTGGTATCCCATCAGGTCCAGCGGCCTTTCCTCTTTTGAGCGATTTTAATTGTTTCTCTATCCCTCTGCCGTCTATTTTGATATCTACCATTTTGTCATCTGTGCGACAATCTAGAGAAGGAACTACAGTGCAGTCTTCCTCTGTGAAACAGCTTTGGAAAAAGACATTTAGTATTTCAGCCTTTAGTCTGTCATCCTCTGTTTCAGTACCATTTTGGTCACAGAGTGTCTGGACATTTTGTTTTGATCCACCTACTGCTTTGACATAAGACCAAAATTTCTTAGGATTTTCTGCCAAGTCAGTACATAGAACTTTACTTTCGAATTCATTGAACACCTCTCGCATAACCCTCCTCACACTACATTTCGCTTCGCATAATTTTTGTTTGTCTGCAAGGGTTTGGCTATGTTTATATTTGCTGTGAAGTTTTCTAACTCGGTTGTTGTACCACGGTGGCTCTTTTCCATCTCTTACGATCTTGCTTGGCACATACTCATCTAACACATATTGTACGATGGTTTTGAACTTTGTCCACTGATCCTCAACACTATCTGTACTTGAGACAAAACTTTTGTGTTGAGCCGTCAGGTACTCTGTAATCAGCTTTTTGTCACTTTTGCTAAACAGGAAAATCTTCCTACCTGTTTTAATATTTCTGTTTACGGCTGACATCATCGATGCTGTAACCGCTTTATGATCGCTGATTCCCTGTTCTGCGTTAACTGTTTCAAATAGCTCGGGTTTGTTTGTCACCAGAAGGTCTAATATGTTATCGCCATGAGTCGGTTCTCTGTTTAACTGCTGAAGGTAGTTTTCAGATAAAGCACTTAAAAAAATTTCAATGGATTCTTTGTCCCTGCCACCCGTTATGAACGTTTGAGTCTCCCAGTCTATATCCGGGAAATTAAAATCTCCACCCAGAACTATAACATGGTGGGGAAATCTACTCGAAATATTTTCCAAATTATCCTTCAGGTGCTCAGCCACAACAGCTGCTGAGCCCGAGGGCCTATAGAGACATCCAGTTACCATGTCTGAGCCTGCTTTAACCATGACCTTCACCCAAATCATTTCACATTTCGGATCTCCAACAATTTCCTTCGATACTATTGCACTTCTTATCGCTATAAACACGCCTCCCCCTTCACTGTCCAGCCTGTCTCTGCGGTATACATTCCAGTCTGAGTTTAGGATTTCATTACTGTTTACGTCTGGTTTCAGCCAACTTTCTGTCCCTAGTACTATGTGGGCGTTGTGACTGTTTATTAATGAGAGCAGTTCTGGGACCTTTCTATAGACGTTCCTGCAGTTTACTATTAGCACATTAATACTGTTATTCCCTGTTGCATTTTGCCTACTCCTACCTTACCGCGTCTCAGGAGGCGTCTTGTGCCACAGGGTGGTCTACTTTGCTCTTGGCCACAGTTTGGCAATGGTCGTTCATTGTGGTGGACAGCTGGTTGGTAGTCATACCAATATAAAAAATGTCCATTATAATTATCCGGGCTGTTATGCCGTGGTCGGTTGATGAATTCTGTGGTAATTCCCAACGTTTCGTCTCCGACTGCGGGAGACATCTTCAAGGGGGTCCGTAGCTTGATGGAAGGTCCAACACACATGCTGGCTCGCTACTGACTGCCGCTAAATTCCATGTCCGCGCACCCCCGCGCCGCGGCGTGACATCACGTGTTTTGAAAACGTCAGTGCAATTGGCCGCTGTCCGTCGCCGTCGATCGCCGTTGCCATCACCCGGTAGTGGACGAGTGGTACACATCTTCTTTAACACCGGCATCCATATACCGTTTAATTTGACGCCCTCCTCCTTTTGGTTGAAATTATTTGGGTGTTTAGCGATTTCGATTGCCTCCCTGTAGAGCCTTTTGTAGTATCCGCTCGTGGCCGCTAGTACTTGCGTCTCCTCGAAATGAATATTGTGGTTCCCTGGCTGGAAAGCATGCTCCGCAACAGCTGATTGTTCCGTTTCTCCTCTTCTACAATTTCCCTTGTGCTCTTCCAAACGTTTAGAAACAGTTCTTTTGGTGGTACCCACATAAACATCACCACATCTGCATGGGATCCTATACACTCCAGATTTTTCCAATGGTTTGCAGGCGCACATAGCAGGCCTAAGGGATTCCTGTATCTTCCTGGTGGGCTTGTAAATTACAGTAATATTCTGCTTCGTCAAGATCCTCCCTATTCTTTCCAGTACATTTTTAACAAACAGCAGGAAAACCTTAGATTTTGCAGTAGCCTGTACGTCAGTATGATTTCTGCGTGGCCGCCGAAATAAAACGTGCGTTGAGGCAGCCACACAGAAATCATACTGACGTACAGGCTACTGCAAAATCTAAGGTTTTCCTGCCGTTTGTTAAAAATGTAACGGAAAGAATAGGGAGGATCTTGACGAAGCGGAATATTGCCGTAATTTACAAGCCCACCAGGAAGATACAGGAATACCTTAGGCCTGCCAAGGATGCTCGCAAACCATTTGAAAAATCTGGAGTGTATAGGATCCCATGCAGCTGTGGTGATGTTTATGTGGGTACCACCAAAAGAACTGTTTCTAAACATTTGGAAGAGCACAAGGGAAATTGTAGAAGAGGAGAAACGGAACGATCAGCTGTTGCGGAGCATGCTTTCCAGCCAGGGAACCACAATATTCGTTTCGAGGAGACGCAAGTACTAGCGGCCACGAGCGGATACTACGAAAGGCTCTACAGGGAGGCAATCGAAATCGCTAAACACCCAAATAATTTCAACCGAAAGGAGGAGGGCGTCAAATTAAACGGTATATGGATGCCGGTGTTAAAGAAGATGTGTACCACTCGTCCACTACCTGGTGATGGCAACAGCGATCGACGGCGACGGACAGCGGCCAATTGCACTGACGTTTTCAAAACACGTGACGTCACGCCGCGGCGCGGGGGCGCGCGGACACGGAATTTCGCGGCAGTCAGTAGCGAGCCAGTGTGTGTGTTGGACCTTCCATCAAGCTACGGACCCCCTTGAAGATGTCTCCCGCAGTCGGAGACGAAACGTTGGGAATCACCACAGAATTCATCAACCGACCACGGCATAACAGCCCGGATAATTATAATGGACATGATATTTCCGGCCATGAAAGTTTACATTTTAATATAAAAAATGCAGATGATTGCAACAGAGCTGGTAAGTGACATAACTGCTTTCACAGGTAGCCCAGCCCATGATGGGGTAGGATAAACCTGTGACAGGACTGGAAAAGGAAGTGCTGGGTGGGTAAGTTGGGCAGGTCTTGCACCTGGGTCTTCCGCTGGAATATGATACTTGTGCCATGAGTTTGGGGGTTAGGAGTGGCATAGTGGTGGACTAGGATGTTGTGGAGGCTGGGTGGGCAATGGAACATCATTTTAGGAGAGGTGGGAAAGATCTCGGGTGCGATGTCCCTCATTTCAGGGCATAAGCCGTGATGGAGGGTGTGGTTCAGTTGTTCCAGTCCAGAGTGGTACTGGATGACAAAGGGGGCACTCCTTTGTGGTTGTTTCTTGGGGGTGGTGGGAGGATTGAGGGTATGAGGCGAAAAGGCATGGGAGATCTGTTTTTGAACTAAGTCTGGGGGATAGTGTCAGTCTGTGAAGACCTTGGTGAGGAGACTTAGCATACAGAACAGGGGAGTTCTTGTCACTGCAGATATGCCATCCCCAGGTGGCCAGGCTGTATAGGTGGTTGCTTGCCGATGATGCCGTGTTGTACAGTAAGGTGTCGAAGTTGAGTGACAGTAGGAAGATACAAAATGATTTAGACAAAATTTCTAGTTGGTGTATTGAATGGCAGCTAGCCCTAAATGTGGAAAAATTTAAGTTGATATGGATGAGTAGGAAGAAAAACCTGTAATGTTCAGATACAGTATTACTCGTGTACTGATTGACACAGTCAAGTCTTTTAAATATCTGGATATAACATTGCAAAATGATATTAGGTAGAATGAGCATGTGAAAACTGTGGTAGGGGAGGCAAATGGTTGCCTTCGGTTTATTGGTAGAATTTTAGAAAAGCGTAAAGAAGACCAAACATAGGTTGCTGGTGCAACCTATTCTTGAGTATTGCTTGAATGTTTGGTGTCTGCACCAGGTCGGATGAAGGAAGACATCAAAGCAGTTCAGAGGCAGACTGCTAGATTTGTTACCGGTAGCTTCGAACAACACATAAGTGTTACAGAAATGCTTCAGGAACTCAAATGAGAGTCCCTGAAGGGAAGGCCAGTGTCTTTTTGAGAAAAACTATTGAGAAAATTTAGAGAACCAGCACTTGAAGCTGACTGCTAAACAGTTCTGAGTCCCGATCATGAAGATATCAATGAAACTGAACCAGATGAAGGGTTGGTGTTTCCAGAGGCTAGGGAGGTCTTCTCTAGGTGGCTCATGAACAGGTTGGCATAGGAGGGTGCCACATGGGTTCTCATGGCTGTGCCACAGATTTGTTTGTATGACTTTCCTTCAAAGGAGAAGTAGTTGTGTGTTAGGATAAGGTCAGTAAGGTGAATGAGGTAGTGGGTTTGGAATCTGAAGGACATTGGGAAAGGTAATTTTCAACAGTGGTAAAACCATGAGCATGAGGAATGTTGATATATAAGGAGGTGGCATCAGCAGTGACAAGTAGAGATCGAGGAGGTAAGGGGGTGTTCATGGTGGAAAGTTGCCAAAATTCTTTCATTGGGTACACAATAACCAGCCACAATTGGGCAACCAGGATTGTTGGGTTTGTGGGCTTTGGGGAGCATGTAGAAGGTAGATGTGCGGTGTGTCATAGGGGTAGGAAGGAATAGGAGGGAAGTGGATTCTGGAGAGAGGTTCCGGGAAGGGCCTAATCCTTGCAGAGTTCATAGGTGCAGGAGTCTGATAACTGTCAGAGGCCTTCTGTCAGGTAGTCATTGCAATTCATAACAACAGTCTGCAGGTGGCATAATTATGTCAGGATTTGTTTTGAGGTTGTGTACAGCAATTCTTTTTCCTACTGAAAAGTTAGTGTTTTGAGGAAGGTACCTGGGGAAGGATGGCGAGGCTACGTTAGAGGTTAGGAATTCCTGGGAAATGACTAGGGGGTGGTTAGGTGGGACGGGGGAGGATTGTGGATGGTGGTATGAACTGGAAGAGGCAAGGGTTTAGTTTTGGAATTCGTTTGGTTTTGATTGGAGGGATTGGCAGCAAAGAAGTCCTTCCATTACAGGGATCGGGAGAAGGAGAGTAGGTCCTTGACAAGTCCAGCATGGTTAAATGTGAGGTGTTTGAATAGAGCTGAAACTTCTGTAGAGCCGTGGGTTGTGCTAGAAAGGTTAACAACAGTGTTACAGGAATATTTTGTTTATGGATTTGGTGGAGAGTTGGTATGGAGTTTAGGGGGATGTGGCAAGTTGAAAAGGTCAACTGGATGGGGTTTAGATGCTACAAGGGTTGGATGAGGAGCAACACTGTGGGTAGGATAGGGGTTGGATAGTGGTGCCCTGAGGTGGCAGTAGGATTTCAACAGATTGGATAACTTATGGTGGTGTTGTCTGGAATGCTCCTCCAGGTGCTGGAGAGCAAGGGATTCAATTTCAGAGATATAATGTATGGAGTAGGGATTGCACAGTAACAATATCTTGTAGAGGGAGTAGAGGTGGTTCTGACACACCTGTGACATGGAGAGGTATTTTTACAGTACCAGGTTTGTGAGGGCCAAGGATTAGTTGAATCTGAAAAGGTGAAGTAAGCCATATTAAGGTCCTTGGTCAGCATACACATAGCTGCTGAGCACTTAAATTCCATTGTACAGTGCTCTCTAGTTAAATTTGTGCCTTGAAAATGATGTGGCGTCCACCTGTAGAAATGTTGGTGGTTGTTGAAGACATTACTTGGGTGTCTTCTTGTAAATTGTTTGTCCATATTGGCCAGCATTTTTGATCTACCCTTGCCAGAAACCCTTATTCAGAAGAACACTCCGTCAGTCCCAGTGCACATGATTTTTGGCAGTGTTTCTGCTTTAATTTGGTATTCGCAAGTAAACCACTATGCTTGTTTTGACTCTGGTGTAACATTCAACACCCATGTTTCATCTCTGGTGACAGTAAGAGTGTGAAACGTGTCATGTTTCTTTTAATATCTGGAAGATTATCAATGTTGTGCCTATACATTTGGTTTTGAGTTTGTCTGTTTTGAGCAGCAGTGAGTAAAAAATCTGGGGAATTGATGAGTGCCCTAACTGTGAAGGATGGGTTCTATGAACCTGCTTGTCACACATTTTTCACCAATTCCGCTGGCACTGGAAGTGGTTGGCCATTACAATCTTTACTGTGCATGTTAGTGATTTGCCTGTGTCATCCTCTAACCATTCTGTTACTCATAATGTGGCACAGCTGGCAGTGGACCTCTGCTGGAATTTGCTTTTTAGCATGCAGAAATCTGATAATTGCACAAAGCTCCCACCAGTTTCTCCTAGCACTGTGATATGATCGCTGCCATCCTAACACTGAAAGTGCACCACATTATTGTCCCCTGTTCCCTCTCTGCTACCTCAAGGATGCGTTCCACTCCAAATGCATGTGCCATTTTTGGAGACTATTAAACCTTAGTTTCTGGATAATCCTCCTCATGCCAAATTATCAATGAAAATCTTATAAAATTTTGTTTTGCAGCATATGGTGCACATATTAAAACCAGTTTTTTTTTTTTTTAAAAAAAAAAAAAAAAAGGGCTCTGTGGCTTGTAATGTATGCTTGTTAGTCAATCTGTACTAACACTGTGTTTGCAGGTACGGAATGCATGGTTTTCTGCACTTATTGCAGTATGCCAGAAAGCACCAAATCTTCTGGAAAACAACGGCAGCCAAGTTACTGTAGCTGTGTTTGGGAAACTTGACGAGACTGACCCAGTCGTACTACCCGCGGTATGGGAAGCAGCGCTGCACGTCCTTACAGTAGTGCAGGTCTGTATGTTTTAGATGTATTGTCCATATACTCTGCCCCAAAAGTTAAAAGAGGTCGTGTAAAATAATGGAAGGCACTGAATGATTGATTGGCTGGCATAATGGAATGCCCAGAATTCTTGAATGAGCATTATTGCTACTTCGTTATTGTCATCAGTACTTCTACTTTATCAAAATTTTAATGAAGTAACAGTCAGCATTTTTACACAGCATTTAGGATTTTAGAAGACATTAGTTTTAAATTGTACACCTCTCGTTTAGAATGTCTACTGCATGTTTTTTATGAAGTGGATATTGTTATATGATGGTGATAATTTTGTGCATCGAGTTGAATTTCTCAGTAAGTTTATTTCTCAGCAAGTAGGTTAAATAATTAAAGAACATGAAAGATTAACATAATGGTGGGAAATAATATGAGGGCATGCTGCAAAGCAAAGCCTCCAAATTTATGTGAAAACTCTTAGAGCTTTTTAAATGAAATCAGAGTTATTAACATGCTACATATGAATTTTTCAACATAGTCACCCTTGTGACAAACACATTTCTCCCAATGAGAGACCAGTTTGTTGATACAATCACTGTAGAATGTTTGACTTTGTCGATGGGGCCACAACCTTATCTCTGCTTGCACCGCTTCATCACTATCAAAGTGAAGTCCTTAAAGGTGTTCTTAAAGTTTTGGAAACGTGTGAAAATAGAATGGGACCAAATCGTGACTATATCGAGAATGATTGATGAGAGTGAACCCGAGGCATGGGATTGTTGCAGATGTTGCAGCGTTGGTGTGTGGTCTTGCATTACCATGCTGAAGAAGAAGGTGGCCCACATGTGGAAAAACTCTTCAAACTCAAAACATGATTCACACACTGTTTCTCATGCACTAATATAATTACATTACACACCACCATGTCACACACCACACAATTTCAAACCCTCCAGCAGTAAAGAGTTGCAACTTGCATCAGTGAAGTGGGTTAGTTGCCCAAGTAGCATGCATGACATGTTATACTTCAACCATTATTGAAAACAAAATAAAACATTCAGACATTACTTTTCAGCATGCCCTTTAAATAATTCTGAAATTTAGTAACAAGGCAGTGTGTCTCCTGTTAAATATACTTTGCTTGAAATAGTATGATGGAAATTTTAGGATGCAAACAAGAAACAACTCACCTGCAAACATTAGCAGGTGGTGCATAAACATATGTTGTGTATGTGTTTGCTTACATACACTACCTGATAAAGAGTTTCCCAACACCCCACTGTAAGGTGGAATTACATCTACATCTACATCTACATGATTACTCTGCAATCACATTTAAGTGCTTGGCAGAGGGTTCATCGAACCACAATCATACTATCTCTCTACCATTCCACTCCCGAACAACGCGCGGGAAAAATGAACACCTAAACCTTTCTGTTCAAGCTCTGATTTCTCTTATTTTATTTTGATGATCATTCCTACCTATGTGGGTTGGGCTCAACAAAATATTTTCGCATTCAGAAGAGAAAGTTGGTGACTGAAATTTCGTAAATAGATCTCGCCGCGACAAAAAACGTCTTTGCTTTAATGACTTCCATCCCAACTTGCGTATCATATCTGCCACACTCTCTCCCCTAATTCGTGATAATACAAAATGAGCTGCCCTTTTTTGCACCCTTTCGATGTCCTCCGTCAATCCCACCTGGTAAGGATCCCACACCACGCAGCAATATTCCAACAGAGGCTAAGAGGTCAAGTGTGTTTTCGCAACCATTTACAATTTGCGTGGGTTCGTGGACTAACTGCTCGAAATAATTTTCGGAGAAAGCATTTAGGACAATCTCAGAAGATGTTTTCTGCCTACCACCGGTTTTGAACAAGTATTTTTGCCAACATATCGAGGGAAGGTTGAAGTCCCTACCAACTATAACTGTATGAGTGGGGTATTTATTTGTTACGAGACTCAAATTTTCTCTGAACTGTTCAGCAACTATATCATCGGAGTCTGGGGGTCGGTAGAAGGAGCTAATTATTAACTTAGTTCGGCTGTTAAATATAACCTCCACCCATACCAATTTGCACGGAGAATCTACTTCGACTTCACTACAAGATAAACCACTACTGACAGACACAAACACTCCACCACCAATTCTGCTTAATCTATCTTTCATGAACACCATCTGAGACTTCGTAAAAATTTCTGCAGAACTTATTTCAGGCTTTAGCCAGCTTTCTGTACCTATAACGATTTCAGCTTCTGTGCTTTCTATTAGCGCTTGAAGCTCAGGGACTTTCCCAGCACAATTACAACAATTCATAACTACAATTTCGACTGTTCCTTGATCCAAGCACGTCCTGTATTTGCCATGCATCCTTTGATATTGCAGCCCATCCCGTACTTTCCCGAGGCCTTCTAACCTAATAAACCGCCCAGTCCACGCCACACAGCCTCCGCTACCCGTGTAGCCGCCAGCTGAGTGTAGTGAACTCCTGACCTATTCAGCGGAACCCGAAACCCCACCACCCTAAGGCGCAAGTGAAGGAATCTGCAGCCAACACGGTCGCTACTAAATTTCACACGAGGTGGACCAGCCAGTATAAAAGGAGGTGGAGAGTATTGAGTTATCAGTAGAAAAGCAGTAACAGCAGAGTGAGTCAGTCGGGAGAGCTCAGTGACTTTGAACATGGAATATTATTGTATGCCATCGAAGTAACAAATACTTTAGGGACATTTCAGCCTTTCTGAAACTGCCCAAGGTGTCTGTTTGTGATGTAACTAGAAGTGAAAAACATAGAGGAACAATCACAGCTAAACCAAGACCAGGTAGATTTCATGTACTGACAGACAGGCACTGTCGAGGGTTGTGAGAGATGATTGTAACAAATTGCATGAAATCAGTGGAAAGGATCATTTTTGAGCTCCAAAGTGCTACCAGATCAGATAGCATAATGAATGTATAGGGAGTTTAAAATAATGGGCTACAATGGACAAGCAGCTCCTTATAAGCCTTACCTTTCTGTAGCTAACCCAAGCGACATTTGAGGTGGTGTATAGAGTGACACCACTGGACAGTGAATGACAGGAAATGAGTTATTTTGAGTAGTGAATCACATTATACCCTGTGGCAAAATGACTGAAGGGTTTGGGTTTGCTGAATGCTTGGAGAATGTTACCTGCCATCATATGTAGTGCCGACAAGTGGTGTCGCGGTATGGGGGTGTTTTTCATGGTTAAGGCGTGATCTCCTTATTGAGACCAAGCGAGGTGGCGCAGTGGTAGCACACTGGACTCGCATTCGGGAGGACGACGGTTCAATCCCGCATCTGTCCATCCTGATTTAGGTTTTCCGTGATTTCCCTAAAGCGCTCCAGGCAAATGCTGGGATGGTTCCTTTGAAAGGGCACGGCCGACTTCCTTCCCCACCCTTCCCTAATCCGATGAGACCGATGACCTCGCTGTTTGGTCTCTTCCCCCAAACAATCCATCCAATCCAAAGATGGAGAACTCGACTCTCCTTATTGAGCTTAAGAAACTGCTAAATATGAGAGGATATGAATACCTTTTACGGCATTGTGTACTACGTACATGATGTAGAAACAGTTCAGAGACAATGAGTGATTGTTTTCAATGAGTGATTGTTTTACCCTGACTATGGGCCCTATCATCTGTGAGGCAATAGTTTCTGGACAATATCATTCTTGAAATGGACTGGCCTCCCCAGATTCCTGACCTGAATCCAATGAAACACTTTTGGAACACATTAGAATGTTAACTTCGCTACAGACCCCAGTATCCAACATCACTATTTTCTCTGGTTTCAGTTTTTGAGGAAGAAAGGGCTACCATACTTACACTGACATTCAAATGATCCATCATAAATGTGAAGAATGGACTCACCCTATATTAATCTCCACTAACAAATGCCTGGATACTTTTGATCAGATAGTGTATATTGTGAGGAAGAGTAGTAGCTCTAAAGTTAATAAGAATTGTTCAATGAAATATGTTTATGTGCCACCCATGAATTATTTGTTGATAAGCGCTTTCCTTACCTCAGTATTGTGTTCTTAAAAGAGTACAAAAATAATATGTAAGATAACATTTTAAGCATTATGAAATCAGTATAAAACATATAATGATCAAATCCATGTATTTACAAGTTTACTACCTCATTTATTTCTTTTACTTAGTTTGTATCTTATCTACAAGAATTAATGCAATAATTAAATTGACAGTACATTTAACTTTTGTGTGAAAGCACATTATGAGTCTCGTATCATGTGTGAAAACTGCTAGTTATGTTTACT
The DNA here is from genome assembly GCF_023864345.2 of Schistocerca serialis cubense. NCBI lineage: Eukaryota > Metazoa > Arthropoda > Insecta > Orthoptera > Acrididae > Schistocerca > Schistocerca serialis. The sequence continues at coordinate 1,123,379,025 of NC_064638.1, read as the reverse complement.
AATGACTGCTGTAAGTTGGGCAGCTCGAGTATCATATTTTGTGTGACCTGGTCTTCTGGGGATATTCTGCTCACATCAGCAACATTTGAAGATGTGGAAGAAGGCTTTTTAAGTGATTTATGTGGCTGATAATAGTTATTCTGTCTGTACCAGATCTAAAATAGTCGTATTGTGAATGTTTATTTCTACAGTTTGATGAGATGCTGGAGGAATTTCAACATCAGTGATATCTTTCCATATAAGATCACTTTTTGCTTTTTACACACAGTGGTAAAACTGTTTGTCAGACAATGCCTTTTATAGCATAACAGATATGTGTAATTTTGATGTTATTTCGTAAGATATTCACTGCACTGCTTGTTCTTCTTACTTTATAATTATCCCCTTCCTATTTCAAATTTTTATCTCAGAAATCCCAGTTCTAATCTGGATTATCTGAGCATTAGAGCCTGGCTTTTATTTGTTTGTTTGTTTGTTTACAACATTCTGCATTACACACTATTTGTAACCCTACAGGTATGCATTTTGTGTGTGTGTGTGTGTGTGTGTGTGTGTGTGTGTGTGTGTGTGTGTGGTGCAATGTTTTTGTTGAATTATGTTGATGGTGGTAATGAGGAGAAAAGGAGGAGGGTGAAACCCAGTGCCGGGACATAGTTTGCTCCTCATGAATAGCACCAAGGGAGCCACCAAGCTTTACGTCCCCTTCCAAACAGATGGGTCACCATCAACAGTGTCACATGTGCTCAGTTCATGAGAGACTGTGGAGAGGTTTGGTATTTAAACCAGGGTGTTGGCACAGAGTCTAGTGATCAGGAACTTTAAGCCAGTACCTCTTCTCGTCCCCTTGCCAGCCAAATTTAGTGAAAATTTTTTGCAGCACCAGGATTCGAACTGGGTTACCCTTGGGTCAAGCACCACCGCACAGGTGTGCTTTAGCAACCTTGGCCACACAGGGGGGGAACTGGTTCCTGTTGTGGTTTAGATATATCAACTCAAAATATAAATTATTACTTTTTGTAATGTTGATTCCACAAGCTATCTGAGTATTCCTACTTGAACAAGCAATTCTGATTGAGTGAGAACTTTTCTGTATTCAACTGACAACAAACTACAATGTGTGTCACGTCTAAATTATTGTATCATGTTAGTGTTCTGTTTTTTTCCTTGCAGAATTGTTGGTCACTAGTGGACACTGAAAAACTCGTATTTCCAAAACTATGGAATGTGCTGCGTGAAGGTGGCTATGGAAATGCAGTGACAATTTTCCCAAACCTGCTTCCTTTCCTTAGCAAGCTGCCTGCTTCTACATATGCAGATGATGGTGGCTTTTGTGAGCAGTTCTTTTCCAGTTTGCGGCAAGGGTAAAAGTTTTATTTTTACTTTGTTTTCTAATTTGAAATAAACTAATGTGCCCAGAAATAGTCTTTTGTTAAGTACCACCCTCACCTTTCTATAGTTTTAAGAGTGTGAAACCCTCTTGTCCAGCTTTGCAATGTTCACAACAATTTGACCCTTGCACATTGTCGTCTTGTAAGACTTTCCATTTGTGCCTCTCTCTCACTCACTCATTTTGAGATCATCTTATATCATTTCCAAAATCTACAGAAAATGATGTTACATATTGTTATTAAGTATAATTGCTTATGTAAAATGTATTAACATAGTGACATTTGTAACACATTAAGCTCCTATATCCACTGACTATGTGAATTATTTTTGTTCCAATGCTCTAAATAATATTTTACTTCCGCATTTGGTAGTCATATCTGGCAGACAGCTGTCACAAATGATGATCCCTGTCTTCCAGTAACGATGACACGTTGAGTTGCAGACAGGCACAACAAAAAGGCTGTTACAAATTTAGCTTTCTTCTAAAGCCTTTTCCAGGAAAGAAAACACACACACATTCACACAAGCAAGTACACGTCATACACATATGACTGCCATCCTTGGCAGCTTGGACCGGAATGCATTGGTTGGCACTCCGGTCTGAGCTGCCAGAGGTAGCAGTCATGTGTGCATACTTGCTTATGTGAATATGTGTGTGTGTGTGTGTGTGTGTGTGTTTTCTTTTCTGGAGAAGGCTTAGGCCAAGAGCTAAATGTCTAACAGTCATTTTGGTGTGACTGTCTGCAACTCAACATGTCATCTTTATGGTGAGTAGCAATCGTCATTTTCCTAATATTGTTGACATTCCAATCTGTAGTTTCCATAGTTTGATTATTCCTACCTTCCTGTAGGTTGATTAATCCTATCTTCCTGTTCTCACAAAAACCTCTTATCCATTGTAACTGATTCCTTTAGTTGTTTTTTCTGCTGTACGATAAGAATTTCTGTTATTTCTGTAGCACATTGCAAAATACTTGAAGATATTTGAGAAATATATGAGAAGCATAGTGAATGAAAATAGACACTAAGTCTCTTCCCCCAAACAACCCAACCCAACCCCTTGAATCCATTTAAGTTATTAAACACAATCAAATTTTGTTTCAAACAAATACCTGAATACTATCAGTTCATAGAAATTATACTAGATTTTAGATTATACTAGATTTTAGATAATATTTGTGAAGAAGTTTACAGGATAGATGGTTGTGTTTAATTATATGCATTAAATACTTAACAGTGACTCTTGTAATATTAACTAAAAGCAGTATTTTACCTCATCAGTTACTGTATGTCCTCATGCCAACAATTAACCCTCTCTCATTACTTTTTCCTCTTCCAAACCCTTCATTATCTTTTTTTGTACTGTGTAATATATAACATAATCTTTATTTCCTTTCTTTCAGATTCAAGCAGAAAACAGTACAGCAGAGCATTTCAGAAAACCATGCTGTTGCCAAATGTTATATTGAATGTTTCCGCTACTTGATAAGCATGAAGAACAATGATATAGAATTTTGCAAATTGTTGCACAGGGAGCAGGTAAAGAACAATATAAACATTGTGTTAAAACAACACTATTAAGGACCTCAGATTAAAATAAAAAGTGTCTAAATGCACATTTTTCCAAAATATATGCAGTCATCAATATTGTAGTTTGGATAATCAATCAGTTTGAAATATTCTTGCACAAAAATTATCACTAATTTCTATGTAAAAGCATGTCCATTTTTCTGTATTAAACTACAACGGTAACAACATCATAAGCAACAATTTGACATCCACTGTTACATAGGATTGTTCTGCAGACTTCTTCAGACATTCCAGTCTTAAGCTATACAAATCTATTTTGCACCTGCATGTTTTCTGTTATCATCTACACATTTTCCATTAGTTCATTAGCTTGGTCTTTCCTTGTCTCGTGAAATCCAACGAAGTACTTCCTTGGCCCATTTCATTATCATTACAGTTATAATTACATTTTTCGCTGCAGTTTGTTGCTTGTTATATTTGTTTGTCTTCCTTTGTCACCCAGTAATGCTTCTAACACACAGTTCTGGTTTTTGAGACACTGTACTAACAATCAAGAGGATAGCAATCCAATTCCTTTTTTGGACATGCAGGTCTAGGTGTTCTGTGGTATCCCTAAATTGATTAAAGTGAAGACCAGTGAGGTTCCTTTAAAAAGGACACATCTAATTTTTGTATAAAATGATTAGTAAGGGACTAATATTGGCAGCTCATCTGGTGAACTAAGTTGCAGCCCTAGTTGCAGAGCATCAGTAATGTATAACCTTTTTGATATTATTGTTATGTTCTGTCAAGCACCGATGAAGAATTCAATGAATTTAATTAATTTGCTACCTAATGAACTGCCAGTGTTCACTAGAGAAACTGTTTGAATGTCCATTTTCTGTGAAGTTGAAGTTGATGGGAATAGAAATTTTATGAACAATTGTCTCCCAGTTCTAAATTTGATGATGTAAATAATTACTGTTGTTCTGTGATCAGATATATTGTACTGTAGACAGAAATTTTGTACAACAATGTATAAATGTGTTCAGAGTTCTGAGTAACACTGTATGTGTAAATATGTTTTGACATTACCCATGCCCATGCACGTAGACTTACATATTATACACAGAAAATAATTCATCAAATGGAAGAATCACTCATAAACTGTAAAATTACAAGGAGGCAGGATGCCCAAGTACAGGGTTATTACAAATGATTGAAGAGATTTCACAGCTCTACAATACCTTTATTGTTTGAGATATTTTCACAATGCTTTGCACACGCATACAAAAACTCAAAAAGTTTTTTTAGGCATTCACAAATGTTCGATATGTGCCCCTTTAGTGATTCGGCAGACATCAAGCCGATAATCAAGTTCCTCCCACACTCGGCGCAGCATGTCCCCATCAGTGAGTTCGAAAGCATAGTTGATGCGAGCTCGCAGTTCTGGCACGTTTCTTGGTAGAGGAGGTTTAAACACTGAATCTTTCACATAACCCCACAGAAAGAAATCACATGAGGTTAAGTCGGGAGAGCGTGGAGGCCATGACATGAATTGCTGATCATGATCTCCACCACGACCGATCCATCGGTTTTCCAATCTCCTGTTTAAGAAATGCCAAACATCATGATGGAAGTGCGGTGGAGCACCATCCTGTTGAAACATGAAGTCGGCGCTGTCGGTCTCCAGTTGTGGCATGAGCCAATTTTCAGTATGTCCAGATATACGTGTCCTGTAACGTTTTTTTCACAGAAGAAAAAGGGGCCGTAAACTTTAAACCGTGAGATTGCACAAAACACGTTAACTTTTGGTGAATTGCGAATTTGCTGCACGAATGCGTGAGGATTCTCTACCGCCCAGATTCGGACATTGTGTCTGTTCACTTCACCATTAAGAAAAAATGTTGCTTCATCACTGAAAACAAGTTTCGCACTGAACGCATCCTCTTCCATGAGCTGTTGCAACTGTGCTGAAAATTCAAAGCGTTTGACTTTGTCATCGGGTGTCAGGGCTTGTAGCAATTGTAAACGGTAAGGATTCAGCTTTTTTCCGTAAGATTTTCCAAACCGTCGGCTGTGGTACATTTAGCTCCATGCTTGCTTTATTCGTCGACTTCCGCGGGCTACGCATGAAACTTGCCCGCACGCGTTCAACCGTTTCTTCGCTCACTGCAGGCCGACCCGTTGATTTCCCCTTACAGAGGCATCCAGAAGCTTTAAACTGCGCATACCATCGCCGAATGGAGTTAGCAGTTGGTGGATCTTTGTTGAACTTCGTCCTGAAGTGTCGTTGCACTGTTATGACTGACTGATGTGAGTGCATTTCAAGCATGACATATGCTTTCTCGGCTCCTGTCGCCGTTTTGTCTCACTGCGCTCTCAAGTGCTCTGGCGGCAGAAACCTGAAATGCGGCTTCAGCCGAACAAAACTTTATGAGTTTTTCTACGTATCTGTAGTGTCTCGTGACCATATGTCAATGAATGGAGCTACAGTGAATTTATGAAATCGCTTCAATCATTTGTAATAGCCCTGTACTTAACTTTAAGGAGGCAAAATTCCAAGTATTGCTGACAGACATATTTAAAGGTTGTCTGCCTAGGGACACACAATACACAGTTGATGAGCATGCCCTACAGCAGAATGCCTGCAACACACAAGGGCATTTGCATCGTCTTACCCCCAGTACTAGTTATCTGAATTCCAGAGATCAGAATTTGCTATGTGGTATATATATTCGCCCCTCATCACCCTCTATATGTTAACCCTTTCACTGTGTGGCTATGTACACTCCTGGAAATTGAAATAAGAACACCGTGAATTCATTGTCCCAGGAAGGGGAAACTTTATTGACACATTCCTGGGTTCAGATACATCACATGATCACACTGACAGAACCACAGGCACATAGACACAGGCAACAGAGCATGCACAATGTCGGCACTAGTACAGTGTATGTCCACCTTTCGCAGCAATGCAGGCTGCTATTCTCCCATGGAGACGATCGTAGAGATGCTGGATGTAGTCCTGTGGAACGGCTTGCCATGCCATTTCCACCTGGCGCCTCAGTTGGACCAGCGTTCGTGCTGGACGTGCAGACCGCGTGAGACGACGCTTCATCCAGTCCCAAACATGCTCAATGGGGGACAGATCCGGAGATCTTGCTGGCCAGGGTAGTTGACTTACACCTTCTAGAGCACGTTGGGTGGCACGGGATACATGCGGACGTGCATTGTCCTGTTGGAACAGCAAGTTCCCTTGCCGGTCTAGGAATGGTAGAACGATGGGTTTGATGACGGTTTGGATGTACCGTGCACTATTCAGTGTCCCCTCGACGATCACCAGTGGTGTACGGCCAGTGTAGGAGATCGCTCCCCACACCATGATGCCGGGTGTTGGCCCTGTGTGCCTTGGTCGTATGCAGTCCTGATTGTGGCGCTCACCTGCACGGCACCAAACACGCATACGACCATCATTGGCACCAAGGCAGAAGCGACTCTCATCGCTGAAGACGACACGTCTCCATTCGTCCCTCCATTCACGCCTGTCGCGACACCACTGGAGGCGGGCTGCACGATGTTGGGGCGTGAGCGGAAGACGGCCTAACGGTGTGCGGGACCGTAGCCCAGCTTCATGGAGATGGTTGCGAATGGTCCTCGCCGATACCCCAGGAGCAACAGTGTCCCTAATTTGCTGGGAAGTGGCGGTGTGGTCCCCTACGGCACTGCGTAGGATCCTACGGTCTTGGCGTGCATCCGTGCGTTGCTGCGGTCCGGTCCCAGGTCGACGGGCATGTGCACCTTCCGCCGACCACTGGTGACAACATCGATGTACTGTGGAGACCTCACGCCCCACGTGTTGAGCAATTCGGCTGTACGTCCACCCGGCCTCCCGCACGCCCACTATACACCCTCGCTCAAAGTCCGTCAACTGCACATACGGTTCACGTCCACGCTGTCGCGGCATGCTACCAGTGTTAAAGACTGCGATGGAGCTCCGTATGCCACGGCAAACTGGCTGACACTGACGGCGGCGGTGCACAAATGCTGCGCAGCTAGCGCCATTCGACGGCCAACACCGCAGTTCCTGGTGTGTCCGCTGTGCCGTGCGTGTGATCATTGCTTGTACAGCCCTCTCGCAGTGTCCAGAGCAAGTATGGTGGGTCTGACACACCGGTGTCAATGTGTTCTTTTTTCCATTTCCAGGAGTGTATATATGTCATGCCACACTTCCCCACATGTTGAGGACGTGTATATGTGCCTCACTTGGGTTTTCCTTCAGTACTGTGAATGTCGGAATGCATCCTGAGTCACCACTGTTGCGGACGAGCTACTTCCATATCTGAGTGAATAGAAACGTTTTGAGTATTCATCATGCAACATATGTGTCTCATTGTGTGATGTCATTTGCAAAAAACTGATTTCGATATCTTGAATCGTTTATGAGATATGACGATTGTTATGACCATATGATTCGCGACGTGCAGGGACATGAATGGGTGCATTGCGTGCGACTGTCCTTTGGATATGAAATGTAATAATTCAGGAATGAAATGAAATATCCTACTCTCAGTTTTAAATAAAATTTAAATATCTTATCTACATTTCATTTGCTGAAATGTTTAAGCTAAAATCAGCCACACACACAAAGCCTACACAAAGCGTTATTGCCTCTGTTAAAATCTTTAAATTTTCACATATTATTTTACTTAATATGGCATATAACGAAAAGGAAATCAATCTTTTATTGAATGAAGATATCATACTGTAAGATGTGCAAAAATCAATTTTTTTCACCAAACAGTTTTCTTAAAGACCGGTGAGAAGTATTTCATAGCAGATGACAAGCCCGCATCAACAGAACTGAGTGCATCACACTTGACCATTCATGAGATATAAAACCCAATAACTCGAAAATGAAACAAAATATCATTCTGCTCTCAGTTTTAAATACAATTCTGAAAGCTTGTGTATACTTCATTCACTGTAATGTGTGAGCTAAAATCAAACATGTGTAAAGTTTATGCCGTGCGTTTTTACCTCTGCAAACTATTTAGCATTTCGTGCTGTATTTTACATAATTTGATGCAGTGCAGTAAGTATGGCAGTTAAAGAAAAGAAATTCAGTTCTTTATCTAGGTTCTGCATGGAATAGGACAGGAAAGGAATATGTGGAAAACACTGACAAGGAGAAGAAACAGGATGATAGGACATCTGTTAAGACATGAGGGAATGACTTCCGTGGTACTAGAGGGTGCTGTAGAGGGCTAAAGCTGTAGATCAAGACAGAGAATGGAATACATCCAGCAAATAATTGAGGACATAGGTTGCAATAGCTACTCTGAGACAAAGAGGTTGGCACAGGAGAGGAATTTGTGGTGGCCCACATCAAACCAGTCAGAAGACTGATGACGCGCACACACACACACACACACACACACACACACACACACACACACACACAAAAGATATTAGACGGTAAGCTGTGAAAAAACAGTTTTTGAAAAATTGAATGATAAGTATTTCAAATCGGCCAGAATGCTGGCTCTCAGCACAGCACCAGCACTTGACGAGCAGTACAGCCATAATAAAATCTGCCTCACCATGGAATGCAAAGAGCATGTCAAGTAGCAAAAGGATTAATGAACTTAACCTGTGGTTAGTGTAGTTAAGTCCAGGAGGGTGATGGGGTTCGAAGATATACAGTGTACTGAATAGTGAATTTCCATCGTCAGAGTTCAAGAAAACTAGTATCCCTACTACTCCTTTTTTACATTTGGAGGATTCCATTAGTAATTACTTTTTTATTTTTTTATCGCCATTCCTGTCCCTCTTCCTTTCTCCTTTTGTCTCAATTTGGGTTTCTTCCCCTCTCCTTTCCTCTTCTTCATTGTACTATTCATCCCTCTTATCATTTCTCTTTGTCTTAATTGATCTTATTTTGCATTCTCTCCTCCATCACCTTTGAACTGAACCTCTCCCACTTCATCTTTTTCTCCCCTTGTCCTTGCAGCAAGTGAGACCCTCTCAGTACGGCATCTGAATGACCTGCTCTTCCTTGCCAACCCTACCCAAGAAATCCATCTTTCCTTCCTGATAAAGTAACTGACTGTTACGAAAGCTGAGTATGTTGTTTTAACTTTAAAATACATGTAAATATACTGTTTAGGCATGTGTGCATATCACCGGTACTCAGTATTTCATCCTCTGGAGGTAAGTACTGGCCATTCATTCCATCCCCTTCAAATTTCACTAAAGTATACTTCAGTTAAGGAAGACACGTGTACTTGTCATTGTGGACTGCTCAAATCAGTGTTTAAGAAAATTGTAGGCCTTAATTGATATTTTTTGTGATTTTGTTTTGCAGCTAATGTCTGTCATTGAACTTGCCTTAACAGAACGTACAGTTAACTGTGGAATGCTATTCAGAGAAGTTTCAAATCTCATTCATCACTGGAGCAGGAACAGGCATAATGCTTTGCATGCTGAACTGCTAAGTTTGTTTTGGTGTGGACTATCAGAAATGTGCATGAAGATACTGAAACCTCCAGGGCATGACTCAATGCAGCCACAGGAAACCCCGGCAGAATGGAAGGTGGACCGTGTTGTGGACTTGTGTGCTTTGTTAAAATGTCCCGCTTCTGAGATTCCAAAAAGTGTTTCAAAAGTTAGGTTTTCATCTAAAGAAATAATTGACAATGAAGTGAGTGAAAATGAAAATTGTGAAACTGACAATCAGGTATCATTAACTGTTTTCAGCGAAGATCATGCTGACGAATTTGCCAAAGAATTGAGTCGTTTGAGCTGTGAATTGGCAACTGTGTTTATTAATGAGTTGAAAAAATGTCACGTTTCTGCATATATTAAACCCCTGAAAAATTTGGTGAACTCTGCACTAAGCAGTAATGACTTACTGAATGCTGTGGGGAGCACTGACCAAAATGAAGAACAGAAAATACATGAACTGCAAAAGCTTTTGGATGAAACATTCTGTGCTTGGTTGCAGGACAAAGCCAGGTGCTCTGAAGCTGTTGTCGAATTAATATTTTCATTATTGATGCATGTTTCCACCGAAATGAAGGATCGAGTTATTCACCGTTTGTATGAGGTATGTTTTAATCCTAATTTTCTTACCATAATGTTTGAATTTGAAATTAAGGCTAAGACCAGACTACTTTACTCTTTCTTAATCTTGGGGACTAAAAAAAGGCACTAAAACAGAGTAAAATGTTACCACTTCAATTTATGGAAGCATCCGAATGCCACACAGGAATGGCCACATAAAACTAGACGTAGGAGAAGGAGATGTCACAGTGAGATTCATTGGAAGAATCTTAAGGAAATGTAATTAGACTGTAAGAACGAGCTTACAAATCCCTCAATCATTCAGTTCTCAAGTAATACTTGTCATTGTGGGACCCTTATTAAGCACAATTAATGGAGGAGGTAGGAAAAATTGAAGTAAGGGTGGCATGTTTTGTCACAGATTCATTTTCATTTAATTAGCACAAGAGTGTCAAATAGATGCTGTGGGAGAGGTGTTGTGCGTTGTGGAGAGATTTCCTGTTAAAAGTTCTAGAGCACACGTTCCAAGACAAGTCGGGCAATGTATTACTTGTTCTCACATACATGTTACTAAATGACTGTGATGATTCACCATTAGCAATATGAACAGGATAGGTGTGAAAGTGTAGTGCTAGCAGATGTAGCCTTCACTATACACTTTAAGATGGCATGTGGAGTATAGGTGTGGATGTAACTGTGTCCAAAAATAACATCCTGTGTGGCATCAGAGTACAATGTGGCTGATAGTTTTCTGCGGGATATCTCTGCAACTAACATGTACCTGGTTTGAAGTAACACTATTTTGTATGGCTGTTTTGTTTTGTTACTCTGTTTCAACTTTTTTATGTTCCATTTAGTATTCAAATTACATTCTTTCAGTACTTTATATATTGCTACACAAATTTTATAACTATCCTTTAGTTATAAGTGGAAATAACAGTCCTGCCTAATACACCGTTCGATATATCTGGCAGATTTCTGAGTCCCACAGATCAGTGCTTCTGTGGCTCCTGAAGATGTGTGTCAAACACGTTGGTGATAAGGATGTAATTTACTTTATTCGTGGAGAGAAGATGAGTGGAGAACTTGTTGCACTTTCTGGAGAGGTTTCATCTTGTTCTGATTGTGATGGTGGGGATGCCCTTGAAATTCTTCGTTTCTGTCTCAAGACTCCAGCCATTGCAGGTACAACTACATTAATATTAGTTTATAAGTTATTTCAATTAATGTATATCTTTTATGAAATCCTCCCCCACTCCACCAAGAGTGTCTTTCCGCTGTCCACCTAACCTTCGTAACCTCTTAGTTCACCCCTATAAAATCCCCAAACCACCTTACCTACCCTCTGGCTCCTACCCTTGTAACCGCCCCCAGTGTAAAACCTGTCCCATGCACCCTCCCACCACCATCTACTCCAGTCCTGTAACTCGGAAGGTGTACACGATCAAAGGCATTTACCAACTGACCTGCCTACACTGTGACGCATTCTATGTGGGAATGACCAGCAACAAACTGTTCATTTGCATGAATGGACACAGGCAGACAGTGTTTGTTGGTAATGAGGATCACCCTGTGGCTAAACATGCCTTGGTGCATGGCCACCACATCTTGGCACAGTGTTACACCGTCCGGGTTATCTGGATACTTCCCACTAACACCAACCATATCCGAACTCCGGAGATGGGAACTTGCTCTTCAATATATCCTCTCTTCCCGTTATCCACCAGGCCTCAATCTCCGCTAATTTCAAGTTGCCGCCACTCATACCTCACCTGTCATTCAACAACATCTTTGCCTCTGCACTTCCACCTCGACTGACATCCCTGCCCAAACTCTTTGCCTTTACAAATGTCTGCTTGTGTCTGTGTATGTGCGGATGGATATGAGTGTGTGTGCGAGTGTATACCTGTCCTTTTTTCCCCCTAAGGTAAGTCTTTCCGCTCCCGGGATTGGAATGACTCCTTACCCTCTCCCTTAAAACCCACATCCTTTCGTCTTTCCCTCTCCTTCCTTCTTTCCTGATGAGGCAACAGTTTGTTGCGAAAGCTTGAATTTTGTGTGTATGTTTGTGTTTGTTTGTGTGTCTATCGACGTGCCAGCGCTTTCGTTTGGTAAGTCACATCATCTTTGTTTTTAGGAATATATATCTTTTTGTATGAGACAGTACACAACACTCAAATTAAATGTCACAAAGAAAAAGCCTTTTTAATATGAACAAAAATAAGCCAGTTTTCTTGATTGTATTTTTAAAGAGAAACCCATGTTTATAATTATAGTAATCACATATTCTCTTTTCTTCGTGTAACATACAAACTTTGGTACGAATTGTTCAAATGATAGACAAAGCCAGTAAAAGAGAAATAATTGTCATTTGGCCACAAGATGTCACTTTAACCAAGCTGGTGCTGTGACGTTATTGTGGCAAACATGTGAATTTCCAGAGATACCTGCACCACACACAAGAATATCTGGATGAAATAGCATTTTAGACTGTGTTGTTACTATAGGTGAAACATGACGTCACCATTTTTAGCAGCAGAATTGTCTTGAATATGTATGTCCAGGCAAGTACAGCATGCTGTTATTCAATTTTTGTTCAAAGAACATCTCTCGTAAAGTTAAATTCATCATCAAATTCAAACTGTGTATAGGGAAGCATGCTTCAAATGTAGCTGTGTGTAAGAGTAATGTTCCCGATTTCAGAGTGGCTGACAAAGTAAAGTAGCATATTTTGTGTGCTGTCAAGTGCTGTGCAAAGACTTTGGATATTAGAAATTTTTTTCTGCAAAATGTACTTTGACACCTTCGTAATGAGCAGAAAGACTTGCATGCGGAAGCTCGTACATCTGATGTGATACCTGTATGAAACAGCATTCTTGGACTGTGTTATGGCTATAGATCAAACATGACGTCACCATTTCCAACAGGTAACGTAAAGTGTGTGTCAGTCACGGAGAGGTCCATTTCTGCCTTGGGCTGTGAAAGCGCATTCAACTCCTGTGGCTGGAAGGGTCATGTTGAGTCAGGGACTATTGATTTTGGAGTGAATTCATGTCAGGACTACACACAACTTTCTAAGGATTGTTAAAAACAAGTGGTCTGGCAAGTTGTTACAAGTTGCAATTTTGCTTCATGACAACCATGCACTAATAAGGCAGAACAGGATGGTCTACAGTCTTTCTAATGAAATGTATTGCATCACCCTGTATATAGTATGAATCTCTCACTTTGCAATTACCATGTGTTTGATTCCTGGATGAAGGCCCTGGAAGGTCATCACTTCATCTGCTGTTGAGTAGCGTCTAATGGAGTAGAAAGTTTTTGCTTCTTCAGGCTTTGACATTCTTCAGAAAAGGTATACTACAGAAAAACAAGTACCATATTGGGACAATAGCTTAAGCAAGGGGAGTGATTATCTGTTGATTGAGTAATAAGTACACTGTTTTTGTTCCACAGATTTTTGTTTATTTCAAACTAGTTTTCAGCTTGTTGGGTCATCTTCAAGAAACAACTGACTAGCTTCCGGAAGGGACATGAGTTCTTAGGTAACCAAACATTGTAAGCAAAGATACAATCCACTTGCATCGAGTGTTGTGAATCAAACTTGTTTCTTAATGTTGAAATTACACTTTACGTAATGGCCAATATTAAGCACAATAAATTATTAAACTAAACATTATTACAGGTTAAATGGTTATAATGCTAAAGTCTGTGAGGTCTTGACATTGGCTGAGAAATTGTTAAATTGAGCTCTCTCCCGAATGAAGACAGATCCATTGAATGATCTGCTGAGAGGTGCTTCAAAATTGAAGGATGAAATCTTATGGACTATCAAAGCAGAGGCAGCTTTCTGCTAAGTGAAAGCTGCCATCGCCGAAGCTACGCTGTTAGCACATCCTGTCACTCAGGCCCCCCCTCGCTTTGGTGATAGATGCATAGTTAACAGCGATAAGCACTGTACTACAGCAGCAAATAGAACAGTGTTGGCAACCTCCTGCCTTTTTTTTACCCAGAAGATTTTACCAGCAGAATGAGGCTAGTCGACACACAATTGTGACCTACATGTGGCGCATCCTGCCATATGCTCGAAGGGCATCAGTTTATTGTGGTCGTCAACCACAAGCCACTGACATTTGCATTTCATCAGAAGCCAGACTAGGCATCACCTGACACCTACACCAATTAGATTACATAGGTCAATTTCAGATGCATGTAATCACATGGGATAGTCTGAATGTCCCATTGGGTGCTCTCTCTTGTGTTGAAACACTCACAGCTGCAATCAACAGTGAAGCTCTTGCTAAGTCACACCACCTCGATCCATAGCTATGTGCATTACTGGAGTAACCCACTAACCTGCACCTCAATATGTCCCAGTACCACCAGCAAACATGTGGGTGTATTGTGATGTTTCAGCAGCAAAGACACAACTGTTGCCCCTACGGTTTTAACTCCAGGCCACTGCATCATTATATAACTTGGCACTTCCAGGGGCCTGGGTACATTGAATCTTGTAAAACATGCTTTTGTGTGGCTGATTATGGACAAAGCGTGCAACTGGTTTGTGCACCAGTGTTACCCTCATCCAAAGGCTTCACTTATCCTTATGCCTCTGGACTGCTTTTTGCCTCCCCTATGGGTGATACAATGACTGAAACTATAACAACCAGATTCATTTCAGCATGCCTCTTCATGTTAACACAGATCAAGACCAAGAAGTTGAGTTGTATTTGTTTAAAGCTCTCTCCACCCTGCTATGTATGAAGTATATTGACACTACAGCTGACTACACTGCAGCTAACAGACTTGTGGAATGACTGCGCTGGTAATTGAAGGCAGCACCAAAATGTCACAATTCACAACATTGGACAAAAACATTATCCATTGTGCTTCTAGGCCTCCATGCATCCATTAAGGAAAATCTTGAGGCTTTATTAAGTGATCTCATATCTGGCCAAACAATACAACTACCAGATAAATTCCTTGAGCATGTACCTAATGACTTCATCGATGCATCTGACTTTGTCTCCAGGCTGTGGCCGCTGATCCAATAACTCCACCTGTCGCACCACAGTGCCATCTCACTCATCATCATTTTATTTTCAAGGATCTAGCAATGTGTGACCAAGTCTTTGTCTGGTACGACACGGTATGCAAGCCACTCCAATCCCCGTAGATGGGCCTTACACAGTCCTCAGCAGCACTGGAAAGACTTTAAGACTGATATCATGTTTACTCCCACCACAGTCTCTGTGGATCATCTGAAGCCTGCATTTTGCAACTTCACCATTGGTACATGCAGTCCACCTACTCTGCCTACTGCAAATATAGCACTCTCAGTTACCATCAACCAACCTGTCATGAACTAGCCACAACAATCAGCAGACACCAAACTTACGGATGCTGCAGCAGACATGACTATGCTAGAGTGTGCTGCAAACAGTAGTCCACAAAATACTGCAGTGGGCTCCACAAAGCAAGAGATCATGTGAACAAGACACAACGTCTGTTTCAACACCAAATATCATTGACACTAGTGTGAGTGAGTTATTGATCGCACATTACAGTGTCTGTAGTGACATCATGCAGTGTTAAACAATATTATGAAAAGGAAAATTGCTACTCACCATATAGCGGAGATGCTGAGTTGCAGATAGACTATCACTAATAAGCTTTTGGCCAGCAAGGCCTTCATCAAAAATAGACCACACACACACACACACACACACACACACACACACACACACACACACGGGTGCGTGCGCGTACGTGTACGTGAACACAGCTCACACACATGACTGCAGTCTGTGGCAACTGAAGCCATACCACAGACTGCATTTGTGCGTGTGATTTTCTCTTTTGTGTGTGTGTGTGTGTGTGTGTGTGTGTGTGTGTGTGTCAGTCATCTATTTTTGACAAAAGCCTTGCTGGCTGAAAGCTTTGTGACAGTCGTTTTGTTGTGCCTATCTGTGACTCAGTGTCTCCGCTATATGATGATTAGCAACTTTCCTTTTCATAATTTTGTTACATTCCATCCTGGATTTTCCATTGATTGATTTTTGCCATACAGTGTTAAAAGTATTTATGCTCATTGATACATTCTATAATGTATGTTTAGTCTTTGTTTTGTAGTAGTTAGTTATTCCTTGCTCTTGTTGAATAAATGTTGTATGCTACTTGGATACAGTGCTTCAGTGGTATTAAAGCCTGTGGATAACTCTAATAACCAACAACATATTCCATCATTTTATGCCTTGCCACAAATTAGTGCATTAAAAAAATTAAATACAATGTTAAATTCCATACCAGACTTCAGTTGTCACGCCACTTAATTTCAGATCGTATTACTGCTGTGGCAGTGAAAGCAAAAGTTATTGCTTGTTTGAATACATGCAACACCAAAACTGAATATCATTTGCGCCTTGCTTGCATTTGAACATTCAGTGATTTGTTAGTGTACTGCTATAGCAATAATATGATCTGAAGATGGTTGCTGTCACAACCAAAACAGGTAATGCAGTGCAATAGTTGGTTGATTGTGTCAGTTAAATAAGCTTTTTAAAAAAATACTAAAGCGTATTATAGTTCTCAGTCATGCTCCTCAAAAATAAAATAAGCATAAAAATAATTTAACACCTGTTCTATTCTGTATTGTTTATATGGATAATACTGGATGTGAGTTTGTAAAAAGCGATCAGCTTCTACTCTTTACACATTAAGTCTAATGCTTCTTAAATAATACTTACAGACACAGCAGTGCCAGGCATACTCAGAGAGCTGGCAGTGGGCCTTCGAAGGACTCCACAACCTACAACGACATGCACAGTTTTGGCTTGTGAAGCAGCGGCAATGGCAGTGAACTTTGGCTCTGCTGGCATTGACCTCCTGGCAGGCGTATTCGCTCTGGCAGTATTGCACAAAGCTGAGGAGCCGGAGGTTGTCGAAGCGTGGCACAGTGTAGCACCTGAAGTTGACATCTTTATAGTTCCGTCATTGGTTGCAGAGATCAGGGCCTTGCTTCATAACTGGTGAGTGTAAGTTCTCATGTCAATATTTATCTGTTTACTGTATAAGGAAAGATATCCAGGGCAAGTAGAACACAGGAAAAAGCTCTGTAGCAGAACCCATGGCATCAGTTAGCTCCTAGCTGCTGTGCCAAGACCTAATTAATTGTGGTTTTTTATTTAGCAAATGGCGTAGCAAGTTATAAATCATACACAACAATTGAACATGAATCACATGCATATAGTTAGATGGTGTTAATTTGATTGAGTCTTTTGTCACTGTGAAGAAGTCAGACCAATGACCACACTTAGACCAAAAGGACATTCTTCTGTAATTTGGTAGACTGCTTGTGTATTGGCATCACATTAACCTCTTGTGAAGCTGCCTTTTCCCAGTCATTTGAGGTGCAAGTCAGCTGTGGTTTATTCTTATTCTGCTGGGATTGGTGTAGATTTTCCAGTTGTAATTTTTGCTGATCTGTCAGTCATGTTCCTTGGTAGTCTTTTTCTCAAAATTCATTCATCAGTTACACAGAGCTTTAGGTGATATCTAAATAGTTGTATATAAAATGGTCAGAATACTTTATGCACATTTATTATTACTTTATAGTACAGAAGAAATCAGCTGTATTGCAATCTTCATACTTTTACACAGCAAGTCAATAAACTTCAAGAAGCCTAACAACACTTAATATGTGGCAATAATACTGTATTTACATACAACAACTGTTCCATACAAGTGACAGTATGTACATAATTCAGCCTGCTGACATGGAATTTTACATGACTGAATGCTAAACACAAACTGATTGCATGAAAATTAGCTGATGATTACGTAGTGTGGACTCATTTGAAACAATGCAGACTGACGTGGAACTTTATGTGATGGCTGCTACGTGCGGAGTGACTCATACTGTTTGTAGTCTTTGAATACTGGACATGGACTGACAGTGGCTTATGTAG
Source organism: Schistocerca serialis cubense (assembly GCF_023864345.2). Taxonomy (NCBI): domain Eukaryota; kingdom Metazoa; phylum Arthropoda; class Insecta; order Orthoptera; family Acrididae; genus Schistocerca; species Schistocerca serialis. The sequence continues at coordinate 1,123,361,095 of NC_064638.1, read as the reverse complement.
CAAAGTCATCAGAAGGGAAAAACCAATTGCAAAATGATTGACAAAATGTATGATGTGAAAAGTGTCAATTGACCCTAAATAATGAAAAATGTGGGGTCATCTACATTTAGCACTCAAGGGAATCCGTTAAATTTCGGTTACACAATAAACCGTATGAATATAAAGTTTTTCAGTTCAACTAAATACAAGGGCTAACAATTACAAACAACTTAAATTCTGACAGTCACAAAGATAATGTTGTGGGGAAGATGAACCAAACACTGTGATTTATTGGCAGCATGCTTAGAAAATGCAACAGGTCTACTAAAGAGACTGTCTACACTACAGTTGTCCGTCCTCTTCTGGAGTACTGATGCATTGTGTGGCATCCATGACAGAGGGCATTGAAGAAGTTCAAAAAAGGGCAGCTCATTTGGAATTACCATGAAATGGGTCAGAGAGTGCCACAGATACGGTACACAAGTGGGATGCCAGTCATTAAAACGAAGGTGTTCTTCATTGCAGGGAGGTTTTCTTATGAAATTTCAATTTCCAGCTCTCTGCTGGAGGTGAAAATATTTTGTTGATGCTCACTGAATCGGAAGAATGATCACCATAATAAAATAAGAGAAATACGAGCTCACATGTATAAAGTTAAGTGTTCATTTTTGCCATGCACTGTTCTAGAGAAATAGTGTGAAAGTGGTTTGAGGAACCCTCTGTGAGACACTTGATTGTGAATTGCAGAGGGCTCATGTAGTGTAGAGGTAGATACAAAACTGTCTGCCCTCCTTTGAACTGTTTCAGTGTGCTCTGTCAGTCTTCTCTGGTAAGGATCCTGTACTGCACAATAATACTCCAGAAGAGGACAACATTTTCTATTGATGACTCCAATTTAAGTTGTTTGTAATGCCTAGGTATTTAGTTGCATTGACAACTTAAAATTTGTGTGATTTATCGTGTAACTGAAATTGCATTCTAAAATAAACTTATGTTGAAATTGTGTTGCAAAGGAATATGGAATACATATGTTTCTTTGTAGCACAACTGGTAGAGTGCTGCATGTATAACATGGAGTTCGTAAGATCAGTCATCATAGAACGCAAGTTTTTCACATAAAATGTCGACTCATCCAAATACTTGGATGTAACACTTTGTAGGGATATGAAATGGAATGATCACATAGACTCAGTTGTAGGTAAAGCAGGAGGTAGACTTTGGTTTATTGATAGAATACTGGGGAAGTGCAATCTGTCTACCTTTGTAGACTATTGCTTACAAATCACTTGTGTGATCCATTTAAGAATATTACTCAAATATATGGGACCCTTACCAAACAGGACCAACAGGGGCTATTGAACGTATACATTGAAGGGCAGCACAAATGTCACGGGTTTGTTTGGTCCATGGGAAAGTGTCACAGAGATGCTGAAGAAACTGAGCTGGAAGACTCTTGAAGATAGACAAAGCTTCCAGAATGAGATTTTCACTCTGCAGTGGAGTGTGCGCTGATATGAAACTTTCTGGCAGATTAAAACAGTGTGCCCGACCGAGACTCGAACTCGGGACCTTTGCCTTTCGCGGGCAAGTGCTGTACCATCTGAGCTACCGAAGCACGACTCACGCCCGGTACTCACAGCTTTACTTCCGCCAGTATCTCGTCTCCTACCTTCCAAACTTTACAGAAGCTCTCCTGCAGACCTTGCAGAACTGACACTCCTAAAAGAAAGGATATAGCTGAGACATGGCTTAGCCACAGCCTGGGGGATGTTTCCAGAATGAGATTTTTCACTCTGCAGCGGAGTGTGCGCTGATATGAAACTTTCTGGCAGATTAAAACTGTGTGCCCGACCGAGACTCGAACTCGAGACCTTTGCCTTTCACGGGCAAGTGCTGTACCATCTGAGCTACCGAAGCACGACTCACGCCCGGTACTCACAGCTTTACTTCTGCCAGTATCTCGTCTCCCACCTTCCAAACTTTACAGAAGCTCTCCTGCGAACCTTGCAGAACTGACACTCCTGAAAGAAAGGATATAGCGGAGACATGGCTTAGCCACAGCCTGGGGGATGTTTCCAGAATGAGATTTTCACTCTGCAGCGGAGTGTGCGCTGATATGAAACTTTCTGGCAGATTAAAACAGTGTGCCCGACCGAGACTCAAACTCGGGACCTTTGCCTTTCGCGGGCAAGTGCTGTACCATCTGAGCTACCGAAGCACGACTCACGCCCGGTACTCACAGCTTTACTTCTGCCAGTATCTCGTCTCCTACCTTCCAAACTTTACAGAAGCTCTCCTGCGAACCTTGCAGAACTGACACTCCTGAAAGAAAGGATATAGCGGAGACATGGCTTAGCCACAGCCTGGGGGACGTTTCCAGAAAGTTCTGCTACATCCCAAGAGAGAATGTAATCCCTAGGTATTTAGTTGCATTGACAGCTTAAAATTTGTGTGATTTATCATTTAACTGAAATTGCATTCTAAAATAAACTTTTGTGGGAATTGTGTTGCAAAGGAACTCAGTAAATTCTGCTCATCAAGTAACTTCTGTGAATATCATATAACTGCTTTTCAGTTAATTTATGGAATAAACAACTACTAAATACCTTATAAACAAATTCAGCTATGTGAACCGCTTATAAACTGCCACAGGACAGTGCTGTAGTTGTTTCATGCAAATATCATGTCAGTGCTGAATTTGTACACCAAAATGAGGTGTTAGACAAGCTTTTGTAGGATAGTTTCACTTCTGAGCAGTGATGCTCTGTAAGCCAATATGTATGTGACCTTGTTACATTTTCCACTTACATTAGTTGCAGAGAAATAGTAACTTCAGATCTGTTTGTTTAATATAGGCATTTTGTCACAATCGAAGGTAATCCAGTTCTGTAGATAAATGTTACTTTGTTTACATGTGTTTCCCTGTTCTTATTCTATGTTGTCTTCCTTCAGTGAGGTTGCAGAAATAACAGAACAGCTGCAGCCTCTGCCCACAGAAGTCAAAGCCGAACTGTTAACAGAATTGAAGTCTGCTCGCCGTGATGACGGTATGTGGATGTCGTGGGCATGTCACCTGGCTCATCGGCTACTCGGAGAGCTGACAGGCGATGCTGTCACACCTCCGCCTCTTCCAGGTCCTTCCCATGACACTCACAGCTTTGCTGCACTCACTTTGCTGTCGGTTCAGCTACTACTTTCTCAAAAATCACAAAAAGAAAGCCAGTCTTCTTCTGATGATGATGGAGATACTGATAAACTGCTTGAGCACATGCCGGAGCTGACACATGCCCTGGCTATCGCTGATGATTTTCTTACCTGCTATGTTAATGTAAGTACCACAATCTGTTAGGCATGTGGTCTATATTTAAACTTATGGTACTTCAGAACAATATTTGTAGGTTGTTACAAGTGACTGAATAAGTACATGTCTAACAAGGAGAAGACATTGACTCAGGATCATAGAATATAAGTTAATGTATTTTTGCATTTGTTTTGTTTTACTGCAGGCTAGTAACACGGTATCTAGTATAAAATAACAGCAAAGAGACGCATGAAAAGTTAACATTTTGCATAAATGTTTTATAAGCAATGTGAGAAATGAAATCTGGCATAGCTGAGTCGTCAAATTGTTCACATTAATAAAGCTGCCTTGGGTCAGAGTCCAACATGTATCATATACAGGGTGGTCAGAAATTCTCATTACAGACTTCTAGAACTTGTGGCAGGGAGTGAGTACATCATATTTTGAATAGGAACCCATGTCCAGAAACATCATCCAACAAGACTACAGAGCATCAAAGTTACAGGCGCGGGTGTCTGTAAATGTACATATGCACGGGGTGATTCCATGATGATGTTACATACTTTCTAAGATAATGGAGAATGATAAATGTATTAATTTGAAGTCAGGATCCCTGAACGGAAACGAACGAGTCGAAAGTTATAAACAAAAACTGTTCTGATACCTCTGACAGTTGAATACATGTACCGGTTCTTGTGTTGCGAAGAGTGTAGGTTGGTAACTTTCAGTGGTGGTAGTGTGGACAGAAACGAGAAAAAATGTCCAATAAACGTATGCTCTAAATTGCATACCTGAGGAGCTATGACCATTTGCTCATCTTCGCTAATGTGAAACACATCTTCTCTACTGAGCAAGTGTTCATAGCTTTTAAGGTACGCCCTTTAGAGCCCACATTTATTGGACATTTTTTCTCGTCTTTGTCCACAGTACCATTACTTAAAGTTACCAACCCTACACTCTTTGCAACACAAGAACCGGTATATGTATTCAACTGTCAGAGGAATCAGAATGGTTTTTGTTTATAACTTTCGACTCGTTCATTTCTAGTACAGGAATCCTTACTTCAAATTAATACATTTATCGTTCTCCATCATCCTAGAAAGTCTGTAACACCATCACGGAATCACCCCGTGTATACATACATTTACAGACACCCGTGCCTATAACTTTGATGTTTGTAGTCTCATTGGATGACGTTTCTGGACATGGGTTCCTATTCAAAATACGATGTACTCACTCCCCTCTACAAGTCCTAGTAGTCTGTAACAGGAATTTCTGACCACCCTGTATGTGCATTTTTTGTGCTACTTATTAATGTTTGTTTTTACAATACTTCAGGTTCTCTTTGAGGGAAACTGTAAAAACTTTGTTATTTGTAATATTTATTGTGCTAATCTTATACTTTTGTTTTTTATTATTTTGCTAAAAATGAAAAAACAAAACTTATGGAAAGCTTAAAGAAAATATTCTCGTAGACTATCATGAAATGTTGTCACATGTGAGTGACAGAAGGGATGGTTTTCTTTCAGTAAGACTGACTGGTTTTTTGGTTGTTCTGTCATTTTTAAATAGCTTGTGGTAGACTAGTTTCTCTTATCAGAATATACATGCTCCTAAAGAGTGACTTTACAGACACTTGGCTTGATTGGGTTTTAGTTGCAGACTATATTCCTTGGAAAGTTGAGTGTTTACTTCTCTCTGAAATAAAAAAATTATTCTAAGTGTTTGTGACAAACCTGCTAAAACCATTGCTACAGTACTGTGCCTCGTACCCTAGTAACTCTTAAGTGGATCATCTATATTCCTCCATTACTCCTACTTATTCCATGTGCCCACCACTGCCAACCCCAAGTTGGAATCACCAAGATAAGCATGTTGTCACTTGTTTGTCATCATCATCATCAAATGACTCTTAGCACTATGGGACTTAACTTCTGAGGTCATCAGTCCCCTAGAACTTAGAACTAGTTAAACCTAACTAACCTAAGGACATCACACACATCCATGCCCGAGGCAGGATTCCAATTTGCGACCGTAGCAGTCGCACGGTTCCAGCCTGTAGCGCCTAGAACTGCTCGTCCACCCCGGCCGGCATCATCGTCATCATTATCATCATCATACGGTGCTGATGACACTGCCAAATGCCATCTTCAGTCTCTGCCCTAAATCTCATTGCGAAGCAGTAATGGAAATTCCTGGGTAGAACAATGCATAAAATAAGGGAATGGTAACCACACTTATAGCAGGCTGGTGTACAACACATAGACACATCATCATCATCATCATCAAAGACTGATTATGCCTTTCAGCGTTCAGTCTGGAGCATAGCCCCCCTTATAAAATTCCTCCATGATCCCCTATTCAGTGCTAACATTGGTGCCTCTTCTGATGTTAAACCTATTACTTCAAAATCATTCTTAACTGAATCCAGGTACCTTCTCCTTGGTCTGCCCCGACTCCTCCTACCCTCTACTGCTGAACCCATGAGTCTCTTGGGTAACCTTGCTTCTCCCATGCGTGTAACATGACCCCACCATCTAAGCCTGTTCGCCCTGACTGCTACATCTATAGAGTTCATTCCCAGTTTTTCTTTGATTTCCTCATTGTGGACACCCTCCTGCCATTGTTCCCATCTACTAGTACCTGCAATCATCCTAGCTACTTTCATATCCGTAACCTCAACCTTATTGATAAGGTAACCTGAATCCACCCAGCTTTCGCTCCCATACAACAAAGTTGGTCGAAAGATTGAACGGTGCACAGATAACTTAGTCTTGGTACTGACTTCCTTCTTGCAGAAGAGAGTAGATCGTAGCTGAGCGCTCACTGCATTAGCCTTGCTACACCTCGCTTCCAGTTCTTTCACTATGTTGCCATCCTGTGAGAATATGCATCCTAAGTACTTAAAACCGTCCACCTGTTCTAACTTTGTTCCTCCTATTTGGCACTCAATCCGTTTATATTTCTTTCCCACTGACATTATTTTCGTTTTGGGGATGCTAATCTTCATACCATAGTCCTTACATTTCTGATCTAGCTCTGAAATATTACTCTGCAAACTTTCAATCGAATCTGCCATCACAACTAAATCATCCGCATATGCAAGACTGCTTATTTTGTGTTCACATATCTTAATCTCACCCAGCCAGTCTATTGTTTTCAACATATGATCCATAAATAATATTAACAACAGTGGAGACAGGTTGCAGCCTTGTCTTACCCCTGAAACTACTCTGAACCATGAACTCAGTTTACTGTCAACTCTAACTGCTGCCTGACTATCCATGTAAAGACCTTTAATTGCTTGCAAAAGTTTGCCTCCTATTCCATAATCTCGTAGAACAGACAATAACTTCCTCCTAGGAACCCGGTCATATGCCTTTTCTAGATCTATAAAGCATAGTTACAATTCCCTGTTCCACTCATAACACTTCTCCATTATTTGTCGTAAGCTAAAGATCTGGTCCTGACAACCTCTAAGAGGCCTAAACCCACACTGATTTTCATCCAATTGCTCCTCAACTAATACTCGCACTTTCCTTTCAACAATACCTGAGAAGATTTTACCCACAACACCGATTAAAGAGATACCTCTGTAGTTGTTACAATCTTTTCTGTTTCCATGTTTAAAGATTGGTGTGATTACTGCTTTTGTCCAGTCTGATGGAACCTGTCCCGACACATGTAACAAAAAACATTGTTACTAGCTTTTGAGTCCTGGCTCTTTTTCAGTAGCAAGTACATGCATTTGGCCACAGCAACACTTATTATTGATTACACATTATTGAGAGCACTTGCCTTGGCTGATAGATGTGGGGAGAGGGTAGAGAAGGACATGCAAGGAAGGAGCGGTAGTGTGAGGCAGGAGTGGAAAGACTCAGTGTCTGCACAATAAGATGAAAGGAATTATGAGGGTGTAGAACATATAAAAGAGAGAGCAAGAGGGAGAGAGGGCAGAGACAAAAAGAGGAACAGGGAAGAGAAAAACAAAAAAGGGGGAGAAGGACAGAAATGGGCCTGGGGGTGGGAGAGCTCACATATAGGGGTGAGGGGGAGGATGTAGGGTGGTTGGAGAAGGTAGTACATTATCTGGACAGGGAAGGAGTGGTATGGATGACGACAGAAGAGAAAAATGAAACGGTATGCTGAGACAGTGGGAAACAAACATAGGGTATGCTGGAGAGAGGATTTAGAGGTTTAGTGAAAAGGGAGCTGTGGAATTAAACTGGAAAAATTTAGATTTTGTTGTTTCTAGTATACTTCTATCATATATTGTCTGTCATGGGAACTAGAATGGCAAGGCTCCCACCTTTTCTGCAGTAGATTCTGTTAAGTTCAGGAATATGTTCCCCTCAGAATTTTGAGTGAGAGGAGAAGTTATGTCACTTACTGATGTTTGCTGTGTCAGTGGCAGAGTTACCAACATAGGAATGTTACAGACTGTTACATAAATTTTATCATATTAGAAGGGCATGTTGTTTATTTTTTACATCTCCCTTTTTAATGCACATTACACACAAACAGTTATTTTTCCCCAGCTTGTAACAGATGTTTGTCTTTCTTTTGGTGGTGGAATTGATATCTCTGGTACCCCTGCTATGCAGTATTCAGAGAAACATGACTGCTTGTGTATCAGAGAATGTTGAAAGGGCTTGCAGAAAATGTATTTGTAACTCAGAGAAATAGAAGAGAGAGAATGTGAAGAAGAAAAGTTACGGTGGATGTGAACATTAGTGATAAAACCAGTAAAAAAAGTAGGAGCTAAGCAACAAGGACCTGGATATGGCTACAAAAGCAAATCAGACAGTTCTAATCTCAATTGGTGTAGCTATTCAGTGTTAGACAAAGATTTGTGATTTTTACTAACTGCTAGAGTACTACATTCAAAATGCCCACCTCATTGGCCTTTTTGAGCATAAGGATTGCAGTCAGGGCTGTGACGTGGGAGTGAGCAGAAGAAAGAACCCATTTACTGATCATGTAACAGTGGCTACTGGCACAAAACTTAGAGTATGTTTGAAAGTTTTTTGCAGTATGCTTGCAGTTTTGCGGAAAAGAGTTTCAGCAGCAAGAGGAACAGGAAAGTGTATAATGTTGGGGAAGAGTTAGATGGTGATGAAGTTAGCAATGAACGCAATTCAATGCACCTTGGCATGCCACATGTAGGGAGATGTGAAAGACATGCCAATGTTAAGCATAAAATCAGTGAAGCCTCATTGGATTGTGTTTGAGACCATATTAAAAAGTTACTGAAATACAAAAATCATTACTCAAGGAATGACAATTCAGTAAAGGTGGCTGAAATGCACTATCTGTGTGGATAAGGATACCAAGGTTCAGGAGTTTTACTCCGCAACATATGAAGTCTGTGAAAGTTTTCAAAACTGAGCTTTAAGTTATCACACATCACATGTGAAACTTGTGATGAGTGTGCTGCTTATATGATAGATACTGTTTCTTTCTGTGTTAAAACTGAAGAAGCATACTCTCTCTTGATGGAATACACAATGACGTGTTTCAGTGATGGTTGTGACTACTGTATAATCACCTATGATTTACAACAGGCACTGCCGGCACCAAAAATTCCAACAGATACATTTTTCTACCAAAGGCAGTTGTGAATGTACAACTTTGGCCTCCACAAATCCAACTCCAATTCAGTTATTATGTTATATCACGAGAAGATAGTGACTCAAGGGGTTTGTGAGAATTGTATCCTGTATCATGAAAATGTTCCGTGATCCCTTGAATGTTCATTTTGCAATAATTTTTGTTAGACTCTCGTATTTGACAAAACAGAAACAATACAATGATTGATGTGAGTTATTCTGCCATTGCTAAAGAACTCTGTGATTTCATTCAACATTATTTCCTTGTTCTTGGACATACCTATTTACCTTAGTGATCGAGATTTAGCACAATGAAAGACTTTGAGAGACAGGTCATATTTACACTCTTGACCAATTGTACGAAGTTGTGGAAAATGCCAGAGTCAAACAACAGTTAAACAGTGGAATTGTAATACCTAGTGCAAGCTTTAATATCAGGAAAATAACTGCTGTTAAATTTGATAGACAACCAGGTGTGCTCTTTTTTAAAGACATCTATTCTGAAGTTGAAAAGTGGCACAGATTGGAACTCTTCAAGCAGATGTAATGTCAACACTCAGAAACCAGAAAAGAAACCATGCTTGATAATCCTTACATGACTAAACTTCTTGAAGAAATATAATTATTCTATCCATACAGACTGCCCATATCATCATTCTTTCAATATTGTCATGTATACCCCCCCCCCCCCCCCCTCTCATTTTCTCATGGTGTTTACAAAAAACTGAAATCCACAGGAACTTGGACTGGGAAGATGCGCCAGAGTAGATGTAAAATAGTTTTATGTTCTTGATATGTAAGCCTCTTAACATGGTTTAATTCAACAAAAAGTATTTACACCAGTATAAAGCTCTCTGACACAACAGTATAAAATTCTTCATTTTCCATACAAAAACTATGTATCATACATAGATGTTCAAAATAAGTGCTTTTTACGTTGACATTTATGTTTTTGATTTTGCATAATCTACCTAATAATCAGTTAAGCTGGAAAACTTAACCTTTATTGTACAAATAATGCCTCAATTTATCTCCTTTTATTGTGAAAGTGGCATGACTCCCCCTCTCAGCAGAGCCCTTGATTCCCATCTGCGTAGTTCAGAGAAATTATTGATAATAAATTATTTAGAGCATTTGCCTGGACTGATAGAATTATTGGTTATCAATCATGGAGAGCAGTAGCCAGGGCTTAAGGATTATTAATTATTGAAAGCAGTTGCCTGAGCTGATGGGTGCTACACTGCAGTAGAAATTCTTCCCCATCAGTTGGAACAGCATTCCTAGCACTACCTGAGGAGGTAATCCAAACTGCTCCTGTCTTTTGCTCGCATGGGATTACCTCTAGCCACTCGTGTCAACCCCTCAAAGCTCTCTGATCATACTTTTCTAGCTCACTCTGCCTTCCATACCCCTGAAAACTTTCTTCAGCCTCCATGAAACACACTGCTCATTCCTTATCATTGTTGTCAACCTATCTGCCAAAACTCAGCCCCTGCAGAAGTTTCAGTGCTTTCTAAAGGCCTCATATGTAGCCCAAAACGTAACTTCAGCCATGCTGGACTGCTAAAGTACTTGGTTTCCTTCACTCATTCTTGGCAGTGGAAACATTTCTTCACCAGGCACCACACCAACAACAGCCAACCAAAACTACTAACATAAAACCTTCTTTAAAACATATATGAAGATGCTACGAGGGCAGTTCAATAAGTAACGCAACACATTTTTTTCCTCGGCCAATTTTGGTTGAAAAAAACCGGAAATTTCTTGTGGAATATTTTCAAACATTCCCGCTTCGTCGCAGGTGGCAGCGCTGTACGAAGCTGTTAAAATGGCGTCTGTAACGGATGTGCGTTGCAAACAACGGGCAGTGATCGAGTTTCTTTTGGCAGAAAACCAGGGCATCTCAGATATTCATAGGCGCTTGCAGAATGTCTACGGTGATCTGGCAGTGGACAAAAGCACGGTGGGTCGTTGGGCAAAGCGTGTGTCATCATCGCCGCAAGGTCAAGCAAGACTGTCTGATCTCCCACGTGCGGGCCGGCCGTGCACAGCTGTGACTCCTGCAATGGCGGAGCGTGCGAACACACTCGTTCGAGATGATCGACGGATCACCATCAAACAACTCAGTGCTCAACTTGACATCTCTGTTGGTAGTGCTGTCACAATTGTTCACCAGTTGGGATATTCAAAGGTTTGTTCCCGCTGGGTCTCTCGTTGTCTGACCGAACACCATAAAGAGTAAAGGAGAACCATCTGTGCGGAATTGCTTGCTCGTCATGTGGCTGAGGGTGACAATTTCTTGTCAAAGATTGTTACAGGCGATGAAACATGGGTTCATCACTTCGAACCTGAAACAAAACAGCAATCAATGGAGTGGCGCCACACCCACTCCCCTACCAAGAAAAAGTTTCAAGCCATACCCTCAGCCGGTAAAGTCATGGTTACAGTCTTCTGGGACGCTGAAGGGGTTATTCTGTTCGATGTCCTTCCCCATGGTCAAACGATCAACTCTGAAGTGTATTGTGCTACTCTTCAGAAATTGAAGAAACGACTTCAGCGTGTTCGTAGGCACAAAAATCTGAATGAACTTCTCCTTCTTCATGACAACGCAAGACCTCACACAAGTCTTCGCACCCGAGAGGAGCTCACAAAACTTCAGTGGACTGTTCTTCCTCATGCACCCTACAGCCCCGATCTCTCACCGTCAGATTTCCATATGTTTGGCCCAATGAAGGACGCAATCCGTGGGAGGCACTACGCGGATGATGAAGAAGTTATTGATGCAGTACGACGTTGGCTCCGACATCGACCAGTGGAATGGTACCGTGCAGGCATACAGGCCCTCATTTCAAGGTGGCGTAAGGCCGTAGCATTGAATGGAGATTACGTTGAAAGATAGTGTTGTGTAGCTAAAAGATTGGGGAATAACCTGGTGTATTTCAATGCTGAATAAAACAACCCCAGTTTCAGAAAAAAAATGTGTTGCATTACTTATTGAACTGCCCTTGTATCTGTTGTTTCGGACATGTCCAAAAGAACAGATACCATCTTCATATAGTTAAGGCCAACTGGCCATTGACCTCCTTCTTCTGCACGGGATGCACACGCATTGGCCGAACTCTTACAGCGCTCGGTAAGATTGTGTGCCGTGAGCAGGGGCACTACGAATATAGTGTGTGGACATTAAGTTGGGAATGTGGGTCTCGCGGGGAGCGTGTAAAGGATACATCCCTGCAGTCGCACTATCCTCTGTGCCCTCGGTGGCTCACATGGATAGAGTGTATGCCATGTAAGCAGGAGATCCCAGATTCGAGTCCCCGTCGAAGCACAAATTTTCAGCTGTCCCCATTGATGTATATCAATGCCTGTTGACAGCTTAGGGTCTTGATTTCATCATCATTTCATTCTTTAAAACAGTTCGAACCTTTTTCCAACCATGCTCCTCCTCTCCATCCACACATTCGTATCCAGGCTATCTTTCCAAGAATTCCTCGCTTCTAACCTGGTTTCACCTTTCTTTCCTAAATCTCTCCCTAGTGAGTCCAACATCACTCGTATGGAACACACAGCTACCTGAAAACCTGTCCAGACTGTATCATCCTTCCTGCGGACAGAGCCTCCACCACTGTGGTCATTAATCATGCTGACTAAGCAGCTGAAGTTCTCCACCAACTTTCCAACACCTCTGCATACATACCTCACAACCATAATTCCATCCCAGAAGTCCAGCAAAACCTCCAGCAGCTCCTCAAGGCCTAGATCCATCCCAAAACCTAATACCTGACTCCATCTCACTCCTCACACCTGCAACCTCCTGCACTCCTTTCTATTACCTACTCTGCAAACTCCACAAACCCAACCCCACAGTTTTTCCTACTAGTCATCCCATTGTGGTCAGTTACAATATTCTCACATGGAAAAAAAAATCTCTGCCTTTATTGACCAGCACCTCAAAATTATTGTCCCTATCCTCCCATCCTATGTTGAAGTCACTTCCTTCACTATCTTTCCACAGTTCCTGTGTTGTAACTGCCAGACTCCTTGTTGGTAACTGAGGATGCAATGTCCTTATATACTACATCCTCGATGCCCATGGCTGCACTGTTCCCAGTATCTTCTGATACCAAACCCACCATCTTTTTCCTAGTCCTCCTGCCCAACAACATTCTGATCTACAGTTATTTTACTTTTGAAGGCTAAGTCTATAAACAAATCTGTGACACTGCCATGAGTACTGATTAGGAATCATCCTAGCTCAACAACACCTAAAACCCATTGTCTTGCTCAGGTTCATTAATGACATTTTCATGATCTAGACTTATGACAGGGACAACTTTCGCTCTTTTTTCAATATTCTCAACACCTACTCCCAAATCTGCTTCACCTGGTCCTTCTCAACTCAATGAACAACCTTCCTAGCGATCGATCTCTGACACCTGTCACCCTTTCCATGTCAAAAAGTTTCTTCCTTACAGCCTTGCCACCTGTGGATGTTGCATCTGCAGTGAAAAACAGGAGTTGTCAAAATAAACTGACAACATTATCAGAACTTTTGTTGGCAGATGATTTCCTATCCAGCTCATCTTAAACAGGTCTCCCATGCCATCTCCTCTGACATCAGTAAACCTGTTAACCAACCACTGACTAGCACTCCTCTGATCATCCAATGTCACTCTGGCTTTGAGAAGCTCAGTTACATCATTCTCAAAGCTTCAACCACCTCTCATCATTGTGCTCTGAGGTAAGAGTTATCCTACCCAAAATCCTAACCACATCACCCAGAGTAGTGTTCTGCCACCCACCAAACCTACAGAATTTCCTTGTCCATCCTTATTCCAATCCTGCACACCATCAGTCATTCCCTTGTGGAAACCCAGGCGCAAGACCTGGCCCATACAGCCGCTTACTACCTCTTACTGCAGTCCAGCCACAAGCCCTTTTTGCCCTACAAATGATGTGGCCATGTGTGAAAGCAGCAATGTTATGTATCAGCTATGCAGCAATTGATGTGCAGCATTCTGTGTGGGCATGATAGGTAATCAACTGTTTACTCATATAAGTGGCGCCTACCGAACTGTAGCCAACCACAAATTTGACCATCCACTTGCTGAACATGCTACACATCACAACACAAATGACTTTAACAGCTGTTTCAGTACTTGTGCCACTTGGATACTCCCTTCTACCTCAAGTTTCTGTGAACTACGCAATTGGGAAATGTCTATCCAATATATCCAGCATTCTTGCGAATCCTGGCCTAATCCTCTACTAATGTATCCCTGTGCCTCATGTTATCTCTCCCCTTTTTGGTATGTTGTCCATGCCACTCCTTCCCTCTCTCGATTGTGTACTGGCTTCTTCTACAAACTCTTCCTCCCTTCACTCCCATGTGGGGACTCACTCTCACCCTCTCCCTCCCCCTTTCTTGCCCCCTCCACCTCCCTCCCCGCCCTCCTCTCACATCCTGTCTCTTCCCACTCCCTCTTTCTGTATCATGCACATACCTTACCCCCTCAGAATTCCTTTTGTCTTATTCAGCCGGCTGTCTTTCCCACTTCTGCCTCTCACTACCCTGTTACCCAATCCATGCCTCATACTTCCTCCCCTACCTTCTCCCCACATTCATCAGCCCCGCCAACTGCTCTCAATAATGGAAAATCAATAACAATCATTATTGTAATGGTAGTGTGCATTTGGGTACCTGTGTGAGCATGTATAATTTGTATTTATCTATTTTCAGCTGCAGGATCAGCTACTATTTTCAAAGTGCAGTTTGCCCATGACAAAATTAAATTTGAATTTTTATTATTGTTGCTTTGTAAAACCACGATGTAAATTAACATTTTTATTTAATTTGTTGATGATAACATCACACATCCAGTATTGTATTTTCAAACAGTGGAAACCCCTGGTAAGAATATCAACAATGTAGGAAAAGACAGATTGCTACTTACCTTAAAGAAGTCACATCATGTTGCAGGCAGTCGCGATTAAAAGACACTCACATATAGTTTTCGGCCACAGCCTTCATCCGAAAAACACACACACACACAAAAGGAAGCAAACCCCATGTACATACGAGTGTGAGTGTCTCCTAATTGCACCTGTCTGCAACTTGATGTATCTTCTTTACAGTTAGTAGCAATCTATCTTTTCCTACATTGTCAGCATTATATTTTATTGGATGTGATTGGTTAAAACCTTTTCATCAAACATTTACCATTACTATACATTAACAAGTCTGTTGTTGAGATCAAAGTGTGGTGGTTGTGAGCTGCCTTGATGTTCCATCTTCTTAGGATCTTTGACTAGTGGCAGGCACAATAAGTATCTGTTTCAACTGTTCCACACTGACCAGTGCTGGACGAATTTCACAACACCCACTAGTTCTACATAAAAAAACAACAAAATGGAATAAATATCCATGAAAATTGAAATTAAATATATTAATTTCATAACATATAAAACTGAAATACGTAATTAAAATTTGAGATTGCCAGTGATTGCACAAGCAGCATGAGTACGTGTAACATAATAGTGTCAACACTTTTGTTATACTACAGTGGGATACTCATATTGACTTCTCTGCTGTCCATAAAAATGATTTTCACTTTGGTTACTCTTCTTTAATTGTTGTACGAAAAGATACCGTAGGCATTTCCTTGCAGATACTGTTTGCTGTAGATTTTCAACAGAAATGGAGGTGTGTGAGCAATAAAAATCAGATTTTCAAATCCAAGCAATAAATCTTCCTTGCAGCAAACTCCTTTGGTATCATTGAGGATGTCCTAGCAGCGGATGAGAACTATCCTGAGAAATGCAGTACATATGTTGAAACAAATCTACCTTCTTTTTATAAATTTTCTTTCAGTTTGGTCCTTTGTAATGGATCATTACATTAATAAAGAATGCAAATTTTGTATCTCTATTACAGATTATTAATTATATAGGAAAAGGATGGATTGCTACTCATTGCAAAGGCAGCACATTAAGTTGCAGACAGGCACAATAAAAAGACTTTTACACATTTACTTTCAGTCAAGTCTGAGCTACCAGAGATGGTGGTCACATGTGCATGAGGTGTGCTTGCTTGTGTGAACATGTGTGTATTTTCTTTTCTAACTAAGGTGTTGGCCGAAAGCTAAATGTGTGAAGTCTTTTCAGTGTGCCTTTCCTCAACTCACTGTGTCATCTGTACAGTGAGTAGCAATCTATCCTTTTCCTAATGTTGTTGACATTCCAAACTGTGATTTCTATTGTGTGAAATTACTAATTGTATTAATTTAAAACTCGTATAGCCAAGCTGTATGTGCATTTGATTATTCTTTCTGTAGCAGGCTCCAATAACATGGTAAATAGTCTATCATCAATGGCGGACACGTGGAGAATGTAACAAAGCACAATGATTCTCAGAAAACACAGTGAAGAAAGTAGACTTATGTTTTCACCAGATAGCAAGACTGTGTGGCTGTCTTGTGTCAGAGAATTTGCCAGCATATAATGGTGTGGTGTTGCTTTCATCTTCAGGCTTCTCCCTTTGTATATAATTTTTCCATTATCATCTGTACTACATAGTGTGACTGTCATATCAATGTTGTACTGTGATTTGAGACTGAGAAAGTATGTAAAATAAAAATTAAATCACATGTTAAATGTCTGAGGCTTGAAACAACTGTGTTTTATTTGTCAAAAATAATCTAGTTGTCTGAGTTCGATAGAGAGACAAAGAGAGACAACTCCTTCCCAGTTCATGCAGGTTGTTTGGCCTGACTTTGTTAATTGCAACTATTGCACAATGCTTACACTGAACATTATGTGGAAGTAGTGAAACATCCTGCAACTTCGAAAGTTGCATTCTACAAGTACTCTTCTTGAATTTGTATGCAGTAGTGTATCTGTAACTCATTGACAGTGGTAAATTGCAGAATCTATTCTGACAACAGCCTCTTCCTACTAAAATGTTCATGAAAGATATTGAATATCCATTTACTTGAGATGTTCATAGTCATTTCAGACTCAAGAATCTTCAATTAGTAGTCATACAACACTCTGTCAGATTTTGTCTCTTCATTTGTAGACTCCACTAGACTTTTGAATGCTTGACTTCACTAATTCTTGTATGGATTAAGTAAACTTTAATGGCACAGTTTTTTAGTGTACCATAAGATGGAGGAACAAGAATCCCCATAATACTTCTTAAACTTTTCTCTTGCTTCTTTTCTCATATCCCAATCCAACACTGCATGTTTCATCAACTGTTGGAACTCACTTTTTTTTTTATTTAAGAAACATCCATATATCTGTTATTGATCTTACTCAACATAGTTCTAAGAAATAGATCAAACCAGTTTTTTGGGATATACTTGAAAGGAAAAGATGTTTCACATCAGAGGTAAACAAAAGAGATTTAGTAGTAAATAGTCTTCACGTGTGTGCCGCCGGATGACGTTGTGCAAATCCCACAATATTTCCTCGGAGCAACTGTCCGACATCATCAGGTGGTTGAACTTCGCTGGTGGCTAGGTACAACTAGCTAGGTACCTAGCCACCAGCGAATATTGAATACCCATTTACTTGAGATGTTCATAGTCATTTCAAACTCAAGAATCTTCAATTAGTAGTCATACAACACTCTGTCAGATTTTGTTTCTTCATTTGTAGGCTCCACTAGACTTTTGAAAGCTTGACTTCCTAGCTAGTTGTACCTAGCCACCAGCGAAGTTCAACCACCTGATGATGTCGGACAGTTGCTCCGAGGAAATATTGTGGGATTTGCACAACGTCATCCGGCGGCACACCCGTGAAGACTATTTACAACATATCCGCCGGGAAAGCCTGAAGAGTCACAAAAGAGATTTATATTATTCAGAATTTTTATACCTCTTGTACACACTGGATTTGGTTTGTTTCCATAATGTATCATCATATTCGGAATGTGTTCCCTCAATTCATCTACATCACTAGCCTGCAATTCACGTTCAGGTGCTTGGCACAGGATTCACAGAATCATTTTCAGAATATCGCTTGAAGGAGAAAGTTGATGACTGAAATTTTGTGAAAAAATCTTACAATGAAAAATGCCTTTGTTTTAATGATCACCAAATCAGCTTGCATATCATAACTGTGACACTTGCTTCGCTATTTCATGAAATACAAAACAAGCTGCCTTTCTTTGAACTTTTTGAAGTCCTCTGTCAATCATATATGGTATGGATCCCATACTGCACAGCAATACTGTGGCAGAGGATGGACAGGTGTAGTGTAGGCTGTTTCTTTAGTAGATTTGTTGCATCTTTAATTGTATCAACTACTTTTAAATTTGTATTATTTGTTGTGCAACCAAAGTTTAACAGATTGTTTGTAGTACTCATGTGGAGCACCACACAATTTTAAATTTAACAATTTTTTTTATTACTCATGAGGGGGACCTTACATTTTTATTGTCTGTGGTTGATTTTCTGATAACTTTACTAGATGGTAAGACATCGTCATCTGCAAACAGTCTTAAGAGGGCTGCTCATACTATCTCATAAATTTATCGAATGAAGTTTACAATTACAACTGCACAGAGAGTTCCCATTCATTGTTAAAGAAATGCTTATATTCTGTTCTGTTTTGTTTCAGACACCTCAAGCAAATGTAATGTCTGCATGTGTTACAGATTTAAAATCAGGATACAAAAAAATTATTCAGCAGCTCAGTAAGAAAGAGATTCAGAAAGTTTCAGATGCAATTACTGAAAGGTAAGCTACTTTCACTTCGTAACTAAATACAAAAGTTTTGGACAGTGTTTTTTAAAGAAAGATTTATTGAATGTTTCCTTTCATACCAGCTGCTTCAGTCACCTACAGAACTTACTGAAAATTACACCAGAAGTATCAGTAGGGTATTTCAGACCTTTATCTTCACATTCTCAAAATAGTGCTTAGGTAATTATGAAGTAGGGATGGTTTTGAAAATATTTCCTAAAGAATTACAAAAAAACAGGAGGCTTGGGATTTTACATGTAGTGAGAGTATGTTCAACTGGCTGCAACAGG
This sequence comes from Schistocerca serialis cubense, assembly GCF_023864345.2. Classification (NCBI taxonomy): domain Eukaryota; kingdom Metazoa; phylum Arthropoda; class Insecta; order Orthoptera; family Acrididae; genus Schistocerca; species Schistocerca serialis. Next base: position 1,123,342,167 of record NC_064638.1, on the reverse strand, counting down.
TTTACTTTATGTCTTTTCTACTATTCGTTTACTGTTGGGTTGAGTAACTAGGTTAAGGAGAGGCGAGATTGTTGCCATGATTAATAACCTTGACGAGCTGCTACAATATGAAACAAAATTGGAAATATACACTGAACTGCGAAAGAAACTGGTATGGGCATGCATATTCGAATACAGGGAGATGTAAACAGGCAAAATATGGCACTGCAGTTGCCAATGCCTATACAAAACAACAAGTGTCTGGTGCAGTTGATAGATCAGTTACTGCTGCTACAATGGCAGGTTATCAAGATTTAAGTGAGTTTGACGGTGGTGTTATAGTCAGCATATGAGTGATGGGACACAGCATCTCAAGGTAGCAATGAAGTAGGGATTTGCCATACAACCATTTCATGAATATCAGGGATCCAGTAAAACATCAGATCTCTGACATCGCTGCTCCTGGAAAAAGGTCCTGCAAAAACAGTATTAACGACAACTGGAGAGAATCGTTCAACATGACAGAAATGCAACCTTTCCCCAAAGTTGCTGCGTATTTCGATGCTGTTCTGTCAACAAGTGTCAGCATGTGAACCATTAAATGAAACATCATAGGTATGGGCTTTTGGAGCTGAAGGCCCACTCATGTACCCTTGATGACTGCACGACACAAAGCTTTATGCCTCGCCTCGGCCCGTCAACACCGACATTGGACTGTTGATGACTGGAAACATGTTGCCTGGTCGGACAACTCTCGTTTCAAATTGTATCGAGCAAATGGACGTGTTTGGGTATGGAGATAACCTCATAAATCCATGGACCCTGCATGTCAGCAGGGGACTGTTCAAGCTAGTGGAGGCTCTGTAATGGTGTGGGGTGTGTGCTATTGGAATGGTACCCTTTATACGTCTAGATACGACTCTGACAGATGACATGTACATAAGCATCCTGTCTGATCACCATCATCCATTCATGTCCATTGTGCATTCCGACAGCTTTGGGCAATTCTAGCAGTACAATGCAACACCCCACATGTCCAGAATTGCTACAGAGTGGCTCCAGCAACACACTTCTGAGTGGCCACCAAACTCTACAGGCATGGGCATTATTGAGCATATTTGGGATGCTTTGCAATGTGCTGTTCAGAAGAGATCTCCACCCCTCATACTACTACGGATTTATGGACAGCCCTGCAGTATTCATGGTGTCAATTGCCTCCACCACTACTTGAGACATTAGTCGAGTCCATGCTATGTCGTGTTGCGGCACTTCTGCGTGCTCATGGGGGCCTACACGATATTAGGTAGATGTACCAGTTTCTTAGGCTCTTCAGTGTAATAATGGAAAGTCCAGGATGGAACACAAACAATAGAAGGAGAAAAAGTAACAGCTGACTGGATAGTTATTGTGTTGAGTGGTCAGTACACACATAAAGAAGATTTAAAAAGTTGCAAAGCTTACAGACAGTGTAGTTCTTCAGATTTAGTTAATACAGAATACACACACACACACACACACACACACACACACACACACACACACACACAGAGAGAGAGAGAGAGAGAGAGAGAGAGAGAGAGAGAGAGAGAGAGAGAATACGTTGTATCAGTGTTACAGTAGCTCAGCTTGTTCTCGGCACACAACATAAAGATGATCTGTAGTGTAAGTGTCATCATCAGCATTAAGCACTACTGTCAGTAAATGATGTAGCCTCTCCAGTACTGAGTTCAGGTATATCTGCAACTTCTTCTTCCTTGGGCAATTTTCTGCATGAGCAACAGTCTTGGGCAATGTTCACCCAGCTAACTCCACTGATCTTCCACAGGTCTTTGTCCCATCGGTCTGACAGTCTTCATCATGGACCATCAGTCTGACAGTCATCCTCATGGTGTGTGTATGTCTCGTGGGCTCCATTCCAGCATTGACCTTTGTCGATTGGTCATCAGTTCTTCTGGTAACATGGCTGGCCCACTGCCATTTCATAGTGACTATTCTCATCAGATTGTCTTTGATATCAGTAATTGATCTAATGTCTCCAGCCCTTTTTTGTCTTTCCTTGTGAAACCCAACATAGAGCTTTCCACACCTTGCTGCACAGTTCTAAGTTACTGCCTTGTATGTTCATGAAGTGTCCAAGTCTCACCGCTGTAAGTCAACACAGGGAAGACATACCGACCCAAAATTATTTTTTTCAGTTTTACTGCCATGTTTATCTGGAAGATAGCTGAAGGTCTTCCAAGTTCTTGCTACTTAATTTGATACATTGAAAAATTACAGCTTTTGTGTCTACAATCTAGGCAAGATAAATGTATTCTCTGAAAGTGTCCAGTAGTGTATTTTTGAGGTGTGCATTTATTTATTAGACAGAACGTTTGTCTTGGAAAGCTTTATGTCCTGTTCCACTGTGTGACGTACCAAGGTGAGATCCAATACCAACGTCTGTAGTATTTCAAAACCATTTGCCAATATCACAGTGTCATCTGCAAATCTCAGGTTGTTAAGTATGTTCCCGTTGATTCTAATTCCTTTTTTCTTCCCAGTTTAATTATGACATTGCCATTTCTAGGAAGGCAGAACTCAGCTTGGGAAAGATGACTGGTCACCTTGATTCACACCTCTCTGACTTATTAACTCCTGAGTTGGATTCCATGACACTTAACGAAAGCTGTAGAAGTTTTATATACATGGTACATAATTGTAACAGAGGCCACATCTTGTCCAGCTAAGGATGGCACAATATCAGTACGGCTGACTGAATCAAAGGCCATTTCAAAATTTACAAAAGGCACCCAGTATTTGTTTGCTCTGCTTACCACTTCTCAGAGAACAATAATATAGTGACCCTCAGGGGCTCAGCATTTGTTTGTTTGGTACGTGCTTGGTGACCCCAAGGTTACCGAGCTGGATTTGGTATGCACCACAAGTCTTCTGTCACTGTAAGCTGACCATCATGTGGTGCTGCGGTGGAACGTTGTGTGCCACGGGGAACAGGGACGTTGGTTTGCCTACCTGAATCATGAGGACAGTAAAACCCTCTATATAAAAAAAACCTCCATCTGAAGGTGTAGGTATGCTTCCTGCTGTTGAGGTGTAACAGCCATTTGAAATTTTTTCTTCATCCTCCCAGTGGAATGGGTAGGCTGCTGGTATGTCCCAGCATCCAGTCAAACAAAAGGGCTTGTGTAGCCAGCCATCCACACTCAGGGATGTTTTAGACTTATAGGATGTATAGTAACAGAATTCATGCTGTTAGTCAGGTTGTGTTTTTATTGGTTAAAAGGAGAGAAGGAAGCTTTGAAAAAATCTCACCTTTTTACATTCAAAAGGGTTTAGAGGAGAGTGCAGTTACATTAAAATCCATTAAACGGTTATGGAATGGGACACTGTTGATCAAAAGCTCAAGTTCCCAAGAAGTGACACACCTACAGAAGGCCAAAAGCCTTGGGGAATATGCCATTGAGACTGAGCTCCATAGTACCTTAAAGTACAGTAGAGGTTTAGTGACGTGCAGGGACATGGTTGACGTCCCCAAAGAAGACCTGAAAGTTGAGTGGGCCCAAGAAGGCAGTGCAGCTCTATGTCTCCCATCCAGTGCAGTAATTTAAATGCCAGTGATTTGGGAACACCACTCTTGGATGTAAGGGAGAAACCACTTGTGGCAGTGGGGTAAGGCTGCCCATGAATTAGTTGGATGTTCATCTCTACCGGAGTATGTGAAATGCTTTGGGGCCCATCTTGTCTGGATTAGAGATTGCTGTGCCCTCCTTGAAGAATGGAGGATACAAGAGTTCAAAGCGACAAAGCTATCCTTCCTCGGACTAAAAAGATTTACAAGGCCATGCAGCCCGCCTTGTTTGCCTACTTTGCTTCGGTTGTTAAACAGCCAGTTCAGAAAACCAATACTGGTACACAAATGGACTTTGCTAGCGTCAGCTCTGGTACCTGCATTTGTCAGTGCACTTGTGCTGCTGCAGTTACTTCGATACTTACACTTCCTCCCAGACAAGAATGTGGTAGCCAACATTCCGCATCTCCCTGCTCCTCCAAAGGCTGAGTCTCGTCCACCATCCAGCATTGTCACTTAACTGCCATGGTTGTGGCTCTGAAGGCTGACCAGGGCAAAATGTCAAATGTCAAGCATCCACCAACTGTTGAAGTCGGGGAGTAAACATTCCGACAGTGTTATCATCATCGACTCTGCCATCTCTCATGATTTTTCTGTGGAACTAATTGACCTTGTTGTCTGATTGGGGGCAGTCACTTTGCCCAAGACTGAGTCTCGATCCATTATGGGCTCCCCTCCCTGGAGGAAAGACTGGGTGAAAGTGCAACTGATCATAGATTGCTGCCATATTACAATGGAACATCATTGTGTTCAGGACACATGTGGAGGAATTGAAACTGCCAGCACAGGAACACCCCCTTTGCCTGTGCTTACAAGAAAAACATTTTAAAGCCACTGGCGTCCCTGCACTATGGGGCTATACCCTTCACTGAAAGAACTGAAAGAATGACCTGACTGGGGACAGAGTCAAGAGAGGGATTGCTGTCTTTGTCAGTAATACACACCACTCCTCTGCTCTCGCCTTGATTACTGACCTAAAAATGCGACTGTTGCTGTCCTTGTGGTTCAGAAGATCACTATCTGTTCCCTGTATTTACCTCCAAGGGATGCAATAGACACTGGAGCTCTTGCAGGCCTTACTACACAACTCCCCTGCCCATTTCTCCTAATGGGTGACTTCAGTGCCCATAATGCATTATGGGGCTTGAACTATACTTGCCACAGGATTTGAGTCATGGAGAACCTCATGGAGTCTCAGGAGCTGTACATCCTCAACATATGCAGTTCCACACATTTCTCAGCTGTCACTGGATCATCCTCAACCATCAACCTCTCTTTCTGCTCTCTAACACATGCAGACTCACCCCAGTGGGAAGCAACTGGTGACCTTCGTTCCAGTATCCTCTTACCACCGTAGATCCACTTCCTGGATGGAGGACTGCTTGATTGGAAGCCACCAAAATGGATGATCAGTGGGGCTGACTGGATGCTGCTCAACCAGCAGGCTGTGTTTGAACACTGCGACAGTGTCTAGGAATGAGTTGACCACATCGCATGAGTGATCCATCATGTTGCTGATTTATCCATCCCAAAGTCTTCAGGTCATCTTAGAAGGCAAAATGTACTTTGGTGGACTGATGAGTGCCTTTCAGCAATCTGGAACAGGAGTGCAGTTATTTGATGGTTTAAATACTGCCCAATAGCAGACAGCCTCACAGAATAGAGTCGTGAGGGCCAAAGCTTGACATGTAATTAAGGAGGGCAAAAAAGGGTCTTGGCAAGTGTTCCTAGACTCTATCATCTGTTCCATTTGTTCTACAAAAGTATGAGAAGCTATTCGGAAGATTTCCAGTAAACACAGTCGTTTATCAGTAGCAGCAATGCTGAAACAGGGTTGTCTCCAACAGTGCCCAGGGACACCACTCAGATGATGGCACAGCATTTTGCAGCAACTACTGCCAATGTCCTACCCCCATGAACCATGGACCTTGCCGTTGGTGGGGAGGCTTGCGTGCCTCAGCGATACAGATGGCCGTACCGTAGGTGCAACCACAACGGAGGGGTATCTGTTGAGAGGCCAGACAAACGTGTGGTTCCTGAAGAGGGGCAGCAGCCTTTTCAGTAGTTGCAGGGGCAACAGTCTGGATGATTGACTGATCTGGCCTTGCAACACTAACCAAAACGACCTTGCTGTGCTGGTACTGTGAACTGCTGACAACAAGGGGAAACTACAGCTGTAATTTTTCCCAAGGGCATGCAGCTTTACTGTATGGTTAAATGATGATGGTGTCCTCTTGGGTAAAATATTCCGGAGGTAAAATAGTCCCCCATTCGGATATCTGGGCGGGGACTACTCAAGAGGATGTCGTTATCAGGAGAAAGAAAACTGGCGTTCTACGGATTGGAGTGTGGAATGTCAGATCCCTTAATCATGCAGGTAGGTTAGAAAATTTAAAAAGGGAAATGGATAGGTTGAAGTTAGATATAGTGGGAATTAGTGAAGTTCGGTGGCAGGAGGAACAAGACTTTTGGTCAGGCGACTACAGGGTTATAAATACAAAATCAAATAGGGGTAATGCAGGAGTAGGTTTAATAATGAATAAAAAAAATAGGAGTGCGGGTAAGCTACTACCAACAGCATAGTGAACGCATTATTGTGGCCAAGATAGACACAAAGCCCATGCCTACTACAGTAGTACAAGTTTGTATGCCAATTAGCTCTGCAGATGATGAAGAAATTGATGAAATGTATGATGAGATGAAAGAAATTACCCAGGTAGTGAAGGGAGACAAAAATTTAATAGTCATGGGTGACTGGAATTCGAGAGTAGGAAAAGGGAGAGAAAGAAACATAGTGGGTGAATATGGATTGGGGGAGAGAAATGAAAGAGGAAGCCGTCTGGTAGAATTTTGCACAGAGCATAACTTAATCATAGCTAACACTTGGTTCAAGAATCATAAAAGAAGGTTTTATACATGGAAGAATCCTGGAGATACTAGAAGGTATCAGATAGATTATATAATGGTAAGACAGAGATTTAGGAACCAGGTTTTAAATTGTAAGACATTTCCAGGGGCAGATGTGGACTCTAACCACAATCTTTTGGTTATGAACTGTAGATTACAGTAGAAGAAGAATGGGTAGCTCTGAGGGATGAAGTAGTGAAGGCAGCAGAGAATCAAGTAGGTAAAAAGACGAGGGCTGGTAGAAATCCTTGGGTAACAGAAGAAATATTGAATTTAATTGATGGAAGGAGAAAATATAAAAACGCAGTAAATGAAGCAGGCAAAAGGGAATACAAACGTCTAAAAAATGAGATCAACAGGAAGTGCAAAATGGCTTAGCAGGGATGCCTAGAGAACAAATGTAAGGATGTAGAGGCTTATCTCACTAGGGGTAAGATAGATACTGCCTACAGGAAAATTAAAGATACCTTTAGAGAAAAGAGAGCCACTTGTATGAATATCAAGAGCTCAGACGGAAACCCAGTTCTACGCAAAGAAGGGAAAGCAGAAAGGTGGAAGGAGTATATAGAGGGTCTATACCAGGGCGATGTACTTGAGGACAATATTATGGAAATGGAAGAGAATGTAGATGAAGATGAAATGGGAGATACGATACTGCGTGAAGAGTTTGACAGAGCACTGAAAGACCTGAGTCGAAGCAAGATCCCGGGAGTAGACAACATTCCATTGGAACTACTGATGGCCTTGGGAGAGCCAGTCCTGACAAAACTCCTCCATCTGGTGCGCAAGATGTATGAGACAGGCGAAATACCCTCAGACTTCAGGAAAAATATAATAATTCCAATCCTAAAGAAAGCAGGTGTTGACAGATGTGAAAATTACCGAACTATCAGTTTAATAAGTCACATCTGCAAAATACTACCGCGAATTCTTTACAGATGAATGGAAAAACTGGTAGAAGCCGACCTCGGCAAAGATCAGTTTGGATTCCGCAGAAATGTTGGAACACGTGAGGCAATACTGACCCTACGACTTATCTTAGAAAATAGATTAAGGAAAGGCAAACCTACATTTCTAGCGTTTGTAGACTTAGAGAAAGCTTTTGACAATGTTGACTGGAATACTCTCTTTCAAATTCTAAAGGTGGCAGGGGTAAAATACAGGGAGCGAAAGGCTATTTACAATTTCTACGAAAACCAGATGGCAGTTATAAGAGTAGAGGGGCATGAAAGGGAAGCAGCGGTTGGGAAGGGAGTGAGACAGGGTTGTAGCCTGTCCCCGATGTTATTCAATCTGTATATTGAGCAAGCAGTAAAGGAAACAAAAGAAAAGTTCGGAGTAGGTATTAAAGTCCATGGAGAAGAAATAAAAACGTTGAGGTTCGCCGATGACATTGTAATTCTGTCAGAGACAACAAAGGACCTGGAAGAGCAGTTGAAGGAACTGGACAGTGTCTTGAAAGGAGGATATAAATGAACATCAACAAAAGCAAAACGAGGATGTAGTCGAATTAAGTTGAGTGATGCTGAGGGAATTAGATTAGGAAATGAGACACTTAAAGTAGTAAAGGAGTTCTGCTATTTGGGGAGCAAAATAACTGATGATGGTGAAAGTAGAGAGGATATGAAATGTAGACTGGCAATGGCAAGGAAAGTTTTTCTGAAGAAGAGAAATTTGTTAACATCGAGTATAGATTTAAGTGCCAGGAAGTCGTTTCTGAAAGTATTTGTATGGTGTGTAGCCATGTATGGAAGTGAAACATGGACGATAAATAGTTTGGACACGAAGAGAATAGAAGCTTTCGAAATGTGGTGTTACAGAAGAATGCTGAAGATTAGATGGGTAGACCACATAACTAATGAGGAGGTATTGAATAGAATTGGGGAGAAGAGGAGTTTGTGGCACAACTTGACAAGAAGAAGGGACTGGTTGGTAGGACATGTTCTGAGGCATCAAGGGATCACAAATGTAGCATTGGAGGGCAGCGTGGAGGGTAAAAATCGTAGAGGGAGACCAAGAGGTGAATACACTAAGCAGATTCAGAAGGATGTAGGTTGCAGTAAGTACTGGGAGATGAAAAAGCTTCCACAGGATAGAGTAGCGTGGAGAGCTGCATCAAACCAGTCTCAGGACTGAAGACAACAACAACAACAACAACAACAACAACTGCCAATGTCAGCCAGGATCCGATGTTTTATCACTACCATGCAACTGCAGAGAGGGACAAGTTGGACTTCTGATCACACAATGTTGAGTTTTACACCTGCCCTTTTTCCATATAGAAGTGTCTGAGACTTGTGATACTGCATCTGGTCATGACCAAATCCGGTACTGCATGCTTCAACACTTGCCACCAGTGTCAAAGGAAATCCTCTTCGAATGTTTTAATTTGATATGGCAGACAAATCACTTCCCCAACTCATGGAGAAAGACAATTTTGATGCCTCTCCCCAAACCAGGAAAGGACTGCATGCGTCCCAGTAGTTACCAGAGTGTTGCCTTAACAAGATGTCCAGGAAGGACTGGATTTAATGGTTAGCCATTGTCTGGTCTTGTTGTTAGAGACCAGGCAATTCTTTAGCTGCTCTCAATGTGTATTCTGGAGATTTCAGTCCACTGTCAGCAACCTGAACCTGCGGCCATTCAGCAGACTTTCCTACATAAACATTACTATCTCGTAAATTCTTTGATATCAGTAAGGCTTACGACACTACTTGGAGATGCAGTATCGTCATGCAACTCTTATCTGCGGGGCTTTCATTCCCATCTTCATATGATTTTTCTTGTTTTGGTGATTTTTTTAGATCGCTCTTGGTGGCATGCTGTCTTGCAGTACCGGATTTGGTCATGACCAGGTATCATTTTGAACAGGCGTATGATGTTCATCAGAGCAGTGTTTTAAGTGTTACCCTCTTTGCCATAGCCATAAACAGTATCACATTTATGGTAAGGAATCCTGTGCAGTGCTCCTTATTTGTAGACAATTTTGCTGTTTTCTGTTCGTCCTCCAGTGTTGCAACGATGACACATCAGTTTCAGGTTACAGTACAGAGGTTAGAGGAGTGGGCTGCAAAGATGAGTTTACAGCTTGTTGCAGATAAGTGTGTGTGTGTGTTTTGTTTTTGTGTTTTCATTTTAATCATTGTTGTCATACTTTTAATTTACCTGACTAACATATGAGGGACACCATTCTACATTTAAAGACTCAGTGAGCGTTCTGGGACCTAATTTTGACTCCAAACTGTCGTGGTTACCACATCTGAGAGACCTGAATCCAAAACTCAGAAGACACTGAATGTCATAAAGTGCCTTATCCACAGGTCTTGGGGAGCAAACAGGGCATGTCTGCTTCAGTTTTATAGGCTTTTGTGTGTTTGTGGCTAAGCTATAGATGCGCAGAGTACAGGTCAGTGAGGCCTTCTTACCTGAAGATTAGAGACGCTATCCACCTTGATGGGTTTAGGCTGGCCATGGGTGCTTACATGAACAGTGTCATACCCAGGCTCTGGGCAGAGGTTGGGGAACTGCCACTCACCATCCCGTGACAGCTCCTCATGGTGCATTAGGCATGTGAGTTCCTTGCAGCTCCAACTTCACCTACATACTGTACCATTATTTGTCCATCTCTGGAATGCCTTTTCTCCTGTCGTCCATGAGCAGCAAGGCCATTTGGGATCTGCATGAAGCGAATGCTGGAGTCAGTTGGTGGGAAGCCTGTACAACCCCAGATCTATGCTCTTAGCTGCTTGCCACCATGGTTACTGCAGAGGGCCCTGGGTAATTTTAGATTTGGTACAGCACAGGAGAGATTGCACTCATGCATATGTTTTTAATACATTATTTTATGACATTTTAACTGAGCATCACAACTCTACAGCCATCTCTACGGATGGGTTGAAAGAGGGGGGACTCCGTTGGTTGCTCTGTTGTTTTCCATAATAATGTCCTCAATGTCAGAATGCCTCGAGACTTTTATTGTCCTTGAAGCAGAATTATAAGCGATCTAACAGGCACTGAAGGAGGTGAGATGTGCTTCAAGTGCTAAATTCCTTGTGTATTCCAATTCTCTGGGTGGTCTTTACTCTCCATCCATGATGCTAGTACCCAGCAGATAAAATAGTCCAGAATATCCAGGACATCCCCCTACAACTACGATGTCTTTCTGCTGGGTACCAGGGCACACGGGTACTGCAGGAACGAAAGGACAGATGTAGCAACCAAGGAGGTGTGTCGTGATCCTCAGTTATTTTAGTGTGCCATTTCCCTGCATGCTATTGCCTTACTGTTGAGGTACAGAGTTTGGTGTCAATAGGAAGACAAGTGGCTGGGCATGACAGATAATAAACTACATCTAGTAAAGCCCACTACACAGCCGTGGTGTACCTCCTTTTAGCCACAAAGATGGGTTGAGGTCCTTCTTACTCGTCTTCGCAAAGGCCACAGTCCCGTGACGCATGGCTTCTTGCTCCAGCATAATGACCCTCCAATGTGTGTACAGATCACTGTGCACCACATTTTACTAGGCTGTGTTTTGTTTTTGGACCAGAGGGCAGCAACAGATTTGCTGACAGATCTCCCCTCTATTTTAAGTGACATTCAAACAAATGTGATGTCACTTTTAAGGTTTTGTGGTTTGTCCAAATTATTTTCAAAAATTTTAGAGGTATTTTGTAAGTGGTCAGCCAGTTACATATACCTGTATCATTGTTTTAGCTCCCCTGTTGTTTTCCTTCTGTTTTCTTCCCAGGTGTAGTGCCGTTCATTATTTCTCCTTTGTTTTACATAATATGATATGGAGTGATTCTGTGGATCACCATGATTGAGATAGGAGTGAGTGAGTGTGCCAACATTTTTATCCCCTTTAACCATATTCATTTGTTTTAATATGTATAAGGGTTATGATAATGTCACCGTCGAGTGCTCGTAGACCCCAAAACTGCAACAGGAACAACAACAACAAAAATATAGTGTAGTTTACTGAAGCTACTGCCGAATCCAGTCTGCTCAATGGGCTGAGTTGCAGAAAGGGTGACACTTATACGATTTAACAATATTCTTGTAAAAACTTTTTGCAAACTGCAGATTAAGCTTATGGAACAATAGATTTTATGCTATGATTGCTTCTCCTCTTGAGGAGCAGTATTATCATTACTTGGTTCCTAAATTTCTGAAAGATGTTCCGCACTGTACTACATCATCAGCTACTAACCAACTAACCAAGACATAATCATATGAAGTATCTTAGCAAAAATGTGATTGGCTCAAGGAATATGTGACTAATGGAACCCAGTATGTTACACTGGAACACTAATGAGAGAGTAATAGGGCATCTAATGTTTTCAGTGTGACCAGAGAATATCATCATTTGATGATCATATGGAATTCCAAAAAGATCTGGAAAGAAATTTCTGATGGCAACCCTCTTTAAACATGGATAAGTATAAGATAATGCTTATAACACAAGAGGTATCTGACTACATGATTAGTGGTTAACTATTGAACATGTCATATCATACAAGTATTTGGGGGGTAACACTAAGAATCAGTGTTCTGGGACAATCACAAAATCAGCAACAGAAAGTGAATGGAACACACAGATTGTGTTTGGAAAATTTTTGGCAAAATGCAATTCATCTGTAAAGGAAATTACATAAAAGACAGTAGTGAAAGACTTCTGTAGTACTGTTCTGGTGTTTGGAGCCCTTATCATGTAGACACAGCAACAGACATCAGATTCTTAGACACAGTGCTAGAATTGAAACAGGTTGGTATAGGAGTAAGTAACTGTAACAGAAATGCTCAGGAAAGTAGATGGGAATCCTTGTAAGAAAGACGCCAATGTTCTTGAGTCAGTGGTGGATGAATTTAGAGAACCCATATATGTAAAAGACTATGCAAACATTATGTGTCACCAACATATATCTTGTGCAGGGGTCACGAGAATAAGAGATTAAGGTTTGTACATGAGCATATATATAGTCATTTTTCCCCAGCTCAATACATGAATGGAATAGTAAAGAAAGTCGATAATAATATGATTTACTCTTCACTATGCACTGTACAATGACTTGCAGAGTATATGTGGATGTATATACAAAGAAGGGCAGCACAAATGATTACAGGTTTGTTCGATTCACAGGAGAACATCGCAGAAATGCTGAAAACCTGCATTGGCAGATGTTTGAAGAGGGTGACAACTATCCCATAAAGATTCAAGAACCAGAATTAAATGAAGAATCTAGGACTATGTTACAGCTCGCAAGGTATTACTCCTGTAGAGACCACAAGACAGGCTTACACTAATTAGAGTGTGCACAGAAGTACCTACACAGGCATTCGTTCTGTTATGCATACACATACGAATCGGAAAAGAAGTCCTAATATGTGGTACAGCAGGAAATACCCTCTGCCGTGCACACGACAATGGTTTGCATAGTATTGATGTAGGTATAAAAATGGTTTGTGTGGGTCAGTGCACTGTCTTCGTGAAAAACATATGGAGTTCCAGATGTCACGATTACCATCCACAGCTTCACAACACTTGAAATAATGTCAAATAAACTTTTTCTATTATGTTCAGACTGGTGGAAAATTTTGTTCTGGCCCCTTGGTATAATTTTTCAGTCAACACAGAAGCAAATCACTTTGACTGACTCACTTTGCCATACCAGTCTCAGACAGCATGTGTGTTAACTTCAGTGTGTAGGTTTCTATCAAAGAGCCAATTGTACACATTATTGGCTCGCTTACACGAGCAATGTTTGCCAATAATAGCAGTTATTTCCTTGAATTCTCCAAAAGCAGCACTTGAGCTCTTTCAGAGACTTCAGGTGTCCTCCAAGTGTTGTCAAGGAACAACTTCTCACCAGTGCACTGGACTCTTCATGCAACTATTATGAACCAGAGTATTTTGCCACATCATTAACTGTGATTTATTTGTACAAATTTTCATAATTATGTGGAATGATTAATTTGACATTCATATTATACATTCCAGCCTGGAGGTCCCAGGTTCAGTCCCAGGTAGGGTGGGAATTTTTTGTCTTTCCAGTCCCTCCAGGACAGCCGCAGGTCCACTTAGCATACAATCAAATGAATACCAAGAATCTCTCCTGGGGGATATAAAGGCTGCCCTCTCATCTGAAGACAAAATACAGTCTACTAAAATGTGGTGCATTATGATCAGTATGCCACAAGCACCACACATAGGATGGTCCTTTCAGCAGAGCTAGAAGCCGTGCATTTAGGGCTGTGTCCAATGCAAAGAAGGGTTAGAAGGACCTCATCCCATCTGATTGGCTAGAAGGAGGTACGCCACAACCTCACTGTGGACTTTACTAGATGCAACTTATTTTCCTGTCACTTCCAGCCACTCTTCTCATTGGCACATGACTCTGTATCCCAACAGTCAGGCAATAGCATTTAGGCAGATCACTTTCAGCTATTAATATATTACACTTTACATATCATTAATGTAAAGTTTAATATTTTAATAGCAGAAAGTAATGTATTGAGTTGTATCAGAATAAGTTGAGGTGGGAGCTGACAACACAGTACAGTGGTAGAATAAAGTAAATCATAACTGCCCTCTTTAATATACACCATCTGACATCTAAGCGGTATCAGATGTATTTAGTTTCTGTATGCAGTTTAGCTATATAGGTCAAGTGATACTTTTGATATCACATTTTGTTCATTTCTGCATTTTCTGGCTGTCTCTATTGGGATTGCCTTTTGGCTTTCTGTTCTGGTATTATCGCTTTTTGTATTGGTATCGTGAGTCTCGCTTGAGCTGAATGGTTCACGTAACCTTTTCAAATACTGTGTTTTGTGAATTACTGTAAATTTTGACTGCCTGGGTGAATCTCACTTTCTGGCTTTGTAGGTCTCGAGATATTATTGTTGGTTCACACTAATTTTGATTCCCGCCCTCCTCATCTTTGATACTAGTTATTTTTTTGTGTTTACCTGGTGGTTTTTGTTTTTATATTTTAGTATTTCTGTAATGTTGTGATTGTTATTTTAGATTTTAGTTTGTTCCTACCCAGATCGGCCAGTTTACAGCACTTAATCTGAGTAGATTCACTATTTATAATTAAGAATTTGTAAAATTCCGTAATTGAGGTTTATATTTTCACACCAAAGGAATGGGTGATTGTGATGTCTTGGTCTCCATTTTGGAATAATTTTTACCTTCGGTCAGAGTCAGCTGGTGATACTGAAGGCTGTAGTTAATTCGTTTAATGCCCTTTCTGATTAGTTTATGAGGAAAGTTATTTTCAAATTTAAAAAAAAAAGTGAAGCAGTCATCAACCTGAAGATTGCTTTGAATGCTTCAGTGCTTTGCTGGGCATGGTCCTGTGGAGTTTACTGTTGTCTTCCTCAGACCTTTGAACTAACTTACCCAGCCAGTACACAGGGGGGCTGTCAGTTTAACATGGATTCTGAACCATGGTGCAACTCGGCAATTTTCACATCAACAAACATTTTCAGAGGTGACAGAAGCCATAAGTGACAGATAAAAAAACCTAAGATTGAGTGTCATAATTATGTGAATTTGTCATGAAATAGATTAAATTTTAAGTCAACATTTGGTTTGCTAAAAATTTCATCCCACACCATATCTTGAAAAATATTCTTAAAAACTTTTGTCCTGGAGCTATTAATTATTCTAACTGATTTCCAATGAGGGGACTTTAGTCTGCAAAGCAATATCTCGTTTCTCCTAACTAAACATTGGTATTTAAAGAAACAATTTATATTTTTTGCCGAACACCTGTTTCATGACCTTTGACCACTGTGGCTCTCTAACCATACCTTGCACTCCATTTGAACATTTTGGATATTTTGAGATTACAGCTGTTTACTAGGAAAAACTGACAGTGCAGAGCTCAACACTGACCTCTGACAGAAGAATAATGTAATGGTAAATTTAAATTTGTCCATGTTGTGGTGACACACTTGTGTATTTCATGCATATTAATAGTTAATAATCTTTTCTTAAATAAAGACAGGACTGTAACACAGGTATGTTGTCATTTTGCAGGGCAGAAGTGGAGGGTAATACATGGATATGGGCAATATACAACCTACACAAATACGCGTTTGGCATAGAAGATGGAGCAGCAATATTCTCTTGTCTTATTAAAGAATCCAGACTATTTGGCCTGCCCAGAATGCATACTGAACAGGTGAGAATTTATGACCATTAGTGTATCTCTGTGATAAACAACTTTGAAACACAAAATGATGGAAATTGGGAAGTTCTGTATGAGCAAATTAGTATTGGTGCTATGTAAGGCTGGCGTGACAAGGTAGTTACCAGAAAGACCCCAGTGTTCTGCAAGGTCCCCTCTGACCTGGCATTCCGAGTAATGTTTTACTGGATCCTTGAATATTCCTGCTTTATTCACCCCTCTTTCCTCTGTTGTTCCAATGGAGGAATGTGTGGAAGCTAGTGTTAATGTCAGCTTCTGTTTACGTGTGTGTTTGCTATGACCTGCTAAGCAGAAATTTCTTTTGCATTTTTGTAGTTCTTGGTTTCTTTTGCAGGGGCTGGTATAATTTAAAAAAGTAGAAATTTTTTAACATTTCTTTTTATCTGTGTTCAGTTTTGCCTATTGAATTACCACTATTGATCGAAATACATTGGTCTGTTCCTTTATATTAATTATTTAATTAATTAATTCACACATTATGTTCCATAAACCTTAGAGTGCATGTATGTTTGTGTGCCTTTTTCTTAATACAAGTATCAAATGGATTGGTAGCCATAGGAGCAGAGGCAAGAGGCTCTTCTTGATTCTTGTAGTTTTTGTACAGATACAAAATAATGTGGCATGTGCTCTTTTAACCATATTGCAATCTGAAATCTGTTTCTCTAGTTCTCTGCAAAATTAGTTTTTACCTCTTTTTCTTGAGCAGATTGAAAGAGTTTCTTTTTAAGAAATCATGACTAGTTTGCTCAGGTCAGGTGGAGTGGTGTGAGGGGTGAGGTGTGGAGGGTGAGAGGAGGTAGGAGGGAAGGTTGATTGCCAACTGATAGGGAGAGGCAGGCAGGAAATGGGATAGGAATGTGGCACCAGTGAGCTCAAGCTGTGTAACGTGTGAAATGTTGGACTTACTTGGGAGGAGGGGGAGGGGGTGGCAGTGGAAGATGACATGGAGAGGAAGGAGTGAGTAAGTGAAGTTGGTGGAGGAGAGGGAGCATGGGGACAGGGACTAGTTGAGATTGAGGCCACGAGGATTGTGGGAACACAGGATGTGCTTTTAAGGACAATTCCAGTCTACTTAACTCAAAGAAGCTGCAATTGAGAGAGGAAGAACCAGATGACATGGCTTCTAAAGCAGCCATTGAAGTCAAGTGTGTTGCTTGCAGCAACATTTTCTGCCACTGGTTGTCAAAGGAAAAAAATTATTTTGCGTCAGTGCAGTAGGAAAGAGAAAGATACAGTATTACTTTCCACTGTAACACAAAGAACTTTCACTTTGCCTTCCTGTCTAAGTGATTGCTAAGAATATCTTGTATATTATTGTATTTTCTAGTTAGAATAGTACTTCATTGGTAATTTTTACTGTAATTATTTTGCTCAGGTTGCTGTCTCCCTTGGTAAGTTGTGTCACATAGTATAAAACTTTACCCAGTACTTTATCAATTTCAGATTTTTTATGGCCTTAACGCCTCAAAGAACTGCGATGTGGATTTTGCGGAAACAGAACTGTCAAAAACTTTGCCCACCATTACTTGCTGGCTGAATAATGTGACACGGCCCTTTCATAAAAGTGGTAACATTGTAGTGAGGCATTTCATGGAGCACATTCCAGCATACTGGAAAACAGTTGAAGCACGAATTCCCACGAGGTAAGTACCTCCTGTAAACTTCAGATATAAATGCATGATGAAATGAATTGTTACAATCTGTTTTAAAAACTTTAGAACTCTAAGCATTTATTAGATATGTCACATGGACAGTGAGGAGTGATTTTCTATAATAATAAGGATGCAAGGCAAACTTTGAGAATCAGTAGATAATTCAGATGGGCTTGCATGTAAAACTGAAAACTGGATTGATGACCAATGTGAATTTACACTTATGAGTTGCTGATTGATGTGCAGTTGACAAGTAAGCACATGTTAGGCTGTGAGCAGTATCAGATAGTGAGCTGAAGCCAGTGGGAATTGTTACCACTTAGAATAAATGTGATGGCATGAGTGAGTGCAGGTCAAACTGAAGCACACGTGGAGACAGACAAATATGTTGTAATAATTTCATTTTTTTTAAATTCCTTTTTTGAGTCTTCTGTAATATCGCAAGAGTCAGGTTCTCTATGTTCATTTAGATATTGTGTAGAACTGAGACTCAGTAACCCCCCACCCCAACCCACGTCACCCCACCCCAATCCTCCACCCCTCTCTCTAAATCTTGCAAATGTTTCAAAGACAGCTATTGAACAGCAACATATTCTTCTATTCTAACCACTTGATGGCCATCTGTCAACAATGGATGACTTTCTTACTGGACAGCCCTTTTACAACATTGTCATTGTCGTGAGGCCCTTTCTTGGTATTGTGCAGGTATTCGTCACAGATGACACTGGCAGTTATTTCATCGTCTGTCACTACTTGATAGCCAGGGTCATCAACATAACATTCAAGCCAGTTCTGAGTATTTTCCTGATCACATTCTTCAAATCTTGAACATTATGTAACTGGTTCTCCAAGTTCAGAAACAAATTGGCTGTTTGGTGTCTCTTTAGATGCAATTGATCGACTCATCTGAAGGAAGGAGCTTATTCCAAGTTTTTGCTAATATAATGCCCTTGAAGTTGCTTAAGTTTGTGCTGTCATATACACGTAATCCTTAAAATGAATCCCTTTTTACCAATGCCAATTCTGCACCCCCCACTCCATATTCTTTTCCAATTAGTACCATATACAGCAATGTATTTCTGTAATAACATCTGAAGCTGTCACTGATGCCCTGGTCCATCAATTCAGGACACAGAACAGCATAAATGACGGTTGGCAGGGAGGGTGAAACTAGCCAGCCCAGCACCAACAAAACTTCTACATGACTTGCGTATAAATTTGAATTTGATGATTTGGACACTTTTACTTAACTGATGTTTCAGTTGATCTTTTTTCAGGTAATAACTTCTTTCTTTTATTCTGTTCAATAGTAGAAATATGTATTAATTATTGGTTTCTAGTGTCTAAAGAAAATATAATTGAAAGGATAGGTCACCACTCACTTTAAAGCCAAAGTGACGAATGAGTCATAGGCACATATTGTGATTACTGCTATGCTATTAAACTACAGTCCTTCATTGGAGTTGAAAAGAAGTTTTGCATACATATACACATATAGTTCTGTTCTGAATTATGTCACTGCATCAGGACTGTACAAATGATTGTAAAACATCATATCTGCTCCAATGCAGGATCATATTATGTATTTCACTATCAGTCACTTGCTCTATTTGTCTGGGCCAATCTGCAGCTCGTAACTCTGCCTTTGAGTTGTAATGTTACCTGCCTTCTCAGTCGTATCCAATATTATCTTAATAACACATTGTATCTTCAGAATACTGATTACAGTGATTTTATGTGTTACAGTGAATTGTCAAATGTTGACTGGGAAGAAGTACATAAGTTGATAGAGAAAATACACTTCCTTGCTGCAGTCACGAAAAATGCTTGGCATGTTCTTCCAGTGCGCATGTGGGATTTCATTCTTTTGGCTCTTGTGCACCTTGTAAAGAATTTACAGAGTGCTGTTAAGACTCTCCTGCAAGAAACAAATGCACAACGCACACACAGCACTAGTAGGAGAAACCTAACCTCCTTTGCAGTTGCAACATGCCTCTTGTTTCGAGCTGTTGACAATTTCTTCAAAGAAGTTGCCAAAGAAGACAACAAAGAACTGGACAAAAAAATGTTTAAAGACTTACTGGAAGAATGGAAGCTGGTTTATGTAGGAGAAATTTACAAGACCTTCACAGATATTGTCAAACTCTTAGCAGGTATAACTCTTCATTAAATCTTTTAGTGATAAGTATTAATTAGAATATAGCATACTGAGGAATTAGCATATCTTGACTTTAATGTACTGCTTGCTGTATTCCTTAATCTGTGTGCATTACACATGTGGTTCACAGTTGATGACTTTTACCTTTTATTCTGAGATTGATGTGTATTTTATGATACAGTAACAGTAAATTGTTATTACCTGTACATGATCCTCCAGGAAAAATATTAAGTGATAGTCCAGACATTTCTGGTAAATAGTTTATGAAAATTAATGCTGTGCTACCTGTTGTTCAGCTGAGTTGTTGTTTCCATTTGATGTTCATTATTTTGACAACTGGCCCAGTCATCTTCTTCAGGTGCTGCAAGTTGTGCTGTTTTATATACTAGCTGGCTGGACTCCAACCAGACTATGAATTATTGTTGGTCCAGTTAGAGTACAGGCAGTGAGTACATGTAACAGCACAACTCGCAGCACTTGAAGACAACTGAGTTGGTTATCGAAATATTGTGCATAAAATGGGAATCACAGCTAAGCTGAACATCTAGAATCACATCAATAATCAATCATGCTGAAAAAGACCTGAAAGGTTACTGTTAGTATCAAGTTCCTCCATGTATTTAATTCCTCCCATCCAGTCCTGATTTGAGTTTTTGTCAGCTACAAATTACCTACTCCACTGTCACCGGTACTATCACCACAAGAGCTCAGATTTAGATGTACTAAAAAGTATGATATATTCAATCATCTCCATTCAAAAAATCTGGTAAATATGCTCTAAAAACTTTAAAATATGCATAAAAAATAAAGTACCATATTTCAACTTTCCCACATTTATTAAGCTAGACGAATTAATCAGATTTGCAAATTTATTCCTAAACTTAGTCATTAACAAAATTAATATCTCTCTCTCTCTCTCTCTCTCTCTCTCTCTCTCTCTCTCTCTCTCTCTCTCTCTCCCTGAATCTATTTTAGCATTTCTCTTGAAAAAAAAAAATTTAATGTTTTTCACAGTTTTCCGGAAGAAATAGTTTCCTTCTGTCACTTAAATTGTTTTTATAAGAAGATAAAGGTCTCTCTGCTTCACATGTAGTCAGAGCACAGTACTGAAAAGAGGCTATGCCACTTCCAGACTAAGCATTAGGCTGTTTTTCACTTTCTCCGATAGCACCTTATTCATATCCTGCACTAAATTTAAACATGGATTCATTTCATCAGTTTTCTCAATTTTGTTGTAAAGATACTTTCGTATTTCTCCTGCTATGTCTCCAGTGACATCTGTTTCTTATACTTGCAGTGTAGTGGATAGAGGCATCTCTTTTCCTTCCAGACATGTGATTTCAGATGGGAAATACTAAAATATGTGTTAATAAATACCAATTTACTCTGTTGACTCTGCTTACTGCAAGCACTAAACTAAGCAGGGTACTCGCTGCTTCATTTTTATGCATTACATCAAGCACCTTTTCACATTTTCTAATTGATCACTGTAATATGGAATTGCTTCAATCCATGTACCCCATCTCATGAGGATTGGCTTAGGGTGATAAACAAGTACCTTTCATCATATCAGCAAATAATTTCACTTTTGATGGCACATTCACAGATACTTCATCGCAAAGGAAATTAAGGCTGCCAGCCAGTGAAGAGCATGTGTTAAACATGTCATATGAAATGCCTTAGGATAAAATACCTTCAAAGCTTTCACAGCCTTAATCATGTATTCTGCTGCATCTGTAACTATCAGCAAGAATTACATTACATTACATTACATTACATTAATACTTGTTCCACAGATCATGAATACGATATGTCGTAATGATGTGCAATGTATCAGTTTAACATAAGTTTTCATTACACGTTTTTTTTTTTTAATTTTTAGTAACTGCTTCATATCTAAAAAGTCATTTATTGAGTAGAAAAGTTGTTATTCATAAATTGTTTTTATTTGTTTTTAAATGTTGGTTGGCCATCTGTCAGACTTTTAATGCTAATTGGCAAATGACCAAAGATTTTTGTCACAGCATAATTCACACCTTTCTGTGCAATAGTCAGAGTTAACCCAGAATAGTGAAGATCATCCTTTCTTCTAGTGTTGTAGCTATGCATCTGCTATTATTCCTGAATTGGAATATGTTATTAGTAAGAAATTTCATAAGAGAATATATGTATCGTGAAGGTACTGTGAATATCCACAGTTCCTTAAATCAATGTCTGCAAGGTGATCTTGGGTGGGCTCCAGCTATTATTCTGATTACACACTTTTGTTTAGTGAATACTATTTCTCTTAATGATGTATTGCCCCAAAATATGGTGCCAAATGAAAGCAATGAATGAAAATAGGCATAGTAGGCTAATTTAGTGACATATTTATCACCAAAATTTGGTATAACCCTAATAGCATAATTAGCTGAATCTAACCGTTTCAGCAGATCATCGATGTGTTTCTTCCAATTCAATTTCTCATCAATGCACACACCCAGAAATTTTGAATTTCTGCCTTAGCAACAGACTTCTGTTCATTCTATACTTATCAATGGTGTTATGCCTTTTACTGTACAGAACTGTGGATACTGTGTTTTCTCAAAATTTAGTGATAGTCCATTTGCAGAGAACTACTTAATAATTTTCTGAAATACATTATTTACAGTTTCCTCAGCTAATTCTTGTTTACTGGGAGTGATTACTATATATGCATCATCAGCAAAAAAATTACCGTTGCATCCTCATGAATGTAGTGGCAAGTCATTAATATAAACAATAAGGGAACCAAGACTGAACCCTGTGGGATACCATTCTTGATACCTACTTAGCTTGTCTGGAAGAATTTCATGATTCACACAGTCCAAAGCCTATGAGAGGTCACAAAATACCCCAATGGGTGATGTTCAGTTATTCAGAGTATTAACGTATAGGATGTCAAATCAAACACCTTTCAGCCCTCTAAGGTGTTTGATAGGACATCCTGTAGTGAACAGCTGAATTCCGCAACCACCTCTGAAAATATGGACACACAGAGACATTTAATATATGATCAGTGAAAGCATATACAGGGTGTCCAGAAAGTCTGGGAACACTTTCAATTATTTATTGCACAAGAACTAAACATTGTACAGATGTCATACATATTGCATTTTGAAGAGAAACTCTGAAAGCTTTTTTTACAAACGTTTGATAAGCGAACCATGAGTCACCTGGCAGACGTCAATACGGTAATCGAATTCTTGCCATACCCATCCCAGTATGGCATCATTGACTGTGGCAGTAGCTTCCCTTATTCTCTCCCGGAATTCTGCTACGTCATATAGTAGAGGCGGTACATACATCAGATCTTTAATGTGTCCCAACAGAAAAAAGTCACACGGAGTGAGATCTGGTGACCGGGGAGGTCATTTCATGAAACAGCTGTCCCCTTCTGTAGCATGGCCGATCCATCGATGCGGCGCTGACTATCAGCAAATTACCAAACTATGCTGTGGCAGTATACAGGAAAAAGAAAAAAAAACTTTCATGGTTTCTCTTCAAAATGACATATGTATGATTCTGCACAATGTTTGGTGTGCAGTAAATAATTGAAAGTGTTCCTGGACTTTATGTACACCCTGTATAGCATTTTCTGGTGAAGAGCCTTTCTATAAACTAAACTGACATTTTGTTAGTACATCATTTTCACAAATACATGTAGCTGATCCAATTTACATTATTTTTTCAAGAATTTTGGATTAAGCTGTCAGAAGATAGAATGGGCAGTAATTGTTAGCATCAGACCTATCGCCTGTATTATGCAATGGTTTAACAATAGCATATGTCAGTCTATCTGGGAAAATGTCGTGTTTCAGTGAGCTGCTAATGTTTTCTCATTTTTTTAGCAGTCCACAAAACAGGTAATGCATCATGAACTACTCCAGCAGTTGTTGCGACATTGCCAATAAATGTCCCTTACGAGTTGATTGTTTCATTTACAGATAAAAACAAGATTAAGTAGCTGATATCATCTCTTATTTCTTGTATTGCATGAAAAGAATTATTTTATTGAAAATTAGTAAAGAACAGGGTTGTAATTTGGGGTCTCACTTTTGCGGCAAGCAAGTATAAGAAATTTATAAAAATATGTTTCTTCATAATAAACTAAACTAAATGAAAATCTGTGGAACTACAGATCTACATAATTTTATGTTCTCAGTTTAAAATATTTTTGTGTTATGTATTTAATAAGAAATTTATAAAAATATGTTTCTTCATAATAAACTAAACTAAATGAAAATCTGGGGAACTACAGATCTACATAATTTTATGTTCTCAGTTTAAAATATTTTTGTGTTATGTATTTAAAAGTTACAGGGAGGGGGTGTTAGTTGACATACACAAACTAATTCCATTAAATAAATTTTTTAACTTACCTCTTCATAAACTTTGCCAAGGTAGTTTTTATTTATTGTTGATTCATCAGGAACTTTTCATTCAGAATATTTTTCCAGGAACGTTCAAAATTCTACATTATTTAACTTATTCAGAGGGCCGTTGGCTGAAACTAATGCTTTGTGTATATCTTCCAAAAAACTGTCATTGACATGATTTCCACACCTGCTTGCAGAAAATACTGCTGGTGAGGTTGTTTAGCTCTTGGAGACATTTCTATTAACAGCATTTCTATGAGCAGCTGCTTGCAAATGATGTGCAATCTGGAATTTTTTGTCCTTGGGTGACTGTAACAGTGGTATAAAAATAGTGTTAGTTTAAAATAGAGCAATACAACTTATGTGTTTTTCACATATGTGGCACAGTACCATATTTCTGTCTGTTCTTAGTCAAAACAAATAAGTTTTACTGCTCTTTTCCTTCAGCATTGTACTGTTCTGTCTCCTCTTGCTCACACTTCAGAAATTATAAGTAACAGCACACTAGTTAGAAATTAAAAGTTAACTGAAAATGACACTTTTTAATTCATGGAAATGTTATCGTCACAGCAGATGGCTTCATTTGAAACGTAATAATGATGTGAAGACCACACCAAACTTTAAATGTTTGCCACATGATTATTGAGCACAGTTTTGTTTATGGTAAGCTGTTGAGCGGCGTATTTTTGTGCTATATCAGGAACCAGTCATTGTTGATACCTATGATCTCATTCCCCCACCCTGTATGGATTTAGAATCATAATAAATTACAGTCCTTGTACAAAAAAGAGCAATAAAAGAGAAATTTGCTCACGTCTTCCTCTTCTTCTTAAAGTATCTTGGTGAACTATTTATATTTGAAGAATCATTGTTGAAGAGGTAAAATATATCCATAAATATTCACATATTAGTTAAATATGCAGTAGCCCCTTATATATGCACTATCAAGGAAATATGCAAAAATGTGAGCTCTAGTCATCATTTCTTCACTGCATTGTGCTGGTTGTGATTTCATGTTTGTCCTTCTTGTTTATGTTGTTCATTGACAGCCACTGTTTGTATATTTTATTCCATGGTTTCTGCAGTTTCAAGGTCCTTGAAGATCTGGTTCTGAGGAAGGTAAGGCAGTGGTAAGACATTGGACTCACATTTAGGAGCGTGGAGGTACAAATTCCCGTTCGCCCATCCAGACTTTTCCTGTGGTTTCCCTAAATTTCTGAAGGTAAATGCTTGGGTGGTCTCTTTAAAAAAGAGACAGCTGATTTTCTTCTCCAGCCCTCTGCACATGCACTACATCTCCAGTGACCTTGAAGTCAGTGGGACACTAAACCTTGATCGCCGTTCGTGGACATCTGCTTGTTCCAGCCATCGTGATCTTTCCTCGTGAACTCTTTTGAGAGCTTTTCCAGTTCAAATGTCCTCGAGAATCCTAGTGGAAGCCATTCTTTTCCTATGACCATACTACCACAATTGCTTCAGTCTTCTGAAGACTCCATTCCAGTGCTAGCTGTTGCTGAATATTCTCATTTATTACTTGATGCGTATTTGTCTTTTGTAGGAAGGAACAAAGGAACTTCATCTCTCTTTTCTGGAGACAACTATCAGTTTGTGTAGCAATTGAGCATCTGTTACTACATGCAATCAATATGTCAGTATATATACAAGATATGGTAGATACTGCTTAGTTTTAGAAGTGTGTGAAAATGTTCTGTCCCTATCACCACAGAACACCTTTAATGAGGTAAACAACCATGAGTCTGCTCGAGTGTTATTTGGAGATTGTATCTATCAGTTCGTATGGAGGTCAAGTTACATAACTTCTTTCAAGTCTAGAAAGAAAGAAAGAATGAAAAGAAAAATAGTAGCTAAAAAAATACTGAGATGAACAGGAAAGGGAACTGAAATCCACATTTATTGCAACTGACTCACATGACAATAGAAATCTCTCACAAATTGTGGTATTTAAAGAGCAAAAAATGAACCCACAAGAAGAATAGTCATAAAACAGCATGAATATCCTACAGTAGCCACAAAAATAATTGTGAGCATTTTTAATTATTGTCCTCTTGAATATTCTGGGACTGGCTCATGAAATAATATAAAGTTTGTTTATAGTTTGATCAAATTCACATGTTTTCATAAGTAATGCCAGAAAGCAAAAATGTGTATCTGTAATAACACTGAACTAATTGTTGTTGTAACAGCTGTCATCACATTTATGCACTAGTAAGAAGGGAAATTTCAATGTTATGTAATTACTACTAGCTTTAGTCGTTACTCATTAATTGAAGTTCCCCCCAAAAGATCCAGGAAAACTTATGATAGTTGATTTATGAAGAGCCAGTTATCAAACAATGGATGTTACCTCATGAGTTCAACTTGAAAGCTGGAGTGTTGTTCCATTATTAGATCCATTGTGAAGTGCAAACCAAAATCTAAATTGCAGTATTAATTTCATTGGGCAACAAAAACACATGAACGATATCTGTTCAGAACAAGATGTAAATTTAATGTTCTACACTTGTACACTATGTGATCAAAAGTATCCAGACAACCATCAGAAACATACGTTTTTCATATTAGGTGCATTGTGCTGCCACCTACTGCCAGGTACTCCATTATCAGCGACCTCAGTAGTCATTAGACCTCGTGAGAGAGCAGAATGGTGCACTCCATGGAACTCACAGACTTCAAATGTGATCAGGTGTTTGGCTGTCTCTTGTGTCATACATTTGTATGTGGGATTTCCACACTCCTAAACATCCCTAGGTCCACTGTTTCTGATGTGGTAGTGAAGGGGAAACGTGAAGGGACATGTACATCACGAAAGCGTACGGGCCGACCCCATCTGTTGACTGACAGAGACCTCCGACAGTTGAAGAGGGTCATAATGTGTAATAGGCAGACATCTATCCAGACCATAACACAGGAATTCCAAACTGCATCAGGATCCACTGCAAGTACTATGACAGTTAGGCGGGAGGTGAGAAAACTTGGATTTTATGGTCGAGCGGCTGCTCATAAGCCACACATCATGCAGGTAAATGCCAGATGACGCCTTGCTCAGTGTAAGGAGCATAAACATTGGACAATTGAACCATGGAAAAACATTGTGTGGAGCGACGAATCACGGTGCACAATGTGGCAATCCTATGGCAGGGTGTGGGTATGGCGAATGCCTGGTGGACATCATCTGCCAGAGTGTGTAGTGCCAACAGTAAAATTCTGAGGTGGTGGTGTTATGACGTGGTCATGTTTTTCATGGAGGAGGCTTGCACTCCTTGTTGCTTTGCATGGCACTATCACAGCACAAGCCTACATTGACATTTTAAGCATCTTCTTGTTTCCCCCCTGTTGAAGAGCAATTCAGGGATGGCGTTTGCACCTTTCAACATGATCGAGCACCTGTTCATAATGCACGGCCTGTGGCGGAGTGGTTGCACGACAATAACATCCCTGTAATGGACTTACCTGCACCTATAGAACACCTATAGAACACTTTTGGGATGTTTTGGAACGCTTACTTCGTGCCAGGCCTCACCAACTGACATCGATGCCTCTCCTCAGTGCAACACTTCGTGAAGAATGAGCTGCCATTCCCAAAGAAACCTCCGCATCTGATGGAACATATGTCTGCGAGAGTGGAAGCTGTCATTAAGGCTAAGGGTGGGCCATCACCATATTGAATTCCAACATTGCCGATGGAGGGTTCCACGAGATTGTAAGTCATTTTCAGACAGGTGTCCGTATACTTTTGATCACATAGTGTATATACTCACATGTCCCAGGAGGAATGGTCAATATTCAGGGGTATGAGAGGAATGCTCATTTGAAACAAAATACTTCGTATGGACATATGCCCTATTCCAAATGGTTTCTGAGATAGAAAACATTTAATGTATATTTGTTTTTTGGGCTCATGGCATGCACACATGTGTCCTACCCACATAGTCTGTTTGGTGTTTTAATTCTAGCCCAACCTACTTGATTGCTTTCAGCCTCTTTGATCGGAATATCTTTCTGCCATTAAACAAGCCTGCGCAGTTATACATGGTGTGTTGTGACGGAAGGATTGAGAGTGTATCAGAGAGAAGCATTGGTTCCCCGTGTTCGTACAAAATGCTGGCTAAAATGCCGCAAATCTGTGCCAATGAAGAATGTGCAGATAGTGCATGTTTATTGCTTCTGCGATTGTAGTGCTCCTGCTGCTGTTGAAAAATACCGTCGGCACTTTCTGTCATGTCGAGTTACTGATCTGGAAAGCTTACCAGAGTTTTCAGCACATTACATGAAACAGATAATCTTTAAAGTTTCAATTTTTCTTCTGAATCTGTAGTTTTCAGTTAAATTTTTGTAACAACAACATGCTGAAATTGTGCACTGTAGTCCTACCAAGAGCATGTGGCAACTTTCTGCATATATCTACCCCCAACGAACACTTTTATGGCAAATATTACATGCAAAAAACTTGTACCAATGCAGAGACAGCATGTTCACAATTGTCACATTGGTGACAATATGACATGATTTGAATTTTGTCACTGGCAATCATCGTTTGCTACCATTAATACTATTCACTGGTGAAGCCACATTTACACGGAATGGAATCAACAAGTATGCAAATCACTGATGGTTTTAGGAATAACCACACACTACAGTGGAAACCAATTTCCAAGTTTGTTTTGCGATCAGTGTTTGGTGGGATATGAGTGATAAAATGTTGATAGGTCCTATCATTTAAGAAGAGCGAATGATGGAACAGAATTACTTGCATTTTTGGAAAATTCACTTGTTGAACATCTTGAGGAGATTTATTCGGCGATGCAGATTGTAACGTCAGGCTGTATACGACCCAGGACAACCGGGAGATCCGGGAAAGACCCGGGAATTGTTTAGAATTCTAGGAATTTTTCATCGTTTTAGTTTTCAGTTAAATTTTTGTGATTTTGATTGGTAAGAACCAATACTCTAACAAAGGATATTACTGTATCCCGCTACTGCGGAATAATACTGCAGCAACAAAACATGAACGAGAAGAAACGAAAATAAAACTTAAGTTGCAAAGGAAATGCGTCACATACAACAACAAAACACAGTGCTCATATAAGCGTCTGCCAACAGCAAAGTTTGTCAAAAGCTTTAGGAAGACTGTGCAATTCTTCATAACAACATATTGCCTCTGATGAGCCTGATGTGACAACTGTTTAAATTAGATTCGTCTGAGCAGTTGTGGGCGGGCTCTTGCGCATGCGCAGTTGAGTCGCGTATGAGTAGTACCTTCTCCCGCTTCTGGTTACAGAAGTGTGGCTGGGCGCCACTATCTAATATTGCTCCAGTTCAGAAATACAGTAAATCCGGGGCTGATGCTTAGAGCAGTCTGAGTTGTGGTGGGGAGGTGTGTCATCTCGACGTGACCTGTGTATACATCAGTGATTTTATTGTTTCCTCTTCGTTTATGGCTCTCACGTTAAATGAAAACGAAAAGGATTTTTGTGACTGGGAGCTATCAAATGAATTAAAATACGTTCGCATAATTACAGAAGGCTAAAATATGTTATTAGTTTCAGATTTTATTTCCACCTTTCTGACAGGCAAGCATAATTGCCTTACAGAGCAATGAAGTTATTTTTGAAGGTTTGCTAAAGAGATTTGGCTTTTATTAATCTTTTCTGCTGAGGCAGTCAATTTATTTGAAACAAAGTGTTTAGTTTCACACTATTGGCTAGTTTCAACTGTTCACTATATTTCAAGTACACTTATGGCATTATTCCGTAATAAAGAACCGAACATGAGGTAATACAGTACTGGTGCTCCAAGAGAATTTACATCTGAACCTGGACAAACAAATGTGCACTTTAAACCGAATTATGCATTTTAGTATGGTGCACGAAATTCCGATGCTCTTGAAGTATCCTCTGATGTCTTGTTTCTTTTATGACATAATGTAAGATCTTTTAATGTTTTACACATAGGAACATCGGGCTTCCTGCGTCATCTTTGTTTCGCAAGCGTGGTGACGCCTGTTATCTGGCGCTCTCTGCCAACTGCCAAAATGAACCTATTTCTAACAGGACGCGGGAAAATATTGCAAATGGTGGTTTGAAAAGCGTTACATTCAAAGCAAATTTCCTTTTACTCAAGATGAACTATGTGCGAGAAAGTACAATGAA
The DNA here is from genome assembly GCF_023864345.2 of Schistocerca serialis cubense. Taxonomy (NCBI): domain Eukaryota; kingdom Metazoa; phylum Arthropoda; class Insecta; order Orthoptera; family Acrididae; genus Schistocerca; species Schistocerca serialis. Next base: position 1,123,312,061 of record NC_064638.1, on the reverse strand, counting down.
TTTCTTAAATCACAAAGCATTTGACTCTCATTTAAAAATCAACTCTTCGAGGAGGACCATTTAGAAGAATTTTTAGCCCAGAAAATCAGACATTTAGGTCATTATTAAAAATTTTACTGGCACATTTATGTGATGTGTCTTAAAGTGTAACACGCACAAAGAAGATCAGCATTATATGTGCAAGCTTAGCTTCTCTTGCAGCTTATTAATCTTCGAGACCAATATTATATGTGAATGCTGTGTATATTAATTTAAACCATTAACTTTTCTTATTTGTGTGTTCTCACTACGTAAGAGTGATGTTGCTATTGGCTGATAACATGCGGTGTTTGGTGGAATCCGAATTTATACCTCTGTAATACAAACATATGCAGCGTACATGTTGCTGAACATCAAAGATCTTTCAAAGAGTCCCCCCCCCCCCCCTCCCCCCTCCCGAGTTTCGTTTTCTAAAGTGCCAGGAAATTCTACGTCGGTATATGAAACCGTAAACAATCAAAGGATTGATGAGTTTTAGAGTGGCAAGGAAGAGTATACTGTCACTTACCACGGAAAAAGTATATTTTGACCTGGGAGAAACTCTATTTTTAACCGGGAAATCCGGGAAAAATCCGGGAATTTTTTTTTTTCCTTGCCCACGTATACACCCTGAATGTACTTCCAGCATGATGGAGCCCATCCACATGTTACCTGACGTACAAGAGGACATCTCAACCATACTTACCTTAATTGCTTTATTGGCTGTGATAGTACAGTTGATTGGCCACCAAGTTTGCCAGGCCTTACACCATTAAATTTTTGTTTACGGAGTTGGATGAAATCTGAATTGTACAAGTGAAAGGTGAATACATGAGATGAAGTGCTTTTTCGCATCATGAACACTGTTGCCCTCATTAGGAAATGTGCAGAGGCACCCAGACAAGCAACACTACATGTTCTTCCAAGTTGGTGGTGTATTCCAACATTTATTGCAAACTGTACAACAGCTTTAATGTGAAATGTATGACAATGGTTAGAGGTAAATTTGTTGAAAATACATATTTTTCAATTAAATCTAACAGTGGAAAATCCAGGATGGAATGTAAGAATATTATGAAAAGGAAAATTGCTGCTCACCATATAGCACAGGTTCTGAGTCACAGATAGGCACAACAAAAAGACACTTACAGTTAAAGCTTTTGACCGCTAAGGCCTTCGTCAACAGTAGACGACACACACACACACACACACACACACACACACACACACACACACACACAAACGCAACTCCCACACACAACTGCAGTCTCAGGTAACTGAAAACACACTGCAAGCAGCAGCAGCAATGCGTGATTGGAGTGGCGACTGGGTGGGGGTAAGGAGGAGGCTGGGATGGGGAGGGGGAGGGATAGTATGTAGTACGATGGGGGTGGCAGACAGTGAAGTGCTGCAAGCTACACGGAGAGGTGGGGAGGGGAGGAAATTGCGGAAAAGGAGATAAATAAAAAGATTGGGTGTGATTATACTTGTAAAATGCATGTTGTAGTGCTTACTGTAGTTGAGTTGGTGTAAATTAATTCCTGACAGCTGTTGTGGGCTGGGTGCGGCAGCTTCACAGTCATACCTCAACCAATAACATAACGCAATTTTTTAAACATAAGGCAACGTCTTGATGTTGTCACATCTCTATAGACAGCTGTTGTTTGACCTGCTGCTGTTAGCACTTCACATTCGAAAGCTGGCAACAGTGGTACAAACTGTCAGTCATTATCTAATGTCAACCCATTTAGAACTGTCGCACATGTGGAGTGTCTTTTAATTGTGCCAGTCTGCAACTTAGCGTGTCTCTTTTACGTTACGTAGCAATCTGTCTTTTCCTGCATTGTTAAACTTGACAATGTACTGAATAAAACAGAAAATAAACGACAATGCGCATTAAATGTGTTCTATCTTGGAAACTGTTTGGAATAGGGTATATGTCCACCCATATGAAGTTTTTTGCTTCAAATGAGCATTCCTGTCATATCCCAGAATACTGACTGTTCCTTCCTGAGACACCCTGTATACTTCACTATTTACAAGATACTGTAGCTAACTTAGGTATAGATCTTCCTACCACATTTCTTTTGTGTAGCACGTTTAACATGGTAAATAGTTTGCGCAGCACACTGACAGAAGTCACCAGTTATAAATCTTAAGTACAAATGTTGTTAATTTTGGAGATAATAAAAATTTATGTCTTTGAAATTATTTCGCCTGAATGCACATATGTCTCTGATCACTCCAAGGTGGCGCTAGGTGTTTACTCATGGTGCGATCAACTTAAAAAAGGTGTCCTGTGCAGATGCTAAATAAGTAAATAAGAAAACATTTAAATGCTAAGTGCGCAATACCAGTACGTCGCAGTATCCCTGTGCTACATGATGGAGCTTGGAAGCTATTTGTATGGTACATAGCTTGGAAGCTATTTGTATGGTACAGGTTGAGAAAAGAATTCTACCTGCATACTAAAAGCTGTACATTATATCTCCCTTGTCACCTACAGTTCTTGATATTGACACACAGTTCCAATATGAGCCCAAGTCTGCAACATATGACTGTCTCACATTAATCCTTAGTTCCGGCCTTTCAGTCAGTGCCAATACAAGAATGCCTAACAGTGTCACACATGTTTACATGTGTTGAAATGTTGGTATTATATTTCCAGAATAAATCTTATAGTCTGTAATTGAGTATCCACTGTTTCAAACCTTCCTGGCAGATTAAAACTGTGTGTAAGATGTGGAACCTATATTTCATAGGCAATGCTCTTACCAACTGAGCTTAAGCCATTTATTTTTGAAACAATGTCCCTTCTTGACCATTTTACAACCTCTCAATATGAAAGTCTTAAGCAAAGATTGAGGCTCTACACAATACTTCTCCTCTGTACCACTAACTGCAAATGGGAAAGCCACAACAAAGATATTCTATTCTTGATTATCAGCCTTTTTTCATCATGTTCCCATATTTTCCTTTAATTTCCTGTTATGTTGTAGTTCTTATTATTTTGAAGTCCTGCACCACATAGCTATTATTTGGGAATGTGAATCTCAACTATTGTAGTCTGTTGTTACTTCCATTCTGCAGCTATTTGGTCTTATCTCATGTGGAAAGCAGATTGTCCTACCTCCCTCCCCATCACTCCTCACCTGAACCTTATATATTTCCATTGCCTTTTCCATGTGCCCGTTCTCTTTGTTTTCAGGTGAAGCACTGGAGAGGTATACAAGTTAGCGGTCCAAGAAGATTTTGTACTCTTAATTAACATCCTTACTTGCTCTGCTTCAGATGCTGCTAAAGAAACAGTTGTGACCCTAGATCGACAGATATTACTCCAAGAAATTGGCAAGTCTCTTATGTGTGCTGATGTTGGGCAGTATCTCCAAGGAAGTCAGCATGAAGCATTCATAGAAAGCTGTGAAAAATTAATTTACTCACCACTAAATGTGCTCCAGCTAACTGGTTTTCAAATGCTGAAAAAGTAAGTTCGATGTAATTTGCATCATTACTATTGGGGTAGCTTTATCTGTCAGTTTGTTGTATTAACTTTATCATTAGTAACTGACTAAACTTTCATAACAGCGGCTATTTCATCAAAGATATTTTTTGTTTTGTGCGTGCCTAATGTTGATCAGTTAGATAATAATTTCGTACCTCAAAGCGCTCTCTCCTCTCTCTCTCTCTCTCTCTCTCTCTCTCTCTCTCTCTCTCTCTCTCTCACACACACACACACACACACACACACACATACACTTTATAGTTGTAAACATCCAAAACTGTGTCTATGGAGTAATCTCAGTTTGAAGTTAATTTTGTGTCTGTAAGATTCTTAAAACTATCAGGTAAGTGGTGAAAGTTTTTTATGGCTGAATATCTCACTCTTTTCGGTACTGCTCTAAGATCAAGTGATGACTAGTTTAAACTATTCCTCATTGTGTTGTTAAATTATTGATGTTACTGTAATGGTCTAGTACATATTATGTAGGCTGTACATCCACAACAACTTAATTCACTGGTGTGCATTCATTCTGCATGATAATACTCAAATATTGCACAAATTCAGGGCAATAAAGTATGTACGTATGTGTATGTCTGGAATCTTATCCCAAACCCCTGGATTGATTTTAACCAACTTTGACACAGAAACAGCCGACATCATGAGTATCAGCACTGTGGGGATTTTAAATTACAAATCCAAAGGTTCGGGATTTGATCCCAAGTCAGTATAGGTGCTGTGACATTTATCATGTTAACCTCTGAGTTTGTAAAACATGTATTTTACACCATGGTTAAGATTTCGTGTTAAATTGTAATTTCCACCTTGTTAAGGAGCAGTTTTCAGTGAAAATGCAGTAGAGGCTACCATTTTCAGTGAGAGCATACATATTAAGTCACTATGATGCTCAAACAAACCCTTTCTAAATGTCAACATCTGACTTATATTGCACTGTAATTTTAAGTAGTGTGTGTTATGATCTGTTACTTGGTATTATTATATTAACATCAACACCCAACACCTTGAAGAATGAAATGCTGGGTGTGTGTGGAGAAAGGGGGGGGGGGGGGGTGCGTTCACATAAAGGGCATCATTGTAATTGTAAAAGTAACTCTTGTTAACTTTTATTTCAGATCTCATTTGATAGATCTGTTGTGTGGAGGTAATTTTTCATTTCATATCACTTCATATATTATATTTGCTACTTATTATTGCACACAGATTATCTCGGTTTCTGTACTTTCAGGTTGGTGCCATTCTTTTCTGCGAAAGATTCAAGCATGGGGCAAGTGACTGGCGAGGAGATGCCCACTCCGGGCCTCAGCCTCCTGACCAGTTTGCTGGACAGAGGTGAAGCTGCGACCGGTGCTCTGCTTAGTGAGCTGCGTATGGGCGAGAGCTGCACTCTTGAGCCGTTCACAGAGTCACATGCCTACTGCAGTGCCTATCTGCTGCTGTGGTCACTGACCCTGGAGCTCTGTGCTCATGCATCGCCGCAGCTAAGATACCAATATGCAGCTAAACTCAGGTACTGCATTGTTTTTTATCTCCCATGTTCTTCTCCTTCCTCATTTACTTTACCACACAAGTCTCACTTTTAGCACAATGTAACGAAACAGGCTGTATTGGGTCATGCGGTGTACCCAATACAGCAGATTTCGCAGTTTGCGATACACACTAAAACAGATGTGGGTAGTGTATAAAGACGCTTAGTGAATAAGGTCACTTAGTGCAACTTTGTGAAATAGTGTAACACACCAATTACTGTAAATTAATGTACAATTAGGATAAGTCATTACCACTTTGATATGAATTTCGGGATGTTTTGAAGAGAAAGAACAAGATCAGGAGTCAGTGTTAATAGTGTATAAATGTTAATAACCTTTTTCATTCAGTTTTGTTATAATAGTTCAATTTGTAAAATTCATTGTTTACCATAACATAAATTAACTCTGTAAACCATTAATTTTGGAAAAGCCTAACATTTATGTATCTTTGCAAGTCAGGACAACATATTCGTATGGAAATCACCAACTATAAAAAAAATCTGTAACTAAACTCGTAATTAAAGTTTCTGGAACATTCTATAGAGAAATTCAGCGCAATGTCCACATATTACGAAAACTAGAGAAGATTCATTTAAATTGGAGACCTAACCTGGTTCAGAAAGACAGTTTGTATCATAAATAATGTTAGAAGAACGATTCATTAATCTTTTGTAACACAATTTAAAGATTTTGGGTTGTACGTAATTATTCCGCATTTTAGCCTTCAAATGTTGTAAAAAAGTCACAACGTAATATTGTCAAATACCGTAATTGTTAAAAGATGTATAAATTCACATTGTCCAAAAAGCCAGAGAAGAGCGGTTGGAGGATTAGCTGGTGTGTTGCTGTACCTGTTAAGTTATGACAAATAACCAAGTGTTCCTAACAGATTAATTGCTGTACGTCTGGTAGTGACCCAAGACTTTCTGCAGTGAAGCTATCACCTCCAAAAATGCAAAACATGCTGTACTTCTGGATCTGGTTACATTTTAACATGTACTGTTTCCACTGTTACTGCTGAAATATAATGTTACTCATAGTACCACAGCATGTTGTTGTTGTTGTTGCAGTCTTCAGTCTGAAGACTGGTTTGAGGCAGCTCTCCATGTCAGAGTACCCTGTGCAAGCCTCTTCGTCTCTGCATAACTATTATAACTACCATCCACTTTAACTTGCTTGTCTCCCTCAACAGTTTTTACACCCCCCCCCCCCCCCCCCCAATTCCTTCCATTTCATTTACATCCTGCCAGCCACCTTACAGTGTGTAACGGAGAGTACTTTGTCTTCCAGTGTCACAACCCCCTTTTTCCTGTTCCAGACACAAATGGTTTGTAGGAAGAATGATTGGTTGTAGGGAAGAATGATTGCTGTTAATCTTGTGTGTGGGCTCATAACTCTCTAATTTTATCTTCATGGTCCTTTTGTGAGTTATACGTAGAAGGAAGCAATATATTGTTTGACTCCAAGAGGACACTCTCGGAATGACCACTATGTGACACAGAATGCCTGTCTTGCAACATCTGCCACTAGAGCTGATGAGCATTTCTATGATGTCCCCACACCCACCAAGTGAACCTGTGACAAAATTTGCTGCTCTTCTTTGGATCTTCTCAGTTTCCTCTTATCAATCCTGTCTGGTACGAATCCCAGATGGACAAGCAATATTCAAGTATCGGTTGAACAAGTGTGTTGAAGTTATTTTCTTTTTTTGGTTGACTACAATCACTGAGGATTCTTCCAATGAATCTGTCTGGCATCTGCCTTATTCACAAATAATTTTATTTGGGCGTTACACTTCAGATCACTCAGTATGCATACTCTTAGGTATTTTATGGACGTAACTGCTTCCAGTGATTGTTCCACAATTTTGTAATTGTACAATAAAGGGTCTTTCTGTGTATGTAGTCACAATATGTTACATTTGTTTATGTTGAGGGTCAAATGCCACTCCCTGCACCAATTGTTGATCCTCTGCAAGTCTTTCTGCATTTCACTGCATCTTTTTACTGTTGTGACATTTATGTGTAAAATGGCATAAAGCCTTGTGGACTTTATCTACTAGGTAATTTATATATGTTGTGAAAAGTAGTAATCCTATAACACTCCCTTGGGGCATGCCCGAAGTTACTTTTACCTCTGAAGACTTCTCTCCTTTGAGAGTGACGTGCTGTGTTCCATGTGCTAGAAACTCTTCAATCCACACACATGTTTGTACTGATATTCCATATGCTCACATTTTGTTCGTTAGGCGGCAGTGTGGAAATGTATTGAACACCTTCAAGGAACATAGTATTTACCTGAGTGCCTGTATCTACTGTTTTCTGGGCCTCGTGGGCGAACAGAACGAGATGGGTTTCACACAATCATTGTTTTTGGAACCCATGTTGATTCCTACAAATTTTCAGGCTTCGCAACTGTTGTAATTCGTGAGCATGAAGTATGTTCCAAAATTCTACAGCAGACCATTGTCAGATATACAGGCCATAATTTTGTGCACTATTCAAGACCCTTCTTGAAAAAAGTGACAATTCCTTGATGCTTCTGGATGTAGCCTGTCAACCAAACCCTTCTATTTGTGTAGTTGTGCCACAAATTTCTTTTTGCCTTATTTGAGTCAGTACATCTTTGTTAAGTAAACTGTCAAATCTTCAACATTCTTCTGTAGCACCACATTTCAAAAGCTTCTATTCTCTTCTTATCATACAAGTTTCACTTCAGTACAAGGCTATATTCCAGAAAAATGCTTTAATTCCTAACATTTAAATTTATATTTAATGTTAACAGTTTTATTTTACAGACACATATTTCATACTGTTGCTAATCTCCATACTTGCAATTTTTCCAATAGAGAAAAACGCTTCTGTTGAATTTGGGGCTCCAGTAAAGATGGCTTGGAGCTGCCAACCTGTAATGCTACTGACATTTCTTTATTCATAAAATGTATTTCCCATTAACAGCTATGTTCTCAATGATTATATACTCAGATGTGATTGATTTCAGAGTTACTAAACTCCATCATTGGGCCCCATACCAGATGCCTTTGAATCACAGATATCACAATTTGTTGCTCAGAAGCTCACTTGTATCTAACATCCAGCATGTAGATGTGCTGATAAGTCAGTGCAGTGATGCCACAATACAGGTCAAATTGGATAATGCTGAGAGAGTCAGAGAGAGACAGAGACAGAGAGAGAGAGAGAGAGAGAGAGAGAGAGAGAGAGACAAATGCATTTACATCTCATTAACAAAATTGAAGTATGTTTCTTATATAATGATGTTTTTCTCTCACTAAATAGATACTCTTCAATTTGTATAAAAATAAAACTGCGAGAGGCATTCAATAAGTAATGCAGCCCTTTTCTTCTTCTTCTTTTCTTTAAGCGCGGAATTTATTGTGGGAGATTGTGGAATACTCCTGCTACAGCTCTTATAGTTTCATGAAGTTTTGGTCGATTGGTAGATGACGGCATTATATATAGCTTCAAAATGGCATCTGTAATAGAGGTGCATTCCAAGCAGAGAGCTGTCACTGAGCTTTTTTTGGCAGAAAACCAGAGCATTGCAGATACTCATAGGCACTTCCAGAATGTCTACAGGGACCTGGCAGTGAACAAAAGCATGGTGAGTTGTTCGGTAAAGCATCTGCTATTGAACAAGGATGCGCCAACCTATCTGATCTGTGTGCCTACCAACCACACACAGCTTCAGGAAGTTGAAGAACTGACTTCAGTGTGTTCATTGGCAGAAAAACGCAAATGAACATCTCCTCCTCCATGGCAATGCAAGGCATCATACGAGTCTGCACCGAGCGAGGTGGCGCAGTGGTTAGCACACTGGACCCGCATTCGGGAGGACGACGGTTCAATCCTGCGCCCGGCCATCCTGATTTAGGTTTTCCGTGATTTCCCTAAATCGCTCCAAAAAATGCCGGGATGGTTCTTTCGAAAGGGCACGGCTGACTTCCTTCCCCATCCTTCCCCATCCTTCCCTAATCCGATGAGACCGATGTCCTCGCTGTTTGTCTCTTCCCCCAAGCAACCCAACCCAACGAGTCTGCATGTCCGAGAGGAGCTCACAAAACTTCATTGGATTATTGTTCCTCATCCACCCTATAACCCGGATTTCACAGCTTCTGACTTCCATCTGTTTGGTCCAATGAAGGATGCACTCCACAGGAAGCAGTACTTGGATAATGAGGAGGTTACTGACGTAGCAAGACATTGCCTCTGATGTTGATCAGTAGAGTGGTGCCTTGCAGGTATACAGGCCCTACCAGAAAGGTAATGTAAGGCCATCACACTGGAGATTAAGTTGAAAAATGGGGTTTTGGAGCCAAAAAAAGAGTGGAGAATCATATGATGTATTGGAATCTTGAATAACACCAACCTACCTTCAGAAAAAAAGGTGCTGCGTTACTTACTGAACTGTTCCTCATAATAACTGAAGACAATTAATTAAAAAGAAGTACTAATTAAATCAGGGAGTTGAATATGTGACATTATTTCTTTTCTCTGTTGCAGAATAAATCTGTTTTGTGTTACTTCTCTTATACATTTTCAGTATCTGTGAAAAAATTGTTTTAGTGAAAATGGTAGTCTGAGGTGTCTGCTGCAGAACCTGTTTTGCCTAATGCCAGCAGAAGTTCTCAAGGTGTCTGATATAAAGCCAAAACCACCGAAGGCCTTTATGTTTAGTGCGGAACCATCACTTCAGTTTTCAGAACCATGTGACGGGCAGTATTTACAGCATCTGGCATGTTGGGTATGTTTTGAGTTTTTTTCTATAATTTCAGATAAAAGAATGCAGCATTTTATTAAATCTCTCCTGAAGCCTTGTTCTTTTATCGACTTTTACTCCAGAAGTATCCTATTAACTGGAGTTTTGCATTAATTCTGTAATTCCTTCAAATTATCAGTCACTGTTAATGTCCCAGTTGCAACATAAGTTTATTAAGGAATACATTGAATAAATCTCCCCACAGCTACTGTGAGGACTATCTTTAGTTATAGACATGAGCAGTTTTGAGACATTAAATCTTATTATCAAATTATGGTAAAAAATTGAACAGTATGATTCAGTGCACAGCCAGGTGTGTGTGTGTGTGTGTGTGTGTGTGTGTGTGTGTGTGTAGACAGAATTCTGCTAGGTATGCAATAATGTGGAAAATAATTTTTAAAAAAATCCATCATAACATTTACATCAGTTCAGCTGCTTCGAGTGACTTCCACCAGATTCATGAACAGCGTGCATATTCTTAGTGTGGATATCTCATTACAACTGAACTGAATTGCATGTATTTTACCGAACATTTTCTAGACGTTATTGATGAAGTTCAAAGTTGTCTTATTCAAGGCACTCTATCAACATCTGCAATGTTGGAAGCTCCTTGACATACTTGTCATGTAAAAGCGTCTACTGGCGAACTCCAGTCACCGCATGCCACGCATGGAGCACCTCAAACAGAATAATAATACCACTCAAACAGATATATGTACTCACATAATACCACATGCAAAATGTAGACCTGTGTGCTGTTGTAATATTAAAAACTCCACAATTAACTTATTTATAGGAGACAACAAGAGTACAGAAAACTTTGCACTTTTTGTCTTAAAAGGGGAAATTCCCCAAATTAATTAAATGAAATTGTGTACCCTCACAGTGTGTGTGTGTGTGTGTGTGTGTGTGTGTGTGTACAAAACTCCATGTAATAAAATGAACTGCATCCCTACTTGAAGCATGCATGGGAAACGCTAAATTTATTGTCTATATCCCACAAAACGTGACTGAGGGAGAGTTCAGATGTATGCTTCAAGAAGGGATGCAGTTCGTTTTAATGCATGGTGTTTTGGTGATGGCCAGACATACAAGAAAAGCTTGTCTGATTGTTGCGTATCCTACAATTTATTAATTAGCCATCCACTTAATGATCTACTTAACATCATGTAATAATGTGGTTGAATGTCTATAAACAGGTCATGTCAATAGACAAGCAAAAGAGTGTTAACAATGCTTGTGGTAGGATTATTCGATGTATTCCTGTTCCACTTCAGCCACAGATCATCAAAAAAGTCAGGGTGAACTAAGCCTTGTGCAAGCTTTTTAATTTTAATCTTTATTCAGATTTCAAAATACTTTATTTTGGGGTCGACAAAAAAAAAGTCAGCATTACTTGTGGCACTGTCAATGTTTGAAAAGAGACATAAAGTCTTGAAAGATATCAATGAGCATGGTCAATTAATATTCACAAATTGCAGAGAGTAGTGATGTTGTGATCAGCACTGTACTTAGACATCAATTCTAGTTTAAATATGATCTGAGGATGGTTGCTAGTGAACCAGAGCTGGAAATCATTGTATCATAATTACATTTTATCTTGATCTAGACCATTTTAATTTATAATGGAGCATGGTGCTCTTACACAGTGAAAGAATGGCTGGATAGTACTTTATTATTTATCCATTACATGGGACAATTCAATTAATGTATTCATTTTTTTTCCCTCAAATCTGATGGTGATATCTGTCTAAATGTGTAATTTACAGTTGATGATGTTCTGAACAATTCTCTTATTGTGTAACTAAGTTTTGTTGAGCTGCTTTTTCTGGTACAGCTTTCCTTGGTAAGCACTGTTGTCTGTTTGTTTGTTTGTTAGGTATTCGTGTGCTGTTGCAGGTATACTTTTCTACTTTAAGGCGGCTGCCTGCTATGGTGCGCCAGTGGTGGGGAGAGGTGGAGCCCCGTGTTGCTAATATGGTTGACAAAGTGACATCTTGTTACGTATCGCCATTGCTTTGTATACAGGAGATGCAGGCTGTTCAGCAGCAGGATGTCAAATACAACAACATGCAGGTACTTAAAAACTGTTTAAATTGGCTTGCAGTATTCCATTTTATCAGGCATCACTGTAGGACTGTGGAGGTTATAATGATGGTGTATTTGTCTGTGAGACAGTTTTACTAATCTATTTTATTTGCTGTATCTCACTAACATATTTTATTTTCTATAATGTTTTTCAAGGTTAACACACTCATCATCAGCTGTTAAATTCTAGAATTTTGCACAAAATATTTGCTTTGTTCATATATTAATTAATAGTAAATTATAGTTATAATACATATAACAAATTGTACAAAAGAACACCCATGATGGAAATATATGATGACTAGTAGCAACAAACAGAGCTTATCTCTTTGAGGATGTCCATGTTGAAATTGGTACCAGTGATAACAAGGCAGTGGCAGCAACAATGACTACCGAAGTACAAAGGATGACTAAAACGAGTAGAAAGATTTACATGCTCAATAGGTAACGGGCAGTCGTATCGTATTTCACAGAGAAACTCAGTACATGCACCTCTGTGCTGGAGCATGTAGAGGAATTGTGGATCAAGTTCAGAAAAATAGTTGACCATTCACTGGATATATACACAGTAGAAAAGTTTGTGTTGGAAAGGAGTTTGTATGTTCAGTAAATAAGCTTATAAATAAATAGCAGTTCATCAAATTACCCTCAATTAGGAATGTGGGTGCACTCAGTGACTGTGATATGATGTACAAATGATAGAGCACAGCAATCGGTCATACTTTTTTTTTTTTTTTTTTTTAGGTTTTATTGCTCAAATATGGATTTTGGCTATTGCCTGGCCATTATCAATGCACTATTTCATAGTATCAATGCACGTCAGTCCGCTGTTGTTCAGGTATCTGTCGCAGTTCTTTCGGTGCATGATAATGGCTAGGCACTAGCCGAAATCTGGATTTGCCCAATAAAACCTGCAAAAAGGGTCGACAGATTGCTGTGGTCTGTCATTTGTAAACAGCAATTACTAGACAGTTGGGTTACATATAAATGTGGATTACATATAGATCTTAAATTAAACACAGGTCTGTCAAAAGTGAAATGCATGAAGACTTCGACAATTACTACAGAAAGATATTATCTAAATAACTCTTAAAACCCAAAGAAATTCTGTTCATATGTGAAGGCACCATAATTAGTGTCCAGGCACTTGTACATGACAGGAAGTGCAATTGAGGGCATCAAAGCAAAAACAGAGACACTGGATTCGAAAAACAGAGACAATGAACTCCGTTTTGCTTTACAAAGGAAGATACAAAAGCATCCCCAGTTCAGTTCTCGCTCCACTGCAAAGATGAATGATAGGTAGAAGTTTCACTGGTACAGAAGAATTGTTGCTGCAACAGGCAAAAGATGCATTTTCTTGGTGCTGCACAGTTTCGCAATTTTTACTGAAATAAGCTCCTGCTGTGGTCTTCTTCTTGGGCACACCATTGTAGAAATTGGCCCAGAAACAGCTAATTAAAACAGCTGTACAATATGTGTGTTTATTAATATGTAAAAGCCAACTTCAGAATTTTCCTTTGTGCGAGCAAGATGTGAGCAAGATTAATGTACTGATTTGAAATTCTAGATCCGCGTATTTTACCATCTGTGTTGCTTCTGCATAATCTTTCATTGATTGTATCAGTACCCATTTGTATTATGGTATATTGTAAAATTTTGAATATTCACGAGTGCCACGATAAACCCATACTGTTATCATCAATTGTAGGCTTAAACTTACTTGTGCGCTTTTAAAATTTTTGAGAGCAGCAGGCCTATCTTTGTTCAGAACAGTAATTCTCTAATTTCATTGTATAATTATGTAAGAAATAGATTATTTTTGAGAATTTTCAGATGCAAAGAATAGTCCACCCAAATTTCATAGTACTCAAAACTGATCCAAACATCAATCAAAAACAAAAACAGTAAAAATCCAGGCAAAGCTGCATACACAATTGCAACAGAGCAATGTGCAATGCAGGTGTGGTTGTGAAGGGAAAAATTTATTTTATTATTATTATTATTATTATTATTATTATTATATTCCCACCCACCACCACCAGTCATGTCACAGATTCCAGTGTTACTGCCTAGACTGAGGATAGTTTACAGGCTTAAAGAGTTTTCACACCAATGAAAAACATTTAAATTGTTTTATTGAATTTTTAGTGTTAGGCAAAGTGCACATTATGTACCAAGTAGATATTGCTTGCCACATTAATATAAAGACATACAATGACAGTGTGTCAAAGAATCGGTATAGTGAGTAAACTTATAGACTAAATTAAGTTGTGCAGCAAATTTGAGCTTGCCTTAAGGGGCACTGATGAAATAGGAAAATCCAAAAACCCAATAATTTTTTGGGGGCTACTTGGTCTAATATCAGAACTGAATGCATCTTGAAGGAGCACATTGAAAAATTGGGTTTTCTTAGGTCGGTCCAGAACAGTTCAAAATGAACTCCTTTAACCAATTATGAGATATACCTGAATCTCTGACTGTGCAAATTGTTGTAACTGATCCTAATAATTTGGCATTTGCTACTGGGGAAAATAAATTAAATATTTATTTTTTTTGTACAGCGAAAAAGTCAAATTGCAGATGTTGGTATAGTAACTGTCTCAGCAAGCTAGACAAAAGAAAAGTAAATGAAACACCAGGAAAACTGATAGCTCAACGTTACAACAGTGCTCCTGTTATAAGTGGCCACATAACTGGAGCTTAAGTCAGAATTGAAGAGAAGTGTAAAAATAATTGAAAAGATACCAAGAGTAAGATTTCTTCTTCTGGTTTAATTTTTTTAATATGGTCGTACCTCAATGTGACATTCTGTTTGATGAATTACTGCAAAGGAATATTGATGCAGATAAAAACTGTTGAATGTGTATCTCACTTGGCAATATTTGTTCAGCATGTTAGGCCCATACTTGACATTGACTATAACTGGGAACAAGAGGAACCAAGTGCAAAATGAGGACGTTTCATGGAATCAAGAATGGTTTCTGCACGAGACATCTGTGATCCCATCTTGACTCAAAATCAGTGACCGATTAAGATTTAATGATCACTTGTCAGTTGCAGTGCTCTTTGAATTGTAGTTGTTTTTGGGACATCATATTGTTTTCCCAGAAAAAAAATTGAAAATAGCTGTTAATTCATGAACTGAATGTATTGTACAGCCAAAAGGATTTAGTGAAAGCATCAGGTGCTTTGACCTTATTAGGTTTTCTGCATGAGAAGCGGTAACATTTGTCAAATATCTGGGTGTGACTATTTGAAATGATCTCAAATGGAACGTTCATATTACACAAGTAACGGGTAAGGCGAAGTGTAGATTGTGGTTTATTGGTAGAATCCTGAAGCGATGCAGTCCTTCAACAAAGGAAATTGCTTACAATACTTTAGTTCGTCCAGTCTTGGAGTATTGTTCGTCTGTATGGGACCCTTACCAGTTGGGTCTGATTCAAGAGCTTGAGAAGGTCCAAAGAAGAGTGGCAAGATTCGTAACGGGTACTTTTAGCTATCGTGAGAGCATTACAAATCTCATAGAAAGTGTGAAGTGGGACACACTTGCAGATAGACACATTAAACGAAAGGGGCTGCTCACTAAATTCCAAAATCCAATCTTTGCCGAGCATGTAGAGCATATATTATTGCCACCAACTTTCATATTGCACAATGATCACAATTCAAATGTAGGGGAAATTAGAGCTCGTATTGAGGCTTTCGAACAGTTATTTTTCCCTCGCGCAATCCGTGAGTGGAACAGAGGGGGGGAAATATGACTTTGTCATGAATAGTTCCCCTCTGCCACACACCACTTGATGGATAGTGGAATATATATGTAGATGTAGAGAACAACTTGGCAAAAGATTTCCCTAAAAGTGTTAAACTACTACAGATAATGTGATCTTCCCAGTGGTGACTGGTGAGGCAGAACACTGCTTCACAATGCTAAAGCAGATGAAAATATTCATGCAAAATGCTATGACAGAGAACAGACATTGTGCACTTGCGATTTGTTCTTTTGAAAAAGAAACATTGATCATAAAAATTGCAATGAAACAATCATAGATCATTTTGCACTGCAGAAAGGTGTTAAGAAGCAATTCTTTTGTTATAAATACCTATTTAGCATACTAAATGAAGTCTATAAAAAGTGTGATTACATGTTTATCCACCAGTCACATTCTCCGACACTTTAGCACAGCAGTCCTTGTTAAAAATGACACATTTTGAAGATATCTTTAATGCAGTAGTACATAAACTGCATGTTTGTGTAATGCACAACTATAAATATGAAAACCAACAAATATGGTATGTTATAAATGAAAATAATCAGTTTTTGAAAATGTAATGTAATTACATGGATAAAAAATCTACATATCAAGCAGCGGCAGAAGAACACACATATAAAAGGTATTACAGTTTGCAAGCTTTTGGAGCCCTTGGCTCTTTCTTCTGGGAGAAGGGTTGAAGGGGAAGGAAGAGGGGTGAAGGAAAATGACTGGTGAGGTTTACGAAAAGGGGTGGAGTTCAGAGAAGCTACCCAGAACCCTGGATCAGGAGAGGCTTACCGGACGGGATGAGAAGAAAAGATTTATTATTGGGGAATGTACTGGATGAGATTTGAAAACCTGAGAGCTTAAAGGTGGAAGATACGGTAAAATGCAAGACAGAGATTAGCTAAAACATTGTGGATAAGTTAATAAAAGCAAAAAGCAAAGTGTATTGTATGTGGTGGATGGGGATGGCAAAACATAGACAGGTCAAAAAGTGAAAGCTTTAGAAAACTAAAAGGAAGTCAAGAAATGAATAGTTATTGTGAAGAAATGTTAAGACTGAAGGAATTAACGTAATTAAGGCCAGATGGATGGCAAGAACCAAAGACATGTTGTAGCGCCAGTTCCCACCTGCGGTGTTCTGAGAAACTGGTGTTTGGGAAAAGAATCCAAATGGCACTTGTGCTGAAACAGGCACCAAAGTCACAACTGTCAACCCCTGGTACCGCCCCTGCTGCACGACTTGCTCGATGCACCCTCCTACCACCACCTATACCAACTCTGTAACTGGCAAAACATATCTTATCAAACGGAGGGCCACTTGTGAAGTGACACATCATACACTACCTGTTGGTTGTGTTAACACTGTTCAGCCTTTTACATTGGCAGGACTACCAACAAGTTATCAGTTATCGTGAATGGTCATAGGCAGAGGATGTGCACTGGCAACACATACATGTTGCAGAACATGCTCTAGAAGAGGACAGTCTTGTGATGTTCAGTTAATTGTGGACACCACAAAATCATGAAGAAGATCCCAGCACAGGGGTCAAAATGTCAATCTCATAGAAGAAATATGATTCAGCCTAACAACCCAGAAGATTTTATCTTCAGTAACAACAGCCACGCCGGCCGGAGTGGCCGAGCGGTTAAAGGCGCTACAGTCTGGAACCGCACGATCGCTACGGTCGCAGGTTCGAATCCTGCCTCGGGCATGGATGTGTGTGATGTCCTTAGGTTAGTTAGGTTTAAGTAGTTCTAAGTTCTAGGGGACTTATGACCACAGCAGTTGAGTACCATAGTGCTCAGAGCCATTTGAACAACAGCCACGAATGTCTGCAGACTTACATTAATTTACCATTCTCACATTCACATGGAGAATCCACATGTGGTGTACAAAGACAATCAAGTAAGTAAACTCCATTCGGCTATAAATAAAATCCTGCAATAATGTTACAAAAAATGGTAGTCATAACTAAAGATGGAAAGAATATGGTACAGCTTTTGGACTACTGCCACCACATTAGTATAGGAAACCAATGTCTTTTCACCTGTCATGATCCTGCTCCATAGGTCATCTCCTTCTGCTTCATAGTGGGAAGTTAAGTCGAGAAAAATAGTCATTTGTTGAGTTTTGTACTTCTCAGAAAGTTTGGACGCCATGGTAAGCACAAAACTTGTGGTACCTCAGTTGTTTATTGTCAAACTCAAATAAAACATTGAGAAATCCAAGGAAATTTTTCACTATTTTTTCATCAATTTTCTGTAACATTTGGGTGGTGGCTGCAGTTGCATATCCACTTCTGCCAACATCATTCATCCCACTTCTGTCATCATTATTCATCCAGTCTTCATGTTCCATAGATTCTGTAAAAACAGAAAACTTTAAGGGGTGTGGAAAAGTCATGGTATATGTCAGCAGAAGGTAGGCAAATATAGAAATGTAATATGTATATTATAGTGCTTAATACTATTTGTGGTTGTGTCAGCTTTATTAATCCTAGAAAATTCAAAAGAAAGCTGCTGCTTTGAAAAAGATACTCCTTCCTCAGTTATATTAAACAGCTGCTTTTTATCTCCTATGGTTGCTTAATATTTACTTGAGTAATTTTTTGAAGAAAATAGTTACCTACTTCTGTTAATAAAAGAGTCCTGTTCACTGTTTGTCATGCAGCTTTCAAACAAAGACTGCTGCTTTCTGTGTAGCTAACAGAACTTCTCAGTCCTCAACATGAACATTCGTCTCCACTGTTAAGCAAATGATAGCATTGACATACAACACCTTCACTTATCACATTTAGTCAGTATACAGCATAAATTCCATGAAGAATTCCAACTGTTTTGTGATACTCTGCCACAAAAAATTCTATTCGGATTTCAAATTTGGCAGGATTTTCAACTGCATTGCTCATTTTGAAAGCAATATGGCTTTATCGCTATCACAGCTGTTAGCACACTGACCCACTGCATGAGTCAGTGTAGTGACTATTGAGTTGACTCAACTACTTCCCCTGCTATGTGAAAATTGAGGTTATTTTCCAGATAGTTCTCATAGTAGCCTCTGATCCTTCTCACTGATGTCACTTTGGACCTGTTGCTGGATAGACATATAGTCTGTCTGTTACTAATCTGTTATTTTGCAATTGGACGCAAAATTTGAAAATAAAATTTATTGGTTATAGTAGCTAGTGGACACTGTTACACTACCAGTGTAAGAAGTAATAGATGTGTTGTGCCACTTAAAACGTATAATTTTGATAATGATGAAAGTGACAGTGCCCTAAAGTTTGAGATTGTGTAATGAAATAATTCATCTTGTGAGCTAAGAATATTTTATTTGTGAGAGCTGATATGAAAAACTTACTGCACCAGGCACAAATCTCTATTTGTTCAAATGTGTACCTCTCAAACATCAGTATATTCTTTAGGAGAAAATAAAATTTTCAGAAGTATTTTGTGCTTCATGACACATTACAATAGATGGTTTCCTTATCACAAGTTAGAATACTACCAGTAAACCCCACTCCTATTCTTTAAAGAATGGAAGTCCCTTGTGTAAAATAGCTTCAAACATCCGATTATTTTATAAATAATTTCATGTGTTAAATATTTGAAGCTAAGAATGTAAGCAACAAAAAGTTTAGAAAAATTTGAAATAATATTTAAAGTTTGTCAGAAGTCATTAAGTACTCTCATCCCCAAATGACAGATAATTTAAGTTCCCTTTTAAGCCAAAGCTAGTTTTGCACAAATCACATTGTGCATAACATCAATTCTCCTTAACTATGTATCATACAATGATATAATTTTGGCAGATTCATGCAGTGGTATATGTTGTTACTATCTGCAGAATGTGTTGCAAAAAGAGTTAGTAGTAAAGAAGTAATAAATTAAAATATCATGGCTGATGTTGAAGTTTTACATAACAAGAGTTGAAGTTTTACAGAATGAAGAGTGAAAATGTAGTACACGCTAAACTGTTTTCCTTTAATTATTTTTGTGCTGTGTCAGTGAAAAAGAGTCTCTTATTACATGCAAAGTTTGTTGTGGAAGTCGCTAAGTGCTCTCATAGTGTACAATTGCAGTCTGGGTAATTCACCCACCACAAGATACACTGCCTCAAGACATATACATACAATGGTGGTTTCAAAAGTTCTCGGAATCACCATGAGAGGTCAGCGCTAGCTCAACAAGTTGTTCATATGATATTCATTGGACTATTGTTTGTAAACATGTGCCATGTCAATGCCCTTGGAAGTGAGCTGTGGCAGTGACGTGGCTCTGTTGTTGTTCCAAGTGGACAAATGAATTTAAATGTGGTCATGAGAGCTTCGATGATAATCCATGCAGTGGTCAGCCAAGATGTGTCACTACTCCAGAAATCATAGCAAAAGTGCACAAAATGATCATGGAGGATCGCCAATTGAAAGTGTGTGAAATTGCTGACGCTTGCCAGATGTCATGTGAAAGGGTATATCACATTTTAACTGAAGAATTAGAAATGAAAAAATTACCTGCAAGATGGGTGTCGTTACTTTTGAAGCTGGATCAAAAACGCATGAGAATGGATATATTGGAACAATGTTTGGCCTGTTTTAGGAGAATCGAACAAGATTTTTTGCACCGCTTTGTGACCACAGATGAAACTCTGGTGCATTACTATACTCCAGAGACAAAACAAAAGTCAGAGCAGTGGAAACATGCTGATTCTCCACCACCAAAGAAAGCAAAGACAATTCCTTTGGTGGGAAAGGTCATGTCATCAGTGTTCTGGGATGTGAAGGGGATTCTGTCTGTAGATTATCTCCCCACTGGGCAAACAATTACTGTAGAATACTATGCTAACCTCCTGGACAAATTGCAACAAAAGATACGTGAAAAAGAGCCAGGTTTAGCAAGAAAGAAAGTCATCTTCCATGAAGACAGTGCACGCCCACACACGTGTCATCACCATGGCAAATTTACACGAACTAAGGTATGAATTGTTGCCACACCCACCTTATTCACCTGATAGGGCTCTATCAGACTTCCATCTCTTCCCATAACTGAAAATTTTTCTTGGTGGACGAAGATTCACTTCAAACAAAGAATTGATAGATGGAGTTGACAACTATTTTGCTGGAAGTACTTTTTTTCTACTCCATTCTGAGAACTTTTCAAACTACCCTAGTAATTTCGAACTGTGAAACTTGTCTTTTTGCATTGAATTTTTAACATTATCTCTTAATGAATAAATGGTAGTAGCATTTTAAATTTGGTTGGTTAAAAACTTTTTGTTCCCCCTTGAAGTCATTAGGTAGCCAGTTTTAACCGGGTTAGCCCTTTAATAATATAGATGAGTCTCATGTTTGTTAATTATATTTTACAGTAACTTTCCAGTGGAATCCAATCCTTATCAACTGACATATGGTGGAGTACTGTTGCATTTATCACTTTAAGGAGATAGTGCTGATGACACCATCAGAATACTCATTCCAATTTACCGTTTGATATTTAAGTGAAAAAATTAATTACCTTTGTTTACCATGTGGATTTTGGTCGGTATCATTACTAAAACAACAAACAGATTTACAGCATACTTTATAAGGAATATTGTACAGAGACGAGATTAAGTATATGTCTAATTACAGTTGTTTCATGAGGTCCTTTATTATCTTGCAGGTGAAAGTACATTCAAGTGTTCGTGAAGTAGTTGTAATCTACTCACTTGATGAAGCACGTGTTGAACTGGTGGTGAAACTGGCTCCAAATCATCCACTGGGGCTTGTGAAGGTGGAGAGTGGTCAACGTTTTGTTGGATCAGGGCAATGGCGGAACTGGATGTTGCAGCTCACAATCTTCCTCACACATCAGGTTTGTACAGATAAAATCACTACATCAGATCAGTAATTCATCTGCCTAGTGTCTCTTCAATATGAAAATGTTTTTTTTTTTCTTTCCTGTATTTACTCAATGTATTTATTATTTTTATTGTTTATTGATTATCACTCGTCTCACAACGTCATTAGTGATGTGCATTTGACTGAAGACGGCTGCAGTAGACTGCAGAAATCAGTCAAAGTGTGTCACTAGCTTTTGGTTGTAGTTTAATAAAAAATATAAAAATATGTGTGCAATGAAAGACCTCCAGATGTGATAGTTGATAGTTTTGTCACAATTTATTAAAGTAATCATTTGAGATCAGTGGTGTTCATCTCAGGTATATAAACATGTCTCTTCAGTATGTCAAACATGTATAATGATAACATCTACTAACTACATAAACATCTCTTTGCTAGAATGGTTCTTTGTGGGATGGACTGATGTTGCTAAAGAGCAACCTTGACAAACGGTTTGAAGGTGTTGAAGAATGTTACATTTGTTTTTCTGTACTGCATGGATCAAATTTCCAACTGCCGAAACTATGCTGCAAAACCTGCAAGAAGAAATTTCACTCTCCTTGTCTTGTAAGTAATTTAGCTTTTATAGTAAGAAAATAATAAAATATTGAGGGATACACCACAACTGTTTTCATAAATTTCACAAACACACACACACACACACACACACACACACACACACACACACACACACACACAGGCAGTGTGCAATGGAAATATTACTTCAGCAGCACTTATTTATCAAGTATGCACATATATTTGATAGAATACTCTAAGGAAACGTACTGTTGTGGGTTAGAATAAATCTGCTTTATTATGTTACTTAGTATAAACGCTTTGTGCCTTGGGCATATTTGATGTAACAATGCACAATCACTACATCACTCCCCCACAAAATGCTAATGGTATCTTTGACTGAAGCAGACTTGACACCTGGATCGCGTGACAACAGGTTTTGCTGTTACTGAGGCATCGTAGTCAGTATTCAGTGTCTGTTGTGGCTTGTTCAAGACAGACAGTGAAGGAACGGGTGATTCTGTATTGTCTGTGGTTGGTGTGTCAGGCAATTTGCTCATACCAGCATAGGCAGTGCTGAATGTGGATTACGGTAGTCAGTGGTGATTGATGTCGAGGTTCCCATGATGTCTACCTTGAAACATTTTGCCACCTCTGCTGGGTACTGGACATGGTCCATCATATGGTTGCTGCAGAGGCTTGCAGACAGTATTGTGGCAAACAAAAACTTTGTCGCATTTGCGTACATTGGCAGAGACAAAAGGGCAACAACTCTGTTGATCTCTCATTGCAGCAGGATGGAGCTGCCAGGTCTACGTGCATAGTTTGTTGACAAATCTGATACCTCATTAAAAGTGTCTGGCATGTTTCTGAGGAACTCACTGGGCAGTCAGATCAGTTGGCCATTAACAAAATCTGGTGCTGTAGAGTTTGTCATTATTGATGGATGTACAGAGGCCCAGGAGGATGATCAGCAGGGTTTCTGTCTATAATTGCAATTCAGGGCACCAAAGTGGTACCCTTAACTGTTGGTGCAGGTATTCCACTAAGCCGTCTGTTGTTGAGTGATAAACCGTTGTTTGAATGCGCATAATGCCTAACAGGACATGAGTGCCTTGAACAGGTAGGATTCAAACTGCCTGCCCTGGCCAGTGGTACTGCAAAGTGGCACTACGGAACAAAAAATCCATCTGCAAAAGAATGTGGTTGTGACTGTTGCAGTGGTGACCACGGGAAAGACTTCAGGGCAAAGAGTGAAGTGGTCAGTGGCAGTTAGACAGTAAGTACATCCTTCAGAATACGGTAAATGCCTGACTTTGTCGATATGTATGTGGTCTGATCGCTGTTTAGGTGGGACAACTGTGCCAAAGAGTGCACTTACATGGCGAATGATTTTATTTCACTGGTGACGATGATGGTGTCTGATTTGTGGGACGCTCAACTGCGTGGTCATTAGTGCCTGTACAATATCCCAATCTTTACACAGTCCAGTCTAGCCACTTTCATGAATGATGATGAAATGATGAGGACAACACAAACACCCAATCTCCGGGCAGAGAAAATCCCCAGCGCTTATTTCACTGACAGGCTGTACACTGGTGCACAAATGCTTTGCAGTCTTTGTCAATATTTGGCCACCCAAAGTTAACAGTCACAAATGGTCGTGGCTTCAATGTGGAGATGTCACAATACAACAGCATGCATGACCGTGGAGCTGTGGACTAGATTTCTTGGCCAGTAAATTGTGGAGCTTGTTATCAGATTGCTGTACCAAAGCGAGCGCTTCATAATTGACTGCACCTGTATTGCTTCTATGTGAGAGAGGGTATCTGCGGGTATGGTATGGACTATATGTTTCGTAAATTATCCTATTCAGTCTAACTAGCACAGTTGATGCGGCAATGCTTTGTCCAGTATCTGAGGGAAAGAATACATCAGTGGCTTGTGGTCAGTAATGAGCATAAAGTGTTAATCTTTGGTCATGTGCCAGAACTTCTTGATTAAAGTATACTTGATACAATTCGCGATCATACATTGACCAGCTGTGCTGTAGTGGATATAACAGCTGGTTGAAGAATGCTACAGGCCGTCAGTGTTGGTCTATTTGTTGCTGAGTTCACCACCTATTGTGGTTGCAGATACTTCAACCATTAAGATAAGTAGCACTTGAGGGGCAGGATGGGCTAAAGGTGCAGTTTTAGTGATAGCAGTCTTCGCGTTGTTGAAGGCTGTCTCGGCGTCACTTGTCCATAGCAACCTGTCATTTGGTTTTTGGTGAGCCATGTAAAAGTCCATTCGATGAGGCAAGTTTTGATGAACCTTGTAAAAGTTCATTCAATGGGGCAGTGAAGAATGCATGATTGTGCATGAAAAAGCAGTAGAAATTGGTGACGCAAGACATTGTCGCAACTCAAGCAGTCACAGGCTGTGGGAAGTTGTTTATAGCTTCAGCCTTGTCCTGTGGCAGGCGTATTCCTTGAGCATTGATGGTGCAACCCAGGAAGCAGACTTCGGATGCCCAAAAGATGCATTTTGATGGATTTATGATTGTTGTTGTTGTTGTGGTCTTCAGTCCTGAGACTGGTTTGATGCAGCTCTCCATGCTACTCTATCCTGTGCAAGCTTCTTCATCTCCCAGTACCTACTGCAACCTACATCCTTCTGAATCTGCTTAGTGTATTCATCTCTTGGTCTCCCTCTACGATTTTTACCCTCCACGCTGCCCTCCAATGCTAAATTTGTGATCCCTTGATGCCTCAAAACATGTCCTACCAACCGATCCCTTCTTCTAGTCAAGTTGTGCCACAAACTTCTCTTCTCCCCAATCCTCTTCAATACCTCCTCATTAGTTACGTGATCTACCCACCTTATCTTCAGCATTCTTCTGTAGCACCACATTTCGAAAGCTTCTATTCTCTTCTTGTCCAAACTGGTTATCGTCCATGTTTCACTTCCATACATGGCTACACTCCATACAAATACTTTCAGAAACGACTTCCTGACACTTAAATCTATACTCGATGTTAACAAATTTCTCTTCTTCAGAAACGATTTCCTTGCCATTGCCAGTCTACATTTTATATTCTCTCTACTTCGACCATCATCAGTTATTTTACTCCCTAAATAGCAAGACTCCTTCACTACTTTAAGTGTCTCATTTCCTAATCTAATTCCCTCAGCATCATCCGACTCAATTCGACTACATTCCATTATCCTCGTTTTGCTTTTGTTGATGTTCATCTTATATCCTCCTTTCAAGACACTGTCCATTCCGTTCAACTGCTCTTCCAAGTCCTTTGCTGTCTCTGACAGAATTACAATGTCATCGGCGAACCTCAAAGTTTTTATTTCTTCTCCATGGATTTTAATACCTACTCCGAATTTTTCTTTTGTTTCCTTTACTGCTTGCTCAATATACAGATTGAATAACATCGGGGAGAGGCTACAACCCTGTCTCACTCCTTTCCCAACCACTGCTTCCCTTTCATGCCCCTCGACTCTTATACTGCCATCTGGTTTCTGTACAAATTGTAAATAGCCTTTCGCTCCCTGTATTTTACCCCTGCCACCTTTAGAATTTGAAAGAGAGTATTCCAGTTAACGTTGTCAAAAGCTTTCTCTAAGTCTACAAATGCTAGAAACGTAGGTTTGCCTTTTCTTAATCTTTCTTCTAAGATAAGTCTTAAGGTTAGTATTGCCTCACGTGTTCCAACATTTCTACGGAATCCAAACTGATCTTCCCCGAGGTCCGCTTCTACCAGTTTTTCCATTCGTCTGTAAAGAATTCGCGTTAGTATTTTGCAGCTGTGACTTATTAAACTGATAGTTTGGTAATTTTCACATCTGTCAACACCTGCTTTCTTTGGGATTGGAATTATTATATTCTTCTTGAAGTCTGTGGGTATTTCACCTGTCTCATACATCTTGCTCACCAGATGGTAGAGTTTTGTCATGACTGGCTCTCCCAAGGCCATCAGTAGTTCTAATGGAATGTTGTCTACTCCCGGGGCCTTGTTTCGACTCAGGTCTTTCAGTGCTCTGTCAAACTCTTCACGCAGTATCTTATCTCCCATTTCATCTTCATCTACATCCTCTTCCATTTCCATAATATTGTCCTCAAGTACATCGCCCTTGTATAAACCCTCTATATACTCCTTCCACCTTTCTGCCTTCCCTTCTTTGCTTAGAACTGGGTTGCCATCTGAGCTCTTGATATTCATACAAGTGGTTCTCTTCTCTCCAAAGGTCTCTTTAATTTTCCTGTAGGCAGTATCTATCTTACCCCTAGTGAGATAAGCCTCTACATCCTTACATTTGTCCTCTAGCCATCCCTGCTTAGCCATTTTGCACTTCCTGTCGATCTCATTTTTGAGACGTTTGTATTCCTTTTTGCCTGCTTCATTTACTGCATTTTTATATTTTCTCCTTTCATCAATTAAATTCAGTATCTCTATTGTTACCCAAGGATTTCTATTAGCCCTCGTCTTTTTACCTACTTGATCCTCTGCTGCCTTCACTACTTCATCCCTCAGAGCTACCCATTCTTCTTCTACTGTATTTCTTTCCCCCATTCCTGTCAATTGTTTATGATTAGTCCATGCAAACAGAGGTGAGTAAAGATCTGGCATACATGTTCCAGGTGTTCAGTTTTGGGACTGGACGTCACCAAGACATCGTCCATGTCAACATAATGGAAGTCGAGATCTCATGGTACTTCATCCATAAAGCATTGAAAGGTCTGCACAGCATTGCATTGTCGAAAAAGGCATTCTCATAAACTGAAAGAGAGAGAACGGAGGCTGTTTTACTTATGTCTCCTGCAACAACAGGCAGTGGGTAAAACACATGTACCAAATCTAATTTGGAAAATACACTGAAGAGCTAAAGAAACTGGTACACCTGCCTAATATTGTGCAGACCCCCTGCGATCACATAGAAGTGCCGCAACACGACATGGCATAGACTCGACTAATGTCTGAAGTAGTGCTGGAGGGAGCTGACAACATGAATCATGCGGGGCTGACCATAAACTGTAAGAATACCGTATTTACTCGAATCTAAGCTGCTCTTTTTTTCTGGTTTTTGTAATCCAAAAAACCGCCTGCGGCTTAGAATCGAGTGCAAAGCAAGCGGAAGTTCTGAAAAATGTTGGTAGGTGCCACCACAACTAACTGCTGCCGTCGAATATATGTAGCGCTACACAGGCATACTTTGTAGGCACAAAGATAAATACTGGCGCCAAAACCAATGTGTCAGTAAATAAATTAAAAAAAAAAAAAAAAAAAAAAGATGGAAGACGAGCTTTTTTTCTCCGCCCCGAGTTTCGACCACTGCATTTTCATACATTATCCAACGAAATAATACAAATTCCGAATTGTTCATCTTCGAATGTAGCAGAATTTCAATGTACTACGAAAATCCGACTGGCAAGACTGTTTGAGATGTTTGTCAATATGGCCAACTCTAAGTTCTGAATTTTTTCCTACCTGTGAGAAGAGATGGTTGCTAATAGGAACCTGATGAAATGTGAATCACATGCAGTATTCTCTTCACCATAAGAGTAATACGAATATAAACATTTTACCATGTATTCTTTCGTGTTTCCTGCTATCTCATTTAAATCCTGTCTGCCTAATAAACTACGAAACTAGAGACAACAGCAAACGCGGAAGAATATACGTATCGTGTCATGTTTACATATTATTCTTATGCCTAATAGTGATACAGTCAGAAATGAAGCACGGCAACTGACTAGATTTTAAAATCTAAGACGACTCTAATTTCTGTGCAGAATTTGACGTACTAAACAAGCAGCCGCAAAGATTTTCAAACGGGGAAAAATTTTCGCCTAACTCTCGTTCAGAACATGTTCTATCATACGCAGTCTATTATTTGGTTCTTGTTGATCATTATCAAAGAAAGCAGCAGTGTAAATAACAACAAATAGCAGTCTCTTGCCATTGTTTCGCTAATGAGACGATTCCTCTCTCTTGTTTTTTAATTGTAAGCGGCGGTAGCACGCTCAAAAGCAAGCCATGCCACGAGCGGCGACAGGCCATAAACATGCACTATCAGAATGCGACAAACAATGTATGACACAGCAAAGTATTGCATTTTCAGCTTAGAGTGACGTAAACACCTATAACAAAGAAAACGGCACTTATCAGATCAAAGCAAAATAAGCAATTGATCCAAACCAGACGAAGCATGTGAAAAACGAAGGGTACCCGTATAAATACGGACGGAGCGCCTGACGCATAGCAATGGCTACGTGGTAAAGCTTAACTGCTAAGCTTACGACTCGAACCAAACTACTGTAGCTGTATTGTCATTCATTATACCTAAATTGTGTCTCATATTAGAATGGACCAACTTTGTTTCGATTTGGAAGTGCGGCCTAAAACTTTTCTCTCCCCTCGAATTTCGAGTCTCAGATTTCAGGTGTGGCTTAGATTTGGGAAATTTTTTTTTCTTTATTTCGAGTCTCATTTTTCAGGTGCGGCTTAGATTCGAGTAAATACGGTACGGTGGGTGGCAATCTCTTCTGAACAGTATGTTGCAAGGCATCCCGAACATGCTCAATAATGTCCATGTCTGGGGAGTTTGGTGGCCAGTGGAAGTGTTTAAACTAAGAAGAGTGTTCCTGTAGCCATTCTGTAGCAATTCTGGATGTGTGGGGTGTCGCATTGTCCTGCTGGAATTGGCCAAGTCCGTCAGAATGCACAATGGACAGGAATGGATGCAGGTCATCAGACAGGTTGCTTATGTCTGTGTCACCTGTCACAGTTGTACCTAGACATATCATGGGTCCCATATCAGTCCAACTGCACTCGGCCCACACCATTACAGAGCTTCCACAGCTTGAACAGTCCCCTGCTGACATGTGGGATCCATGGATTCATGAGGTTGCGTCCATACCCATTCATTCCATCTACTCAATACAATTTGAAATGCGACTCGTGCGACGAGTCAACATGTTTCCAGTCATCAACAGTCCAATGTTGGTGTTGTTGGGCCCAGGCAAGGCATAAAGCTATGTGTTGTGCAGTCATCAAAGGTACATGAGTGAGTCTTAGGCTCCAAAAGCCCATATCGATGATGTTTCGTTTCGCCTGCTGACACTTGTTGATGGCCCATCATTGAAACCTGCAGCAATTTGCAGAAGGGTTGCACCTCTGTCATGTTGAACAATCTTTTCAGTCGTTGTTGGACCTGTTCTTGCAGGATCTTTTTCCAACTGCAGCAATGAGATTTGATATTTTACCGGATTCCTGATACTCACGGTACGCTCATGAAATGGTCGTAAGGGAAAATCCCCACTTCATTGCTACTTTTGAGATGCTGAGTCCCATCGCTCATACACCAACTATAGCACCACGTTGAAACTCACTTAAATCATGATAACCTGCCATTGTAGCAGCAGTAACCTTTCTAACAATTGCACCAGACACTTGTTATCATATTAGGCATTGCCGACCACAGCACCATCTTCTGCCTGCTTATATATCTCTGTATTTGAATATGCATGCCGATAGCAGTTTCTTTGGCGCTTCAGTGTATTTGCTTGTCATGGATCTTGAATTCAAAGTCTTCAGTGTGTGGGACCAGATAGTAATCCAGTATTGTTCAGACATCAAGCTGCCAGTAATCTCCCAAAGGCGCCATTCATTGGTCTTCTTGGGAGCTATGTTTAGGGGTGAGACCCAGCTACTGCTTTATGGGAATAGATTCCTTGCAAAAACATAAAGGAAAACTCTTGTTATCTAATTCCAACTTTCCTGTTGTCAGGCAATGATGTTGAGTGTGAACTGGCAGCCTTGGTGTTGTCAGTATAGTGTAAGCAACTGCGAGTTATCTCCGGGAACTGTTTAAGAAGTTCCATATACAGAGAACCACCTGCGATCATTCGCAGAACGGTATTGTCCACACAGCGTAAACACCCATGGCTGGTGAAATTAGTGGTAGTGTCTAGGAGATGATGATGATGACAAAGGTCCCGTAGCAGGCCATAAAATGGTAGAAAGCCTACCCCGAGAATAGAGTGCATCACATCTGCCACAATAAACTGCCATTCGAACTTGCTATGTAGGCCTAGGTTCATCAACAATGTGTCACACTACCATGTGTCAGGATGGTAGAACCATTGGCAGCAAAGAGACAACGATCATCACTACTTTGGCGAGGCAGCTGGAAGATGGATACACTGATACATCAGGTCCTGTGTCCACTAGAAATTGGAGTTTCACTACCAAGTAGTGGATGGCTGCTCTTTGGGAAGCCATTCATTGTCATTACTGATCTCCAGGACTGTTTCCCGTCTCATATAGAGGACTGCTTTTCCATGCTTCATAGCCAAACTGCCAGTTGTATCAGCAAAGCTTTGTGGCTGAGAGCGACTGGCTGCATTTCCTCTCTGATCTGTAGCACGATTGGTGACTGGAATGCTGTGTTTGCTGTGAGCAACTTGCACATTAACTTCAGCAATTTGACCCATAATGGTGCGATAGTATTATCCGACTGAGCAATAACTGCTACATATGTGGACGGATACATTTCTATGATGTGGTCCGCAGTGAGTATAAGTGTGTCAAGATATTTTCTGCATCTGGTGGTTAAGCGCAGCAGCCAGATGTTCCTGGATACCCTTGATGAGAATGTTCCTCACTAGAGTCCATAGCTGGTGCAGTAACTGTGAGAAAACACAGTTGCCTAATTCCTCTGTATGCAGTAACTTCTCTAGGCACTCTACTTCAGACTGTGACAGGCAAGTGATCAGGGGTGTTCTTGCTGGTCAGTGTTTGATGGTAAAGCCAAAATGTCCAGTCTTCATTTAATGCAGCAACTATTTAACTGTTTTTGGTTTCATGAGTGGTAACAGCTAGCACAAACTGACTCTCGAACAGCGCCAACCACAAGACTAGGTTTTCCTGCCAGAATCATGGTGGTTTGGCCATGAAGCTGCTAACCGGTATGCTTGGAGGTGCATCAACAGTTGGTGGTGGATCTGACATAGCAAAACTAGGATTCAGGATTCAATACGTGGATGGCACACGGCGTGGTTGACGTTTGGGACAGAACTGCAGTTCAATATACAGACATTGCGCAACATGGTCGGTTCGTACTTGCCGTTTGAAGTGGAACTGTGTGAAACATTGATTAACTCCAGGGATTCACATCAGCTACCACCAGATACTATGTCAATTGGCACCTGGGATCACGACAGGGTCATCAAAAATGTCACCGTTTAGAGTAAATCTGCTTTATTGTAACATTTAATGATGTGCAAAAACATAAAACAGTCTGAGAATACATAGCAAGAATCAATACTAGGAATAATTATGAAAACCAAAGTATAAGCGAATGTCAGCGATAATGTTGTTTAGCATAAACACTTTGTTCCTTGAACATACTTAATATAATGATTCACAGTCACTACAGTACAATTTAATACAGATCTGGCTGTCACATACTCATTATAGAGTGTATCATGCACCAGGAAACCTGTCAAAAGCCACCCTTATTTTCCTGTATGGTCAGAAATAATTACATTAGTGTGAGAATTGGATAAGTTAACATATGTTACCAATCTTAAGTGAATTGATGTTGAAGCCAGGAGACAAATTCTCTGGTTCTTCCCACAAGCCCTATAACGAGAGAAAAGTACAGCTAAAGAATCTTAACTAGACCAATAACCATTCAATTTAGACCAAGAAATTCTGGTCCATTATCCTACACCCTCACCTTTGTGTCTTTCAATTTCAAGTCTTTTGAGTTTGCAAAACACATCGGCCACTTGATATGTAACTTTCATACATTTCTTTTTGTCTTTGTCCCAGTTTTTATAATTAATTTCTGCAAAAGTGATATTAATTAAAAATTAAAACCTCTAGTGGTTTTGTATGATAATTTGAAGTTTTTTAAGATTAAATGAAGGATATTAGTAACCAAAGGAAAGAAAACAAAAATAGTGGGATATTTATGGTTAATTAAGATTTATTGATTGACTAATAATGACCAACAGTGAAGTAATTCCAGTTGAAAGTAAAAAGCTTTGTAAGCAGTCAAATTTGTTATTCTTCCCATGATGTGTGTTGGATTATATCTCCATCAACACATGCATTTATGTTAGTTTATATGACGTGGACAATTAGCATGTGTGCTGGTATGTGCACAACACGTGGCTCTGTCCTTCAGTGGTCTCAGGTTTCAATTTCAGTCATGTTTCAGTCATATACATTTCCTATAACCTCAAGGTATTTTACTTGTTTGTGTCTGGTCTGTCGGTATTATTAAGGATCCTCCTGTATACTAACAGACTGTACACATTCTATTCATATCTGCTTTTTGCTATAGTTCTACTTGCTATAGAAGTTACAGCCATACATCACAGGAAGCCTCTGGCTGTTATAGTAACATGTTAGTCAATTTTAATATGGGAATTTTAATTGTCATTTTCACAGAGTTTTATTTGCAGTATTTAAGGCTGCTACTTATTGTTTGTTTCTTTTTCAGTACAAATGGTTCAGCACAAGCAACAAGTCAACATGCCCTATATGCAGAAATATATTCTGAGGAATGTTCAGAATTTTATTTATGTGTAATAATGTTTCATACAAATTAGTGTGTTACACATGTTTGTAAAGTGCAAAAATGTAAATTTTGTGTAAATATTTGAGGGTGAAATTCTGTACAGAATTTATAATTTATTATTAAATAAATTTTTCTAAGAGTTTCACAGTGTGCTTAATTTTTAATAATGCCTCAGTTCTTCAATTGTGAAAAAATTAACTAAATAAAACCACTTTTACATATCAAAAGCATCACTCTGACACAAACTTGCATGAACACAATTAGATGAAAAGATAAACATAGTAAGTACACTGGTGAAAAATGCAAAGTCACAGTCAGTCACTTGTGTGATGAAATAAATGTACTCACATAAGTGTTGTATTCCCTTAACAGTTTCTTTGGAATTACCAGTTTCAGTAAATTGTAGCATGTATTCATAGGCAGTCTTCCTAATCCTCAGATTCAACTGTCAAATCACTATCTTGACTGTTGGTGAATGAAGCAAACCAGCCACTGTGTCATTCGCCAACTATCATTATCTAACGTCTACAGAGTTCACAAGATCCAACATGGATGAAATAGCTTTTTTGACTGCCTTGAACATGGTTTGCACCACAACCGCTTCATTAGGCTTTTTTACAACAATCCAAATAACTGAAATTAACATTAAATATAGTAGGAAAGATATGGTAACTGTAAATAATTTAGGGGTAAAGGAGAAAACTCACTGAATAGCAAAAGCACTGAGTCACGACAGGCACACAAAAACTTGCTATCTTTCGGAGTCAGTCTTTTCTTGAGCTGAAGTACAAATACACATGCACCCCTGTGCCCCTACATAGTGCCAGCTGGACACACAATACCACGATTGCAGTTTGGCAGCCCGATTGGTTAAGGTGAGGGTTGTGTGCGTGGGGCAGATAGAGGAAGAGAGAGATGGAAGGCAGAAAGAGAGTTTGGGGGTGAGTCACTAGTGGAGGAAGGCAGTGGTTTGCTGGTTAGGAATGCAGGGATGGAGGGTGCCAGGTGCATGGGCAGGGCCAGTGATGCATAAGTGGTGGGGCCGACAGGTGTGACACACGATAAAGGTGGCACAGAGATGTGAGTTGAGAGGGGGTAATAGGAGATAGGGAGGGGAAAATTTTCATGTAGACTGTGGGCCCAGTGGGCTAACAGACAGGCCAGGATAGTTATGGGAGCAAAGGATGTGTTGCAAGGATAACGCTCATCTGTGTAGTTCAGAGAATCTGGTTACGGAGGAAAGGATCCAGATGTCCCAGATTGACCACCAACAATACGTGCGTTTCAACAATTATCATCCCTTACACACCAAAAAAATCCTTCCCATACAGCTTCGCCACCTGTGGGCAGTGTATCTGCAGATATGAGAGGTCCCTTGCCTAGTATGCTGACATTCTGATGATGACCTTCAAAGCAGGCACTCCCACCCAAATCTAGTCCACAGACAGATTTCCCTTTGCATATCCTCACACACTGCTAATCCTCCCACCACCCTCAAGAATCAGCTACAAATGAGCAACCCCCCCCCCCCCCCCCCAACTGAAGCATGTGCTTCTCTAGGCTTTTGATTCCAACCCCTCACCACTTCCATCAGAGGCAGGGCCACTTGTGAAAGCAGCCATGTCGTATACCAAATCAGGTGCAATCACTGCAATTTTTTTATGTTGGTATGACAGCCAACCAGCTGTCCATCAGAATGAATGTTCCTGCCAAACAGAGGCCAAAAACAAAAGTAGATCACCCAGTGGCACAACATGCAGCTGCACACAACACGCTCAATTTCAATGGTTGCTAAACAACCAGAGCCATGTAGGTACTCCCGTCCACCATTAGCTTTTCTGAACAACATAGATAGGTGCTATTCCTTGCAATACGTCCTTCACTCATGTAACCTCCCTGGCTCTGTTAATTCACTGTTCCCACACCCTCCACCTAATAGTTTCTCCTTCCTCTGTCCTATCAGTCCCTCCCAACTCATATGTCCACATCACCTTAATCATGCGCCATACACAACTGGCTCCATCACTTGTGCATCACCTGCCACCCATCATTTCACATTTCTAGCCAGCAAACTGGCTGAGCTGCCTAACCTCAACTTCTCTTTTTGCCTCCTCCTCCCCCCCCCCCCCCCTCTCTCTCTCTCTCTCTCTCTCTCTCTCTCTCTCTCTCTCTCTCTCTCTCTCTCTGCCCACCCTTCCAACATAACCTGCAGCCTACCCAGTCCACCTACTAACTTGTTGTTGTTGTTGTTGTGGTCTTCAGTCCTGAGACTGGTTTGATGCAGCTCTCCATGCTACTCTATCCTGTGCAAGCTTCTTCATCTCCCAGTACCTACTGCAACCTACATCCTTCTGAATCTGCTTAGTGTATTCATCTCTTGGTCTCCCTCTACGATTTTTACCCTCCACGCTGCCCTCCAATGCTAAATTTGTGATCCCTTGATGCCTCAAAACATGTCCTACCAACCGATCCCTTCTTCTAGTCAAGTTGTGCCACAAACTTCTCTTCTCCCCAATCCTCTTCAATACCTCCTCATTAGTTACGTGATCTACCCACCTTATCTTCAGCATTCTTCTGTAGCACCACATTTCGAAAGCTTCTATTCTCTTCTTGTCCAAACTGGTTATCGTCCATGTTTCACTTCCATACATGGCTACACTCCATACAAATACTTTCAGAAACGACTTCCTGACACTTAAATCTATACTCGATGTTAACAAATTTCTCTTCTTCAGAAACGATTTCCTTGCCATTGCCAGTCTACATTTTATATCCTCTCTACTTCGACCATCATCAGTTATTTTACTCCCTAAATAGAAAAACTCCTTCACTACTTTAAGTGTCTCATTTCCTAATCTAATTCCCTCAGCATCACCCGACTCAATTCGACTACATTCCATTATCCTCGTTTTGCTTTTGTTGATGTTCATCTTATATCCTCCTTTCAAGACACTGTCCATTCCGTTCAACTGCTCTTCCAAGTCCTTTGCTGTCTCTGACAGAATTACAATGTCATCGGCGAACCTCAAAGTTTTTATTTCTTCTCCATGGATTTTAATACCTACTCCGAATTTTTCTTTTGTTTCCTTTACTGCTTGCTCAATATACAGATTGAATAACATCGGGGAGAGGCTGCAACCCTGTCTCACTCCTTTCCCAACCACTGCTTCCCTTTCATGCCCCTCGACTCTTATACTGCCATCTTGTTTCTGTACAAATTATAAATAGCCTTTCGCTCCCTGTATTTTACCCCTGCCACCTTTAGAATTTGAAAGAGAGTATTCCAGTTAACGTTGTCAAAAGCTTTCTCTAAGTCTACAAATGCTAGAAACGTAGGTTTGCCTTTTCTTAATCTTTCTTCTAAGATAAGTCGTAAGGTTAGTATTGCCTCACGTGTTCCAACATTTCTACGGAATCCAAACTGATCTTCCCCGAGGTCCGTTTCTACCAGTTTTTCCATTCGTCTGTAAAGAATTCGCGTTAGTATTTTGCAGCTGTGACTTATTAAACTGATAGTTTGGTAATTTTCACATCTGTCAACACCTGCTTTCTTTGGGATTGGAATTATTATATTCTTCTTGAAGTCTGAGGGTATTTCACCTGTCTCATACATCTTGCTCACCAGATGGTAGAGTTTTGTCATGACTGGCTCTCCCAAGGCCATCAGTAGTTCTAATGGAATGTTGTCTACACCCGGGGCCTTGTTTCGACTCAGGTCTTTCAGTGCTCTGTCAAACTCTTCACGCAGTATCTTATCTCCCATTTCATCTTCATCTACATCCTCTTCCATTTCCATAATATTGTCCTCAAGTACATCGCCCTTGTATAAACCCTCTATATACTCCTTCCACCCTTCTGCCTTCCCTTCTTTGCTTAGAACTGGGTTGCCATCTGAGCTCTTGATATTCATACAAGTGGTTCTCTTCTCTCCAAAGGTCTCTTTAATTTTCCTGTAGGCAGTATCTATCTTACCCCTAGTGAGACAAGCCTCTACATCCTTACATTTGTCCTCTAGCCATCCCTGCTTAGCCATTTTGCACTTCCTGTCGATCTCATTTTTGAGACGTTTGTATTCCTTTTTGCCTGCTTCATTTACTGCATTTTTATATTTTCTCCTTTCATCAATTAAATTCAATTACTAAACTGTAATCACAGCATTGTGTGTCCATCCAGCACTGCTTATGGGCACAGGTGTGCACGCGCATGTGTGCACTCCAGCTTGAGGAAGGATTGGTCGAAAAGCTAGCAAGTTTTCTTTCTCTTGTCTGTGCCTGTCGACAACACTTCTGTTATTGGATGAGTAGTCTTCTATACTTCTACGTTGTTAGAAGTAACCTTAAAAAAGTACACCTGTAATCCACCAGAGTGGATGAGTGGCAAGTGATTTACTTGGCATAATCCTATTTTGGTGGTATGGCATTGCCTTGCTTCCAGTTTAAACTAACTTGCCCTGTCATTTTAACAGAACTACAGTTTAACATTGACACCAAACCACACCACAACTTTGCATTTTTCACATTGACACACATTGTCAAAAGGTGAAAGGAGTGGAAAATGATGGATAAAATCCGAAGGTAATCTTGACAGCTCTTGGGTAACAATGAACTTCTGGAAGGTACTTAAAACTACATTATTTCAAAACACAAAAACCATGACAATGTTCACCATGTGAAGAACAAGTTCATACAGTGTGGTTGTTCGGTTGTTTGGTGCTATATGCAGCTGTTCATGCATGAGCAAGTGGGTACTGGGATGATCAAAGCAATGTGAATCTTGCTATTGTGGTGTTCAGTTGCCTGCAAGTTTTCATAGCGTAAAATGGTGTAGGAGGCACAATTTGACACCAAACTTTTTGTTTAAAAATGCTTTTCATGGTGAGACCTCCAAAATATACTGATTTGATAGACACTAACTATCATACAAAAGCATATTTACAAAGATTCAAGAATCAGTTTTAAGTAAGGAATATATGAATATATTACAGTCTCCTACTTATCATTTCCATAGGAACTGTGAAAACAAGATACAACCAGTTACCACACGCACAGATGTATTTGAGCCGATTCCTCCTGCTCTCCTTATAGGCCCTGTGAATGAAATAGGAAGAAAACTTAATATGTGTCAAAATGGAAAGTAACCCCTGTAATGTACTTCACAATGTATAGCAGTAGTATGCACCATACACAGGGTTACCCCATGTGGAGGACTGGGACCAGAAGAAATGTGGCCCCTGTTGACTTCATGTAGGCCTAATACATTTACATGAAAGTATAGTAGGAGAGCTCAGAGAATAGACGTAATTCTTCAACACCACCTATGACATGCATTACATAATGATATACCTAAGGGAACTTTCCAAATGCATAAAAATAACATACAGGGTTACCTATTGTATAAATGCAGTAAATTAAAAAATGAGCATGAGCTGTGGTAAAAATTGGGAATGGCATCAAGCACATAAACACAACACCGTAT
Organism: Schistocerca serialis cubense; assembly: GCF_023864345.2. Classification (NCBI taxonomy): domain Eukaryota; kingdom Metazoa; phylum Arthropoda; class Insecta; order Orthoptera; family Acrididae; genus Schistocerca; species Schistocerca serialis. Next base: position 1,123,273,909 of record NC_064638.1, on the reverse strand, counting down.
AACCCTCACGGGTCCTTTGCTGAACGTGTGAATCACAACCTAAAATCAGCTTTAATAATTTACCATCAAGTTAAACTTAGTAAGTGGAATACTAACTTGCCCTGGATTAATTCTGCATTTAACACTGCGGTTCATGAGGCATTGTAGACTACTCCGGCCTCTCTCTTATTGGCCTATCCTATCAATTCGCCTTTGTCTAACTTATGGCACATTCCCGGGGTTAATTAGAGAGAACTGGAATCAGGCTCGTCACAATACAGCGGCTCCCCATTGCAGCTTTGCTGTCTCCCTCTGGTGGGAAAGGGGAAAGGTTGCCCGCTCACATGCATTTTTAAGGAGCACTATCAGCTCGGCAGTTGGTCAGTCCGAGTGAGGCTGGGTCAGTCTCGCATCACCAGTTGCTGGTCTGTCTCTCGTTCACATGTGTGCGGCAGTGAGTGTCTGTCTGTCGTCGGAGTGCTAGTATGGCTGTCATTTGGATCAAATTTTAAAGCCAGAAAATGAGGGTCTTGCCACTCCGCCAGTAACAGAACTCAGTTAGTGGTCGCCCGGTAGGGGCTGTGTTCCTGCATCTGAGTCTGCGCATTAGGCCGCCAGTCTGCTCGAGTTGCTTGGGCAATGGTCATTGGTGGTTGGATCGATCGGTCGGATGGTCGGTCGCGCACTGAGACACAAGATGACTGGCCCGCCTTGAGTGTCGGCACAGGTGAGGTCCCCACGTGAGTCCAGTGGGCTGTGCCATATAGAAAGGGGTAATTGCTTCGCGGTCGACACGAGAGCAACAGGAGTCAACCCATGACGTCGGGCTGGCCGGGGCGAGCTGCGACGCCGTGAGACAGACGGGAGATTGGCGCGCCTTCCCGCGTCCGTTGAAGCGGCTGGCAGCAGACGGTTTGGGAGAGCATTGGGGGTTCTGTGCCAGGTGTTCGCCAGGAATTGCAGTTTATTAGAAGTTAAGTGATTGGAGATATGTTGTTTCATTTACTTGTTAAATTCTACTTGTTTTCTTAGTGAGGTTACCAGCCGCTTTGTTTTGGGGTCGTCCCACCATTCTTCTCTGTTTGCCCACCCACGAGGAGGTGGTTATTTATGAATTGGTTGGTCTGTTTTCCCCTGTGGAGTTGGGGTGGGTTAGCGCAATCTGCGGTTCGGGTTGTTCAGTAATCCCCCTCTCAATCTGCCATACATTAATAGCTGCCTCTGCCATGTTTGTCAGATTCGGTGTTAAGGAATTTATTGCTTAAGGTGTAAAGGCCGAATTCCTGAAATATGTTTTTATCTTGCCTATCATCTTGCGAAGTGGTATATGTGTAATGTAGAGCATGTTGGTACATTTATGTAAAATTACATTTCATGGATTTTATTTAAATGGTCATTTTAATATATAAAGTTGCCACCCTTCCACCGTAAGAGTTCTTTTAAGCACTTTCGGTGGCAAATAATTTTAATGTGAGTGTCTTGTATCATTTCCATCCCTCTTACGGGGTGCATAGTTTGTGTGTTTGTGTCAGTTGTTAAAATTTTTAGTTTACAGTAATCTGGTGTGTTGCACATTTGCACCAGTGTAGTCTTTCAGATGTTGTTGTGAGCGGTCGTCACTACGGCCATGTTAAAAGGGAGTGGCAAGGTTCTCAGCCCAAAAGCTCATACTAAAAAATTGTTATTTCTGCCTCTGAATAAATTGTAACTTGATATTTATAGCATGCTTCTGGTTATAATTTTAAATCTGTTTAAAAAAAGCTTTTAGGAATAAAATTTCCAAAATTTGTTTCTTGAGTTACCATTGGCAAATACTTCCACGCTCACATAGTGTGATTAAATGTGTTGATGTTCTTGATGAATCGCAAGTAAATAAAGTAAATTCTTAAGAAAAGGTTTTGAAAGTAAATTCACAGTTCAGAATACCTCAAAATTTATGTCCTAGTGAAATCCCTCCATCTATTCCTGGATATTTAGAGAACTAGTTACCTAATGTTCAATTGATAACAAGGCGTGATCGGAAATTCGTTCTTCTTGCATTGTAGCACATAATTTGTCCTTGGTAACTAGAGCTAGTTTGGAGCATCCTCTCTGAGATTCACATTTCACAGTTGGTACTATGAGGAAAATCCGCTAAACAATGATAACTGGAATGCCTACATTTGGAAAAACATCACTAAGGTCATGCTCAAACATTAATTCATATCCCTTGATATGGCATTGGAGAGAAGTTGATTATGGCTGTCAGTTTCTCCTTGCCAGTACATCTTCCTCCTCGGGACCACAACATACCTACTAAGGAGAATAACAGCTATAAAATCCCGCATTTCATTTTCAGTGCAGTCTCCCGTATTTTTTTTCCCCCGCTGCGTTCTGATTGGTATATGTAATGTCGTTACATAGGAAGAGAGTTGAAATGAAATGAAATGATTGTATGGCATTGTTGGCCGGGAGGCCCCATGCGGGGAAGTTCAGCTGCTGTATTGCAAGTCCTTTTTAGTTGACGCCACTTCGGCGACTTGCGACTCAATGATGATGAAATGATGATGATGAACACACAGCACCCAGTCATCACGGGGCAGAGAAAAATCCCTGACCCCGCCGGGAATCGAATCCGGGACCCCGTGCGCCGGAAGCGAGAACGCTTCCACAAGACCACAAGCTGCGGACAGGTAGAGAGTTGACTCCTGTAAATTTAAAAATGTAAAACACCAAAGTGGTCTTGATAGAATTTGCAAAAAACCTTGCCTCTCCACAAGTGTATTTTATAGACAAGACAGTAGTAGACACCGTCGCGCACCCACCTCCACGCCGCTCCGTTCCGTCTCGCTAAAACTCTCGTCACGGAGAGCACAAAGCAAAAGATCTGAAAGTCAACTGCAGAAAGGTGCCACGCAAACAGCTCGACACTGAGGCGGTGAGGAAGAGCGCACCCGCCACCGGCAGCGTCAAGTATCTCCACCACTACAGGCCGGGAACCGTCGCCATGCGAGAAATCTGCCGCTACCAAATGAGAACTGAGCTGCTCATCCGCAGTCAGCCCTTCAAGCGCCTAGTGAGCGAGATCGCCCAGGACTTCAAGACCGACCTGCGCTTCCGGAGCTGCGCCGTCATGGCTCTGCAGGAGGCCAGAGAGACCTACCTCGTCGACCTCTTCGAAGATACCAACCTGTGCGCCATCTGCGCCAAGCACGTCACCACCGTGCTCAAGGACATCCAGCTCGGGAATCGCATCCGCGGAGAGCGCACCTAAAGTGCCCTGCGGCAGGCACAAGCCACAACCTGGCTCCACTCGTCACGACAGGCGGCCAAAAAACAAAAATATATCTCTGTTTCCAGCCAATAGCTCAATACATAATATCAATGCCAGGAATAAGAGCAATCTACAGGGCTATTACAAATGATTGAAGCGATTTCATAAATTCACTGTAGCTCCATTCATTGACATATGGTCACGACGCACTACAGATACGTAGAAAAACTCATAAAGTTTTGTTCGGCTGAAGCCGCACTTCAGGTTTCTGCCGCCAGAGCGCTCGAGAGCGCAGTGAGACAAAATGGCGACAGGAGCATATGTCGTGCTTGAAATGCACTCACATCAGTCAGTCATAACAGTGCAACAACACTTCAGGACGAAGTTCAACAAAGATCCACCAACTGCTAACTCCATTCGGCGATGGTATGCGCAGTTTAAAGCTTCTGGATGCCTCTGTAAGGGGAAATCAATGGGTCGGCCTGCAGTGAGCAAAGAAACGGTTGAACGCGTGCGGGCAAGTTTCACGCGTAGCCCGCGGAAGTCGACGAATAAAGCAAGCAGGGAGCTAAACGTACCACAGCCGACGGTTTGGAAAATCATACGGAAAAGCCTAAAGCAGAAGCCTTACCGTTAACAATTGCTACAAGCCCTGACACCCGATGACAAAGTCAAACGCTTTGAATTTTCGGCGCGGTTGCAACAGCTCATGGAAAAGGATGCCTTCAGTGCGAAACTTGTTTTCAGTGATGAAGCAACATTTTTTCTTAATGGTGAAGTGAACAGACACAATGTGCGAATCTGGGCGGTAGAGAATCCTCACGCATTCGTGCAGCAAATTCGCAATTCACCAAAAGTTAACGTGTTTTGTGCAATCTCACGGTTTAAAGTTTACGGCCCCTTTTTCTTCTGCGAAAAAAAACGTTACAGGACACGTGTATCTGGACATGCTGGAAAATTGGTTCATGCCACAACTGGAGACTGACAGCGCCGACTTCACCTTTCAACAGGAAGGTGCTCCACTGCACTTCCATAATGATGTTCGGCATTTCTTAAACAGGAGATTGGAAAACCGATGGATCGGTCGTGGTGGAGATCATGATCAGCAATTCATGTCATGGCCTCCACGCTCTCCCGACTTAACCCCATGCGATTTCTTTCTGTGGGGTTATGTGAAAGATGCAGTGTTTAAACCTCCTATACCAAGAAACGTGCCAGAACTGCGAGCTCGCATGAATGATGCTTTCGAACTCATTGATGGGGACATGCTGCGCCGAGTGTGGGAGGAACTTGATTATCGGCTTGATGTCTGCCGAATCACTAAAGGGGCACATATCAAACATTTGTGAATGCCTGAAAAAACTTTTTGAGTTTCTGTATGTGTGTGCAAAGCGTTGCGAAAATATCTCAAATAATAAAGTTATTGTAGAGCTGTGAAATCGCTTCAATCATTTGTAATAACCCTGTACATAAAGACCTAAAATCACATACCATGGTCCAAAAAGGAATCCAATATTCAGGAATACTCATTTTCAATAAACTGCCATCAATCATTAAAAAACTTGATTTCAGATAAAGCACAGTTTAAACAGAGTTTGAAAGACTTTTTGATAGGCAACTCCTTCTACTCTATAGATGAATTTCTTAACAGGGACTGTTAGACCAGCTTCAATAAAAATGTCTGTTACATTTTAGTTTTGACAGTACTTGGTCACAACAAACAAGATTAGGTATTTTGTGTATGAATAATTTATTAAAAGTACATAATTATGTTTCAACCTGACAGTGTATTAATTCTGTAAATATTAGCAATTCCAGCTTACTGTAATGTATTCACCGATTTTGACAATCTCCTGACAAATGATCAGAGTACTGAGTATTATAATCAAATGTTTTATGTTTCACTTTCCGACTTGTTCCACACCCGCGAGAATCATCTCATTTATGGATCTGTAGAATGAAAACTGTATCTAATCCAATCTAATTGTTGCGACTGATGATGTGAAAATTGGAACAGATATTTATGTGGTTCCTAGAGAGACAATGAATTTAGCAGTGGGGGCTGAAAACGATTTTGAAGGGCAGCTCATCTTACGTGTATCCCTGTAATAGACAAACCAGAATTTGATACTGAAAGCTCTATTAGTGATCAAACAAAGGAACACGTCAAAGATTTAGTGACTAATTAAGCCCCAACAAAGTCCACTGATGTCAGAATGAAGATTATTGAGAGAGAACAACAATCGATTGTAGCAGACCCAGAAGTATGTCACCAGGAGAGAAAGGAGTTGTTGACATCAGAGTCCAGAAGTGACTTGATCAAGGAATAATAGAACCAAGCCATGTTGTAGCTGTAAAATAAATAAATAAATAAAGGAGATTATCACGTCTGTATAGGCTACAGAAAATTAAACAAATTCACAGTGAAGATCGTTGCCCACTGCCCATCATAGAAGATCTTTTAAATAAACTACAATATGCCTGAGTGTTTTCCACACTAGACCCCAGCAATCAGTTTTCACGTTGATGTTAAAGAAGAAAGCCGAAAATATACATCGCCTGTGACACACTCAGGGCAGTTTAATTTCAGGAAAGTCCCATTTGCCTCATCAAATTCAACTGCAGTGTTCCAGACGAACACTGTTTTTTGGACACTGGCTAGAGAGAATATCTTATTTATTTACACGGACGATATTTCTATACCAACAAAGAGTGATGATGAGGCACTTCAGCAGCTTGGTCTAGTATTAAAAACAGCAGCAGAATACGGCTCAAAAATTAATTTTGCAAAATGCCAGTTCTTGAATGGAACTGTTGAGTTGCTTAGGTATGTTACACAGTGTGGACAAATCCGACCTATTTCTGAGAAGGCAATAGCTCTTCAGAACTGTCCAGCACCGAAATATATTGTAGAAATACAAAGTTTCCTAGGTCTAACAGGATACTTTAGGAAGTTTATCTCAAATTATTCTGCAGCTGCCACACCTCTGAGCTATTTAGTGATGAATAATCGAGAATATAAATTTGAAGATGAGCAGAGGCAAACATTCAAGATACACCAAGATACTCTGTCATCGCATCCAGTCTTAAAAATCTACAGCCCAAAATGCGAAACTGAACTACACACGGATGCAAGCAAAGAAAGAAGGTTTTGGGACCATGTTATTGCAAAAATCTCCAGATGATAACAAGTTCCATCCAGTCTCATATATGGGTAAAAAAACACAATCTCAAGGAGGTGAAATACAGTAGTCATGAGCTTTAAGTTCTAGCTTTTGTTAATGCCTGAAGGAAATTCTGAGTGTATTTACTAGGAATATTTTTGAAAGTTGCAACGGGCAGCACTGCATTCCAAAAGACTATGAATAAGGAGAACTTATCACCAAGAATAGCAAGATGGGCTTTAGTCTTGGAAGAGTGTTCCTACACAAACGAACACCGATCTGATAGATGCCTTAAGTCATTGTATGAATGTACAGTTTGGTTTTGTAGATGGTTTAATAGCGAGAATCAGGGAACTTTAAGAGAATGATGATGGTTTAGCAGCAATCAAGTGTTCTCAAATAACAGCCTTAAGAAAACTTTTTAATGAGAGATGAAATTGTTCTCAAGTTCTATGGTGGGAGAGAGACTGTGGTACTTCCACACACTATGCACATGAAATCATCAAGCTTGTGCTTGAGAACTGTCGTTATGCAATTAAGAGAATTGAGGAGGAAGTAAATCAAGGTCATGAAATACTATATTTGACTGATCAGGTGAAAAGAGTGATCTCAAATTGTGTGAAATGTTTAACTGTGAATAAGAAATTCGGAAAGAAGGAAGGTTTCCTTCATCCCTTATTCAAAGAAAGTGATCCATTACACATTTATCACAAGATCACATTGTACCACTTCAATTAATGCACAAAGGATGCAACCACATTCTAAGTATTATTGACGCATGCACCAAGTTTACCTGACTGTATCGTATAACGACTACAAAATCAACAGAAGCAGTTAGTAAGATCGAATTACAGAAAACTAATTTTGGAAATCCAGTCCAAGTAATTACTGACAAAGGGACTTGCTTTACTTCTCAAGAATTCGAGGTGCGCTGCACTACAGAAGGAATTGAACACGTTTTAATAATGACAGAACCCCCTAGAGCCATGAATAGCTTGAGAGGATTAATTCTACTTTGGCTAAAATAATTGCTAAGCTTGGTAATGATAGCCTTAATGAAGGGTACAAGATGGCACCACCAGTTCAACATGTCATGAATTCAACATACAACAGAAGTATTGGGAAAACACCATCTGAACTTTTGATAGGAGTTAATAGGTATGCTCAGATAGATATTCACTTCACAAAATTGTTAGAAGAAGAAATTATTAATTCATCTGAAGAGAGACGAGGTAACCTGAAGGATGATGCTAAGCTACAGATCAGCATGGTGCATGAAGAAAAGCACGGTAGCTTCAACCAAAGCCTCGAAATACGAGTACAAAGTTGGTGATATGGTGGCAATAAAACGAACACAAACTGGACCAACACAAAAGCTGAAGCCAAAGAATTTAGGTTCCTGTCGAGTTACAAAGGTTAAAACTAATGATACCTATGTTGTATGCCGAGAAGGTGATAACCACTTGTGTCCCGGGGCTACAACATGTGCTAAATTTATGCAACCTTTGCCAAGTGACTGTTCATCGTCCGAGTCGGATGATTGTTGGCATGACCGAATGTGAGGTTTGGATGGGTGTCTTAAGGGTTTCCGTGCTGATGGGATTGGCCAGAGGTGCTGAATACTGGTCAGCAGTTTTGTGTGTTCGTGGAGATGCAAAGCCGAAGAGACCTGCTACTGTTCTACTGTGCGACTGACTGCAGATCACTAGAAGCAGTAACAGTCGTTAAAAAAATGTGTGGACGTAAGCGCCTGCATGGTGGTGAATTTCTCCCTGAACTTTAGTGTACTGTTTTTCTCGTTGTGACAGCTCTCTGCATAGCCGGTGATGGGTAGAGGACTGGACACCCTCTTAACTAATGGAAGAATGCTGAGGCGTCGTGATGGGATTTGGAGAGAATTAGCAGCGCTATGTGACTTGGCTGGGGATACCTAAAGCCAGTCTTACACATCAAAATCGAGTAGATGCAAATGCTATACATCGAAGATTGGAAGATTCATGAGAATACTCTGACAAAAGGGAGTCTAAGTGATGATCTATTTATTGCTTCTTCCGAATGTTGTGAGGAAACAATATTGCTCCCTTCCACACACATCTCGCAAACTGACTGCAATGAGAAAATTAGTTGCTATACCTGTATTGAGTGATGAATTTCTGGAGGAAGTACAGAAATGTTCATGGAATGACATAAATACGGCTGTATAAATTACCTTAGGAATTAAATAAATAGGAAGTGCAGGGCAGCCAAGGTGATATAGCTGCAGGAAGAAATGTGAAGAAATATAAAAAGATATTATCGTGGGAAGGACTGACCCTGCTTATAAAAAAGTCAAAACAAACCTTGATGACATTAAAAGCAAGCGTGGTGACGATAAGAGTGCAATGGGAATTCCACTGTTTAACACAGAGGAAAGAGCGAATAGATGGAAAGAATACATTGAAGGACTCTGTGAGGGGGAGAACTTGTTTGAGCTGATAACATCGGCGTTGAGCACCCGTGAGCTCCGACTTTTTTCATGAAGTGAGAGACGAAAAAATTGGAGTCGATAAGGAAGAAATAGGAAATCCAGTATTACAGTCAGAATTTAAAAGATCTCTGGAAGACTTCTAAATAAAGCAGAACGGATAGACAACATTCCACAGGAATTTCTAAAATCATTAGGGTAAAGATGACCAAACGACTATTCCGGTTGGTGTGTAGATTGGCGGCATATCTTCAGACTTTCGGAAAACTGTCAACCACACAATTCGAAGATAAAAATTTCAGACAGGTGAGAAACTATCACACATTCAGGTTAACATCTCATGCATCCAAACAGTCGACAAGATTAATATACAGAAGAATGTAAAAAGAAAATTGAGGATTTGTGGCGATATGACTTCGATAATGCAGGACAAATTACGATCACACATAAGCATTTGTCAAACAACTACACTGATGAGCCAAATATTATGAACACCTGCTTATTAGATTGTTTGTCCGTCTTTAGAAAGAAATACATCACTGAATCTAAGCATCAGGGATCCGACAGTTTGTTCGTAGGTTTGTGGAGGTACGTGGCATTAGATTTCGACGCACATGTCATGTAATTCGCGTAAATAACGGTCCGCTGAATTGCGTACGCAGTGACGGCGCCCAGCAGCGATCCAGATGGGTTCCATAGGATTTACATCAGGCGAACTATAATGCTCCTCAGACCACTGTAGCAAGGTTCTGGCTCCGAGACAAGCACAATTATACTGCTGAAAGATGTCATCGCCGTCTGGGAAGACATCAGGTATGGAGGGATGCAGGTGGTTCGCAGCAGTCAGCATGTCTCCAATTACTACCACGAATCCCACGCAAGCGCAGGAGAATGTCTCCCGTAGCATAATACTGCTCCCACCAGCCTGCACCCGTGGCGCGCTGCACTTTTCGAGCCGCCGTTCACCTCTGATGGCTTTTGTGGTGGCGACCACCGACCTAATGTATCAAAACTGTGATTCACCCGAAGGGCTAACACGTTTCCATTGATCGATGGTCGAATCCCGATGGTCCCGTGCCCACTGCAATCGTAATTGACGATGTCGTTGGGTCAACATGTGAACTCTTAGGTGTGGTCTGGTGTGGAGCTCCATGTTCAACAATGTATGATGAACAGTTGTGCGTGCACCAGCATGTGCGCTTTCGGCAGAGATGCCACAAATCACCATCTATCCTACTTTACAGAGCAGACAAGTCTCCGAACCCCACGTTCTGTGCAGGGTCGTGGACATCCAACCTCTTAGCGCCTAGTGGTAGTTTCACTGTCCTTCTACCTCTTTCTGCAGATGCTCACGACAGTAGCGAGTGGACATTCGACCATCTTCGCCGTTTCCTAAATACTCGTTCACGGGCTCCGGGCCGGCCGGAGTGGCCGAGCGGTTTTAGGCGCTACAGTCTAGAACCACGAGACCACTACGGTCCCAGGTTCGAATCCTGCCTCGGGTATGGATGTGTGTGACGTCCTTAGGTTAGTAAGGTTTAAGTAGTTCAAAGTTCTAGAGGACTCATGACCTCAGCAGTTAAGTCCCATAGTGCTCAGAGCCATTTGAACCATTTTTGAACAGGCTCTGCACAATACACACATCAAAAATAGTTTTGCATCACCTCGGTTCCGAGAGTTCCGGAACCTGTACAGAAAACTGGAATAGAGGCCAACATAACCATCATTTCCACCCTTTTTATTGCTCATGAAAACACACACTGTATGTAGTACCACCATACAGCGAGACCTTCAGAGGTGGTGGCCCAGATTTCTGTACTCAACGGTACTTCTAATAGCCAGTAGCACGTCCTCTTGCATTGATGCATGCCTGTATTCGTCGTGGCAAACCATCCACAAATTCATTAAGGCACTGTTGGTCCAGATTGTCCCACTCCGCAACGGCAATTCGATGTAGTTCCCTCAGAGTAGTTGGTGGGTCACGTCGTTCATAAACAGCCCTTTTCAATCTACCCCAGGCGTGTTCGATAGGGTTCATGTCTGGAGAACATGCTGGCCACTCTGGTCGAGCGATGTTGTTATTCTGAAGGAAGTTATTCACAAGATGTGCACGATGGGCTCGCGAATTGTCGTTCATGAAGATGAATGTTTCCCCAATATGCTGCCGATACGGTTGCATTATCGGTAGGAGGATGGCATTCACGTATCGTACAGCCATTACGGCGCCTTCCATGACCACCAGCGGCGTACATCGGCCCAACATAATGCCACCCCAAAGCAGCAGGGAACCTCCACCTTGCTGCACTCGCAGAACAGTGTGCCTAAGGCATTCAGCCTGAGTGGCTTGCCTCCAAACACATCTCCGACGATTGTCTGGTTGAGGACATATGCGACACTCATCGGTGAAGAGAACGTGATACCAATCCCGAGCGACCCATTCGGCATGTTGTTGGGCCCATCTGTACCGCGCTGCATGGTGTCGTGATTGCAAAGATGGACCTCGCCATGGACGTCGGAAGTGAAGTTGCGCATCATGCGGCCTATTGCGCACAGTTTGAGTCATAACACGACGTCCTGTGGCTGCACGAAAATCATTATTCAACATGGTGGCGTTACTGTCAGGGTTCCTCCGAGCCATAAATCGGTAGGTAGCGGTCACCAACTGCAGTAGTAGCCTTTGGGCGGCCTGAGCGAGGCATATCATCGACAGTTCGTGTCTCTCTGTATCTCCTCCATGTCCGAACAACATCGCTTTGATTCACTCCGAGACGTCTGGACACTTCCCTTTTTGAGAGCCCTTCCTGGCACAAAGTAACAATGTGGACGGGATCGAACCATGGTATTGACCATCTAGGCATGGTTGAGCCGTGTACCTCCTTCCTGGCCGAATGACTGGAACTGATCGGCTGTCGGGCCCCCGCCGTCTAATAGGCGCTGCTCATGAATAGCTGTTTACATCTTTGGGTGGGTTTAGTGAGATCTCTGAACGGTCAAAGGGACTGTGTCTGTGATGCAATATCCACAGTCAACGTCTGTCTTCAGGAGTTCTGGAAACCGGGGTGATGCGAAACTTTTTTGATATCTGTAATAGTCTGCCCTTTGTCAAAGTCACTGAATGGTGTGCAGGTCTGCATGGGGAAAGATCATCATCCCTGGGACACTGTCATCTATTTCGCGAATATGCATAAATAACTTACCATTCATCGAAAATTTTTTTAGATGTCAGCCTATTCTGTACCGCGCAGAAATAGTCGAGAGAAGGGGTGAACAAGCGTGGTGTATGACAATCTTTTTTGTGTGAGTTTGCTGTGCCTTCCAAGTGTTATGGGCGTAAAACAGTCTTCGCCCTGTCCTTCGACGTGCTGTAAACACATTATTTCGTCTCCGTTGCTGTATATTTAGAAGAAGAAACACGTTAAGCAGTACTGAAATGTTGCTGTTGCATTACGCTACAATGCCTTGGGGGGGAAAAAAAAGCGAAACATTTACAGCGCATCGCAGATCCCGCACATATGTCTCAGACTTGTCTGCCACGATTTTTTTTCTCTCTAGTTGAGTATTGCACTTGATTTCCCCGGTAGACAGATCTCGTGTTAACGTCCGCTGGTAAGTGTCTAGATACGTCCGATCACTCTGTAGAATACAGTCTGCTTATCGCAAAATCGTGCATCTGGATGGAAGTGGTCAAAGCAAATTTATTAACCGTGACAAGTGCGGGAAGTTTTCATAGAGTCGGACAGAGGTGTACCGTCTTGCACCCGGGCCTAGACGTGGCACAGCATCGGCATGCGACCTATCGCAACAGGTCACACAAAGCTCTGCTATCATTACCCCCCTCTGCGTGCCAATGATGGGTGAGAGCAGTGCTCCTGCGAGGCAGCATGGCGTCTCATTCACTACACGCACACGCTGTGCGACGTACGGTGTGATGCGGTGAAGCACAACGTGACGCGACAGACATTTTGTAAGTGGCCACTGCGCTGTGCAGTATTTATTTAACTATAGACGTGATTATTCCAATACTACCGCAGCAGTTATGTCACGGTAGTACTAAAATACGAAATGTAAGTGATGGTTAGATACGGTAGGTGGCTGCAGAAACATATGACTCCACCGGTCGAAAGCGGGCTTCGCATCCCTAAAATGCATAGCAACGGCGCGAACTGGACAGGAAAACGACTATACGTTAGGTGCACGAAAAAGAAAAAGAAAAACACTTAGACGATCGCGGATTACGTTCCAAATGTGTTGTTTGGAGCCAGTTTTGTCAGCGAAGTGTTAGAAGACGGTTTGGTTCAAATGGTTCAAATGGCTCTGAGCACTATGGGACTTAACATCTGAGGTCATCAGTCCCCTAGAACTTAGAACTACTTAAACCTAACTAACCTAAGGACATCACACACATCCATGCCCGAGGCAGGATTCGAACCTGCGACCGTAGCAGTCGCGCGGTTCCGGACTGAGCGCCTAGAACCGCTAGACCGAAGACGGTTTAACTATCATAATTTTGTTGGTATAAATTAATTGGTAAATCGTGGCCGTGACCATTGAGTATCTGTGTCAGCCATCAGCTGTGCACTCTATTTGGAGAGTAATTGCAAGTAAAATATGTTTACTTGTGAGAACGTGTCAAGTTGTATTCAGAAGACGAAACACGTCAAGGGAAACTTAGATCTGGTGTGTGTTTTGTTGTTAAATGAAAACTGTTTAATGTGAATATCCGTGTAATTTATTAGATTACCGCGATGTGGCGTTTGTTTCACGAATATTTTTACGAGAGTGTTCCCGAAAAAAGTAGCTGTTTGTGGAATACTACGAGGTAATCGATAAAATTTTAACGATCTGCCTGAACAGTGTAATCAGCGTCATATACTGGTAGTGATAGTTATTAAATATTAAAGTCATGTATTGTACTTGTTTCCCTGAAAATCGGTGAAATAGCAGCGAAACCTATATTTATGGACCTCACCTTAAAAATGTTGGTGAAATCAGACACGAAACCAGTATGTACGTTTACATTCCTGAAAAGTGGGGGAAAATAGCAACGAAACCCATGTTTAAATGTATCTTCTTAAATAAGTGCAAGGAATCAGAAAATAGCAATGAACTGTGCACCTTTTTTAAAAAAAGCAGTAATAATTAGCGATAAAACCGTAAACAGCGTCGTACGTTGCAGAAAATGGCGTTCGGTGCCAAACATTAGCGAAAACAAGGCCAAAAATGCTGGATGCTATGCTGCGCTGGAAATTTACATACTTTAATTTACTCCCGGTACTCCAGTGAGGTTCTGATTAAAAACGACCACCTCGGGATGGCACTATGGAGCAGTGGGGGAGGGGGGGCCTGTGGTGGTGGGGATGTCATTTTTTGTATCATAATTTACCATAATTAAAAGTGACAATTATTACTTTATGTTAGAAGCATGGAAAATCTGTAAACATGAAGCCAAGTCCCCCACTAGGTGGACAACTTGCCCATAAATTATGGTAATTATCGTGACAAAAAACGGCTCTAAGCACTATGGGACTTAACATCTGAGGTCATCAGTCTCCTAGACTGAGAACTACCTGAACCTAACGAACCTAAGGACATCACACACCCATGCCCGAGGCAGGATTCGAACCTGCGACCGTAGCAGCAGCGCGGTTCCGGACTGAAGCGCCTAGAACCGCTCGGCCACAGCGGCCGGCGTTATCGTGACAGTTATTGACCATTATTTGTCATTATCATGACAGTAATTGCACATTAATTACGGCACGAATAAACAAAACATGCACCCAAGTGAGTCGTTTGCCTACATAAGGGCCATTAAATTTGGCTATCTCAAGTGGACGGTCTGTTTCTGCAGAGCTGGTACAGATAGACTATTTCAAAGTGATGCAAAGATTCGCAACTTTTTGTAATAAGTTGGCTGCCACACACATCGTGACGAATGTTTCACCCCTAGGCCAGATTTCAGCGGCAAAGGAAACCCCTCCTGTGGCCACTGCTGGCAGTCAGTGAGTTAAATGTTCATAAACGTAGAAAAGTGCATTCCATAAAACGAAAAACTGTCTTATTGTATAACTAAGTCACAGCTAGACTCAGTCAACTCATACAAGTACCCGAGTGTGAAAATTTGTAATGATACGAAGCGGAATGGCCACGTAGGCTCGATTGCAGGTAAAGCAGATGGCAGGCTTTAGTTCGTTTGTAAGATGCTGAGGAAATACAATCAGTCTACAAAGGTTAGATAGTTTTCCAAAGACAGAATATACACTGCTATGCGAAACGTAAAGACGAAAGTAACTTTCTCATGATGTGTCACTGCCAAGTAATGTACACTCCTGGAAATGGAAAAAAGAACACATTGACACCGGTGTGTCAGACCCACCATACTTGCTCCGGACACTGCGAGAGGGCTGTACAAGCAATGATCACACGCACGGCACAGCGGACACACCAGGAACCGCGGTGTTGGCCGTCGAATGGCGCTAGCTGCGCAGCTTTTGTGCACCGCCGCCGTCAGTGTCAGCCAGTTTGCCGTGGCATACGGAGCTCCATCGCAGTCTTTAACACTGGTAGCATGCCGCGACAGCGTGGACGTGAACCGTATGTGCAGTTGACGGACTTTGAGCGAGGGCGTATAGTGGGCATGCGGGAGGCCGGGTGGACGTACCGCCGAATTGCTCAACACGTGGGGCGTGAGGTCTCCAGAGTACATCGATGTTGTCGCCAGTGGTCGGCGGAAGGTGCACGTGCCCGTCGACCTGGGACCGGACCGCAGCGACGCACGGATGCACGCCAAGACCGTAGGATCCTACGCAGTGCCGTAGGGGACCGCACCGCCACTTCCCAGCAAATTAGGGACACTGTTGCTCCTGGGGTATCGGCGAGGACCATTCGCAACCGTCTCCATGAAGCTGGGCTACGGTCCCGCACACCGTTAGGCCGTCTTCCGCTCACGCCCCAACATCGTGCAGCCCGCCTCCAGTGGTGTCGCGACAGGCGTGAATGGAGGGACGAATGGAGACGTGTCGTCTTCAGCGATGAGAGTCGCTTCTGCCTTGGTGCCAATGATGGTCGTATGCGTGTTTGGCGCCGTGCAGGTGAGCGCCACAATCAGGACTGCATACGACCGAGGCACACAGGGCCAACATCCGGCATCATGGTGTGGGGAGCGATCTCCTACACTGGCCGTACACCACTGGTGATCGTCGAGGGGACACTGAATAGTGCACGGTACATCCAGACCGTCATCGAACCCATCGTTCTACCATTCCTAGACCGGCAAGAGAACTTGCTGTTCCAATAGGACAATGCACGTCCGCATGTATCCCGTGCCACCCAACGTGCTCTAGAAGGTGTAAGTCAACTAGCCTGGCCAGCAAGATCTCCGGATCTGTCCCCCATTGAGCATGTTTGGGACTGGATGAAGCGTCGTCTCACGCGGTCTGCACGTCCAGCACGAGCGCTGGTCCAACTGAGGCGCCAGGTGGAAATGGCATGGCAAGCCGTTCCACAGGACTACATCCAGCATCTCTACGATCGTCTCCATGGGAGAATAGCAGCCTGCATTGCTGCGAAAGGTGGATATACACTGTACTAGTGCCGACATTGTGCATGCTCTGTTGCCTGTGTCTATGTGCCTGTGGTTCTGTCAGTGTGATCATGTGATGTATCTGACCCCAGGAATGTGTCAATAAAGTTTCCCCTTCCTGGGACAATGAATTCACGGTGTTCTTATTTCAATTTCCAGGAGTGTAGCTCGATGAAACTAGAACCATACGTAGAAAGAACTGCTACCGTATAGTAAAGTACAGAAGATAACTGAGAGAAATACGCAATGAGACGATCAGAAATGACATTTTTATTCAAAGAGAATAATTACACTGAAGTCGTCGCGATTTATGGGGTCCCCTGCACATTACAAAAGGTGGGACATTCTTCTTAATAGGGTATGGTATCACCACGGATGACAATGCATACTTTGCAAAGTGCTCCCATAAGGATGGTAAGGAGTTTCGTAGTAGGGTTACATTTTTTCATCAGCGCTGTTCACACCTGCTGGTTGGTCAATGGTGCATTTAGACATGATTCAGTATGTCTCCTGATCGCATCCCACACGTAGTCGATGGGTTTTAAGTCTGAGGAATGGGCAGGCCAATCCATTCGCCGAATATCCTCTCATTTTTAGAGCTCATCCAATTGCGCTGATCTATTGTCATCTCCAAAAATGAAGTCAGAGCCGAATAGACTCTTGAAAAGACGCACGCGGAAAAGGAGTACAGGATCACAATAACGTTAAATGACGATTGTACCGTATTCAAAGGTTCAGAGGTCAGTACACCCTTACAACAATTTGCCTCCACGGACCATAACAACTGGACCACCAAAACGATTATGTTCCATAATGTTGCTGGTTACATTACATATGCTAATTTGGCGAGGAATGGGACAACATAATGCACGCAGGAACATTGTCGAACATGATCGTTTCGGTGTCCCAGTTTTGCGGTGTGGGGAGTGAGACGTAACAGTCCATTGAAACCTATTTAAAACAGGTATTTTTCGATCCAATTTGAAATAAACAGGAATCACTGATGTAAACAAAAGGTAGTGGTATAGGTAAACCTATACGTATAAAATTGTTACAATGAAACTGGTTACTAAATTATAATTGTATTGAAGTATATAGGTCCTGTAATTGGTAGGAATATTTAGGATTAACGCAATTAGGTGAAATCTGGAACAAATGATCAAGTACAATGTTCAAAGTCATTTCTTTGAAACTGAGATAGATTTGTGTCAAAACAGTAACTAAATTAAGGCCTGTGGCATTTAAAGGAAAATGGCCGAGCGGTTCTAGGCGCTTCACTCCGGAACAGCGCGACTGCTGCAGTCACAGGTTCGAATCCTGCCTCGGGCATGGATGTGTGTGATGTCCTTAGGTTAGTTAGGTTTAAGTAGTTCTAAATGCGACTAATGACCTCAGATGTGAAATCCCTTAGTGCTCAGAGCCATTTGAACCATTTAAAAAAAAAACCAACTGAGAGAATCAAAATTGATTAGAAAATTGAAATGTAATCAGGGAAATTGTTGTAAGTGGCGTGTAAGCATAGGCAGTTCTTTAGGTGTTTTGTCAATAATAAACAAAAGACCTATTTTGCCACATTCAATGGGAGACTTGGAAACATACACATTGGTAGGAACATTTTCCGAACCATGTATCTTTTGTATTTAATAAAATAGTAAAAATATTGTTAATACTTCATATTTTGAGCATTTGTACACTCTTAAAATGTTATACACTTGAAAATTAATCTATGTATTTGTTCTACAAGAGCTAATGCAACTGTTGAAATGAGTCATTAATTTTGAGGTAACAGTTTTAATCGTAATTTTATTAAAAAACCCTTTATAACAATTCCGAGGATTGTTCGGAATTGTATATAAAAGCCATGTTGGCACAAGGAGGCCAGTACTTTATTATCATTCGATGGATTAAGATGTACGTCAGTGTCTTATGACATTTTGTGCAAGAAGCATGTAATTGCTTATGTGAGTACTTTATGTAAATAAGTGCAGTAAGCAAGTCAGACTTGGCAAATTGTATGGAATATGTAAGAAGTCTGATCTATCATTTCACCAGTGTAGCTACATAAAAAGATTAAAAACTAGGTGATATATTAAAAATAAGTTCTGAAACATAATGTTCGATTTAATTGTTCTTGGCATAAAACACAAAGTTACAGCGGACATACAGTAACTCAGTGACTTGCAACAGCGGATCGACAAAAAGGAATGAATGAGTACACACCACTATATTAAATGAATTTTAATATTTATTTTTGCAGTATTTGGTTTGACAAACCTTTTTTTGAGATGTATTGAAGTTGCATTATTAGCAAATAGTAGTCGAAGTGAAAGAACCCAGCTGGTGGGAAATTTCACAGGAGGCGTAATGTTACATGGGCGTACTTATTTCCAAACCTTGTAATGCGGTACACTCGCCAGTCAATATAACTGTGACATTGTACTCCTAATCCATCTGTGTCTTTTCAGTGCTGCATTTGGCTCTGTCTTTATTGTTACGGATGACAATGCGCGATAGAATCAAACTGCACACTTGGAGGAGCCCTTGGAACGAAAGGATATTTGGCGAATGAACTGGCCTACCCAGTCCCCCGACTTAAATCCCATCGAGCACGTAAGGGGAGTGTTTGGGGGGTATATGACGGCACATCCACATGCACCAACGACCATCCGGCACTTGTCAACCACACTGATGGAGAAATGGAACGCCCTACCTCAAGAACTCCTTACCAACCTTGTGTCCAACTTGGAAGCACGTTGCAGTGTATGCATTGCCGACCATGGTGATCAGACATCCGCTTAAGAACCATGCCCTGTGTTTTGTAATGTCCAGAGGACCATCATAAATCGCAGTGACGTGAGTCTTACTGTTGTCTTCGACTAAAAGTGGTTTTTCTGTTCGTGTCATTACGTATTTCTTTCAGTTGTCTTCTGTACTTCGAGGTGCAACAATAAAGTAATGACACTGATTTTCTTTGCAAGATGTGGCAACCCTGCAGGCTTGTGTAGGCACAATATCTTTGACCTTGGTCTATAAGCTGCTTCTAGTCCAAGCGGCACATCGATGCAACTGCTGGGTCATGAGTTCTGTCGTGATAAGTTAACACGTTGTGGCGGTTTTGCGTATCATCAACATGGTCAAATGCAATGAATATGGATGATATGATACTCTATGATGTTCTGCGGTTTGAATTCACTCCGATATTTAGCAGTTGCATTGATTTGATTTTGTAAATGATACTGACAATATTATATTCATGTATAATACAATATTCTCACTACAACTTCCCCCGGATAATTATTTTGTTCAAATTGCACTAGAATTCCACCTGATGTAGTGTAATAATGTTGACTGTAAGTTGTGTTCATATCACTAAAATTACAGGTCGTACATCAGAGCTTTTATAATTTTTGTCTTCGATGGATTTAATTATTCTTAGCAAATTGATCATGAAAAGGAACCACAGAATACCACCCGCACACAACACTGACGTATGCTACCAGAAATATTTTTCTCCGTGATTCATGCGTAGTTTAATTTTGGCCTCATACAACAGCAATGAAATCATGTTCAACAATAAATACCATCAGCACCGTTCTTAGAAGATGCAGTCAGATTCAATTATTCTTTTTTTTTTATAAATAGAGTTCAGTACCACCGGTGCACATTTATTTCTTACACATCGGAATATTGTTAGCAGTTTCCAGTAATTTAAATTTGCCGCTGAGATAAAAGTTAAGATGGCGGTGAACAAAAGACAGAGGATTTCTTTTTTAATTAAGATTTTCCTTTACTCAATAAATAATTAATCACTGAAATTGATGCCACCAAAAAAATTATTAATACTGTTTTGCAAATTAGTTTAACACAAACCCTTGATATTTCGACCAGAAGTGCAGACGAAGTTGCTGTATAATCGCAACTAACAATGGCTGCGCTTCTTGCAGCTATGATAAAACAATTAATACAAAATTATAATTAAAAGAGGAAGTGATTTTTCAATAATTAATCATAAATAGTTTTAACGCATTTGGCTCTATTTTTTTACCAGCAAATGAACATAAAACTACAATAATTTTACGTTAAATGTTTTTCATTCAACAGACCTCAAATCGATTCGCGTCTTGCGTCGGCGACGTACATCAGAAGAAGACGACAAAAGGGTACAAAACAAAAGAAACGAATGACATACATTAACAAAGAATGTGAGACAAATATTGTCTCTGTTTTACATAATTATCATCTTTTTAAGAAATAATTACATAATTGAATGAATATTATTCAGTTACGTAATTTTCCACACGTTCATATTCCACTCGTCACATTATAAATAAAAAAATATATATATCATGGATGTTTTAACGTGTTTGTGTCTCTCGTCACGGAAATGGAACCGCTTAATATTGCTCAACGGTATGCTATTTCTTTTTGCGTTAAATTGGGTGAAAAAGCGACGACAACTTACGGTAAGCTTCAGAAGTCTTTTGGAGAGGAGGTTATGTCAAGAGCTCAAGTTTTTTGTTGGCATAAAATGTTTAGTGAAGGCAGAATGAATGTTGAAGATGAAGACCGCAGTGGACGACCATCAACCTCACGGATGAATGTCAACTTGACCAGGGTGCGTGAACTCGTACGATCTGATCGAAGATTATCCGTGAAAATGATTGCAGAAGAACTGAACATCAATCGAGAAACGGTTTGTCTAATAATAACTGAAGATTCTGCATCACGATAATGCGCCATCCCATACTGCTCTGTCAGTACAGGAATTTTGAACCTCAAAACTAATTTCAGTACTACCACAGACACCTTATTCACCAGATATCGCTCCGTGCGAATTTTTTCTATTTCCAAGAGTAAAATGGCGGTCAAGGGACACCATTTTCAAACAACACAAGATGTCCAAAAAGCTGTGACGAGGGTCTTGGAGGATATTACAGAAGATGAGTTCCAGAAATGTTACCATCAATGGCAGAAGCGCTGGAAAAAGTGTGTGCAGTCAGAAGGGAACTACTTTGGGAGACAACACTAAACTTGATTAAAACGGTAAGCAACATTTTTTTTTTCACATCAGTCTCATTACTTTATTGTCGCACCTCGTATACTGTAGCAGTTCTTTCAGTGTATGGTCCAAGTTTCATCGACCAGCAGCAGTAAGCGTTTATTGTGTCAACAATGGAGAGTGGATTCTGCCGAACAAGTCACCATGCGCATCTCTTGTCGAACAGACGCGTAACATATAGCAAACACATAAAATCCGAAGAATTCTGGGACATCCGATAAGGATTTAATGACTGCAGCCCTTGACCTGCGAACCGGACTAAACTCTTAACGGGTGTACAGAAAGGTTGTCAGCTAAAAATATCATACTACTGCTCTTTCCGTAAACGCAAGACGCCGTTCCAGAAGCGCGCCAGAGCTCATTTGCACTTATTAGTGGACTCAATAAGGCCTGCTTCCAGGATGTGCTTCTTTACATGCGTGGTTTACTCCCAGTTGTTGGTCATAATCTGAATTCACAGTATTTCTGTGTGTAGCAATGCAACATAGACTATTGGTGGAATTTCAGTAAAAGAGGACACAATGTTTTATACACCGATGGTCCTTAAATAGCGGTTGGTGACTGAACAATTTGCCGCAATTAAGAGATAACTCCAACCTTGGGTAGTTTCGAGATCCATATTTTGTGGAAAAAATTTCTTTCACTCTCTTCAGGAAAGTTGAAACTCCAGTCATGAGTACGTTTATTACTCAAGAGTTGTGTATCTTGTCGTTGTGTTGTATGAAAGAGGATAGGCCTACTCCTGAGCTACTCCTTTGTTGCGTCAAACGACCGGAGTGCCCCAGAGAAGTTTTTTGGTACCCTCGTTGCTCGTTTTGTATATCAGTGATCCGGTAGATAATATTAATACTAGCCTTAATCTATTGTAGATGATGCACTTATCTGTAACGAAGTACCACTTGATAGTGAGAAATCTGAGAATGTACTACAGTCTTCTAATACTATTCCAACAGGGGCCGTGAAGACAATATTAGTTACCGCGTGTACAGAGGCATTCAACGGTCATTCTTCTCGCGCTCTTTACGCAAACCCTAATACATCGGAAAATCGTGAGTACCATTTGCCATAAACTTCACAATTTTTTTGCAGACTGTGGATGTAGACGTCAGTTTAAAGTAAAACAATTTTCTGTTCGGTGTAATAATTCGATTAGAAACATAACTGTGTCGGAACGTGAGTAAGGCGGACTTTTAGGTATTGGTACCTTATACCTCTAGTAAAATTATTTTAATGAAAAACTGTGAAGATACGTAAAGGCTGTATTTTAATTCCGATAGAAAACTGTTACGGGCAATTACAAGAGCTACTACAATATCTGCTGGGTAAGCTTTTTGTGTCTTGCAATTCTATCTGTTTAATACCTCCATACATGAGCTATAAACAAAAAAAGAGCCACTTACAATGGCTTAATTTCCTCTTAACACGCCTAGAATAAAAAAAATATTTTGGATCAAAAGAAATATATAAATCCCACAACTACTTTCAGTGCGTTGGCAGGAATAAAAGCGAATGCTTCCAAGAGACCTGCAGCCTAAGCACTGTTATTGTGCGCCGTAATGCAGTACTGGAGGAACACTGTCACAGCATACGCCGCTTTGTACAAGTTGGACTCCTCAGACGCACGAGTCGTCAATGTAGCGCCCGTCTGGTGTCACGATAGAGCTGAGGCGGACAGACGTTTGGACCTGTTGCGCTTCGACAGACGCACGTGCGTCAGCTCACGTGTGCAGTTACAGGTGGGCAGCACGCAAATGGATCGCGTGTCTGCGGCCGACGTGAGGGACAGATCGCTGCAGTCTAAACACAGCCACGCCTTCGTGGAAAGCGACGCGGCTACAGCAGCGCGTGACGTAATGCCTACGTGCGCCGGCGCATGCGCAGTCAGTCTGGCGCTGAGTCACGCTCGCTGCTGTGCGCTGACATTCGTGAAGTGACTGAACCGCTAGAAGCCATAGGGTTCCTGACAGTGTGTAGACACCGCGGAAGCTGCTTTAGCTGTTTAAACGTGTTTCCCGTTTCTTCACCCCTGCCTCTGCAAGCATCTAGCAGCTGTTGCGGAATTAGCGTCTAACATTCTGCCACTCTCCTCAAAGGGCTGTTGCAACTGCAGATAAATGAAACAAGTTTTTGCGTGAGCCACGTATTTTATTTACATGATAACGTGTTTCGATGGTTTATTCTATGTAGTCCCTGACGCAGCATCGTTCTCTGCCTACTAGCTGCTAATACTTTGCGATTCATTGTAAAGTAAAGGGTTCTCGCAACATTAATGCTTGTATTCGTGAAGCAACTCGGTGTAGGACAACGAAACGGTAAGTAAAGGATTCAGTGGGTAAAAGCGATAATTCAGGCCACAACTTGGTGTTTATTGTCTTCCAGGGAAAGGAAAAAATACAGTGTGCTCAGGTGTTCTTCTTTTTAAAAAATGACTTGAATGTCGGTATCATGCAGGTTTTTAACAGGATTGGAACTGGAGCATTTTTTGGCTTCTTACACGTCACCACTTGTCTCCCAAAACATTAAAAATACTCGATACTCCTAGATCTCGTCCCCTCCCCCCACCCCGTACAAACTATCGTATTAGCGGCCTCGATAACCATTTTCTGTCCAAAAGAAAGTTCACATAAAATTGATTACACTGACAGAAAAAATCACAACACCAAAAAATAATCAGTGTAGAGTAATGAAATTTCGGGTGAACATTTGCGTAGGTAACATATTTGAATGATTAACGTTGCAAGACCACAGGTTAATGTAAGCGCGAGATAAGCTACTGCAAATGTAAACAGCTGGTACATTAATAACCGGTGTAATCGCCAGAATGTTGAATGCAGGCATGCTAACGTGCATGCATTGTGTTGTACATACACCGGATATCAGTTTGTGGGATGGAGTTCCATGCCTATTGCAGTTCATCTGCTAATGCAGGGACGGCCAATGCTTTTTATGGATGACGCTGGTGTTCAATCTGATGGTGTGCCAAATGTGCTCGGTAGGAGACAGATCTGGTGATCAAGCAGACAAAGGCAACATATCAACTCTGTGTAGAGCCTGTTGGGTTACAGTAGTGGTAGGTGGGCGAGAGTTATCCTGTTGGAAAACACCCCCTGGAATGCTGTTCATGAATGACAGCAAAACAGTTCGAATCACAGACTTGCTGCCAGGATGCGTGGGATAGCCACGAGAGTGCTCCTGCTATCGTACGGATTCGCACCCCTGACAATAAATGCAGGTACATGACCAGTGTGTCTAGCACGCAGGCAGGTTTCTTGCAGGTCCACAACTGGCCTCCCTCTAAGGCCCGTGTTCCACTATCAAATTTCTATGTCAAAGATTTGATCAAAGATGTGGTCAAATATTCGTCAAATATATTTGACCAAGATCTTTGACGTGGCGCTAAAAAGGGGTATTACACTGTCATCATATTTTTCGTCCGAGTTCAGGATGGCTGACAACAGCTTGTTATTAACTGCAGCAGTTGCATGTACCACACTTGCACTGTGTGCACATGCGGAAGAGAAGTGGGGGAAAAACGTACCTGGGTGAAGCCGTGGGTTTTACGACGACACGATAAAAGCATTCAACAAAACTTGTTACGTGAGCTTATAGTGGAGGATGTCAAGTCGTACGTCAATTACTTTAGAATGGTAGAGCATACATTTCTGTATGTGCTCAGTGAAGTGTGTCCTCATAACACAAAGCACAATACCCACTTAAGAACTGTTATATCTGCAGAAGACAGGCTCACTGTAACACTGCGATTCCTAGCTACGGGAGAGAGTTAGGCTAGGTTAGGTTAGGTCAGGTCTCCAATCTTTTTAATCTATTTTTGTATTCAGGGCGCTCACGCTGTAAAGCGCCTCATCAGCTTCATACATCTCTATTAATTTTGTAGTTGTCGGTACACACCAATTGTATTTACCGGCAATGTTCATAAAAACACTACAGACGACAGAACACTGTAGCGATGCTAGCGCTCAACGTGGTAACATGTCACATTGCAGTGAACAGAAGACAAGCTACTTCTTTGATCAAAGCTACAGCGAGGTTGATCAAATATTTGACGACATTTGACAAAGTTCCCTATTACACCATCAAATTTCTTTGACAAGATATTTGACAAAGATATTGGACAGAAAAATTTGATAGTGTAATACCGGCATAACCAACACTACATCACTGGCACCGAGGCAGAATCAGCTTTCATGAGGAAACAGAACAGACCTCAATCTTGCCCTCCGTTGAGCTCTCGCTCACCACTGTAGTCGCAAATGGCGGCTGTTGGTGGCGTTCGTGGAATGCATGGTACACAGCCTCTGGCTCGGAGTCGCCCTTGAACTAATAGATTCGTAACAGCTGGTTGCGTCACTGGTGGCAACTGCTGCTGAGATTGCTGCTGCACATAGAGTGCGATGCGCCAGAGCTATACAGCGAACACGATGTTCTTCTTCCCGGTAGTCGCCTCACATAAAGCCTTATGGGCAGCGCCATTGCTACTGTGGAGATCAGAATACAGCAGCCAGAGAGAGGAACTCGGTCATTTAAAGGCGGATATCACAGTGCCGCTCGGAGCCCGGTCTTCTTGCGACTACTGCTGCCAGCAATCATGTACAGCGGCTACAGTCCTGTCAAGTCTTTCGCAGAACGAACAACAGCTTCTCGTAACCCTACTACGCGATCTCGTTAAAACTCAGTGAGGTGTTGATAATAGTGTCTTTGTTGCCCTAAAGGCATTCTTGACTAATATCAACTCACCACGTTCTGTCTCAAAGCTAACTAACGCTGGTGCGAAATGTTAAAAGACTTCATCTTTCAGATGCAGAAAAACGCCTACCGATTTTCGTCTACGTCGCACTACGCCTTCTTGGTGTTAGGCCTACGATTTTTTTTTCGTCAGTGTAGTTCAGCGCTAGATTCAGATGTAAACTTCTCGTTAAAAGTTCGAGTTTCATGGAATCCGTACGGGGATGATAATTTTGATTGCTATAATAATAAATCAGATAGTATTTCAAACTAAGGTTACCGACGCGGGTGTAAAGAAAACTTCTCTCGTCAGTTGTCTATTCACTTATTTGTCGTTACACAAGGACACCTCGCGGATGCTGCTGAAACACATAAAAAAAACACGAAGACAGATTGGAGTTTAACATCCCGTCGACAACGCGGTCAATTACAGACAGAGCGGTTCTAGGCGCTTCAGTCTGGAACCGCGCGACCGCTACGGTCGCAGGTTCGAATCCTGCCTAGGGCATGGATATGTGTGTGGTGTCCTTAGGTTAGTTAGGTTTAAGTAGTTCTAAGTTCTAGGGGACTGATGACCTCAGAAGTTAAGTCCCATAGTGCTCAGAGCCATTTGAACCATTTGACACATCCAGAGCCTCTTTGATTCAATTTCGAGGCTTGCAGCAGCGGTTGTAGCCAGCAATGGCGTCAACGTGCAGTAACACTCACAGACGCAGGTGGCAGAACTAGTGGTGGAGGGTATATAAAGCGTGTCGGGGGACGCGGTAAAAAGTGCAACGTCGTCGTAATGCGGAAACGGAGCGATTTGCCTGGCGTCCAAATGTGCGTGATCATTGCCTTTCGGGTTATTTTGTAAACTGTTCGCGTATCACAGTGGTTAAAGTATTCCGTGCATGGCAAAATGGTGTTATCCAAGACTGGCGCAGAGACAACTGTGGTGCACCACGGGCCATAGATGACCCGACGGCTCCGGAGATTTGCACGGGCGACTGGACATGCAACTGTCGAGCAACTGACCGCCCAGACGAACCAAGGGGCTATCAGCAGTGTCTCCCGAACGACCGTTCAGCGAACGTTGGTGTGTATGGGCTTCTGCATCAGGCGCCTGCTTTATAAACCCATGCTGACTGCTCTACATCGGCGACAATGGTTGGAATTTGCACGCCAGTGCCACAATTGCATTTCCACTGGATGGCGAAAGGTGGGCTTTACAGATGAATCACGTTTAATGCTCCATCGGACAGTTGGCCGTTGGCATTTAGTTTGAAACGTCTGAAAGCAAATATCCTGCAATAATCGTCGGAAGTGTCCAGGCCGGAGAAGGGAGCGTTATGGTCTGTGGCACGTTTTCGTGGCATTCCCTGAGTGATGTAGTCATTCTGGAAGGCACAAAGGTCAACACAAGTATGCATACGTCCTCGGCGACCATGCCCACCTCTACATGCACCTCCCCGGCACAGTGACACCTACCAGAAGAATAATGCAACGCGTCACACAGCTCGCAGTGTGCATGCGTTGTGTGAAGAGCACCAGGATAAATTTACCGCCCGCCCCCCCCCCCCCTCCTGACCATTAAACTTCCCGGATTTAATCCTAGTCGAGAATCAGTGGGACCACCTCGATCGGACTGTTCGTGGAATGGAGACTCCTCTAGGAAACTAGAATCGACAGGGCTCTACCTTCTAGAACCTCACTGAACGTCTTCCTGCACGTCTCGCAGCGGTCCATACCGTAAAAGTTGGTTATTCAGACTTTTGACAGTTGGTCACATCATGTGACTGGACAATGTAGAATCCTAACAATGCAACCATACTCAAATGAAAAATTACGGGGATTATAGTCTTTTAATGTTTAATAAGGGATGGAAAAGAACTTTTATTTCTTTCTGTAGCAAGTTTAATGATGAGCAAGTTATATGTCGTCTTGAGTTGATGATGAGGAAAAAGTTTTCCACCAGAAACAGGACCATACTATTGGATGTACATCATACAAGAACTGTGACTGAGCAGTAGTAATACACTTACATGGGGGGCACAGCTAAGACGCTGCATATTGCTGAGTGGTGATGTTCTCGCTACTGCGCTTTCTGTAAAAAAAAAAAAAAAAAAATGTTCAAATGGCTCAGAGCACTATGGGACTTAACATCTGAGGTCATCAGTCCCCTAGACTTAGAACTACTTAAACCTAACTAACCTAAGGACATCACACACATCCATGCCCGAAGCAGGATTCGAACCTGCGACCTTAGCAGCAGCGCGGTTCCGGATTGAGGCGCTTTCTGTCACTTTTTGCTCATATGCTCATATACACGTTGAAACCAAGCCAACTGGTTTACATAAATGTAAACAAGTTATGCCCAGAGATGTCTAATTGATAGAGCTTATCGCAAAAGATTTATTCAAAAACTGATGACATATGTGAACAAATTGAGAGTTTCCTACTTGAAGTATTTCGGTGTAATCTTTGGACGTACAGGAGGAGAGAAAGATGACACAAAAAAATTCGGATGCAAAAACTTAGAGGAGCCTACGGTAAAATCTACAACATCTACAGCAGAAAGAGTATGTCCATACACTCGAAAACAGGCACTGTAAGACAGTTATAAAGAAGAACACAAAATTCTAAGAAAGATACGGTCGCAAAGGAACATAAGATGGATGCAGACTACAATCTCGTAACACGACCGAAAAACTATCGAATCTCGCGGGAGACATCAGAAAGAGAAGACGGAAATTTTATGAGCATACGCACAGACGCCCAATAACAAGACTCTCTCACAAAATTGGAACATATGAACAACCCAAAACTAAACCTGGATCCAGCAGGTCAAAAACGATTTAGAAAAGAATCATTCTGCATAGATCCATCAGACATTTTCAACAGAAACTAATACAGACAAAGAATTAGCAAATTGTGAGTACCTCCAGAGAACGAAGTCACCACCAGACAAAAAGAAAGTGGGCGGAAGAAATAAAAGGAATTCACGCAGAAAAATTGAGAGCTCTTGGAAACTGAATATTGAAATATAACAATTTTGCGTGGTCCGATAGGGTGCAGTTGCACCTAATAATAATAATAATAATAATAATAATAATAATAATAGCAGCAAGATTTAGGTCAAAGTGGGTCTCATCAGTCGGCAGCTATAAACGTAAAAATTACTTGCCTTCGTCAGAAAATTTGACACATTGTCCGTTGTAATTTGACAAATCCACACTTTGAGACATTTAATCTTTCTGGATATATTGTGGATGACCAGTCTTCCTCAGTTCCCGTACATAAACCGCTCGTTATGCGTTTTCAGTTCTGTGACATTCATTATACAGTGTGAAGAAAAAATTGCTGCACCTGGCGGTCGGCATGCGATTCCTCATCCCAGTTCGAGACAAAAATGCATCTAGCAAAACCTACTCCCGCCAATAGATTTAATAGGAATGGAATTTTTTTTTAAAAAAAAACAAGGTTCTGGCAACACGCTGTAACTGTGTGCAGCGCGGCCAAGAATAGGTAGCGTGAACTCTGTGCTAGGCTTGAGCTAGCTCCGTGAGACGAGGCTATGCAGTGGGGAACGAATGTGCAGATTCGCCGATGTAGGAAACGTATTCGCACCAAATACTTTTTTTCGATTAAAGCAACATACTGTATCCAATTTAAACCTTCACAATGCTGTATCTTGTGTATTTTTTCTGTTACTGCTACCTTTGTTTAAACATTAACATGAACTTCTTACAGACGTACACGACCGCTTTGTTTCGTTCATGACACAAATAAAGAAAAATAGAAAATAACAGTAGATACAGTAACATCGTCTGTATCCAATGAGGCACAAAAATCACAATAGGTAGGCTACACTAAATTGCACATTATGCTACGCACATTAATTCCATTCTGTATGTTTGACGCCCAGGCTTATCTTCACTGAGCCAGTACACACACGCAAGAACAACGTTCACTTCAGAGAAGATGTTCAAAGCGACCACCTTGCATTTGCAAACACTTCGCCACTCGCTGCATCATACTTTTCTGAACCCTACGAAACACACCTGCAGGCACGACTGCCGAAGCGGCATGCACGTGAGCTATTAGGAATCTGGAGGTCAGAACATAGGACCTCCACGACCAATCCATTTCCGCTTCATTTAAATAGTTATGCACAATCACTCAGAAGTGTGTCCCCGTACGATCACGCTGAAACCATAGCTGTCGTCGAACACCAAGTGGAACGGTTCCTAATGAGACAGGCAAAGTATTGCAAAGAAATGTACGATACAGTGGCCCATTCAACTTATCCAGGAGTAGGTAAGGGCCCAAAAGCACTCCTCCCACGATTCCAGTTCACAGGTTCGTGCCAAAGGATGCCTGAAAGCCATCGTTCACAGGTGACATGCATGTTGTGTTCCGACCAAAGTGGCTGCTGTGTAGGTTAAAAATACGTCCACGAGTCCATGTCATGTTATTTACAAAATGTTTGTTATCTTCCACTTGGTGAAAAGTGATTCAGAAAACTATACTCGTTCGAATATGGTCTTCTGGCCACTGGTGTTGAATTAACGTGTGATGATATGAATGCAGTTTATCGTGCCAGTCTTTGAGACATCTGGAATGCCTCGGTTACTTCGCCGACGTGACTGGTGAACAGTTTTAAGAATCGCTTCCTCTGTTTGTTGTGTAAGTCTAGTCCTTGCACGACCTCTATCCATCACTTGAGGACGAAGATTACCTGCTTCCCAAAGGCGTTGCTCCAGACGACGAAAAACATTCTTATCGGGTCGGAGATTTCGAGGGAACCGTGCAGCATACGCACGAGCAGGAGCAAGCAGCACCTGCTTTGGAACCAGCGGGCTCCCCTTGTAAGCAGTGTGCGGCACCACCTTTTGTTGTGATGGTGGCGACGATGCATAGTGCTGCAGAGAGAGTCGTCTACGCAGCGAAAGCGATGGGGAAAAGCCTCAGGTCTGGTCTATGAGTGCCCAGCATTCAGAGAGATTGGTCGCAGTTAGATCCAAGGCGAAGGAAGACAGGAAAATTACGGTGTAACGCCCTGTCAAAAACGTGATATTATAGACGGATCGCGAAGGGCGGTTGAGAAACGATGGCGAAGGCATTTAGCCACGTCCATTTTCATTTCTTAAGCGAATTAAGGAAAATCGCTTATATGAATAGCTGTACAGTCGTTTGAGCATCGTTGCTCATGAATGCAAAGCCAGTGTGTTCCACTGCTCCATCTCGATTGGTATTTTGCTTCATGGCGTTCTACATGTGCCCGGCAGGATTCAGGGCACGTTACTTGTTGGAGAGCCTAGTAGCACCCCTGTACATGTGGAGTGTTTCTTCAAATGTATGGTACAATTAGGAGCGATGAGTGGTGAAAAGCACTGGGTGCCGTAACCGAGCAATCGGGCGCACTTGAACGGTCGGTAGGATCTTTTCTCGCTCTCCAGTGAGAGATGTTGCAAAATGCGATTTGCAGTGCCTCTGCTATTCTGATGACGATGCACTGCGGCGACCACAGCCGTTACGAAACACATTAGATGAATTCACAATTGTGAATAATGACTACCATCAGCTGTAGAATGGAGTGACGACAATGAACATTTGTGCCGGACCGGGACACGAATCTGGATTTTCCGCTTATCGCGAGCGGTCGCCTTACCATTTGGCTATCCGTGCGCGACTCACGGTCAGACCCAAACTTCCACCGCGTTCGAGTCGCAGTCCGGCACAAATTTTCATTGTCGTCACTCCATTCTACAGCTGATGGTAGTTATTACTCGCAATTGCGAATTCATCCAATATGTTGCCAAATGTACTTAACCCAACGTTCTGAACTATTTTCTGGATCCAGAATGAGATTTTCACTCTGCAGCGGAGTGTGCGCTGATATGAAACTTCCTGGCAGATTAAAACTGTGTGCCCGACCGAGACTCGAACTCGGGACCTTTGCCTTTCGCGGGCAAGTGCTCTACCAACTGAGCTACCGAAGCACGACTCACGCCCGGTACTCACAGCTTTACTTCTGCCAGTATCTCGTCTCCTACCTTCCAAACTTTACAGAAGCTCTTCTGTAAAGTTTGGAAGGTAGGAGACGAGATACTGGCAGAAGTAAAGCTGTGAGTACCCGGCGTGAGTCGTGCTTCGGTAGCTCAGTTGGTAGAGCACTAGCCCGCGAAAGGCAAAGGTCCCGAGTTCGAGTCTCGGTCGGGCACACAGTTTTAATCTATTTTCTGGATGTTTCCAATCTCTCTCTCGCCCAGTGTTTTTACCCTCTACAGTTCCCTCTACTAATAAGGCGAGTACACCGTTCGCTTGTTACATATTTTTACGAGCTTCAAACAGGAGCGACTGCAGTAATGGATAGGAACTGTGATTGTTGTGTACAGATGCGAGCTGAGTTGGCGACCCTTCGCTCACAGCGCCTGGCAGCTTTGGCTTCCGTCACACAGCTTGAGGCTACTGCCAAGGGGCGTCACTGTGGGGGATCGAACGCTGGGATGCGAGGGACGTCGAGCACGTCCCACGTGTCCTCCTACCGGTCCACTGCTGTGGCCGCCCCAGGTACTGCCTGCATTGAGGTTGACCCCTCACCCGTGTCGAGTGGGAGATCATTCGAAAGTCTGGCAGGCAGCGAAAAACTTTCCGAGGAGCTGATCGTAGGGCCTCCCTGGTTCGTTTGACAAATAGGTTTCGGGCGTTATCTGTGGCTGACGATGTCTCTGAGCCGGATGCAGTCGTCCACCCTGTTCCAGAGGAAGCTTCTCGGCCCACAAGATCATGGCATTCACAGAGGGTGGGTTTGCTGGTAGTTGGGAGCTCCAACGTTAGGCGTGTAATGGGGCCCCTTAGGAACATGGCTGCCAAGGAGGGGAAGGAAGCCAGTGTGCACTCCGTGTGCATTCCAGGGGGAGTCATTCCGGATGTGGAAAGGATGCTTCCGGATACCATGAATAGTACTGGGTGCAGCCGATTGCAGGTTGTGGCTCATGTCGGTACCAATGACGTGTGTCACTTTGGGTTGGAGCAGATTCTGTCGGGTTTCGGGTGGCTAGCGGAAATGGTAAAAACTGCCAGTCTTGCTTCCGAGATTAAGACGGAGCTCACCATCTGCAGCATAGTCGATAGAATCGAATGCGATCCTTTGGTCCTGAGCCGAGTGGAGGGTCTGAATCAGAGGCTCAGGCGGTTCTGTGACCGTGTAGGCTGCAGATTCCTTGACTTGCGCCATCGGGTGGTAGGTTTCCGGGTTATCGCTTAATAGGCCAGGAGTCCACTACACACAGGAGGCGGCTACACGGGTAGTGGGGACTGTGTGGAAGGGACTGGGCGGTTTTTTAGGTTAGAGGGTCTCAGGGAACCACAGAAGGGACGTCCGTCTAAAAATGGGCAGGTAAAACACAGTAAGATAGTTGTAGAAACGATTGGTACTGTAGTCATAAATTGTCGTAGCTGTGTTGGGAAAGAACCAGAGTTCCAAGCCCTAATAGAAAACACTGAAGCTCAAATAGTTGTAAATACAAAGAGCTGGCAAAAGCCGGAAATAAGTTCAGACGAAATTTTTTCAAACGATCTAACATTGTTCAAAAAAATGGCTCTGAGCACTATGGGACTTAACTTCTGCGGTCATCAGTCCCATAGAACTTAGAACTACTTAAGCCTAACTAACCTAAGGACATCACACACATCCATGCCCGAGGCAGGATTCGAACCTGCGACCGTAGCAGTCGCGCGGTTCCGGACTGAGCGCCTTAACCGCGAGACCACCGCGGCCGGCAACAGTATTCAGAAAGAATAGATTAAATACAGTTGGTAGAGGAGTATTTATTGCTGTCAGAGGTAGTTTGCCTTGTAGCGATATTGAAGTAGATAGTTCGTGTGAAATAGTATGGGTAGAGGTTATACCTGACAATCGGACTAAACTATTAATTGGATCGTTTTACCGACCCCCGACTCAGAAGATATAGTTGCTGAACAGTTCAAAGAAAACTTGAGTCTCATTTCAAATAAGTACCCCGCTCATACATTTATAGTCGGTGGTGACTTTAATCTACCCTCGATATGCTGGAAAAATTATACGTTTAAAGCCAGCATAAAACGTCATCCGAAATTGTACTGAATGCTTTCTCAGAAAATTATTTTGAACAGTTAGTTCATGAGCCCACTCGAAGCGTAAATGGTTGCGAAAGCATACTTGACCTTATAGCAGCAAATAATCCTGGACAAATAGTGAGTATTGTGACGAATACAGGGATTAGCGACCACAAGGCAGTTGCTGCTGGGCTGAATACCGTGACACCTACAACCATCAAAAAGAAACGCAAAGTATATCTATTTAAAAAAGCTGATAAAAATGCTCTTAACGCCTTTTTAAGAGACAGTCTTCACTCCTTCCGAGCTGATCATGTAAGTGTAGAAAAGTTGTGGAATGTTTTCAAAGAGACAGTATCGAGAGCAATTGAGAGATATATACTACATAAATTAATAAGTGGTGGTACTGCTCCCCCATGGTACACAAAACGGGTCAGATCGTTGTTGCAGAAGCAACGAAAAAAGCATGCTAAATTTAAAAGAACGCAAAATCCCCAAGATTAGCAAAGTTTTACAGAAGTTCGAAATATGGCGAGTACTTCAATGCGAGAGTCTTTCAATAATTTCCACAACGAAATTCTGTCTAGAAATCTGGCAGAAAACCCAAAGAGATTCTAGTCACACATAAAGCACACCAGTGGCAAGACGCAGTCAATACCTTCACTGCGCGATAACAACGGTGAAGTCACAGATGACAGTGCGACTAAAGCAGAGTTATTAAACACGGTTTTCCGAAACTCCTTCACCAAAGAAGACAAAGTAAATATTCCTGGATTCCAATCAAGAACAACTGCCAAGATGAGAAACATAGAAGTAGATATCCTCGCAGTAACGAAGCAGCTTAAATCACTTAATAAAGGCAAGGCCTCCGGTCCAGATTTTATACCAGTCAGGTCCCTCTGAGAGTATGCTAATAAAATAACTCCATATTTAGCAATTATATGCAACCACTCGCTCACAGAAAGATCCGTACCGAAAGACTGGAAAATTGCTCAAGTCACACCAATACCCAAAAAGGAAAGTAGGAGTAATCCGCTGAATTACAGGCCTACATCACTAACGTCGATTTGCAGTAGGGTTTTGGAACATATACTGTATTCGAACATTATGAAGTACCTCGAAGAAAACGATTTATTGACACATAGTCAGCACGGTTTCAGAAAATATCGTTCTTGTGAAACACAACTAGCTCTTTATACTCATGAAGTAATAAGTGCTATCGACAGGGGATGTCAAATTGATTCCTTATTTTTAGATTTCCAGAAGGCTTTCGACACCGTTCCTCACAAGCGTCTTCTAACCAAACTGCATGCCTGCGGAGTAATTCCTCAGTTGTGCGACTGGATTCGTGATTCCCTGTCAGAAAGGTGATAGTTCGTAGTAACAGACGGTAAGTCATCGAGTAAAACAGAGGTAATATCCGGCGTTCCCCAAGGAAGAGATATAGGCCCTCTATTGTTCCTGATCTATATTAACGACATAGGAGACAATCTGAGAAGCCGTCTTAAATTGTTTGCAGATGATGCTTGTAAAGTCATCAGATGATCAAAACGACTTGCAAAATGATTTAGATAAGATATCTGTATGGTGCGAAAAGCGTCGATTGACCCTGAATAAGATAAGAAATCTTCTAAATTTCGATTATGCGATAAGTCACACGAATCTGAAGGCTGTAAATTCAACTAAATGCTTAGGGATTACAACTACAAATAACCTAAATTGGAAAGATCACACAGATAATATTGTGGGTAGAGCGAACCAAAGACTGCGATTCATTGGCAGAACACTTAGAAGGTGCAGCAGGTCTACTAAAGAGACTGCTTACACCACGTTTGTCTGCCCTATTCTGGAGTATTGCTGAGCGGGTGGGATCCGCATCAGGTGAGTCTGACGGATGACATCGAAAAAGTACAAAGAAGGGCAGCTCGTTTTGTATTATCGCGAAATAGGGGAGATAGTGTCACAGGCATGATACGTGAATTGGAGTGGCAACCATTAAAACAAAGGCGTTTTTTGTTGTGACGGGGTCTTATCATGAAATTTCGATCAACAGTTTTCTCTTCAGATTACGAAAACATTCTGTTGCCACCCACCTACATAGGGAGAAATGATCATCACGATAAAATAAGCGAAATCGGGGCTCGCACAGAAAAATTTAAGTGCTCGTTTTTCCCGCGTGCCGTTCGAGAGTGTAACGGTAGAGAGACAGCTTGAAGGTGGTTAATTGAAATGGTTCAAATGGCTCTGAGCACTATGGGACTTAACTTCTGAGGTCATCAGTCCCCTAGAACTTAGAACTACTTAAACCTAACTAACCTAAGGACATCACACACATCCATGCCCAAGGCAGGATTCGAACCTGCGACCGTAGCGGTCGCGCGGTTCCAAACTGTAGCGCCTAGAACCGCTCGGCTACCCCGGCCGGCATTACTCGAGAAGTTTTGACCATAAATGTAAATGAAGTTATGAATCTGATCAATGTGCTAAACGTCTGTAGTATCCACGTAATCATATTCTTTGTAAGTCTGCTTTTGAGACAACAGATGATCAGAGAGGTTACTTCCTCTAAAGAGAGTAGCGAGCAGTTTGTGTTGGACTGTCTGGCTATGTACTTGGTTTGAAAAGGAAGGAAGCAGGTCTGCCGTGTAGTGGAGATAGAATTATTTAAAAACCATTTTGTAGTATGGCTAAAGCATATCGACGTATTCATCGTTTCTGTACACCACCGGCAAGCCGCCCTACATAAGCTCGATGGGACTATGCGGTCAGTAGACACACGCATACAGTTTAATGGGTACCACTCTCATGCGATAAGCTATTGTCATGTGAGAAAATGATGTTCTGCGTATAAACGACGAGAACTAGGGAACCGACATCTAAATAAATTATAGAGGAACCTCCCGAGGGTTCGAAAACATGGCACCATTGTGTGGGCGGGTTTGATGGCCCAGCAGTCTACTCAGTGAACTACGACAGCTCGTATGGTAATTTGAGGTGATAACTTGTACATTCCGAAGCGCTCTACGATGTGACAGTGCTGCCAGTTCCATGTGTCTTCAAAGTGCATCCGATCTGATTTTGCTAGATAAACTTCTGTCTTGAATCTGGATGAGAAGTCGACTGTCGACCTCCAAGTGTAGATAAACGTAATGCAGTGCGAGAATTGTATTACCTATACGAAAAGACCCGACTTTTGATTATCCGATTGGTGATAATTCAGCGAAATTCGTCGCAGGTGTCAAGTGTCTAAGGGGAGCGAATTAATTTCTTTCGGTATCTCTATTTACATTTTCGATTGGGCTATATATACCTGATACGATTCTACTAGCATGTTTCCTTATACGTCGCCTGTGTGCTATCATGTCTACTTTATAAGAACTCAGAACGCAGCAACAGTAGAAATTCTCGCACTAGTGTCTTGTATGTTTTGCTCTAACTAGAAGCACAGGACACGAACCCAGATTACCACAAATTCCGCTTGCAATGGAATACCGGCGAGTGGAACCAAATCTGGATTGAATTTCGCAGTGACGCAAGATGTATGCGGCCGCCAGATGTTCGTTTGCCGCAGTTGGCAGCAGTTCAGTCGGGAAATCGTGGGCGAATTGCAGACAAGTGCGGTTGAGGAATTACTCGCAGCCTGACACAACGCGAAGCGTCTCCAAACCGAGCAATCAGCTTAACAGTGGAAATGAATCTTGCAAGTGGTAGGCACTGCTTCATCTCAATACCAATTTAAGAAAACGTTAAAGCCTGGTAGAATTCTGTTAATATTGCCCCCCTTATTTCAAGATGAGTCAGTCTTTTAAAGTTCCGCTCACCGCATGCATAGAATGACCCTTCAAGACAATCATTAGTCGCACTGGCGGAACACAAGTAACACAGGAAAGGAGGGAGTAAGCATCTTCGTTGGTGAAAAAGGAGGTCGGAAGAGTTGTAGAGAGGTAGATCAAGACTTAATTACAGTAAGTAGGATCAAATGTATCTAAGTTGCAGAAGTTACGTAGAAATAAAGAGGTTTGCATGGGGTAGACTAACATGGAGAGCCACATCAAACCAGTCTTCAGGTGGTGACAACAACTTGCCAGAGCGAAGAAAACCTTGTTTCCGTCTTCGGACTACTGAACGGCAAGGCTCTTCTACGATCGTAGTTTTCCCATTGTGGCATCCCATCCTGACTTTATGTAGAGCACTCCTTTTAAGTCACTCCAATAGCCTTCTAGAAAGGCATAATGATTGATTCTTACAGATAAAAACTGTGTACTGTTTCAGGAGGTACACACGTGGGCCGACTTCTGCGATGGGGCTCCTACAACAAAGTCCATGAGTTTTCGGCGAGCCGGTGGCTGAATGCTGCTCCGGCAGGACAGCGCGCTCACGTTGGCTACTCCGCAATTTTCCTCAAAAGATTTTAAAGAAACTATTCGGTAAAAGAATTGGTTTTTACATAGTTTACAGTTTCATGATAAAGTGTCTATAATTTCGCTATTGGTCATAATTATTGTGATATTTCGCATGTAAGTAACTCACTGCGTGAGTTCGCCCTTTTAGCGCCTCTGATTACCATGCAGCGGGCACGGGTTCGATTCCCGGCCGGGTTGGAGATATCTCCACTCGGGGCTGCGTGCTGTGTTGCTCTCATTATCCTTTCATCAGCATCGACACGCAAGTCGCCCAACTGAAAAGACTTTAGATTAGATTAGATTATTCATTCCATAGACCCACAAAAGAGGGGATCCTCCTGGGTGTGGAACATGTCAGATAAACACGTTACAAAAATGAAATTAGAAAAACCTGAGTTTCATTAATTTTAATGATCCTCAATCAATAAACAGTAAATTATGTGCAAGAATTAAAATTAAACTTCTAATATTTACAGGTTTAATACTTACATCTGCGTTCATTAAATCCATCATTTACACAGTAGCTAGTTACTTGGCTATTACAACCAAGTATTGTCAAAAATTAAATTATTCATTTCAATGATCCTCAGTTAAGAACAGTCAAATTATGTACAAGATTTAAAATTAAACTTCCACTCTTTACAGACTTAAGACTTACAGCTGCTTTCCATACATCCATCATTTACACTGTAGGTAGTTACTTGGTTGTTACAACCAAGTATTGTCAAAAATTAAAGTATAATAAATTTTCATTAAAATGGTCTACTGCACTTGTTGAGAAATTCATGGATGGAATAGAAGGAGTTGGCCACCAAAAATTCTTTTAAATTATGTTTAAATTATGCCTTGTCTAAACTCTTAATGGTTGCCGGTAACTTATTGAAAATATTCGTTGCTGAATACTGAACTCCTTTCTGGGCAAGAGTAAGTGATTTTAAATCTTTATCTCTATTGTTCTTATTCCTAGTATTGATACTGTAAGCAGTTAGTTGGACAAAGGGATGTTTTATTTACAACAACCTTCATTAAGGAATAAATATACGGAGAAGCTGTGGTTAGTATGCCCAATTCTTTGAATAGGTTTCGACATGATGTTCTTGGATTTACACTACACATTACTCTTATTATACACTTCTGTACTGTAAAAATTTTTTCTCAGTTTCTGAAGTTACCCCAAAATATGGTACCATATGACATAATGAAGTGAAAATAAGCAAAATATGCCAGTTTTTTTTATATTTATATCTCCTATGTCTGACATCATTCGCATTGCAAACACAGACTTGTTTAGGCGCTTTAGCAGTTCGTTAGTATGTCGCTCCCAACTGAATTAATTATCAGTTTGTAGTCCTAAGAATTTTACACTCTCAACATCTCCTATTTCCATGTCATCATATTTTATACACACACTAGAAGGAAATCTCTTGGAAGTTCTGAACTACATATAGTGGGTTTTTCAAAGATTAATGACAGTGAATTGGCTATGAATCACTTATTAATGTCAGTAAAAATTTGATTAGCTACCCTTTCTAACTTGCAACTCGACGGCTGAACTTCCCCTGGTCGGGGCTCACAGCCGTCAATGCCATACGATCATTCCATTTTCACAGTGTAAAATTCCAAAAGTTTTCAGTGAAAAGTACGGGTCTCTATGAATTTGCGTTTGGTGCATATTAAATCATATATTGCCGTGTGTGAAATTTAGATAACCTATTGAATTTTTCTTTGGTGTTAGGAGACGGTCTCTACCACCGATCTCCAGGAAATTGGTGTTATGTATCACATCCTTTTGGGATCACATATGCCATCAATAAAGCTACAATGAAATACTCACAACACCCGTCGTATCTAAACAACGGTTAGAGATATCGAAATGAGATTTTGGCAAATGATAGCACACAAAGGGAAGAGTATTTTGCGATATGCCAAATAAGCGCCACATTCGTAGCTTCCGTGATGTACGAGTAACTGCAGACTTTTTCAGTGGAATAATGTTTTTCAACAGTCCTCGGTAACTGGTGGAATGAGCATTAGTGTGACTTTGCAACAAGATGAGTGAAGAAATTACACGTTTATATTTATACCGACCATTTTCTTTTTCATAAGTTTTGGACCTGACTTGTCCTCTGTTCCTTCCTTAATAAACCAATGTTTCAGGATTCTGTTGCATTTGCAGTTTCGTTAGGATGTTAGTGACGTGACAGTGTGTAAGCTCCACTTTGTTGTAACAATAGAAGAAAATTTTAACATGGCAACAAGAAAAATTTAGATGATACTGGAAATTTGCCACTGATTCATGGGTGGTTTTCAGGTTACAGCAAGCTCAAAAATGTGTGTGAAATCTTATGAGATTTAACTGCTAAGGTCATCAGTCCCTAAGCTTACACACTACTTAACCTAAATTATCCTAAGGACAAACACACACACCCGTGCCCGAGGGAGGACTCGAACCTCCGGCGGGACCAGCCGCACAGTATTAGTTGCTGCAAGTATAGGAAAGATGTCAAC
Organism: Schistocerca serialis cubense; assembly: GCF_023864345.2. Classification (NCBI taxonomy): domain Eukaryota; kingdom Metazoa; phylum Arthropoda; class Insecta; order Orthoptera; family Acrididae; genus Schistocerca; species Schistocerca serialis. Next base: position 1,123,232,675 of record NC_064638.1, on the reverse strand, counting down.
CAATGAGCACGTCAAAAACCTTATACAACACTACCGTGATATCTTGATTGTGAAAACTGACACATGACATTACAAAAACAAGATTGTAAAAAATATGTTTTACAAAGAGATGGTTGAAACATTTCTAGACAGTATTCCAACTGTGAACCAAAGCGTTATAAAAACTAACAACATTGCCACACGATGGAACGCGTCAAAAACATGCAAGCAGACAGTGTTTCCTGATGTGAGCGAAAATCGGACATAACATATCGTAAGTAAAATCAACATCTTCTGTAACGAACTGTTTTCAGATGCAGAAAGCAGGCGAGATTGAAAACAGGTTTCATTACAGACCACTGATGATGCTTTTTTCAATAAAACGAAACGCATTTGGTGATAAAAATACGCATTTTCTTGTACTCGCAAAGACAGTGTTAAAATTGTAGGTGCAAAGACAGAGTTAAAATACCTGCAGTAATCTGTGAAAGAATCTCAGTAAGGTGTAAGTCTCTTGAAAGAAGCGTAAAAGGGGGAAGAAGGGGATGAGTTGTATAAAGCAACAAGCAACAAAAATGGCTCTGAGCTCTATGGGACTTAACATCTGAGGTCATCAGTCCCCTAGAACATAGAACTACTTAAACCTAACTTACCTAAGGACATACCACACATCCATGCCCGAGGCAGGATTCGAACCTGCGACCATAGCGGTCGCGCGCATCCAGACTGAAGCGCCTAGAACCGCTCGGTCACAACGGCAGCCAACAAGCAACACTATTGTGCATGCCAATAAAATGTTGCTTATACTACTGTATATTCATTATTGTAGGCTATCCATTTAGCAGTCAGTTCAGCGTCGTGGATCGGCGCAACCTGCTCCATGGAAGTCCACCTGCCGTTCTGGGTATTAAATTCCATGGAGAAGAAATAAAAACTTTGAGGTTCGCCGATGACATTGTGATTCTGTCAGAGACAACAAAGGACTTGGAAGAGCAGTTGAACGGAATGGACAGTGTTTTGAAAGGAGGGTATAAGATGAACATCAACAAAAGCAAAACGAGGATAATGGAATGTAGTCGAATTAAGTCGGGTGATGCTGAGGGAATTAGATTAGGAAATGAGACACTTAAAGTAGTAAAGGAGTTTTGCTATTTAGGGAGTAAAATAAGTGATGATGGTCGAAGTAGAGAGGATATAAAATGTAGACTGGCAATGGCAAGGAAAGCGTTTCTGAAGAAGCAAAATTTGTTAACATCGAGTATAGATTTAAATGTCAGGAAGTCGTTTCTGAAAGTATTTGTATGGAGTGTAGCCATGTATGGAAGTGAAACATGGACGATAAATAGTTTGGACAAGAAGAGAATAGAAGCTTTCGAAATGTGGTGCTACAGAAGAATACTGAAGATTAGATGGGTAGATCACATAACTAATGAGGAGGTATTAAATAGAATTGGGGAGAAGAGGAGTTTGTGGCACAACTTGACCAGAAGAAGGGATCGGTTGCTAGGACATGTTCTGAGGCATCAAGAGATCACCAATTTAGTACTAGAGGGCAGCGTGAAGGGTAAAAATCGTAGAAGGAGACCAAGAGATGAATACACTAAGCAGATTCAGAAGGATGTAGGCTGCAGTAGGTACTGGGAGATGAAGAAGCTTGCACAGGATAGAGTAGCATGGCGAGCTGCATCAGACCAGTCCCAGGAGTGAAGACCACAACAACAACAACAATCTCATTTCAGTGTATAAACGTTACTGTAGGGATCCCTCTATCTGTACATGTGTTATTTCAGAGTATGAAGATGATCCTTAAGGATTGAAACCGGTCACTCCGATTAAAAGAAATTTGCGATCAAGACTGTTTTTTAATTATCATATTCCCCAGAACTGTGTCGTGTCTATTATTTAACAGGCATTACGAATTACTACACTTTATAAAGGTTCAACTAGTCATCAAATGCCACAATTTTCTTCCTATCATCGTCCATTCCTTCTCTCGAAGACGTAAACTACTTTCAAAGTGCGAAAATATACCACAATAAATAAAATGCCTATGAAACATCGCACGGAACTACGTACTTTGCGGCGTGATGCAGTCGTAACTCCTAAAATCCATCGCCAGTGCCATGTGGCCTGTCGTGCATGCATGGCAGTCCTGGATCTGCGGATAAATCACGAAAACCCGCCGATCTGCCCGTACGCACGAATGGACCCAGTTTGAGGGCTGATCTTAGAGCCAGATCCGAGGGGCAGAGACCGCACGTTGGGAAACGGCGGACCCAGATCGGCGGGACAGACCGGTCAGAGACATCCGTGGAACTGGCCCACGGTTCTGGCGCACTAAGGAAAACCGCTCGTATATGGCCAGCTATTACTAACCCAAAGTGCGGAAGGCATGAAGAAATATTCGCAAGTGATGGACCATTTTTCGACGTCTGTGCCTGATAAGATAATGCGCAAATGCAGGATGGAGTACAGCAAATGTATGTTTTTTAAACTGCCAGTACTTAGTGGAGAGTGAGGTATTGAGCTTTGGTGGCCGACCGTGATGGCCGAGCGGTTCGGTCTGGAACCGCGCGACCGCTACGGTCGCAGGTTTGAATCCTGCCTCGGGCATGGATGTGTGTGATGTCCTTAGGTTAGTTAGGTTTAAGTAGTTCTATGTTCTAGGGGACTGATGACCTCAGAAGTTAAGTCCCATAGTGCTCAGAGCCATTTGAACCATTCGACCTTTGGTGACCGCTGTAGGACGATTCAAACAAAGAAATTTCAGTCACTGTGGAGCGTTGGAGCCAAGAGCATCGTGTGTTTTGCTGTCGAGCAGTTATTTTAGAAACAGTCTGTTGTGATGGTTCAACGTTTTTTCCATCGAAATTTCAATGCCGAACGCCGAGGTGGGGTCCCAGATCGAAACGCCCTACTCGGAAGGGTTGTTTGTTTAGATACACTGGGTCTGTGATGATGAAAAAACCACATTTCTTTCTCGTTCATTCCGATCTCCGGAATATGTGAACAGAGTGAGAAGGACAGTTCTTACTAGTCCGAAACGGTCCCCTAGGCGACAGGCTGTGGCTCTGGGAGTGTCATATCGTTAACTTCATTGCATCTTACTTGATGATCTCAACTGTGGTGCACCACGGACCATACATGGCAGGGGTGAACAACGGCTGTGGAGATGTGTACGGGCGAGTAGATGTGCAACTGTTGAGCAACTGATCACCCAGATGAACCAAGGGGCTACCACCAGTGTCGCCTCAACGTCCGTTCAGCGAACGTTGCAACGTGTAGGACTCCACAACAAGCGCCTGATTCATGCACAAATGCTGCTGACTGCTGTTGATTGGCGATGAAGGCTGGAATTTTCATGCGACTACCGCAATTGGACGTCCACTGATTGGCAATAGGTGGCCTTTTCAGATGACAGACGGCCGTTGGCGTGTACGGTGTGAAACATCTGAAAGAAAACACCCTGCAACGATCGTCAGAAGAGTTCAGGGTGGAGGAGGGAGTATTATGGTCTGGGGAATGTTTTAGTAGCTTTCCCTAATTGACCTCGTCATTCTGAAAGGCACAATGGATCAACACAAGTATACATCTATCCTTGGGGACCATGTCTACCCGTGCATGCAGGTAGTTTTTCCTCGGAACGATGACATCTACCAGAAGGACAATGTAGAATGCCACACACCTTGTAGTTTACGTGTGTGGTACGAAGAATCGCGCACTCCGCTGGTCACCGAAAGGGCTTAGGGCAGACTTTGCGCAAAGTACATAGGAATGTTAAAATTTATACTTTTTATTTTTAGTCTGATTAAAGAAAGTACGATTTTTTTTCCGAATATGTCGCGATTTCCGAGGGTGTAATGATAATTAAATCAAGACCCTACGCTGCCGACAGGCGTTGATATACATCAACGGGGACAGTTGTTAATCTGTGCCCCGACCGGGACTCGAACCGGGGATCTCCTGCTTACATAGCAGACGCTCTATCCATCAGAGCCACCGACGGCACAGACGACAGTGCGACTGCAGGGATTTATCCCTTGCACGCTCCCCGTGAGACCCACATTCCCAACTTAATGTCCACACACTACATTCGTAGTGCCCCTGCCCATTACACTCAATGCAGCAGACAATCTTAACGAGTCCCGTAAGAGTTCGGGCAATGCGTGTATCCGCACAGAAGAAGATGGTCTACGGCCGGTTAGCCTTAACTCTTAACTATATGAAGATGGTATCTGTTCTTTCGTACATCAGTGGTGGAGAGTGGTCGGAAATTCCACGGCGAAAATCTGGTTGGCCGGAAGTGCCACAGCACTTGCGGCACCTACAAAACGGCCAGGAACGCCACGGACGTAAAGTCCACAGAGTCCTTTATATGTCTGGGATATTGTTGGCTCTGCAGATCATAACTCATAATGATGTCGAATGTGTCAAATGTTGGAAGGTATATACGGGGATCTGTTCAAAAAGTAACTAAACTTATTTTAACAATATTTTCCGTGGTAGCTATTGTGGCTTTTCTTGGCAAAATCGACTCATTGGAATAAATGGTCAACTTAACAGTACACTGAGATGACACAAGTCATGGGATAGTTATATGCACATATACAGCTGGCAGTAGTCTCGCGTACACAAGGTATAAAAGGGCAGTGCATTGGCAGGGAAGTCATTTGCACTCAGGTAATTCGTGTGAAAATGTGCCCGACGTGATTATGGCTGCACGACTGTTAATTAACAGACTTTGAACGCGGAGTGGTATTTGGAACCAGACGCATGGGACATTCCATTGCGGAAATCCTCAGGAAATTCAGTATTCCGAGATATACACAGTCAAGAGTGCGCAGATAATACCAAATTTCAGGGATTACCTCAGACTATGGATAAGGCAGTGGCCGAAGGCCTTCACTTAACCACCGAGACCAGCGGCGTCAGTGTAGAGTTGTCAGAGCTACGAGACAAGCAACATTGCGTGAAGTATCCGCAGAAATCAATGTGGAACGTACCACGGACGTATCCGTTAGGACAGTGAAGCGAAATTTGGCGTTATTTGGCTATGGCAGTAGACGACCGTCGCGAGAGTCTTTGCTAATGGAACGAAGCGCCTGTCCTGGACTTCTGACCATATCGGTTGGACCCTAACGACTGGGAAACTGAGGCCTGGTCAGATGGGTTCCGATTTCAGTAGGTAAGAGCTGATGGATGGGTTTGAGTATGGTGTACGCACCACGAAGCCATGAACCAAGCTGTCAGCAAGGCACCGTGAAAGCTGGTGGTGGCTACATAATGGTGTGGGTTGTTTTTACGTGAAATGAACTGGGTTCTCTGGTCCAGCTGTACCGGTCATTGACTGGAAATGGTTATGTTCGGCTGCCTGGAGACCATTTGCAGTCATTCATGGACTTCCATGTTCCCAAATAATGGTGGAATTTTTGTGGGTGACATTTCGCCATGTCATTGTGCCACAGTTGTTCATGATTAGTTTGAAGAACATTCTGGACAATTTAAACGAATGATTTGGTCACCCAGATATGAATCCCATCGAACATTTATGAGACATAATCGAGAGTTCAGTTCATGCACAAACTCCTGCACTGGCTACGCTTCTGCAACGGCTATAGAGGAAGCATCGCTCAGTATTTCTGCAGGAGACTACCAAAGACTTGTTGAGTGCACGCCACGTCAAGTTGCTGCCCTACGCCGGACAAAAGGAGGTCCGACGCGATATTAGGAGGTATCCCATGACTTTTGCTACCTCAATGTGAAGATCATTTGCAGTCTTTTCAATAACGTTTCTACTTCGCCAGTGTACATTTTGCAGCACAGCTTCATCAGGGTGGCTTCTGCATCTACACCTATAGTCTGCAAAGCATTGTGAAGTGCACGGTTGAGTGTACTTTCCATTGTACCGCGTATTAAGGTTTCTTCCCATTTCATTTGCGAATGTCGAGCGGGAGGAATGAGTGTTTATATGACTGTGTGCGCTATAATCAATTTAATCTTCGGTTATTGGTCCTTACTGCAGCGAAACGTAGTAGCCTATAATGTACTCCTAAAGTCCTCCATTCCTACATTCCACCCTTAATACTTTGTTATCTGTGGCTGACGATGTCTCTGAGTCAGATGCAGTCGTCCACCCCGTTCCAGAGGAAGCTTCTCAGCCCGCATGGTCTGGGCATTCACAGAGGGTGGATTTCCTAGTAGTTGGGAGCTCCAGCGTTAGGCGCGTAATGGGGCTCTTAGGAACATGGCTGCCGAGGAGGGGAAGGAAGCCAGTGTGCACTCCGTGTGCATTCCGGGTGGAGTCATTCCGGATGGGGAAAGGGTGCTTCCGGATGCCATAAAGAGAACAGGGTGCAGCCAACTGCAGATGGTGGCTCATGTCGGTACCAATGACGTGTGTCGTTTTCGATCGGAGCAGATTCTGTCTGGTTTCGTGCCACTAAAGCAGAGTTATTAAACACGGTTTTCCGAAACTCCTTCACCAAAGAAGACAAAGTAAATATTCCTGAATTCCAGTCAAGAGCAATTGCCAAGATGAGAAACATACAAGTAGATATCCTCGGTGTAACAAAACAGCTTAAATCACTTAATAAAGGCAAGGCCTCCGGTCCAGAGTGTATACCAGTCAAGTTCCTCTCAGGGTATGCTGATAAAATAGCTCCATATTTAGCAGTTATATACAACCACTCGCTCACAGAATGATACGTACCTAAAGACTGCAAAATTGCTCAAGTCACACCAATACCCAAAAAGGGAAGTAGGAGTAATCCGTTGAATTACAGGCCTACATCACTAACGTCGGTTTGCAGTAGGGTTTTACACATATGCTTTATTCGAACATTATGAAGTACCTCGAAGAAAACGATTTATTGACATATAGTCACCACGGATTCAGAAAATATCGTTCTTGTGAAACACAACTAGCTCTTTACACTCATGAAGTAATAAGTGTTATCGACAGAGAATGTCAAATTGATTCTACATTTTTAGATTTCCAGAAGGCTTTCGACACCGTTCCTCACAAGCGTCTTCTAATCAAACTGCGTGCCTACGGAGTATCGCCTCAGTTGTGCGACTGGATTCGTGATTTCCTGTCAGAAAGGTCACAGTTCGTAGTAATAGACGGAAAGTCATCGAGTAAAACAGAAGCAATATCCGGCGTTCCCCAAGGAAGTGTTATAGGCCCTCTATTGTTCCTGATATTTATTAACTACATAGAAGACAGTCTGAGTATCCGTCTTAGATTGTTTGTTGATGATGCTGTCATTTACCGTCTTGTTAAGCCATCAGACGATCAAAACGACTTGCAAAATGATTTAGATAGGATATCTGTATGGTACGAAAAGCGGCAATTGACCCTGAATAAAGAAAAGTGCGAAGTTATTCGCATGAGTACTAAAAGAAATCAGCTAAATTTCCATTACGCGATAAGTCACACAAATCTAAGGGCTGTAAATTCAACTAAATACTTAGGGATTACAATTATAAATAACCTAAATTGGAACGATCACATAGATATTATTGTGGGTAGAGCAAACCAAAGACTGCGATTCATTGGCAGAACACTTAGAAGGTGCAACAGGTCTACCAAAGAGACTGCTTACACTACACTTGTCCGCCCTATTCTGGAGTATTGCTGTGCGGTGTGGGATCAGCATCAGGTGGGACTGACGGATGACATCGAAAAAGCACAAAGAAGGGCAGCTCGTTTTGTATTATCGCGAAGTAGGGAGATAGTGTCACAGACATGATACGTGAATTGGAGTGGCAATCATTAAAACAAAGGCGTTTTTCGTTGCGAAGCGATCTTCTCATGAAATTTCAATCACCAGTTTTCTCTTCCGATTGCGAAAACATTCTTTTGGCGCCCACCTACACAGGGAGAAATTATCATCACGATAAAATAAGAGAAATCAGGGCTCGCACGGAAAAATTTAAGAGCTCGTTTTTCCCGCGTGCCGTTCGAGAGTGGTACGGTAGAGAGACAGCATGAAGGTGGTTCATTGAACCCTCTGCCAGGCACTTTATTGTGAATAGCAGAGTAATCACATAGATGTAGATGTGAGTTGACTTTTGTGGGGGTAGTTGTCGTGCAGTTAGCGAAGATATTCTCGTCTGTCTACTGCTACCGTAATCCAGTAACGCCAAATTTCGTTGCACTGTCCTAATGGATACATTCATCGTACTTCCCACATTGATTTCTGCAATCATTTCACGCTGTGTCGCTTATCTGTTAGCGCTGAGAACTGCACGCCAACGTCACTGATCTCGATTGTTAAGTGAAGGTCTGGGCCACTGCGCTGTCTGTGGTGAGAGGTAATGCCTAAAATTTGGCATTCTCGGCACACTCTTTGTAGAGTCTTGTACAGTAGGAAGCAAGGTAGAGGATATGGTTATGGGTAGCCACTATATTCTTTCTATAACACCAATGCACACGTGGATTAATTTGATGCTTTATTTAGATGAAGCTGCTACTTAACTTGAATAGAGTCCATCTTCGTGGTACAAGCTCTTCAGTAACTGTCCTCTTGGTGACAATATCGGTATTAATCACTAATCTGGTCACTGTGCACTGTCGTAGCCTGAGAGAGCCAGTGAGTCAGTGAGACCCTCTGGTCAGCAGCGGCGGCCTAAATACTTGCTGTCGAGAGGACGTTGGCGGCGTGTTGCTTGTCGGTGTTTCCTAAAAATGTTCAAATGTGTGTGAAATCTTATGGGACTTAACTGCTAAGGTCATCAGTCCCTACGCTTACACACTACTTAACCTAAATTATCCTAAGGACAAACACGCACACCCATGCCCGAGGGAGGACTCTAACTTCCGCCGGGACCAGCTGCGCAGTCCATGACTGCAGCGTCTGAGACCGCTCGGCTAATCCCGCGCGGCAGGTGTTTCCTCTGGCCTCTCGTGATAGGGGCGTTTCATCCAGCGCCTCCTATCGATCTCAGTACTACATCTTTGCCGAGCGATGTGCTGGCGACAGCTTGCGCCAGCACATTCTTAACATTGTAGATCTCGGAATACTGAATCCCCTAACGATGCATCTAGCTCTAACTACCATTCCGCATTCAAAGTCTGTTAATTCCTGTTGTGCGCTCATAATCACGTCGGATACCTTTCCACATGAATCACCTGAGTACAGATGATAGCTCCATCAAAGTACTGCCCTTTTATACCTTGTGTACGCGATACTGCCGTTCGAGTGCGGTGCATACACGACGAAGCCATGGACCCACGTTTTCAACAAGGCACTGAGCAAGCTGGTGGTGGCTTCATAATGGTGTGTTTTTGCATGAAATGAACTGGCTTCACTATCTCATGACTTTTGTCATGTCAGTGTGTTGTCGTCAGACAGATAAAATCTCGATAATAGTCCGAAGGAGACCACAAGTTACATTACGTCTTTGTTGACAATTATCAGGGGTGCTATCACCAAAGCCACTGCGAATACGTCCCGGATCATCGTGTATACGGGCATTTCAGCACGCCAGTGTCATTCTGTTTAACTTGCAAGTAAACAGCTTGCAGTTACGTGGATTCTGCGAACAAGGTGACCGGTACAAATTAAGCACGCAGACCTGCTGTGTCGCAAGTTCTACTTTTTTCCGCTCCGTTGGCCTTGAGATAATCAAGAACTGCTGGAGAAGGTGATTAGTTTAGAGGTGACAGACAGCGAGCAGAAGACATGCGATGTGACCGGTCACGCAAACAAGCAGATTACATTCGTCTCATTTCTATTCATCTTCTGCCCTACGGAGGAGGTTAGGTCTTCTGACCACCTTCAGGTCAGACGGTTAACAGCTCACAGTGTACACTGTCAAGGGCGTACCCAGGATCTGAACTAGGGAGGGGCAGGTCATACTAGTCTCAGGAAACAAGGACTCGAGACAACATACAGCACTTCTTATTAAATAAAACAGTAAATCAGTGAAAAACTGCTTTTAATAAACATTTTAAATGCAAGAATGCACTTATACAATCCGAGAAAACATGCAGCATTTCTTATTAAATAAAACAGTAAACTAGTGAAAAACTGCGAATATCTTCTAGGGGGGGGGGGGCAGCTGTCCCCTCCCCCCCTGCCCCTCGCTGGGTACACCCATGTACACTCTAGATATACAAACTTTTACATGGCGAAAGCAGTACTTGGAGATACATACCCTCACTTATAATAACGATAATATCATCTACAATTTGTAGAGAAACCACACTGCAGTTTCAAAATTCGGAAGGCACGGTAGGGGGGGGGGGGGGAGGGGGCAGTAGCTCAGGAAGAAGTGATGCAGGGTTGCAGACTACATCCGATGTTATTCAATCTGGACATACAACAACTAGTAAAGTAAGCTAAGGAGAAACTAAGAAAGAAATTAAAGTCCACGGAAGTTGGAATGAAAACGTGAAGGTTTGATTGCAGTTCTGTCAGATATGCCAAGGGATCTGGGACACAAGTAGAGCGTAATAAGTAGTGACTTAAAAAGAAGTTACAACATAGACATCTATAAAAGTAAAGCAAGAATATTAGAATATAGTCGAATTAAACTAGATGATACTGGGACAAGTAGATTAAGAAATAACACGCTAACACATTAGATGTGTTTTGCTATTTGGGCAGCAAAATAGCTGTCGAGATGATCCAAAATTAAGACTGATAATAGTAAGAAAAGCTTGTCTCAATAAGGGAAAAGTAACTTAAGTTTAGAAATTCTTTTCTGAAAGTAATTAACTGGAGTGTAATGATAATTCATTCGACACCCTAGCTGCAAACAGGCGTTGATAGACATCATTGGGGACATGTTGAAAATGTGTGCCCCGACCGGGACTCGAACCCGGGATCTCCTGCTTACATGGCAGACGCTCTATCCACCTTTTTTTTATCTCATTTTTTCTATATTGTACGTTGAATTTGTTCGTGGCGGACGTCCGATGACACTCGTTCAAATTGTTCGTTGATCCATTGACTCAGTTTTTTTTATTACAGAGGGTAGTTAAACCCTCTGACCGAACACGCTGAGCTACCGTGCTGGCTTAAAAATGGAAATGAGCGCTTGACGTCATTGGCCGGGAGATTTTGTTCGATATAGTTCGTTGCGTTTGGTTTGGGCGGACGTCACAAGACATCCGTTCACGTTGATCGTTGATTCCTTGACTCAGTTTTTTTTTCAAATTTTTTTTAATTTTTATTACAGAGAGCACGCAGCCCTCTGACCGAACACGCTGAGCTGCCGTGCCGGCTCTAATGGATGTTTGCCCGTCACACTCATTACTCGTGGCAGATTAATCTACCAAGTCCCGGCCGACCGGAGTGGCCGTGCGGTTCTAGGCGCTACAGTGTGGAACCGAACGACCGCTACGGCCGCAGGTTCGAATCCTGCCTCGGGCATGGATGTGTGTGATGTCCTTAGGTTAGTTAGGTTTAATTAGTTCTAAGTTCTAGGCGACTGGTGACCTCAGAAGTTAAGTCGCATAGTGCTCAGAGCCATTTGAACCAACCAAGTCCCGTACGAGTTGGGGCATAGCGAGTGCGTTCGCACCAGAAGGCCAATAGCCGGGTAGCCATATTTTAACTATATATGAAGGTAGTACCTGTTCCCGAAAGAACAGATACCATTGATGACCGTGTAGCTTCTCTAGAATTCTAGAGAAGCTGCACAGTCATCAATGGTATCTGTTCTTTCGGGAACAGATACTACCTTCATATACACTCCTGGAAATTGAAATAAGAACACCGTGAATTCATTGTCCCAGGAAGGGGAAACTTTATTGACACATTCCTGGGGTCAGATACATCACATGATCACACTGACAGAACCACAGGCACATAGACACAGGCAACAGAGCATGCACAATGTCGGCACTAGTACAGTGTATATCCACCTTTCGCAGCAATGCAGGCTGCTATTCTCCCATGGAGACGATCGTAGAGATGCTGGATGTAGTCCTGTGGAACGGCTTGCCATGCCATTTCCACCTGGCGCCTCAGTTGGACCAGCGTTCGTGCTGGACGTGCAGACCGCGTGAGACGACGCTTCATCCAGTCCCAAACATGCTCAATGGGGGACAGATCCGGAGATCTTGCTGGCCAGGGTAGTTGACTTACACCTTCTAGAGCACGTTGGGTGGCACGGGATACATGCGGACGTGCATTGTCCTGTTGGAACAGCAAGTTCCCTTGCCGGTCTAGGAATGGTAGAACGATGGGTTCGATGACGGTTTGGATGTACCGTGCACTATTCAGTGTCCCCTCGACGATCACCAGTGGTGTACGGCCAGTGTAGGAGATCGCTCCCCACACCATGATGCTGGGTGTTGGCCCTGTGTGCCTCGGTCGTATGCAGTCCTGATTGTGGCGCTCACCTGCACGGCGCCAAACACGCATACGACCATCATTGGCACCAAGGCAGAAGCGACTCTCATCGCTGAAGACGACACGTCTCCATTCGTCCCTCCATTCACGCCTGTCGCGACACCACTGGAGGCGGGCTGCACGATGTTGGTGCGTGAGCGGAAGACGGCCTAACGGTGTGCGGGACCATAGCCCAGCTTCATGGAGACGGTTGCGAATGGTCCTCGCCGATACCCCAGGAGCAACAGTGTCCCTAATTTGCTGGGAAGTGGCGGTGCGGTCCCCTACGACACTGCGTAGGATCCTACGGTCTTGGCGTGCATCCGTGCGTCGCTGCGGTCCGGTCCCAGGTCGACGGGCACGTGCACCTTCCGCCGACCAGTGGCGACAACATCGATGTACTGTGGAGACCTCACGCCCCACGTGTTGAGCAATTCGGCGGTACGTCCACCCGGCCTCCCGCATGCCCACTATACGCCCTCGCTCAAAGTCCGTCAACTGCACATACGGTTCACGTCCACGCTGTCGCGGCATGCTACCAGTGTTAAAGACTGCGATGGAGCTCCGTATGCCACGGCAAACTGGCTGACACTGACGGCGGCGGTGCACAAATGCTGCGCAGCTAGCGCCATTCGACGGCCAACACCGCGGTTCCTGGTGTGTCCGCTGTGCCGTGCGTGTGATCATTGCTTGTACAGCCCTCTCGCAGTGTCCGGAGCAAGTATGGTGGGTCTGACACACCGGTGTCAATGTGTTCTTTTTTCCATTTCCAGGAGTGTATAACTGGAGTGTAGCCTTGCACGGAAGTGAAACGTGATGATGGATTCATTATGCTAAATCTATCCCACATCTACATAAATACTCCGCAAGCCACTGTACGGTGCGTGGCGCAGAGTACGCTTTACCAGTACTAGTTATTTCCTTTCATGTTCCACTCGCAAATAGAGCCAGGCAAAAACGACTATCTATATGCCTCCATATGAGCCCTAATTTCTCATATCTTATCTTCGTGGACCTTATGCGCAAGGTATGTTGGCGGCAGTCGAATCGTTTGACAGTCAGCTTCAAATGCCGGTTCTCTGTATTTTCTCAATAGCGTGTCTCGCAAAGAACGTCACCTTCCCTCCAGGGATTCGCATCTGAGTTGCCGAAGCATCTCCATAATACTTGCGTGCTGTTCGAACCTACCGGTAACAAATCTAGCAGCCCTCTGAACTGCTTCGATATCTTCCTTCAATCCAACCTAGTACGGATGCCAAACACTCGAGCAGTACTCAAGAATACGTCGCAACAGCGTCCTGTATGGGGTCCCTTTACAGATGAACCACTCTTTTCTAAAATCCTCCCAATAAAATGAAGTCGGCCATTTGCCTCCCCTGCCACAGTTATCACATACTCGTTCCATTTCATACCCTTTTGCAACGTTACGCCCAGATATTTAAACGAATTGACTGTGTCAGTAATACTGTATCCGATCATTACAGCTTCGTTCTTCCTACTCATCCGCATTAACCTACATTTTCTACATTTAGAGCTAGCTGGCATTCATCACACCAATTGTAAATTTTACCAAGTCGCCTTGTATCTTCCTACAGTCACTAACTTCGACACCTTTCCGTACACCACAACATCATCATCAAACAACTGCAGATTGATGCCCACTCTGTCCGGCAAATCATTTACGTACATAGAGAACAAAAGCAGTTCTATCACACTTCCCTGGGGTACTCCTGACGATAGCCGTGTCTCTGATGAACACTCGCCGTCAAGGACAACATACTGGGTTCTATTACTTAAGAAGTCTTCGAGCCACTCGCGTATCTGCAAACTTATTCCGTAAAGAAATATGGAATCTGCCAGATTCCCTTCAGCTATACTTCGCAGTATAGCATGTGAAAAAAGGGCAAGCTGAGTTTCGCCTGAGCAATGCTTTCTAAAACCATGCTGTTTCGTGGACATAAGCTTCTTAGTCTCAATACATTTTATTATATTCGAATTCAGAACATGTTCAAGGATTCTGAAGCAAACCGAAATTAGGGATATCGGTCTGTAACTTTGCGAGTCCGTTCTCTTACCCTTACAGACCAATATCCCTAATTTCCGTTTGCTGCAGAATCCTTGAACATTTTGCCGTAGAGTACTCTATGTAAAACAGAATTGGGATTCCATCCTGACCTGGTGACTTATTTGCTTTGAAATCTCTCCGTTGTTTCTCTCCGCCGGAGGTGCTTATTTCTGTTCATCCATATGGGAGTTTATTCGGTAGTCAAATGACGATATGTTTGTACGATTCTACCGTGTGAATGATTTCTTGAACGTGAGATTTAAAACTCCGGCTTTCTTTTTGCTACCTTCAACTGCCGCACCAGAGTGGTCAACAAGGAACTGAGTGGAAGCCAGATTCGCTTAGCGATTTTACGTAAGACCAGAATTTTCCCGGGTTCTCAGTCAGATCTTTTGCTAAGACGTGACGGTGGTAGTTGTTGTATGCTATAGATCTTTTCACAGACGCACGAATCTCTACTAACGGTCGCTTGTCGTCATATACGCGTTTCCTTTTGAACCGAGAGCAACAGCCTCTGTTTCCTCACCATCCTCGGAGTTTCGTTTTGAAACCATGGTGGGTAGTTTCCATCCTTCATCCACTTACTAGGCGCATCGCCTCAGCAGAGTAATCACGTAGATGTAGATGTAGATGTATGCAGTTGAACCTGTTTACTGAATTCATCTCTAGATCTCCCTCTACACTCTCTAACTCTCTCTCTCTCTCTCTCTCTCTCTCTCTCTACCAAACTGACGATTTCTTGGTGCCTCAGGATGTGTCCTATCAACTCATACCTTCATTTAGTTAAGTTGTGCCAACCATTCCATCCATTTCTTTTTTCCCCAGTTAGATTCAGTACCTCCTCATTAGTTATTCGATCTACCCATCTTCTGTGGCACCACATTTCAAAAGATTTTATTCTGTTCTTGTCTGAAGTGCTTATCATCCACGTTTAACTTCTTTGCAAGGCTACACTTGAGACAAATACTTTCAGAAAAGACTTGCTATAACCTATATTTATATAAGACGTTAACAAAGACCTCTTTTTTCAGAAATGCTTTTGTTTTATTGTTTGTCTACAGTGTATGTCCTCTCTACTTATGCCATCGTTAGTTAATTTGCTGCCAAAATAGGAAAACTCATCTAGTACTTTCGGTGTGTTATTTCCTTATCTACGCTTCGTAATTCGCTGGGTATTGCATGGTTTAATTCGGTTACATTCCATTACCCTTGTTTTTCTGTTGTTCATTTCATCTTAAATCTTTTTTAAGGCATTATCCAATTCGTTCAACTGCTCTTCCAACTCCTTCGCCGTCTCTAACAGAGTTACAATGTCATCGAAAACATCAAAGTTTTCATTTCTTCTCCCTGAACTTCAATGTGCTTTCCAAATGTCTCCTTGGTTTCCTTTACTACTTGCTCAATGTACAGATTGAATAACTTTAGGGATATGATGCAGACCTGTGTCACTCTCTTCTCAACCACTGCTTCCCTTTCATGTCCTTTGTCATTTATAAATGCGGTCTGGTTTCTGTACGAGTTTAAAATAACATTTCTTTCCCTGTATTTTGTCTCTGTTACCTTCAGAATTTCAGAGAGTGTAGTCGAGTCAACATTGCCCGAAGCTTTCTCTAAATCTGCAAACGTTACAAATTGAGGTTTTCCTTTCTCGAACCTATCTTCTAAGGTAAGTCGTAGACTTCACGTGTTCCTATATTTCCTTAGTACCCAGACTTATCTTAAGTGAGGACGAATCTACCCGTTTTTCCAACCTTTTGTACATAAGTCACGTCGGTATTTGGCAAGCATGACTTACGAAACTGATGGGTCGGTAGTACTCGCTCCTGTCAGTACTAGCTGTCTTTGGGCTTGAAATTGCTACATTCTTCCCGAAATCTGAAACCATTTCACTTATCGCTTGTTTTATACACTGAAGAGCCAAAGAAATTGGTACACCTGCCAAATATCGTGTAAGGCCCCCGCGTGCAAGCAAAAGTGCCGCAGCACGGGATGGTGTAGACTCGACTGAGGTCTGAAATACTGCTGGAGGGAACTGATACCATGAATCCTGCAGGGGTCTCTATAAATCCGTAAGAGTATGAGGGGGTGGAGATCTCTTCTGAACAGTGCGTTGCAAGGCATCCCAGATATGCTCAATAATGTTCATGTCTGGGGAGTTTGGTGACCAGCGGAAGTGTTTAAATTGTGTTTCTGGAGCCACTCTGCAGCAATTCTGGACGTGTGGGGTGTCGCATTGTCGGAAAGCACAAAAGACACGAACGGATGCACGTGATCAGACATGATGCTTACGTACGCGTCACGTTGAACTATCTCTTCAGTTATCGTTGGTCCTGTTCTTGCAGGATCTTTTTCCGGTCGCAGAGATGTCGGAGATTTGATGTTTAACCGAATCCTTGATATTTAGGGTGCCCTCGTGAAATGGTCATACGGGAAAATCCCCACTTCATCGCTACCTCGGAGATGCTGTGTCCCATCGCTCGTGCGCCAACTATAACACCACGTTGAAACTCACTTAAATATTGATAACCTGCCATTGTAGCAGCAGTAACCAATCTAACAACTGCTCCAGACACTTCTTGTCTTACATAGGCGTTGCCGACCACAACGTCGTATTCTGCCTGTTTACATACCTCTGTATTTGAATACGCATGCCTATACCAGTTTCTTTGGCGCTTCAGTGTATATTTTACACAATAGGTGGAATAGTTTTGTCATGGCTGGCTTTCTCAAGACTCTTACTAAATCTGAGGTAATATCGTGTACTCTAAGCGCCTTGTTTCGACTTAAGTCTTTCACTGTTCGATCAAATTTTTCTCGCAGTATCATATCTCCTCTCTCCATTTACTCCCATTTCTCCTTCCACAATACTGCCTTCAGTTCATTTCCCTTATACTCGTATAGTTCTATATACTCCCTCCATCTCTCAGCTTTCCCTTCATTGTTTAGAACTGGCTTGCCATCTGAGCTCTTGAGATTCATACAGCTGCTTCTCTTTTCTCCAAAGGTCTCGTAATTTTCCCATATGCGGCATCTATCTCTCTCCTACTCATGCGTGCTTCTGCAGCATTGTATTCGTCCTGTAGCCACTCCAGCTTAGCCGTTTTGCATTTTCTGTCAATCTAATTTTTTAATTCTTCTATACCCCCATTGCTCTGCTTCTTTTGCTGCGTTTCCACATGTTTCCGTTAATTAAATTCAGCATTCCTGTGTTATCCATAAGTTTCTTCTAGGCCTTGCCTTTTTACCCCTGCAATCCTCTCCTGCATTCACTGTTTCATATCGCAAAGGTACTCTTTCGTCTCCTGTTGTATTTCTTAGCTATGCTGCAGTCCAACGATGCCTAATGCTCCCTCTGGAAGCTCTCAACAACCGCTGGTTCATTCAGCTTATCGAGATTCCATCTCACTATCTCGTTAATTTCCTATCTTTTGCAATTTCTTCAGTTTCAATCTTCAGTTAGCAACCAATGTTGTTGTTGTTGTGGTCTTCAGTCCTGAGATTGGTTTGATGCAGCTCTCCATGCTACTCTATCCTGTGCAAGCTCCTTCATCTCCCAGTACCTACTGCAGCCTACATCCTTCTGAATCTGCTTAGTGTATTCATCTCTTGGTCTCCTTCTACGATTTTTACCCTCCACGCTGCCCTCCAGTACTAAATTGATGATCCCTTGATGCCTCAGAACATGTCCTACCAACCGGTTCCTTCTTCTGGTCAAGCTGTGCCACAAACTCCTCTTCTCCCCAATTCTATTCAATACCTCTTCATTAATTATGTGATCTACCCATCTGATCTTCAACATTCTTCTGTAGCACCACATTTCGAAAGCTTCTATTCTCTTCTTGTCTAAACTATTTATCGTCCATGTTTCACTTCCATACGTGGCTACACTCCATACAAATAATTTCAGAAACGACTTCCTGACACTTAAATCTACACTCGATGTTAACAAATTTCTCTTCTTCAGAAACGCTTTCCTTGCCATTGCCAGTCTACATTTTATATCTTCTCTACTTCGACCATCATCAGTTATTTTGCTCCCCAAATAGCAAAACTCCTTTACTACTTTAAGTGTCTCATTTCCTAATCTAATTCCCTCAGCATCACCCGACTTCATTCGATTACATTCCATTATCCTTGTTTTGATTTTGTTGATGTTCATCTTATATCCTCCTGTCAGGACACTGTCCATTCCGTTCAACTGCTCTTCCAAGTCCTTTGCTCTCTCTGACAGAATTACAATGTAATCGGCGAACCTCATAGTTTTTATTTCTTCTCCATGGATTTTAATACCTACTCCGAACTTTTCTTTTGTTTCCTTTACTGCTTGCTCAATATACAGATTGAATAGCATCGGGGAGAGGCTACAACCCTGTCTCACTCCCTTCCCAACCACTGCTTCCCTTTCATGTACTCGACTCTTATAACTGCCATCTGCTTTCTGTACAAATTGTAAATAGCCTTTCGCTCCCTGTATTTTACCCCTGCCACCTTCGGGATTTGAAAGAGAGTATTCCAGTCAACATTGTCAAAAGCTCTCTCTAAGTCTACAAATGCTAGAAACGTAGGTTTGCCTTTCCTTAATCTTTCTTCTAAGATAAGTCGTAGGGTCAGTATTGCCTCACGTGTTCCAACATTTCTACGGAATCCAAACTGATCTTCCCCGAGGTCGGCTTCTACCAGTTTTTCCATTCGTCTGTAAAGAATTCTCGTTAGTATTTTGCAGCTGTGACTTATTAAACTTACCAATAAATCTTGTAAAATAAAAAAAAACTTACTGCCATCAGTCACAAACTGTGACTTTTATTTCAGTGCCGATGAGGGACTATTTTAGATCCGGAACATTTTTCCAAAGAAGATGTCATCCTCATTATGCTATGTCCCTGGGAAAAATAAGGGCTGTAGTCTGCTTTCATTTCGAACCCTAAGGGATAATCTTCAGGTGCTCGATCAGTCTACATAATTTTCGCATTTATGTTACTACTGGTCTGTTTCTAGCAGTGGTTACATGGTTTCTGAGCACAGTATAATTTTTTATTATTTGTATAAGGATACAAGGCCGATATCAGTCAGTTATCCGGATATTTTTCCCTTACAAGTACTGAAAAGGCTGCTGCCACTCTGTCTAAGGCGCTGCAGTCATGAACTGTGCGGCTGATCCCGGCGGATGTTCGGGTTCTCCCTCGGGCATGGGTGTGTGTTTTTGTCCTTAGGATAATTTAGGTTAAGTAGTGTGTAAGCTTAGGGACTGATGACCTTAGCAGTTAAGTCCCATAAGATTTCACATACATTTGAACATTTTTTTTTTTTTGCTGCCACTCACCAGGAGTCACAAGTTCCTGTAGCCTCTCCTGTGGCTGCACCTACAGCGCGGCTTTCTGCCCCAAGTCGAAAAAGTTCGTGGTTCATGGGGATGGGGGAATTTAAAATTCCATAAAAGACCGAAGTCAGCGTCATATATCAACCCGCATTCCAGCCCGGGCCAACCAGTGCTGATCGGCTGCCGTGTCATCCTCTGCCTTTGGCGTCATTTGGATGTGGTATGGAGGAATATGGGATCAGTAGCCTGCTCTCATGGCCGTTGTAAGCTTCCCAGACCTTTCAGTCGCTACTTCTCGGTCACGCAGGTCCTCAGTTTGCCTCACGAGGCTGAATGCACCGAGCGCAATGCCTCTCGCCAGGAAAAAGTCCATGGCAGTAGCTGGCACTGAACCCAGTCCTCCTCACGGTAGTCGGACGCGTCTTCCAGTTAGCTAAGGAGGCGAACTTTGGGCAATTACAGACGTCAAAAATTAGTTGCGGACGTCGGGGATTTCGCCACATTGTCCTCTATAACTTAGCCAAAACCGCAGCTCGATGTATTTACTCGTTATGGACACATGCACTGGCAAAAAAAAATTCGCAACACCCAGAAGGAGTTGTGCGACGTAAATGAACGTTGGGACGCGCGTTTCCACATCTGAACGGTGATGCCTATTCAAATTTCGAGTCAGTCGCATAAAGATGCGTCCATGGACAACAGAACACGTGCTTTTGTTGAAAAAGAATTTTCCGACACGATTTTCAGAGCAGAAAGCGGCTGTTTCGAACATTCTAGACCAAGTTCAACCAACAGCGACTACAGTTTCTCGTCGCATTTACCGATTCCTGCAACTCAACAAGTTCATGCCCATGAGCAGATGCAAAGCAACTTCCAACAGACATCTACTTCTACTTCTGACAACACCGAACAAAGCTCTCCACATTTTCTGGATCTGCTTGATTTATAATAATTAAAAGTAATAATCTTTGCGTTTAATTGTTTCTCATTCTTTAAATCTAAATGTTTTTATTTCTTTTGCTTATTACCTGATGAATAAAAGTTCATTAATTACAAAATTTGTATAATGTATTAACTTACCTTTACAAACTCCTTCAAGCTGCCAGTAGGAGCTGCACATACTTCAGGAACAATGATATCAGTTTCTTGGATACTTTAAATAAAAATCTGAGGCTGGTGTAGGAATCGCCAATGGCTAGGTATCTGAGCGTAAGTGCCAACCGCTCAGCAACTGGTATAGCTTTCCGAAATTTGCTGTCAACCTTTGATATTTTCGGTCCTACCAAATTTATCAGCTATTCAAAATCTGATGCGGGCATACGGCAAAATGTCTTGAAATGTATGTTTTCAACATCCAAGTCATCCATCAAATCACTCCCACTATATCTTTTTCTGCTTCTGGAAACTGTGGTCATCCACCAACTGCGTTTTCTTGGGACTTTGTAGCGTCTTCTTCTATACTCTTCCTCAGCTAAAAGGCGCATCACAAGGAAGCTGGCACTTGCTATAACCACTTCGTCCATTTTTAAATTAGGAAACTGGCACTGGTCACGACTGCTAGTACGGTGCGGATCCTCACGAGCCAAAGCCTGGCAAGCAACTGGAGTAGTGTGGATGAAGGCAGAAGCAGCACGAGAGAAAGTCAGACAAGTTTGAAAAGTCTCCCGACAGACGAGTAAGACGAGCACAAGTCTGGCGAGCACGAGTAGTGTGGACGCACCTTAAGAGTGGTGTTAGTAGCGTCACTATGTGAGGATGCAAATCAGGTTTGCTTTAAATACGTGCTGTAACGGTCGTGAGCCTTAGTTACCTTCGAAACTCACGTGTTTAGTTGATGCTAGTCAAGAATGCCTTTAAGGCGACAAAGAAGCCATTATTAACGCCTCACCCTGTTTGGACGAGGTCGTGTAATGGGGCTACGAGAAGATGGATGTTCCTTCTGCAATATGGCAGAAAGACTTGGGGAATGTAGGCACTGTACATGACTGCTGGCAGCAGTGATCATGAGAATGTACGCTCATAAGAAGACAGCGCTCTGGACGATTATGTGGCGCTAAGGCCGGTATTACACTATCAAATTTCTTTGTCAAAGATTTGATCAAAGATGTGATCCAATATTCCGTCCAATATATTTGACAAAGATCTTTGACGTAGCGCTAGAAGGGGTATTACACTGTCATCAAATTTTTCGTCAAAGTTCAAGATGGCTGACAACAACTTGTTATTAACCGCAGCAGTTCTACGTACTCCAAATGCATTGTGTGCACATGCGGAAAAGAAGTGGGGGGAAAAAATGGAACCATACATACGAGGTTGACAGTCTTAAAAGTCCTGGGATTACAACTTGATAATAGATTCAGTTGGGAGGAGCACACCACAGAACTGCAGAAAGGCCTTAACAAATATGTATTTGCAATTCGAGTGTTAGCAGACATAGGCAACATAAAAATGAAAAATCTTGCATACTTTCATTCCATAATGTCATATGGGATAATATTTTGGGGTAAATCTTGAAGTCAAACAAAAGTTTTCAAGGTCCAAAAGCGTGTAATACGTATTATTTGTGGAGTAAATTCACGGACCTCCTGCAGAAACCTCTTCAAAGAACTGGGTATACCAACTACTGCCTCTCAGTATATTTACTTCTTAATGAAATTTGTCATAAATAATATATCTCTTTTTCCAACAAACAACTCAGTTCATACATACAATACCAGGAACAAAAATGATCTGCACAAGGACTTAAAAGCACTTACTTTAGTTCATAAAGGGGTCCACTACTCAGGGACACTCATCTTCAATAATTTGCCAGGAAACGTAAAAAAATTTAGTTAGAAATAAAGATCAGTTTAAAAGGAGCCTGAAAGACTTACTACTGGCCAACTCCTTCTACTCCATTGGCGAAATTTTTAATAGAAACAAATGATGTATTTATTCATACTATTAGTATTGTTATTTCAGCTTTAAAAAAATCGACATGTTCCACATCCACGAGGATCTCCTCAGCACGGATCTATGGAACGAAAAACTAATCTAATCTGGGTGAAGCCGTGGGTTTTACGACGACACGATAAAAGCATTCAACAAAACTTGTTACGTGAGCTTACAGTGGAAGACGTCAAGTCGTACATCAATTACTTAAGAATTGATGAGCAAACGTTTCTGTATGTGCTCAATGAAGTGTATCCTCATATCACAAAGCACAATATTCACTTAAGAACTGCTACATCTTCAGAAGACAGGCTCACTATAACACTCCGATTCCTTGCTACAGAAGAGGGTTATGTTAGGTTAGATTAGGTTAGGTTAGGTCAGGTTAGGTCTCCAATCTTCTTAATCTATTTTTGTATTCAGGGTGCCTCACGTTGTAAAGCGCCTCATCAGCTTCAGACATCTCTATTAATTTTGTAGTTGTCGGCACACACCAACTGTATTTACCGGCAATGGTTATAAAAACACTACAGACGACACAACGCTGCAGCGATGCTAGCGCTCCATGTGGTAACATGTCACATTGCATTGAACAGAAGACAAGCGGTTTCTTTGATCAAATATACAGCGACGCCCTAGATTTGATCAAATATTGGACGACATTTGACAAAGTCCCTATTACACTATCAAATATCTTTGACAAAGATATTGGACCAAGAAATTTGATAGTGTAATACCGGCCTAACGAGAGGGAAGACATCGTGTTCGCCGTATGGCTCTGGCGCATCGTACTAAATCTGCAGCAGCAGTATGAGCAGCATTGACACCACAGTGACGCAACCAATCGGTTGTTTTGAAAACAGCTCCGAGCCAGTCGTCCGGTAGCGTACATCCCACTGACACCAAAACACCGCCATTTGCGACTGCAGTAGTGTCAAACGAGAGCTCACTGAAGAACAGGGTGGAGGTTCGTTGTGTTTTCTGATGAAAGCTGGTTCTGTCTCGGTGCCAGTGATGGCCGTGTGTTGGTTTGAAGGAGGCCGGCTGAGACCTGCAAACAACCTGTCTGTGTGCTAGACACACTGGACCTACACCTGGAGTTATTGTCTGGGATACGATTTCGTATCACAGCAGGAGCGCTCTCATGGTTATCCCTCGCATCCTGACTGCTAATCTGTTCGTCAGTCTTGTGATTCGACGTGTTGTTCTGCCATTCATGAACAGCATTTCAGGGGGTGTTTTCCAACATGATAACGATCGTCCGCATAGCGTTGTTGTCACGCAACATGCTCTACAGGGTGTCGACATGTTGCCTTTGTCTGCTCGATCACCTGACTCTTTCCAGTCGAGCAGATGTAGGACAGCATCGAACGACAGCTACAGCGTCATTTACAAACAGCATTAGGCGTCCATATATTGATTAACCAAGTGCCACAGACATGGAACTCCATCCAACAAGCTGATTCCGACATCTGTCCAACACAGTGCAGGCACTTTGCATGCTTTTTTTTTTCAAAGGTTTGGCGGTTACATTGGTCGTTAATGTATCATCTAACATTCTGCGTGGTGTCTCTGTTCTAAGTCGTGTCTCCCTACCACTTTCGCGCAACGACGCTCTGAGCGTGTTTTTTAGGGAATTGACTAGTTTGAACCTGGGACCTGTTGCTGGTAAGGAGACACCAGACCACACATGACATGTAGAGTTCAGAAGAGTTCAGTGAGACTAGCGATGATATTATCAAATACTTAATGATTTCAGCGTCAGCTCCACTTCACTCCCTGTAAAAGAATCTTAATACTATCTAAATTTAGTGGAAGGGGTTCAAGGCTTTCCTATTTTTAGTTAGCTGGTAAAATAACGTCGAAAAAGCAGTTAAGTTTAGCATTGGAAATTTTATTCTACTCACAAAACATTGTTTATAAATTGCACTATTGATAAAAGGAAATATTTTAATACAGGATGATAAAAACCAACTACGTTCAACAAAAATGTGAACGAATATTCCCTGAGTGGGTTTCCAAGTTCTACAATGGATCGAAGGATGACCTATTCCATATAACATCTATAATCTAGGTTTAAATTAAGTTTCACAAAAGAGAAAACTATCAAAAATGGTCTATAGTGACTCTCAATTATCTTTAATTACTTATCTAACTTGTCGTAAATTACAGTGGCTGATGTGGCTACTGAATAATTATATAACAGAAAAATCATCGCGTTTCAGATTTTAACTTACGTAGCAAATGTGAATACCATGAGCTTCAATTGACGATCGACACTAGTATTACGTAAAAATGGGATGTAACAGATGAGACTTCTACAGTTCTGAGTGAAGCCTTGTGCGCTCAAAAATGCGGCATCGCGTGCGTTCATTACCTTGTCGGTTTTCGTGAGGGGGTGGCGGCTGGCGCAGCTCCATACAGTTCGCCGTATCGGAAGCAACTGTCTCCTAACTTCTCCTTACTACAATTTACCGAAGTTGGTTTAAAAAAAAAAACAAAAAAAAACTATCTGGCTGTGTTCTCATCTGACCAATCAGGGTCTCAATGTTAACCTTAAGCTCCGCCTACAAAAATTCTGTCTATCCAATGAGAAACGTTATACTTTTCGTGGTGGGGCAATGTTTTTGAAGTTTGCAACGTAACAGAGACGCGAAAAAGTCTCACGCTAAAACTTGCAGCTGGTGTGGCCCTTTTAGTGTTATCGTAAGATCTATACTGTTCTTCTGGAGGGCTGTAGCTTTTAACACGGGCTGGGGGGTGGTCCTGGTGGTTACTTTTCGTGGTGGGGCAATGTTTTTAAGGTTTGCAACGTAACAGAGACGCGAAAAAGTCTCACGCTAAAACTTGCGGCTGGTGTGGCCCTTTTAGTGTTATCGTAAGATCTATACTGTTCTTCTGGAGGGCTCTAGCTTTTAACATGGGCTGGGGGGTGGTCTTGGCTGTTAGCTGGCGACGTGGGTGACCGTCCCTTATCGTAGGGCCTTCTAGCTTAACACGGTTCTGCTCTCGGCTTCTGTTCTCGTTTCTCCCCTCGGAACTGCGTCTGTCTCACGGTGGGAAGGTATGACATGCATTTAGGCATTCTTGTGTTAGTCTGTGGTATTCCATTTGCTCATTCGTTACTCGTATTACTTTGGTTAATTTAATGTCACGATTTATTCGGAGCTATGTGACATACTACTGGATTTGCTTACCATGTCAGGGTTTTCATGGAAGGTGTTGGATTTGCCTGACACCTTACAACCAGCAATGCACATTTGCAATGGCTTATCTCGCGCTTAGATTAACCTGTGATTTTGCAATGTTTATCATTTAAAAATTTTACCCAGACAAATGTATTCCCAAAGTTTCATTACTCTACGTTAATTATTTTTTTGGTGTTGCAGTTTTTTTCTGTCAGTGTATTTGGTGTAGCTTGTCTTACCCGTCTTACCCTCTATAGATGTAGGTCTTAATACACATTTCGAGGAACGAAGAAACAGAAAGTGGTTAAGTTCGAGGGTTTCGATATAATTGTTGAAAATGAATTCTGTGTGAGAAGCCCTTGGCATGACCCTTTTCATTTTCTTCCTCAAACTCGACCTTTTGGCCTCTCTGTTGGGTTGTTCCACAGGAGTCATCTGTTATTTTTGGGTGGCTGGACACTATCTTCATTCAGACACTGGGAGACACCAGGACTGTTGAAGAAGATCCCAGCAGAGGGGTCAAGCTTGGCTGCGACATTGAAGACGACTGTAACGAGACCAAAATTACACGATGTTTTATCTGCATTTGAGAGTGTTGTCAGCCACGAATGCCATCGGAGAGTAAATGCAGTGTCATATTCGTCTTCGGCCAGGGCGTATTCAATAAAGGGGGCAGAGAGTGTTGAGTTCATGGGAGTCATAACAATGTTTTGATAAAAGCATTTATATTTTTATATATTATATTTCCAAATTTTTCCGCTAACTTTCGGAGGTTACAGTATCATGAGAATTAAGAGTCTCGAAAACGGCGAAAAGTTCTAAAAATTACGAGTTAAGTTTAATGTAGGACAATTTTCGCTTGCTTTGCTGAGTGTTAGCCACGTGGATTGACTTGTAGCCTGACTGGCAGTAGAAAACAATTCACCCAGCAAGAAGACTCACTTACTTCATACTTACTGCCAACAAAAAATTTGGCACGGTTCGTGGGTCGACAGGTAAACCACAGGAAGATGCTGGAAGGTAAGATAGAAGGGGAAAGATGCTCCACTAAGAAAAAATATCAGAAACACTAACTTTCCTGAACGTGGATTGAAAAAACAGATTCAGTTTTCCACTCATATGTTCGCACGGCCGTCGTCTGCACAATCCAAGTGAAATACCTATAAAGATTGGTGCACAGTTCGATTATACAGCAAAGTAAAACTTGAAAATAAACAGGAAGTTTCTGCTTGACAACTACTTCAAATCCTCCTATTCGGCAGAAGAATTTTTATTATGGTAATGTGTAAGAGTTGGTGGATAGAATTACTTACCAGCATCTGTATATCTTTTCATCTTCTTATAAGGAAAAACTTATAACATTCAGAATGCCACCGTAAGTACAAATTAATTTGCGACGTGAATGTAAACTGACTCGTTCAAAAATGGCTCTGAGCACTATGGGACTTAACACCTGAGGTCATCAGTCCCCTAGAACTTAGAACTACTTAAACCTAACTAATCTACGGACATCACACAACACTCAGTCATCAGGAGGCAGAGAAAATCCCTGACCCCGCCGGGAATCGAACCCGGGAAAAACTGACTCTTCCTCATCATTACGATTTATCGTGTAAAATTATCTATGTAACATAAAACTATCTAATTATAACACACAAATTACGGAGTTTTCGAAGTTGTGAAATTTTTTGTGCCATTACAGGATTGTATGACACAGTTACTATTCTAATTTATGGACAAATATATTTTAGGTGATGCATTTATGTGAACTGCAGTGCTCTTAGCACTGGTGTATAAATCAGTATAAAATGTTTCAAAACAATAGTAATGTATTGTTATTATTTTTAAAATCTTAGCCATCAGTGCCTTGTTAAAAGTAAGGGGGACACCAAGTTATATTTGGAGATGAGGGGCGGGGCGGTCAAGAACTGTGACTCCTCTCCTCCCCGCAGAAGCGGGTACTGGATTCGTGCCTGTCTTCCGCTAGATGCGAGTGCCGTCTTCTGGCTGCTCGCATCCTCTGCTCGGCTATTTGGGCACACCGTGACGAGCTGCAGCACCATGTATGGGAAGAGCAGACGTGTGGCCTGGTCTGCTGAGTTAGCGGCTCTTGACCCCTCCTGTCCCCCCCCCCCCCTCTCCCCCTTTACAATCAGGTTGGCCGTTGGCCGCTTTCTCCCGTCTCTCTGGTTCCCAGCTGTGTGAGCTCTGTCACGTCACACGGGGCAGCACGTGACCGACTGCACGGCGCTTTCTGTGTGTGCACGCCTCACGTCTGCCAAGCTGTAGCCGCGGCCGTAGTCCCGGGCACACTTTGCAATAAAAAAATGTGTGTGAAATCTTACGGGACATAACTGCTAAGGTCATCAGTCCCTAAGGTTACACACTGCTTAACCTAAATTATCGTAAGGACAAAAACACACACCCATGCCCGAGGGAGGACTCGAACCTCCGCCGCGATTAGCCGCACAGTCTATGACTGCAGCGCCTTAGACAGAGTGGCAGCAGCCTTTTCACTAATTATAAGAGAAAAATATCCGGATAACTGACTGATATCGGCCTTGTATCCTTATACAAATAATAAAAATTTATACTGTGCTCAGAAACCATGTAACCACTGCTAGAAACAGACCAGTAGTAACATAAATGCGAAAATTATGTAGACTGATCGAGCACCTGAAGATTATCCCTCAGGGTTCGAAATGAAAGCAAACTACAGCCCTTATTTTTCCCAGGGACATAGCCTAATGAGGATGACATCCTCTTGGGAAAAATGTTCCGGATCTAAAATAGACCCACATCGGCACTGAAGTAAAAGTCACGGTTTGTGACTGATGGCGGTAAGTTTTTTCCTTATTTTACAAGATTTATTGGTTGCTAACTGAAGATTGAAACTGAAGAAATTGCAAAAGATAGGAAATTAACGAGATAGTGAGATGGAACCTTGATAAGCTGAACGAACCAGAGGTTGTTGAGAATTTCAGAGGGAGCATTAGGCATCGTTGGACTGCAGCATAGCTAAGAAATACAACAGAAAACGAAAGAGTACCTTTGCGATATGAAACAGTGAATGCAGGAGAGGATTGCAGGGGTAAAAAGGCAAGGCCTAGAAGAAACTTATGGATAACACAGCTCGGCTAATCCCTCGCGGCACACTTTGCAATACACACACATACATACTACATAAAAACAAGGGCTGTTACACAAAATCTCGGAGCTACCTGACCGGTTTGCTTCACATTTTACACGATATTCTAAAAAACGTTCGGACAGGTATGGGCTACATATTTTAATATGTACTGTATGTAAATATGTATATTGTTTCCAAAAATCTCGAGAAGTTATTGAATGACTTACTTCAAATTTTGTACACAATGCTCTAATATCGTTCGAACGGACATATGTTAGATATTTTTCTAATATGTATCGAATAGTACATAAAGAGGAAACGTTGATAGCAAAAATCTCGAAAACTCCTTGACCGATATACATCAATTTTTACAAGATACTCGAAAGAACATTCCGATAGACATAGGCTATATATTTTTAATATTTGTATAAAAGCGAAAAATTGTTACCAAAAATCTCGTAAGGATCTTGACCTATTTTACTTCAAATTTTATACGTGGTATTCTAAGGAACATTTGGATGGACATGCGCTATACATTTTTAGTATATATTGTAAGTAGGCTGTTTATGTTTTCTTATTGGCAACGTTACATAGCGCTCTGTATGAAAATCACTGGCTGTGCTGTGTGCAGTCTGTGGCTAGTTTGCATTGTTGTCTGCCATTGTAGTGTTGGGCAGCGGCAGCTGGATGTGAACAGCGCGTAGCGTTGCGCAGTTGGAGGTGAGCCGCCAGCAGTGGTGGATGTGGGGAAAGAAATGGCGGAGTTTTGAAATTTGTAAGACTGGATGTCATAAACTGCTATGTATATTATGATTTTTCAACACCATTAAGGTAAATACATTGTTTGTTCTCTATTAAAATCTTTCATTTTGCTAACTATGCCTATCAGTAGTTAGTGCCTTCAGTAGTTTGAATCTTTTATTTAGCTGGCAGTAGTGGCGCTCGCTGTATTGCAGTAGTTCGAGTAACGAAGATTTTTGTGAGGTAAGTGATTTGTGAAAGGTATAGGTTCATGTTAGTCAGGGCCATTCTTTTGTAGGGATTTTTGAAAGTCAGATTGCGTTGCACTAAAAATATTGTGTGTCAGTTTAAGCACAGTAATTCACTAATTTTTCTAAGGGGACGTTTCATATGGCGACCCTGCCAGGATACCTCACTGGAATCTTCTGATTTTTTCTTGTAGTTTGTGTAATTAGTGTAGCTTTTGTTTATTGCTAGCGCGTAATTATAGAGAGAATTTCCTTTGTAGTTGCAGTTTTTCATTGTCGTACACAGTTGTGGCATGCATGTAGATTTGCACCAAGCATTTCGCAGCTGCGCTTGCAATTAACTAGATATTATTTTCAATGCTATGTTAATGTGTTTTGTTATTTTGCTCTTCAAATTGTGCTTTTCAGTGTTGTCGTGTGAAATATTGTGACAATAATGGCGTGTGAAAAACGTAATACTAGGCTTCAAAGTAAACTGAGAAATGATAGTGAGGACGAAAGCAGTGTGTTAGCGTCGCAGAGTAATGAATTAACTAATGTTCAAAGTAGTAATTTGGTAATTGTGCATAGGGAAATGGAGTGGGATGCAAACAATGGTGTAGGCAGTGAAACAATTAGTGAACAGGGAAGCATTATCGATCGATTGGTCGGCAACAGCTCGCCTCAGGAATCGGAAATGACAGAACACAATATTGCAAATACTGTAGACTCAGGTTTTGGGTCCTCACCATTTTCTCAAATGAGTCAAGACACATTTCCTGCTTGTCAAAACGTGAATGTTGCCGGTGAAAATGCACTGCCAAAAAGCATAAAGAAACACATTGCAGACACTAACACATTATTATTGCAATTAATGCAACAAATGGAACAAAATCAGAGACAAACACAGCAAAAGCTTCAAAAGTTAGACACAATGGAACAACACCAGAGACAAACACAGCAACAGTTAGACACAATGGAACAAAATCTTCAAAAGTTAGACACAATGGAACAAAATCTTCGGAAGTTAGACACCACATTTGAACAAACACATGAAGATTTAACTACTGAGTTACATAACATTGAATCAAAATGCCTAAAAGTCTGTAATGACGTAAAAACACAAATTTGTGAGCATTTCCAACCTATTTTTTCGCGTCATGAAAATGTATTACAGAATCACGAAGCAGCCATAAAAGAACTGCAAATTATTGTCATGAAAATCATGAGACCTTGCAAGCCAAAATTGACTCAGTTGCATCTACCAATTCGGTTACACAACTTGCAAAAACTCAGGAAAACTTAAAGGACACAGTAGATACGATTACAACACAAATGGACACTCTGAAACTTGGTTCAGAAAAACACACAGAGGAAATAATTTAACTATCAGATAAAGTAGCCGAACTTTCAGATCAATTCACTAACTTATCTACAAAGGTGGCTGATGATCTGAATGACACTAGACCTGTAGCCTTCATGGACACTGAAGAGTATGAACAAATTAGAAAATTCAAACAAAATCAAAATCAAATCAATACACAGTACAAAAGAGAAATCCGGGAAGTACAAGATCAGTTGGCACAAGTAATACAAGAATTACATATTTCAGAGGACACTCGCACTCCAGTACGGGAAGAGGGACATAGAAATACGGAACAACCACAAAATAATAACACAGGAAATTTCGGAAATTATGAAAGAAATTGGTAAGGTGCACCGAATTTTGAAATGGAACCGCCGAAACGACGTAACAATGAGCGACATGCGACTCGCCGACATGATGAATTTGACTATAAGCTGTTTATTACTACACGTAAATTCAAAACATTTAAGAATTCTGGCAACGACATTCATCCACAAGCATGGCTCCATCAATTCTCTCATTGTTTTCCTCCCAACTGGTCGTTAGAACACAGATTATAATTTATGTGTGGCTACTTAGAGAATGAACAAGCTGTAAGAATGCGATCGGTCATTCACGATTGTCACATTGAAGGAGAATTTTATCATGCCTTCCTCTCAGCGTATTTGTATCAAGCTACACAAGACCGAGTAAAACATAGCATCATAATGATGAAACATTTCGAACAATCTGAATTTTCCAGTCTTGTGAAATATTTTGAGGACATGTTGCACAAGAATCAGTATCTTTCAAACCCATACAGCCCCTCAGAACACATCCGTATTTGCTTAATCAAATTTCCTGAACATTTACGACATATTATTTTAGCAGGACGTTGCAAAGACGACATTGAAGCTTTTCAGGGACTGTTACAAGAACTGGAAATTGACACTGACAATCGCGGAACGCGAAAACAGGGGCACAACAATTACAGGTCACATCTGTCACAATTCCACGATGACAGAAATAATACACGACAAGGCTATTCTTACAACGTAAATCGTGACCAAAACAGACATCACCCGTATGACAACCACTGGGAGAGTAATAATAGTTATAGAGAAAGATCGCATTTCCGTAGTAATGAATATGACAGAGATTACCATAGAAACAGACAATATGGGAACAAAAACAATTATTATCAAGGGAGACAGAATATCTTCAGACGCAACAGTTCAGCGCGCAGTTACGATTCCATGAGAAACTCTCCACCACATGACCGACAAACAAGAAACTATGTAAACTACCGACCAAACGACAGACGTGAATTCCATCAGAACTGGCGAGCTTCAAACAGGGCAGGGCCTTCTCGTCAAGGTGAATTTGTAGAAGTTAGGTCTCCTAATCCCAATAACGACGCACGCCAACAAAGAGATAGCAGACAATGACCCGCACCGCAGGCAGCCACGTGCGCCGGCTTGCTCAGAGAAAAATAACATAGACGCTAACATTGAGAAAAATTCGAGTATTCTTTACCGACATATACGTATGATAATTGCGTTCAAGTTGAAATTCTGTGTACTAGGAAGAGTAAAGGTTTACACCACATTTCACATGTAAAACCGTTTATTGAAAGATAATCTGCTTTTTAACTTTGTCTTTGCCATACAACTTTTCACTTTACATTACTAGTAGGCATTGTCAGACTTTGAAACTTTTACCATGCAGGAATGTTTGAAGTTAAATATCCAGTCAAGAACCTGGGCAACTTATTAGGACAGTAATTACGAATGCATTGTTATAGTGAACAGACGACACAGTGTTATACATTCTTGCAACAAGCTGCACGATTACGTAATGACTATCAGGCTTACATACTTAGAACTTATACTGCTAATGAGATATTAATGCAACATTTTGGTTTACTTGAAAAGATACTCTTTATTTGAAGTACATTTGGTGAGATTAAAGATGACTTAGCATTTGGTTTCTTTGATAGCTAGACGATTATATCACGACGCTATTAATATGTGACACAATTTACACTGTTGCTTTTGCGGTGTTTCTGTTTTATATCTGCACAGTTTTTCTGAACTATTCTGGGAAGTAAAACATGTTTTAGTAGTAACTTTTGTGGTATAGCTACAATGAGACAGCCTTTTCCGTAGCACAACAATACATTACAGCACAGTAGTTTTTTCATCACGGCAATAAGCGTAATAACTAAGATATCTATACGCAAAGCATTTCACTTTTGTTTATGATGAGGTGAGTACATTGACTTCAGCAGAACTTTGCTTACAGAGGACAATAACTACGACACTTCAACAGAATTATCTTACAGCAAGACGCACATTTAGCGCTACAGGACACGCATTTCAGTGATTAATTTTGTACTTAAAACATTTATTTTTAAAGATTTTTGAATTACAAGGAAAGTCTTCCGTGATACATTTCATTCCATTGCTGTAATCTGTAACACCTGAGGGTATAATTACATTAATCTTCAGGGGGGTACACGCTTACTTTGTGTATCATGTGTTTGGCAAGCACAAGGAGCCCTAGCTAATATGGTATTTGCTTACACAACTTTACACATTGGTAGCATATTTCTCTAACGCATAATTACACAGCTATCTTATCATTTAACTGAGAGAAACAAACTTTTTTTTTACTACGTCAGTGACACATGTTTACGCAATTGCACAACTGGATAACTTCACACTTATGAAATTGTATTTTGTCTGTACTTTGTGAAATGTTCTTATTTTTTTGGAACCATTGTGATGCTATGAGAGCTTTGAATGATGTATTTGGTATGGGAACATGATTTTTAAAGTACGTTTGAGGCAAATGACACTTTTGACATGAGCAGAGAATTTTTTTTAGGTTTTGAAATTATTGGAGGAAGCTACGACGATTTTGAGATTTGACTGAGGTGTTATGATGTTATTATTACGATGACTATGTGTATTATGCTGTTGCGGTATGTTTATGATCAATATGCTGATGCTATATGAGTTATTTGAGTATGCTATGTATCTGTTATGATGAAATATTGAAGAAGTGTCGACGAATAAGGTAAGCAATAATGAGTAGTGGTTAGGGACTCTGGTTTGTGAAAAAGGTTGTTGGTAACCAAGAATCGTACTTTAAGAGTTATGAAATGTATGTAAATGCGTGAATGTATTAGAATGCCGACGAAAATTTTTTGGACACTGTTATATCAATAGGATTTTGTTTCTACAGATTTGTAACGCAAATTCTAGACCTGTGAAATTTTGTATATGAGACTGTCACTTTAGTGCAAACTGGTGTCGTAAATATTTTGGTAAGAAAGCCAAGTGACCTTGACATAATGCATCTTGAGCGGCCAGCTATGTCAGACGCCTGGAGAAAAAGCCATTAGTGTGTGTGCCTTTTCAGAGGCACAGGTAGGAAAAAAAAAAGAGGCCATTATCCTCGCAATTGACATTTCTTTGTCGAAAGCATCGCAAATACGACACGCTCAAACTTGAAAACATATAATTACACTGTGGAGATCTTAATGTATGATTTTTACTAAAATGCCTAATGAAATGATGAGAAACATTTTACATCTATTGTTTTTGTAGTTGAGAGATTTGCTCATTTTGTTTAATATCTAGTTCCTAGCTGCACTGCAGCATTGGTTAAAATAGAATTTTATAAATGTACTAATATAAATATTTTCTATCTACAGATCCAGTAAATACTAATTTTGTAATACACTTCCCAAAAAAATGAGGGAGCACAAAGACATTTCCCTTCACAGGAACTGCATACATAATTTACTTTTCAAGTACTTGGTAATTTTTAAGGTAGAATAAGTTGTGGTGCACCACTTTAATTACATAGACATTAAGATGTGAATATACATTTCCCTTGTCTGCATTGTTGTCTTTAGTGTAATATTTTTTCTGCTTGAGCTATGTCATGTTTAGATATAAGTTATTTCATTTGCTGCTGCTGTTTGCCAGGCATAGTGTTACTGAATTGGACTTTGTGTTACTCTGCTAAGCCAGTTTACTACTGATTTATTTTTCTTGTTTGCTGCTCATTGCCTTATATTAGTTGTAATATTGTTGCTTACTTTGCCAATTTGTATTTTTTTGTCCTTGCTGTTTGTGTTAATTTGTTATGTGTTGCTGCATTGCCTCGTCCCTTGGTATATATATCTGAGCTCAGTAGATTTAAGTTAGCTTAAGAGGGGGTAGACTATATAAGAAACTAACTATGATGAATTGAAATAAATGCATTGAGAAGCTATAAGAAAATGGTTTGGCCAAAAAAGTAGTGCACAGTGGAGAAAAACTATTTTTGAAAGAGGATGTGAACAGAATACAGAAAGCATGCTTGGATAGGATTTTTTTTTTTTTTTTTTTTTTTTTTTTGGCTGGAGCAAATGTTGAAATAAGAGGGACGATATATGGAATGAAGTTTTGGGTTGGACTGCAGTACCAAATGTTACACTGAAAACGAACCCTGTCCTTTCCATTGTGTTATCCCCCTATGTGTTTGTGTACTCTTGTATATTTGTGTTTTTCCTGTCTTTATGTGTTTAGCTAGTAAGAGTTATGTTGTAGAATTTTTCTGATAATATGTTATTTTCTTTGTAAAGATGTTTAGACATTATTTATTCCGTTCTGTTTTAATGCTCATGTGTGAACTTGATGTTTCGAAAGTTATTCTGATCTTTTATATATGAACTTCTGTCATAATTCGTGTAACACTGATGTATATGTATATTTCTATTCTTTTGTAAAGCCTGTATTACTACAAATGTTATCTGTATTGTTTTGTTTTTAATGATGTATTTTGTACCTTTGTTATTGTATTCTTATGTTATATAATTGTAATTGACACCAGTTCATCAAATTAAGTAACTTGTAAGTTACATTTCACTGCACTCGTTTCTGTTGGTCATAGTATATGGACAATATGTGAGAAGTAGGGACTGATAGTGTTTGCACGTGTGTTAATAATTCAGCAGGGACTGGATAACAGCATTGCTGGTTCTGAGGACATTTCAAACAAATTTTTTGTGAGTGGACAAGTGGTGGTTTATGGACTTGCTTTATTCTCCGCAAGACTCTTCGATGGTGATTGTGCACCTGCACAGTCGCAACAGATGGCTGCTGGCCGTCTCTACAAGGACTACAGTGGGTCTGCATCTTTGATGGCCCACCAGTACCATTATTTCTACAAGGACTACAGTGGGTCTGCACGTTTGATGGCCCACCAATAACGTAATCTCTACCAGGACTACAGTGGGTCTACTCTGTGATGACCTACCTACCAGTATTGTTCAAAACTTCGAATGACTCTGCTGTGGGTTTGCTCTGTTGTGGCCCATTACCTGTCTGCATGTCGAGAATCAGCACTGTCTTTCCGTTGGAAGGACAACACTACTTCTTCAAGACTGCATGGAAATCCACTACTTCCGTGTGCATTTTGTTTTACTGCTCAGACTTTGAGAAAAACATAGCAATTTTGCTGTGATGAATGATCAGGACTATCTTTATGGACTGTGAGAAAATTTTAGCATATGACCAACATTGTATCAATAATTGTGTGCCTTTGATATCTTTGTTATTGTAATTATGAAAAATTTTATCAAATCATTATTGGCCACTTTCCAAAACAATTTGTAAAATTTTTTGTGGGGAGCATGGGGGCTATGTAAGTAGGCTGTTTATGTTTTCTTATTGGCAACGTTATATAGCGCTCTGTATGAAAATCACTGGCTGTGCTGTGTGCAGTCTGTGGCTAGTTTGCATTGTTGTCTGCCATTGTAGTGTTGGGCAGCGGCAGCTGGATGTGAACAGCGCGTAGCGTTGCGCAGTTGG
Source organism: Schistocerca serialis cubense (assembly GCF_023864345.2). Lineage (NCBI taxonomy): Eukaryota > Metazoa > Arthropoda > Insecta > Orthoptera > Acrididae > Schistocerca > Schistocerca serialis. Next base: position 1,123,195,541 of record NC_064638.1, on the reverse strand, counting down.
AGGTGAGCCGCCAGCAGTGGTGGATGTGGGGAAAGAAATGGCGGAGTTTTGAAATTTGTAAGACTGGATGTCATAAACTGCTATGTATATTATGATTTTTCGACACCATTAAGGTAAATACATTGTTTGTTCTCTATTAAAATCTTTCATTTTGCTAACTATGCCTATCAGTAGTTAGTGCCTTCAGTAGTTTGAATCTTTTATTTAGCTGGCAGTAGTGGCGCTCGCTGTATTGCAGTAGTTCGAGTAACGAAGATTTTTGTGAGGTAAGTGATTTGTGAAAGGTATAGGTTCATGTTAGTCAGGGCCATTCTTTTGTAGGGATTTTTGAAAGTCAGATTGCGTTGCGCTAAAAATATTGTGTGTCAGTTTAAGCACAGTAATTCACTAATTTTTCTAAGGGGACGTTTCAATATAATACATAAATATGTATGTAACATATGAAGGGAAAATGCTATTACCAAAAATCTCGAAAGGTACTTCACAGATTACTTTAAATTTCTACAAAGATCGTTCCTTTGAAAATGGCCCTGCCAATTTCCTTCCCCATACTTTTGTAACCTGCGCTTGTGTTCCAATGACATAGGTGTTGAAGGGATGTAAAATTCTTCATGTCTTCCTTCCAAACTTCTAGGATGACCGTGAAGTTCGTTGTGCCGTCCGAGTTTCCTTGACCACTACCAGCCGTAACCTAAAGTATCCTATGGCTCCACTCACTTTGACGCCGAGAGTAACACTGCTGGGCCTATTCAAAACACTGAAAGAATGAGACTTCTCCCCAGATCACCGACGATAGTAATCTGGGGTACTGCAGAACTGCGATCCATCACTAAACACACTGCGACGCCATTTATCAGCAGCCCATCCCTCCCGGTGGCGCTACAATGCCGGACGCAGCTGTTTGTGTTGCGGTGTTAATGGCAGACGACACACAGGTTGGTAATTCCCTAATCAGGCTGTTGCTAGTCTGTGACCATCGACGCGGGATGACATAGGACGTTTCAGGGAGTCCATTACTTGTTTTTGGGAAGCAGGTGCAGATGTGAAAAGATTACGGTGTTCTTAATACAACAGGGGGAGCCTCCATTGTGGTGGTGAGACGAGGTCAACTGGGACCTTATTGTGGTGGTGAGACGAGGACAACTGGGACCTTAATGGCGAGTATGCCTGTCCTCTCGATCCCACGCAATCCAACAAAAGGCCAGTGTCACATCCGAATAGCCCACAAATTTGGATACTGCGCTATTCGACCAGCCAACCAAATAGGAAAATACTGTAAGACCTCTTTTAAATTCTGTCAGATGTTGATAATGCAGTCTCACACGAGTACGCGGCGTCACTGTGTCCTTGATAGTGGTCACTCAGCATATGACGCTGTTCAGGCCCCTTACATACCCTATCAGGCCTCGTAACAACACTAAACAGGAGCGACGCCTATGCACTCTAGTGGTTGTTCTACGTGTCGCAGAGAATTCCATCCGCAATCATTTACATACGAGGTGCGACAATAAAGTAATGAGACTGATTTTCTTTGCAAGATGTGGCAACCCTGCAGGCTTGCGTAGGCACAATATCTTTGACCTCGGTCTATAAGCTGCTTCTAGTCCAAGTGGCACAGTGATGCAACTGCTCAGTCGTGAGTTGTGCTGTAATAAGTTAACACGTGTTTGTGTCTCTCGTCACGGAAATGGAACTGCATAATATTGCGCAACGGTACGCCATTTTTTTGCGTTAAATTGGGTGAAAACTCGACGACAACTTATGGTAAGCTTCAGAAGGCTTTTGGTGAAGAGGTTATGTCATGAGCTTAAGTTTTTCGTTGGCATAAAATGTTTACTGAAGGCAGTACGACTGTTGAAGAAGACCGCAGTGGATGACCATCAACCTCAAGGATGGATGTCAACTTAGCCAGGGTGTGTGAACTCGTACGACCTGATCGAAGATTATCCGTAAAATTATTGCAGGAGAACTGAACGTCAATCGAGAAAAGGTCCCTCTAATAATTGAAGATTTGTGCAAAAATGGTCCCCAAAAATCTCACACCAAAACAGCGAGAAACACGGAAAAATGTGGCAGCCGATCTGTTAGAGCAAACGGAAATCAATCCAGAATTCTTGAGCCGTGTTACCACTGGTGATGAAAGTTGGTTTTTTCAGTACGATCCAGAGGCAAAACGCCAAAGTTCGCAATGGCGCTCAAAGGGATCACCCAGACCAAGAAAAGCTCTCATGTCAAAGTCAAAAGTGAAATGCATGCTTGTGTGCTTATTTGATTCCAAGGGAATTGTTCATAGAGAGTGGGTGCCTCCTGGACAAACAGTGAACCAATGTTACTACAAAGAGTTCTTTGTGTCCGTGCCAACATTGCTGATAGTTGGATTCTGCATCACGATAATGCGCCATCCCATACTGCTCTGTCAGTACAGCAATTTTTAACCTCAAAACAAATTTCAGCACTACCACAGCCACCTTATTCACCAGATATCGCTCCGTGCAACTTTTTTCTATTTCCAAGAGTCAAAACGGCGGTCAAAGGACACCATTTTCAAACAACACAAGATGTCCAAAAAGCTGTGACGAGGGTCTTGGAGGATATTACAGAAGATGAGTTCCAGAAATGTTACCATCAATGGCAGAAGCGCTGGAAAATGTGTGTGCAGTCAGAAGGAAACTACTTTGAAGGAGACAACACTGAACTTGACTAAAACGGTAAGCAACATTTTTTTTCACATCATCTCATTACTTTATTGTCGCACCTCGTACCTGCTGATGATGTTACGCTGACATACGACCATGTCTTCTAGATGCTTCACTTCGTCAGGCAGTGTAATTTCTCTTGGTACGAAAAGTGAAAGAGGATGGGAGAGAAAGGAAAGGAGAGGGAAGGAGCTAATGACTTCAACTGTTTCTGGACTTTATGCGGAATCGACAGCGACGGGTGAAAATGTGTGCTGGGCCGGAACTCCAACCCGGGTTCTGCTGCTGACTATGGAGTTGCGTTAACCACTGCGCCATCCGGACACAGTGTTTCTCGTAAATGCGCGGATTATCTTGGCACGCTCTCCATCCGACTCACATTCCCCCCTGGCGCCACCTATACGCAGCCCCCATCCATATTCTCCATACGCGCTATTTTTAGATTTCCGCTGGAGGTCGAACGAAATGTGAATCTCCAATAAAGACTGTGGATTCATTGCCCACCAAGGCGAGTCAATTATATGAATGAGTGGAGTCTGTTCTTTCGAACAGACACCGCATTCGTATAATTTAGTGCTAGGTTTAGAGGACACCTCTTTATTTGTTTGGCATCTGGTTCAAATGGCTCTGAGCACTATGGGACTTAACATCTGAGGTCATCAGTCCCCTAGAAATTAGTACTCAAACTTAACTAATCTAAGAACATCACACACATCCATGCCCGAGGCAGGATTCGAACCTGCGACCGTAGCGGTCGCGCGGTTCCAGACTGAAGCGCCTAGAACCGCTCGGCCACAACGGCCGGCGTTTGGCATCTGGGCTGAGGGAATTATTATTTCGTAATTTACTCCAGGCGTGGCTGTACTATCTGCTTAATAGGGCCACCGGGAGCTTATAGTGGTCTTCGTTGTCGTCCTGCCTTCCTAACTGCCGAATAAGTGGTTCTGTTGACCCTCTCGTCTGCTTGTAGAACTTCAGGACTTCGAGTTCTTTAACAGCTTTGTGTAAATAGCGTGCTGAGAAATTAGTTGTCTCTCTGAAAATCCTCTTCAGCATGTTATTTTGTAGGATCTGGAGCCTCTACGTATATTTGGGTCTTAGCGGCGTTGCCGCAAACAACGGACCGAAAGAACGTTTTGTAGATTGTGAGTCCAGAGTTGATTAAAGATTCAGACAAGGCAGCTGCATTTTCCCTTGCACCTTTCATAGCGGTATCGCGAAAGTGGAGCATTCTCTTTCCTACTTATACGGCGTGGCGTATTTTCTTGTTTTTATTCGAAATCGTTAACTGACAGCTAAGACAGCAATCCGTTTCATGTTCAAAACAGAGAAATCCTAAGTTGTAAATATTGTAATTTTTCCAAAAGTAATAATCGAATTTTGAAAAGTGAAACGACGTCGAACTTTTTAGACTTACGATACTAACAACGGAACTTACTACATCTCTATTTGAAAAAGTGAAATAGATATCGATGTCTCTGTAGTTAATATAGCTATGTAAATGGACCATGCGTCTTTTGGTTAGAACTTTTCCATAATTGTAATAATACTCTACAGACAGCCGTTATTTTGATAGTGTTTTATTACGCAACCAGTTTCGACGTTCCAGTCACGTCATCTTCAGGTCTATGGAATAAAGTTACAAGACACTAGAAAAACGCATAATAGGATACCACACATAGCATTACATAAATGAAACAAATCATACATATTAATGTTCGAGGGTAAGTCAATTATTATCCGCAATTTAGTTACATTTTTGTTTATTTTGGTAGTACTGTCGTTTTACGTTGATGACACAAGCTTTATTTGTTGTTATATCTTTGCAATTTTCAAGCTGCTAGGTTATTTTCGTTATCGCTGCCGTGCTGTTAATAATGGCTTTTCCACTGCCTATTTGCACCAAAGAAGAGCAACGTTCAGTGGTCGGAAGGCGTATCAGGGGCCGAAATTCATCGAAGACTTTCGGTACAGAACGGGAACAGTGTTTTGCCCCAACGGAGTGTCTACGAATGGATTGAAAAATTCCGAAATACTCGCACGATGAAGGAGCCGGGCGACCGTTTACCGCCACAAATGAAGAAACCATTGAGCGTTCACGTGAAATGATTCTCTCAGACAGACGATTAACTATTGACGAAGTGGCACGTCGTCTGCAAATTAGTGACGGTTCTGCCTACGAAGTCATCCACAACAGACTTGGGTTTCATGAAGTTTGTGCAAGATGGGTCTCAAAACAACTCACACAGTTGCATAAACAAACGCCCTTGGACATCTGCAAAAAACATTTTCATCGCTATGGTAACGAAGGTGACAACGTCTTAGACAGGATCATTACTGGTGACGAAACATGGATCCATCATTACGAGCCGGAGAGTAAAGGGCAGAGTATGGAATGGAAACATCCAAATTCGCCGTGCAAGATACTGTTCGAGACCCAACCGTTCGCAGGAAAACTGATGCTTGCGGTTTTTTGGGACGCACAAGGTCCAGTACTGGAACATTACGGGGAAAGGGGCACAACAATAAACAGTGTACGTTACAGTGAAATGCTTAATGCCAGGCTAAAGCTTGCAATGCGAAGCAAATTCCGAGGATTGCTGTCAAAAGGTGTTGTGCTGTTGCACAATGCCCGTCCGCGTATTGCTGCCCACACTACTGAAAGCTCCAGAAACTCAAATTTTAAGCACTGGATCATCCTCCATATAGTCCCGATCTTGCCACTTCTGGCTATCACTTGTTTGGCCCACTCAAACAGGCATTAAGTGGCTGTCGATTTGCCTCGGACGAAGCAGTGAAAGAAACGCTGCATTCCTGGCTCGCAGCTCAACCGAGAACCTACTTTTATGACGGCATCAGGAAGCTTGAACAACGATGGACCAAGTGCGTTGAAACGCAAGGAGACTATGTCGAAAAAAGATGTTCTTGTAAGTTTCCTATTTGATAACAATAAAATTTTATAACTATATTGCGGATAATAATTGGCTTACCCTCGTATATTAGTAAAAGAAACCAATAATGAAGTAAAACATTCAGGTGATAATGATAGATATACTATGAATGTACAACATGATATGTATGCATAAAGCGTGAACATCAGTCAGCTAAAAGAATTAACTATAAAACAGTAGTGTCAACGTGATGCAATCGTTAGTCCTATATTCATCCTTTATCTATGTGCGAAATTAGAAGGATATGTGTCGCATTGAATTACTGAGTTGTTTATAGCACTATGGCTATTATGTAGTACTGACAGTTGTTTTACGACCTTTGTAGATTATTAGCCACCATGGTTATTTTACCAATAGGTTACTCATTTGTTACGTTATTTCTAACTAAAATAGTTCCTAGAATGTTCATTTCTTGGATAAGGAGTTATCAGAAACATACTCCTGGGAGGTTTTCCCCAGTATTGTGCATGCCACACGATTCCGAGCAGAGCGCCTAAGACACCTGTACCAAAATTTATTGTGTTTATCTGTTCCTTCACAGATGCAACACAAATCCTTAGATTCTTTACTACCTTAGGCAGTGATTTCGATGCACCAGAATTCTGGTTATAATAACAGTCGAGGAGCATGAAAGGGAAGCAGTGGTTGAGAAGGGAGTGAGACAGGGTTGTAGCCTATCCTCGATGTTATTCAATCAGTATATTGAACAAGCAGTAAATGAAACAAAAGAAAAATTTGGAGTAGGAATTAAAACGCATGGAGAAGAAATAAAAACTTTGAGGTTTGCCGACGACATTGTAATTCTGTCAGAGCAGCAAAGGACCTGGAAGACCAGTTGAACGGAATGGACAGTGTCTTGAAAGGAGGATATAAGATGAATATGAGCAAAAGCAAAACGGGGATATTGGAATGTAGTCGAATTAAATCAGGTGTTGCCGAGGGAATTAGATTGGGAAATGAGGCACTTAAAGTAGTAGATGAGTTTTGCTATTTGGGGAGCAAAATAGCTGATGATAGTCGAAGTAGAGCGGATATAAAATGTAGACTGGTAATGACAAGGAAAGTGTTTCTGAAGAAGATAAATTTGTTAACATCGAGTATAGATATAAGCGTCAGGAAATCTTTTCTGAAAGTATTTGTATGGAGTGTAGCCCTGTATGGAAGTGAAACGAGGACGATGAATAGTTTAGTTTCGAAATGTGGTGCTACAGAAGAATGCTGAAGATGAGATGGGTAGATCATGTAACTAATGAGAAGGTACTGAATAGAATTGGGGAAAAGAGGAATTTGTGGCGCAACTTGACTAGAAGAAGGGATCGGTTGGAAGGACACGTTCTGAGGCATCAAGGGATCATATATTTGGTATTGGAGGGAAGCGTGGAGAGTAAAAATCGTAAACGGAGACCATGGCATGAATACACTAAACAGATTCAGAAGGATGTAGGTTGCAGTAGTTACTCGGAAATGAAGAAGCTTGCACAGGATAGAGCAGCATGGAGAGCTGCATCAAACTAGTCTCTGGACTGAAGACCACAACAACAACAAAATCACAAATGTTGGAAACATCTCATGCCTCCAATAATCCTGGTGTTTTTTCCTTAGTTCTGTTTTTCTTTTTCTCCTGTTTCTCGCTAATCAGTAAACGACGTCCTTACAAATTTCCCGTTCTTGCGCATCAACTCTGTCAGTTGTTCCTTTTCATTCGTTACTTTCTTCTTCTTTTTATTTTCTTTTAACTTCTCTTTCACTGGAATACACACATGTTAATTTTCTGTGCATCATTACCCCACTCTGTCATACTAGCGCGATCAGATTCTGTATGTTAGACTGTTAGTACACTGCCTGACAAAAAAGTGAAGCACCCAGAATACATGGTGGGATGTCACTGTAACTTAGCACACGTACACACCTTTGACGGGAGTATAAGTGATTAGTTGGAATTCCCAGTGACATGTGAACCGGCCACCATAGTGATTAGCCTTGTTCGTCTTTTGTTTTGTTTTCAGATGTGGTAGAGTATATAAGCGGTGTAAACAGCGTCAGAAGTTGAGTGATCTCTGTGAAGAATACGGACAAGTCACATACTCATTTTCAGCGCTATCAGAGCCTGATAGTTTAAAAGTGGCCTCATTGTGCCGACATATTCGTCGTCACGGCTTTGGTCGACCATGTCTAACCTTCACAACGAAGGAGCGCTGTATTGGACATCAAACACAACATAACCCATTCATAACTGCGACTGCCACATTCTGTCTCATCCTGCGCTACTGGTCAGAGATTAGCAGAAGGCGGACTAGTCAGTTACCGTCCCATTCGCTGGTTGCCGTTAACACCACAACACAAACGACTACTCACTGTTTATTCAGGTTTCCGTTACAATTGCATACAGTTTCTTAGTGGTGTTTCGAACGTTAATGTTCATTCTCAAAACATCGCCTGCATTTCAAGTGTTTGTAAGAGGACAATTCGGCCGACACACATCAAGACAACTTCATGAAACACCTCTTGATGATAAATGAGGTATGACCTTAAAACAGAAGTGGTACATTTAAGAGACTAGCTTATACTGAAGGTCAGTATTACCTCACTTCCTGCTTCAATGACAGCATTGCTTTCCTTTTCATCAGTTATAGCCCTTCCACAAAATAATATAAAAAAAATGCTGGTTCCACGTATCTCGTTCTTGGTCTATCCCTGTTTCTTTTATTCTAGGTTGTTGCCCTCTAACCATGTAAATTACATCGTCAAACGTATATTGCTCCGCACTACTCTGGAAGCCAATTTCTGGTACATCTTCCTGCCATTAGTTCAATCAATTAGTACAAACGATCACGCTTACTACTTCCATGTCCATTAAATTCCTATGAGACCTTACATCACCCGTAGAGCCAGCAGCCCGCTTCAAAGTTTATTATCAAATTGTGATTTTTTTTCACTGTCATCATCATGTAACGACTAATTATGTGTTTCCAGTTTTCAGTGGATACGTCGCTCTTACTGAATGTAGTATGTATGTTTATCATCTCCTCATTCATAACTTTTGTAGTTATTTCTGCCACAGGACAGATGATTAATTTTAACTGATTATCACTCTTCTGAATTTTTCTGATATGTCTGACCAATAAAACTGAGCAGAATAAAATTGTCAAATTTCACAAAACGAAAAAGCGTAGTATCCTGTGACGATAATATCAGTAAGTCACAGTTGGAATCGGTCAACTCATACAAATACCTGAGTGTAACATTCTGCAGGGGTATGAAATGGAATGAACACAGGTTCTGTCGTGCGTAAAGCGGGTGGGAGACTTCCGTTTCTTTGTTGAATATTGAGGAAATGCAATCAGTCTACGAAGGAGGATGTTTACAGATCACTCGTGCGACTCGTCCTAGAATAACGGTCAAGTGTGCCGGACCCGAAACCAGCAGGATTAGCAGGGGCTATTGAATTTATACAAAGAATGGCAGCACGAATGCTGAGGGGTTTCCAGAATGAGATTTTCACTCTGCAGCGAAGTGTGCGCTGGTATGAAACATCCTGGCAGATTAAAACTGTGTGCCCGACCGAGACTCGAACTCGGGACTTTTGCCTTTCGCGGGCAAGTGCTCTACCTTCTGAGCTACCGAAGCACGACTCACGCCCGGTACTCACAGCTTTACTTCTGCCAGTATCTCGTCTCCTACCTTCCAAACTTTACAGAAGCTCTCCTGCGAACCTTGCAGAACTAGCACTCCTGAAAGAAAGGATACTGCGGAGACATGGCTTAGCCACAGCCTGGGGGATGTTTCCAGAATGAGATATTCACTCTGCAGCGGAGTGTGCGCTGATATGAAACTTCCTGGCAGATTAAAACTGAGGGGTTTGTTTGAACCGTGGGAGACTGTCACAGAGATGCTGAAGAAACTGAATCGGCAGCCTCTTGAAGATGGACGTAAACTTTCCCGAAGTCTCAAGAATCGGCTTTAAATGTTGGCTCTAGGAACATATTACAACCGCCTACTTATCGTTACGTAAACTAGCCGGAGAAAGCCTACTTACAAAGTTTCAAGAATTGGCATTAAATGGCGACTGTAGCAATATACTACAACCCCTTACGAATTGCTCCCATAAAGAGCGTGAAGAAAGATTAGATTAATTATAGCACGCACGTAGGTGTTTGAACAATCATTCTTCCCGCGCTCCATACATGAATGGAACGGGAAAAAAAACCCTCATAACTTGTACAGTGAGACGTACCCTCTGCCATTCATTTCACGGTGGTTTGTAGAGTATAGGGTAGATGTAGACGTCGATTGTTGTGCTCAACGTTTCCAAAACTGTAGTTGTAAGATATGTATCGTTTAGGAACCGGTGCATGAAAATGAGTATGTGACTTGTCCGTATTCTTCACAGAGATCACTCAACTTCTGACGCTGTTTACACCGCTTATATACTCTAGCACATCTGAAAACAAAACAAAAGACGAACAAGGCTAATACACTATGGTGGCCGGTTCACATGTCACTGGGAATTGCAACTAATCACTTATACTCCCGTCAAAGGTGTGTACGTGTGCTAAGTTACAGTGACATCACTGGACAAAACAAAACTAGAAAACAAAAATCGACAAAGGTGGCACGGAAAATACAAGAGTATTCTAACCGCACTGACAGAACAGCGCAGCTAAACAATACTGACTGAAGATACTTCTCGCACTTGTGATCACCGTGTTGCAAATCGGCTTCCTTTCAAGTCCATTTTCTATCCAAAATATGCTCGAGGCAAAATTTTTAAGAGACATTTTTGTACTGTCAGTCATAAGGAATCACGCTGTGGCGTCTGGGAGCACGAATTGTGGTTTGCCTTGTGTATCTAACGCGTTATGCTAGCTGCATTATGCATCTATTTTGTTTTTCTTTTTGTTTAACAGCAGAATGGAATAACGTGGACACGCCGGGTGATTCGTCTGTTATTGAAAGAAAGATGTTTCAAATTCTAAATGAGAACGGAACGTACAATATTACAACGCTTCATGCTGCTGAACGCTTTCTGAGAATCCAGAGATATGGACTCTGTCTTTATGTGAGGTTCGAAAACATACGTTGTCCTAAATAATCGGAAATACATCAACAGTTCTCAGAGAAATCCGTCGGGAAGTCAAGCTACGTGCAGGTCAACATGTCGAGTCGCATAAGGCTCCCAGGAAACTACACCAGAATTGGAAGTTTAAGAACGCCGAACATCAGATACGCGTCATTCACAGAATGCTGCTTCTGTGGAATCAGCATCAGACATAAACACCGTACCGTGAACCGCCTGCCTCAGACGTATAGTGTCCAAGATGTCAGCGCCTTGGCAAGATCAGTATCGCCACGTAACATTTGTTTATTCTCGTCACCCTCTGTGGCTACTCAGAACCGATAACAGGATTGCTTGAGCTGCAGCCGACCGTGACCTGCTGTTCCGGCCGTGTGCTGATAAGACAGCGCTGCAGGTTTTGTGTTACTCACGCTTCGGTGAACACTGATTACTGACTCAGCTGTTTGCGTAGACGCTCAGCTTCAGTTGAGAGGGCGATAAGGTATCTACATTCTACGTTATCACAATAAGCAAATGCAGTGCTCAATCAAAATTATACCCACGTTTCCTGAGAAGATTGCAATAGATTCAGCTAAGTCACCAACCGCAATTTGCAGCGTTTTGCATTCGGATAAAGACTTACAGAATAGAATAACATCCGTGTCAGCGAGCTGAGTTCTGTAAACAAAGTTCATGCGAAACTCAACTCGTACTTTTCTCATGTGACTCCCTGAAAGGAGTGGATCAAGACAAGCAAATAAATGGAGTATTCGTTAACTTCCGAAAAGCGTTTGACTTAATGCCACATCAATGCTTATTACTGAAAGTACGATCAATTGTGAAATTTATGACGCGATTAAAGATTTATTGTTAGAGAGCACACAATATGTTATCTTGGATGGAGAGTCATCGACAGATTTAAAAAATAGCTTCAGGTTTATCCCAGGGAAGTATGCTGGAAGCCTGGCAGGCAATTTAAACAGGAACGAGTTTTTGCATACGATGCAGCTATCTATAATGAGATGCTGCACAAATATTCAGTCAGACTTCAATAAAATTTCAAAGTTGTGCGAAGATTGGCCACTCGCTTTAAATGTTCGGAAGTGTACTTCACAAAACAAAATTAAAAATGTGGTATCCTTTTACCGCAGTATCAATGAGCCACAACTGGAATTAATCAATACATAAAAATATCTGACTGTGACAATTTTAGGGATAGTATTTTATGCATCTTCAGCAATTGTAGTCCTACATAATGAAATAATAGTTTTATGTAGACGCTGTGAACGACGTGTATGCATCTAAGAGCTCTTATTGTATGAATGGATTCGGTATTGTATTACTCATCGTTCCGGCACATATATTTTTAGAACCATGGCATTATGCTGTACACAATTTATTATTGACACTCGCAAATAATGCGATAGGCGTATCCTGCTGAAGAAGGGCACTAAGTTCCCGAAATAGATAAAGAAATTAAATTTCTTTCATGCATCTGGTTGTTTATTATTTCATCACATGCTTTTAGGGATCTGAAATGGAACGATGAGAGAGGGTCATTCATAGGTATAGCAGGTGGCAAACTTCAGTTCACTGATAGGACACTAGGATAACGCAGTTAGTCTATAAGGGAGACGTCTTATAACACATTTGCACGAACATCTTAGAATGCTGATCAGTGTGTAGGACTCGAACCGATCAAGCCTAACACAGGATAGTGAACGTATTCAAAGAAGAGCAGCAAGTATGGTCACAAGTTTGTTTGATCCATGGTAGAGCATCAATGGGACCGGAATTGCAAACGCTTGAAGACGGACGCCAACCATCCCGCGAAAGAGTTCTTACAAAGTTTCAGGAACGACCACTTAGTGAGAAATCTAGGAATATACAGTAACTCCTTACGTACTGCACCAGTAGGGATAGCGAAGACAAGATTATACTTATAATATCGAGCGCACGGGCTTTTAAACAATCTTTCTTTCCATGCTACATACGCCACTGGAACTGGCAGTAGCGTTAATAAGTGAATGGGAAGTGCACTTCACATTAAACTACAGAGTGCAGATATAAATGTAGGTACAGAAAGAGATGTCAACATGCACCTTTCGTGGCGCTCATTAAATTCGACGAAGCATTTAAATCTTCTCAGATCATTGGATGTAAGAAAATTGTAAATTCAAAACAACAAAAGTAATGCACTAATTATATCAAAAAACAAAAATCGTTCTAAGGATAAAGTTTCTGAATTTAAAGAACTACTCCAGATGACTTTGAAGTTAAATAAGTCGTCTGGCCATCCGGATTTAGGTTTTCCATGGTTTTCCTACACAGAACGTTCATAAACAGTCCGAAAAATCTGTTAAGAGTCTTGCAGGGTAGGTTGCGCTGAGAAATAATTGTTAAGAAAAAAATTCGATACGTTGCCCCGTTTTCGAGTTAATTAGCATTGAAGTTAGCCAATCAGGCCTCGCTCGAGCGAATAGCAAAATGGAGTAGACATCAAGGAGAACAACGGCACCTATAATTGTAGTCGTATCCTATCACTTGAAAGATTCAGTTAATGATGTGGCTTGTTGTTGGGCCCGACATTGGTTCAAATGGCTCTGAGCACTATGGGACTTGACATCTGAGGTCATCAGTCCCCTAGAACTTAGAACAACTTAGCCTCACTAACCTAAGGACATCACACACATCCATGCCCGAGGCAGGATTCGAACTTGCGACCGTAGCGGTCGCGCGGTTCCAGACTGTAGCGCCTAGAACCGCTCGGCCACCCAGGCCTGCTGGATCCGACATTATGTGGAGTCAGGATTCAGGCGGCCCGCCAGAGACGGTGTCGCTAAATGTATCCTTCGTTTGGTTTCCTAGAACCGAACAAGAGAGCGATACAAAAATTGGAGATGGAACGGTAGTAAGGATCGAACCCGAGCCGAAGGCTGAGCAGTCTCGAGCGCTATCATCTACGCTACGAGAACAACTGACACTAATTGTATCTCACTAAGAATTAAAACTACTAACAACTCCTACTGGCCTTTACGCTACTACTAATGCTTAAAAAGAGACTAGTGAACATAATGTCGGCTCCAACAGCAAGCCACATCAAAAATTGAATCTTTCAAGTGGAAGGATACGGCTACAATAATAGGTACGGTTGTAAGTAGGCTGTTTAGGTTTTTATGTTGATAACGCCACCTAGCGCTCTGTATGAAAATCACTGACTGCGCTGTGTGCAGTCTGTGGGTGGTTGGACTCATTGTTGGAATATTCGCTAGTGTACTATTGAGCAGTTGGATGTGAACAGTGCGTAGCGTTGGGGAGTTGGAGGTGGATGTGGGGAGAGAGAGAGAGAGATACCAGAGTTTTGAGAGGTTTCTATAAGCGGACGATCTAGACGTGTGTCCGCCAGATAAAGGAAATTTGTACAGTGCGTAGCGTTGGGGAGTTGGAGGTGGATGTGGGGAGAGGCAGAGAGAGATACCAGAGTTTTGAGAGGTTTCTATAAGCGGACGATCTAGACGTGTGTCCGCCAGATAAAGGAAATTTGTAAAGATGTGTGTCATGAATTGATAGATGTATATATGAATGACTATTGAACATTATTAAGGTAAATACATTGTTTGTTCTCTGTCAAAATCTTTCATTTGCTAACTATGTCTATCAGTACTTAGTGCCTTCAGTGGTTAGAATATTTTATTTAGCTGGCAGTATTGGCGCTCGCTGTATTGCGGTAGTTCGAGTAACGAAGATTTTTGTGAGGTAAGTGGTTCATGAAAGGTATAGGTTATTGTCAGTCAGGGCCAGTCTTTTGTAGGGATTTTTGGAAGTCAGATTGCGTTGCGCTAAAAACATTGAGTGTCAGTTTAGTGATGATCAGTATAAGTGAAGAGAAAACTGTTTGAGCACTTTGAGTTTTGCTCAGCTGTTTGAAAATCAAATAACGAAGAAGTTTACTAGCGCACTCATTCATAATTTTCCTAAGGGGACGTTTCACGGTTAATGTCCTTGAGGTCCACTCCCTTGAGCCCTCGATGCAGCGGCGTCAGACTGTGCCCTGCCCGCTCCTATCTGATACCCAAACAAAATTCCTTGAGAAAGAATTGAAGTTCATTCTTAGGAATATTGAAGGCATTGGTGAAATAAGTCAGTAGGTCAAGAAACCAATTCTACACACCAGAGTCCCTATTAACTGACGAAACAATACTGAACCAATGCGTTATATTGTTAATGATGACTACTAGATGTAAATCTATCAAGTTACTGCCTTTTTCCCAGTGACAGGAAGTTACGTTGCAATAAATTGCCCATCATTTTATGGATGGTACTGTACCCTGTACAGCCTGTATGCCACGAACCGATTTCTCTCGTGTTTCTGACGATAGTCTCCCAACCTGACATTGACGTTTCGATCCTTCCCCTGTTTGTCAGTATTAAATTTAACATTGTAAGTACTCCTTAGTTACAGTAGAAGCACGCTGCTTCAAACTCATTCGCTACTTCTCCACTACTGACGGCCTTCTTGCTTTTTACCAGGGCCACTCGCTCCTACGTGCCTTGGTTCACGTCGCCACAGCAACTAAGGCGTCCGGTTTTGGCTACTTGGCGGATTATTGAGCAACATTACTAAAATTTTCAGAAAAATGTCTTTTGGCCAAGAAACGTAGTCGTTAACGCTGACTCAATTTTCCGCAAGGACTACGGGCATGGAGACTCGCATGGGGCCATAGTAACATGCTTAGAGGCCCGTAGTCTGCTTTTCGAACAGGCTAAAGGAAGTGCAAGAGGCATAGCATCATGTTATTGGCCCTGCAGTACCCAGCAGATGTCCATCGCGAGTGCAGTGACAAAGTGAAAAACTATCTTTTATATCAAAAGTTATCTTATCCGTATTGTGTTTGTTATCAGAAGAACATTGTACGATAGGGGCCAGCCACAAGTGCCACTGCAGTTGTTAACACACTGACTTCATATACAGAGGAATGAATTTGCTCTGTCTGGCCTTCCTGATTTCACAATTTTCTTAAATTATTCCAGGAATATGCCGGAATGGTTCCTTCAGCACGGCCACGGGCAACCATCTGTCCTATCTATATACTTACGTATTTCGTTGATAATGGAAGCAAGACTAAAGAAAAATCAAGATACGTTCATAGGAGTTGTCGACCTGAAAAAATCGTTCGACAGTGTAAAATGGTGTAAGACGTTCGAAATTCTGAGAAAAATAAGGGTAATCTAGAGGGAGAGCCGGCTAATATACAGTATGTATAAGAGCCAAGAGGGACTAATAAGAGAGGACGGCGGCAAGAACGAAGTGCTCGGTTTAAAAAGGGTGTTAGGGATGTAGTCTTTCGCCCCTACTGTTCAGTCTGTACATGGAAGAAGCAATGATGGAAGAAAAAGAAAAGTTAAGGAGTGGAATTAGAACTCAAAGTGAAAGGATATCAATGGTACGATTCGCTGATGACATTTCAAAAATGGTTCAAGTGGCTCTGAGCACTATGCGACTTAGCTTCTGAGGTCATCAGTCACCTAGAACTTAGAACTAATTAAACCTAACTAACCTAAGGAGATCACACACATCCATGCCCGAGGCAGGATTCGAACCTGCGACCGTAGCGGTCACTCGGTTCCAGACTGTAGCGCCTAGAACCGCACGGCCACTTCGGCCGGCGATGACATTTCTATCCTGAGTGAAAGTGAAGAAGAATTACATGATCTGCTTAATGGAATGAACAGTCTGATGAGTACACAATATGGATTGAGAGTAAATCGAAGAAAGATGAACGAAATGAGAAGTAGCAGAAATGAGAATGGCGAGAAACTTAACATCGGGATTGATGGTCACGAAGTACATGAAATTAAGGAATTCTACTACCTAGGCAGCAAAATAACGAATGACGGACGGAGCAACGAGGACATCAAAAGCAGACTAGCACTGGCAAAAAGGGCATTCCTGGCCAAGAGAAGACTACTAGTAACAAACATAGGCCTTAAATTTGACGAAGAACTTTCTGAGAGTGTACGTTTGGAGCACAGCATTGTATGGTAGTGAAGCATGGACTGTGGGAAAACAGGAACGGAAGAGAATCGAAGCATTTGAGATGTGGCGCCACTGACGAATTTTGAAAATTAGGTGGTCTGATAAGGTAAGGAATGAGGAGGTTCTGCGCAGAATCGGAGAGGAAAAGAATATGTGGAAAAAATTAACAAGGAGAAGGGACAGGGTGATAGGACATTTGTCAGGACATCAGGGAATGACTCCCGTGGTACTAGAGGGAGCTGTAAAGGGTAAAAACTGCAGAGGAAGATAGAGATTGGAATACATTCAGCAGATAATTGAAGACGTAGGTTGCAAGTGCTACTCGTAGATGAAGAGGTTGGCACAGGAGAGGAATTCGTGGCGGGCCGCATCGAAACAATCGGAAGAGTGATGATTCAAAAAGAAAAAAAAGTCTAAGTGTATGTATATTGGAGACATTTATTCTCATTCTACTGTGATGACAAATCCCATAGTGTAGTGAGATGATCCTGGATGAATAGATAAGTCAATAAATAAGTAAGTAAATCTGTGATTGTCTACTTCGTTTAATATTTGTAATTAAAATATTACATTCTGGAACTCAAACTGTGAGTGTGTTCTGTCAGGTAGTTACTACAGGGTGAATATAATTAAAGTTCCAGTTTCAAAACGCTATGAAATACGAACTACTGCTCAGAATGACGTCAAATTTTAACAGAGTATTATCGAAGAAAGAGGAAACGTTAAGGGAACAGAAAAAAATTTTACGAAAATTTTATCGCTAGATAGAGCTAAGGGACAGAATATGCAAAATAAAATACTCGGTTACACGGCTGTTCCCTTGTTTGCGTCTGATATGCTCGGCGTAATGACTGTCCCAGTCCATGATCGCACACTGCTGGTAAAGCTCTTTTAGAAGAACAGTGACTGTGCGCCAGTAGCTCTGTAGACGTTCCGGACAGTCAGTGGTACGAAGAAAGAGCGTTGGTCCAATGTCTGCCAAGATTTTGCAGAAAATGATTACGAAATTCGAAAAGACAGATTCTTTTGAAGTGCAGTGTGGCAGAGAGAGGATAACCTAATGCGACATCAGTAGAAGATGTGGACACAGCATTGCAGGAATGGTCGAGCAGTGGTATGCAAACACACAATGCACAAGGAACTGCCTGGACATGCCTATGAGCACGGTGCACAAAATTCTACGATACATCCTGCTTTGCTAATCATAAAAATTTCCTTAAATTGAGGAGTTGCTTCATGCTGACCGGACCTTAAGACAAACAACTACTCTACACTTTCTGGCTCGCGTGGATGTGGACAGTGAACGGCCATGGAATATTCTGTGGGCAGACGTAGCCCATTTTCATCTTGGAAGAAATGTCAATACGCAGAACCGCAGAATATGGGCAATGAAAAATCCGCGCGCACATCAGTAGGCAATGCTACGTTCTGCAAGGTTTTTCTGCCTAGTGATGACTGGGTGTTGTGTGCTGTCCTTAGGTTAGTTAGGTTTAAGTAGTTCTAAGTTCTAGGCGACTGATGACCATAGATGTTAAGTCCCATAGTGCTCAGAGCCATTTGAACCATTTGAACCGTTCTGCAAGGTAGATGTGTGGTGTGGGTTGACGGCTTCGTTAATAGTAGGGTCATACTTTTTCGAGAGAATGGGTCCAACGGGTCCTATTACCTGTGCCGCTGCTGATAAACGCTATGAGAGTCTTTTGCTCACCAACGTCATTCCAACCCTTCAGCAGCATGGATGTGTGAGTAGTGTAATTCTTACACAAGCTGGCGCTCCGCACATTGCACAGTCAGTGAAGAAGTGGCTACAGAGACATTTAGGAAATGCTAGAATTGTCAGCAATTATTTCGCTACAGCCTGAACGCCCAAATCACCTGATTTGGCCTTCTGGCTGTGGAGTTATCTGAAAGATGCTGTGTTCAGTGCCCAAACCAATTAAAAACCGATTTCATTGTTACTTTTTATGTCTTTTCTGGTCTCAAGGCAGTTAAAAACCGAGTTTCCCAAGCGGTGTGGTACGACCTTGCCGTGGTGGATGGGCTTACGTAACTAGCAAGCGCCGCAGCTGTTGAATGCCGGACTTACGTGGTCGTGCACATTGCCCAGCATGGTTGGTTTAACGTGTAACTTACCCCATAGCCGTCGTTTTGCGATTCATACTTCGTACGTCATATGTAGTCGAACCCACTTATGTTATGACGCATACATAATTATCTAGTGGGAAAATTTTCGTTAATTTTTATCATTTTCGTATCGTTTCCATCTTCTTCGCTAATATTCCACTCAAATTTGACGTCATTATGAACAGCGGTTCAATTTTTACAGCGTTTTAAAACTGGAACTTTAATTATAATCACCCTGTATATATACTATGTGATCAAAAGTATTCGGACACCCCCAGAAACATACGTTTTTCATGTTAGGTTCATTGTGCTGCCGCCTACTGCCAGGTACTCCATATCAGCGACATCAGTAGTCATTAGACATCGTGAGAGAGCAGAGTGGGGGGCTCCGCGGAACTCACGGACTTCGAACGTGGTCAGGTGACTGGGTGTCACTTGTGTCATACGTCTGTACGCGAGATTTCCACACTCCTAAACATCCCTAGGGCCACTGTTTTCGATGTGATAGTGAAGTGGAAGCGTGAAGGGACACATACAGCTCAAAAGCGTACAAGCCGACCTCGTCTGTTGACTGACAGAGACCACCGGCAGTTGAAGAGGGTCGTAATGTGTAATAGGCAGACATCTATCCAGACCATCACACAGGAATTCCAAACTGCATCACGATCCAGTGTAAGTACTTTGACAGATAGGGGGGGGGGGGGGGTGAGAAAACTTGGATTTCATGGTTGAGCGGCTGCTCATAAGCCACACATCACGCCGGTAAATGCTAAACGACGCCTCGCTTGGTCTAAGGAGCGTAAACATTGGACGATTGACACAGTGGCAAAACGTTGTGTGGAGTGACGAATCGCGGTACACAATGTGGCGATCCGATGGCAGGAAGTGAGTATGGCGAATGCCCGGTGAGCGTCATCTGCCAGCGTGTGTGGTGCCAACAGTAAAATTCGGAGACGGTGGTGTTATGGTGTGGTCGTGTTTTTCATGGAGGGGCCTTGCACCCCTTGTTGTTTTGCGCGGCACTATCACAGCACAGGCCTACATTGATGTTTTAGGCACCTTGTTGCTTCCCACTGTTGAAGGGCAATTCGAGGATGGCAATTGCATCTTTCAACACGATCGAGCACCTGTTCATAATGCACGGCCCGTGACGAGTGGTTACACGACAATAACGTCAAATGGCTCTGAGCACTATGGGACTCAACTGCTGTGGTCATAAGTCCCCTAGAACTTAGAACTACTTAAACCTAACTAACCTAAGGACATTACACACATCCATGCCCGAGGCAGGATTCGAACCTGCGACCGTAGCGGTCGTGCGGTTCCAGACCGTAGCGCCTTTAACCGCTCGGCCACTTCGGCCGGCGACAATAACGTCCCTGTAATGGACTGGCCTGCACAGAGTCCTAACAAGAATATTATAGAACGCCTTTGGGATGTTTTGGAACGCCGACTTCGTGCTAGGCCTCACCGACCGACCTCGATATCTCTCCTCAGTGCAGCACTCCGTGAAGACTGGGCTGCAATTCCCAAGAAATCTTCCAGCACCTGATCGAACGTATGCCATGTCTGCGAGAGTGGAAGCTGTCATCAAGGCTAAGGGTGGGCCAACACCATATTGAAATTGGTTCAAATGGCTCTGAGCACTATGGGACTTAACATCTGTGGTCATCAGTCCCCTAGAACTTAGAACTACTTAAACCTAACCAACCTAAAGACATCACACACATCCATGCCCGAGGCAGGATTCGAACCTGCGACCGTAGCGGTCA
Source organism: Schistocerca serialis cubense (assembly GCF_023864345.2). Taxonomy (NCBI): domain Eukaryota; kingdom Metazoa; phylum Arthropoda; class Insecta; order Orthoptera; family Acrididae; genus Schistocerca; species Schistocerca serialis. Next base: position 1,123,174,905 of record NC_064638.1, on the reverse strand, counting down.
CGCGGTTCCAGACTGAAGCGCCTAGAACCGCACGGCCACACCGGCCGGCTACCATATTGAATTCCAGCATTACCAATGGAGGACGCCACGAACTTGTAAGTCATTTTCAGCCAGGTGTCCGGATACTTTTGATCACATAGTTTAGCTACAATCGACCTTGCTGCAACGATTACCGTCCTCTACTCTACTATGCCACACTACCGTTACCGAGCCCTCACACACTCTATATTTATTGCGCAATACCGAAATTTACCGCCTCCCACTCCACTATGGTCTGCTGCCGTTAAGGAGCTCGCAAATTCTCAGTATTTATTGAGCAATACAGAGCACTGCGCTGTAATATTGTTCGTCTGAGTGAGGAATTGACGATTTGGGAAATGCGTTGAAGGAGACTGCAGAGCTTTAAAAATATTGACGCTCGCTCAACATGTAAGTAGGCTGTTTATGTTTTCTCTATGTAAGTAGGCTGTTTATGTTTTCTTATTGGCAACGTTACGTAGCGCTCAATATGAAAATCACTGGCTGTGCTGTGTGCAGTCTGTGGCTAGTTTGCATTGTTGTCTGCCATTGTAGTGTTGGGCAGCGGCAGCTGGATGTGAACAGCGCGTAGCGTTGCGCAGTTGGAGGTGAGCCGCCAGCAGTGGTGGATGTGGGGAGAGAGATGGTGGAGATTTGTAATTTGTCATGAACTGATATATATATTATGGCTTGTGATGATATTAAGGTAAATACATTGTCTGTTCTCTATTAATATCTTTCATTTGCTAACTATCCCTATCAGTAGTTAGTGCCTTCAGTAGTTTGAATCTTTTATTTAGCTGGCAGTAGTGGCGCTCGCTGTATTGCAGTAGCTTGAGCAGCGAAGATTTTTGTGAGGTAAATGATTTGTGAAAGGTATAGTTTAATGTTAGTCAGGGCCATTCTTTTGTAGAGATTTTTGAAAGTCAGATTGCGTTGCGCTAACAAAATATTGTGTGTCAGGTTAAGCACAGTGATGTAAGAATTGTTTAAAGGGGAAGTTTCATATGTCGACCCTTAGCCGAGGATACCTCACTGGAATCTTCTGATTTTTTCTTGTAGTTTGTGTAATTGGTGTAGCTATTGTTTATTGGTAGCGTGTAATCATAGAGAGAATTTCCTTTGTAGTTGTAGTTTTTCATTGTTGTACAGTAAAACAGTTGTGGCATGCATGTAGATTTGCACCAAGTATTTCGCAGCTGCGCTTGCAATTAACTAGATATTATTTTCAGTGCTATGTTAATGTGTTCTCTTATTTTTGATCTTCAAATTGTGTTTTTCTGTGTTGTCGTGTGAAATACTGTGACAATAATGGCGTGTGAAAAACGTAATACTAGGCTCCAAAGTAAACTGAGAAATGACAGTGAAAATGAAAGCAGTGTGTTAGTGCCACCGAGTAATGAATTAACTGATGTTCAAAGTAGTAATTTGGTAACTGTTCATAGGGAAATGGAGCAGGCGGCAAACAATGGCGTGGACAGTGAAACAATTAGTGAAGAGGGACGCATTATCGATCGATCGGTCGGCAACAGCTTGCCTCAGGAATCGGGAATGACAGGACACAATTTTGCGAATACTGTAGACTCAGGTTTTGGGTTCTCGCCGTTTTCTCAAATAAGTCAAGACACATTTTCTGCATGTCAAAATGTTAATGTTGCCGGTGCAAATTCACTGCCGAAAAGCACTGAGGAACATGTTTCAGACACCAGTGCATTGTTATTACAGTTAATGCAACAAATGGGACAAAAGCTACAAAAGTTAGACACAACACTTGAACAAAATCAGAAACAAATGGGACAAAATCTTAAAAAGTTAGATACAGTGGAACAAAATCTTAAAAAGTTAGACACAATGGAACAAAATCAGAGACAAACACAGCAACAGCTTCAAAAGTTAGACTCATTGGAACAAACTCTTGAACAAACGCGTGAAGATTTAACTACTGAGTTACATAACATTGAATCGAAATGTCAAAAAGTCTGTAATGACGTAAAAACACAAATTTGTGAGCATTTTCAACCTATTTTTTCGCGGCATGAAAATGCATTACAGAATCACGAAGCAGCCATAAAAGAGCTGCAAACCATTGTTCATGAAAATCATGAGACCTTGTGGGCTAAATTTGACTCAGTTGCATCTACCGATTCGGTTACGCAACTTGCAAAAGCTCAGGAAAACTTAAAGGACAAAGTAGATACTCTGAAACTTGGTTCAGAAAAACACGCTGAGGAAATAAGTACACTATCGGAGAAAGTAGCCGAACTTTCGGATCAATTCACTAACTTATCTACAAAGGTAGATGATGATCTGAATGACACAAGACCCGTAGCCTTCACTGACACAGAAGAGTATGAACAAATAAGAAAATTCAAACAAAATCAGAATCAAATTAATACACAACACCAAAGAGAAATCCGGGAAGTACAAGATCAGCTGACACAGGTAATACAAGAATTACGTATTTCAGAGGACACTCGCGCTCCAACACGGGAAGAGGGACTTAGAAACACGGAAAAGCTGCAAAATAATAACACAGGGCATTTCGGAAGTAATGAAAGAAATTGGGAATGTGCACCGAATTTTGAGATGGAACGGCCGACACGACCTAACAATGACCGATATGCGACTCGCCGACATGATGATTTTGACTATAAGCTGTTCATTACTACACGTAAATTCAAAACATTTAAGAATTCTGGCAACGACATTCATCCACAAGCATGGCTCCATCAATTCTCGCATTGTTTTCCTCCCAACTGGTCGTTAGAACACAGATTAGAATTTATGTGTGGCTATTTGGAGAATGAACCAGCTGTAAGAATGCGATCGGTAATTCACGATTGCCACAGTGAAGGAGAGTTTTACCATGCCTTCCTCTCAGCATATTGGTCTCCAGCCACACAAGACCGAGTAAAACATGGCATCATAATGATGAAACATTTCGAACAATCTGAATTTTCCAGTCTTGTGAAATATTTTGAAGACATGTTGCATAAGAATCAGTATCTTTCAAACCCATACAGCCCCTCAGAACTCATCCGCATTTGCTTAATGAAATTGCCTGAACATTTACGACATATTATTTTAGCAGGACGTTGCAAAGACGACATTGAAGCTTTTCAGGGACTGTTACAAGAACTGGAAAGTGACACTGACAATCGCGGAACGCAGGAGCACAACAATTACAAATCACATCCGTCAAAATTCCGTGACGACAGAAGCAATAACTGGACACGACAAGGCTATTCTTACAACGCAAATCGTGACCCAAACAGACACCACCCGTATGACAACCACTGGCAGAGTAATAGTTACAGAGAAAGATCGCATTTCCGTAGTAATGAATATGACAGAGATTACCTTAGAAACAGACAATATGGGAACCAGAATAATTATTATCAAGGGAGGCAGAATAAATTCAGGCGCAACAGTTCGACGCACAGTTACGATTCAGGGAGAAATTCTCCACCACGTGACCGACACGAAAGAAACTGTGTAAACTACCGACAAAACGACAGACCTGAATTCCATCAGAACTGGCGAGCTTTAAACAGAGCTGGGCCCTCTCGGCAAGGCGAATTTGGGGAAGTTAGGCCTCCTAATCCCAGTAACGACGCGCGGCAACAAAGAGACAGACAATGACTCGCACCGCAGGCATATACGTGCGCCAGCTGGCTCCGAGAAAAGTAACATTATATCTGGTACTGCTAATGAGATTTTAATGCAACATTTTGGTTGACCTGAAAATATATTCTGGATTTAAAGTACTTTCTGTGAGATACCAGATGACACAGTGTTAGTTTATGTGACAGTTACACGATTTTATCACGACGCTACTAATGAGTGACAATTTACAATGTTGCTTTTGTAGTGTTTCTGTTTTATTTCTACACAGTTTTTCTGTTTTATTCTGCAAAGTAAAACATGTTTTAGTAGTAACTTTTGTGGTATAGCTACAATGAGATTGCCTTTTCCGTAGCACAACAATACGTTACAGCACAGTACTTTCTTCATCATGGCAATAAGTGTAATAACTAAGATATCTATACATAAAGCATTTCACTTTTGTTTATCATGAGGTAAGTACATTGACTTCTGCAGAACTTAGCTATCGGAGGACGATAAGTACGACACTTCCACAGAGATTATGTTGCAACAAGACGCACATTTAGCGCTACAGGACACGTATTTGAGTGATTGATTATGTACTTAAAATATTTATTTTTAAAGATATTTGGAGTACAATGATACAAAGGTTTTCCGTGATACATTTCATTCCATTGCTGTAATCTGTAACACCTGAGGGTATAATTACATTAATCCTCAGGGGGGTACACGCTTACTCTGTGTACCATGTGTGTGGCAACCACAAAGAACCCTAGCTAATATGGTATTTGCTTATACAACTTTACACATCGGTACCATATTTCTCTAACACACAATTTACACAGCTATCTGATCATTTAACTGAGAGAGACAAACATTTATTTTTACTATATCAGTGACAGATGTTTACGTAATTACACAGTTGGATAACTTCACACTTATGAAACTGTATTTTGTCTGTACTTTGAGAAACGCTCATATTTTTCGGAATCATTGTGATACTATGAGAGCTTTGAATGACGTATTTCGTAAGGGAGCATGATTTTAAAGTACGTTTGAGGCAGATGACACTTTTGACATGAGCAAAGAATTTTTTTAATTATTGGAGGAAGCTACGACGATTTTGAGATTTGACTGAGGTGTTATGAGGTTATTTTTACGACGACGATGTGTATTATGCTGCTGAGGTATGTTTATGATTAATAGGCTGAGGCTATAAGAGTTATTTGAATATGCTTCATATTTATAATGACGAAATATTGACGAGTGTCGATGGATACGTATATGTGTAATAAGGTAAGGAGGAATGAATAGTGGGTAGGGACTCTTGACTTGTGAAACAGGATGTTGGAAACCAAGAAACGTACTTTAAGAGTTATGAAATGTGTGACTGTATCACAATGCTGACGAATATTTTTTTTGGACACTTATATTTATAGGATTTTGTTTCTACAGATTTGCAACGCTAATTCTTGACCTGTGAAATATTTTTATATGAGACTGCCACGGTAGCAGAAACTGCTGTCGTAAATATTTCCGTACGAAAGTTAAGTGACCACCTGCACGTAATGCGTCGCGGGCACCCAGCTGTATCAGACGCCTGGAGAAAAAGCCATTATTGCGAGCCCTTTTCAGCGGCACAGGTAGAAAAAAAAGAAAGGGAAGGCCATTGTCCGCGCTACTGACATCTCCTTGTTGAAAGCATACTGTGGAGCTCGTAATTTATGATATTTACTGAAATGCCTAATGAAACGATGAGAAACATTTCACGGCTATTGTCTTGCTAGTTAAGAAAAATGCCATATGGCTTGCTTTATGTATTTATTTACACATTTTGTTTAATATCAAGTTTCTAGCTGCACTGCAGCATTGGTTAAAATAAAATTTAATATATGTACTAATATAAATATTTTATGCCTACAGATCCAGTAAATAATATTATGATCTATCCAAAACAAATGAGGGAGCACAAAAAGACATTTCCCTTCACAGAAATTGCATAAATAATTTTTTTACGATTTGGTAACTTATCTACTAGCGTAAGTTTTTGTGATGCATCACTCTAATGTTAAGATGTGACATAGGTATTAGACATGGCCATTTTACTGTAATATTTTTTCTGCTTGCGCTATGTCATGTTTAGGTATAAGTTGCTGCTGTTTGCCAGGCATAGTGTTATTGAATTTGACTTTTGCTCATTTATGCTGCTAGCTTTGCCAATTTGCATTTTTCTCATTGCTGTTTGTGTTAATTGTTATGTGATGCTGCATTGCCTCGTCCCTTAGTTTAGCATCTGAGCTCAGTAGATTTAAGTTAGCTTAAGAGGGGGTAGCCTCTAAGAGAATGAGTTGCGATGAATTGGAAGAAATGCATTGAGAAAACAGGTTTAGGTAGGATTTTCTTGGAAATAAATGATGAGGTAAGATAATGGAAAATAAAAATGAGGTAAGAAACGTGTGAACATATAAATACAGAAAGCATGCTTAGTTAGAATTTTTTTTGGTGGAAACAAAGGATGAAATAAGAGGAAAGATATATGAAGTTTTGGGTTGGACTGCAGTACCAAATGTTACACTGAAAACGAACCCTGTCCTTTCCTATTGGTGTTTGTGTACCCTTGTGTATTTGTTTTCTTCCTGTCTCTGTGTAGTTTCATAGAATTTTTTCTTCTTTTAATATTAAGCTACATTCACTATGATGAGGAATACTGTTATCCTCGAATATAATTGGCATTAATAATATGTTATTTACTTTGTAAAGATGTTAGACATTATTCATTCTGTTTAAATGCTCATGTGTGAAGTTGATGTTTCGCAAGTTATTCTGATCTTCTATGTATGTACTCATGTCATAATTCCTGTAACACTGATGTATATGTCTATATCTATTCTTTTGTAAAGCCTGTACTACAAATGTTATCTATATTGTTATGTTTTTAATGATGTATTTTGTACCTTTGTTATTGTATTCTTATGTTATAAAATTGTAATTGTCACCAGTTCATGATATTATTAACTTGTTAGTTACATTTCACTGCACACGTTTCTGTTGGTCATAGTATGTGGACAATATGTGAGAAGTAGGGACTGTTAGTGTTTGCATGTGTGTTAATAATTCAGCAAGGGACTGGATAACAGCATTGCTGGTTCTAAGGACAATTCCAAAAACTTTGTGAGTGCACAAGTGGTGGTTTATGGACTTGCTATATTCTCTGCAAGACTCTTCGATGGTGAATGTGCACCTGCACAATCGCAACAGATGGCTGCTGGCCATCTCTACAAGGACTACAGTGGGTCTGCATCTTTGATGACCCACCATGCCATTATTTCTACAAGGACTGCAGTGGGTCTGCACCTCTGGTGGCCCACCAATACCACAATCTCTACCAGGACTCCAGTGGGTCTGCTCTGTGATGACCTACCTACCAATATTCTTCAAAACTTCGAATGACTCTGCTGTGGGTTTGCTTCATTGTGGCCCATTACCTGTCAGCATGTCAAGAGTCAGCACTGTCTTTCCGTTGGAAGGACAACACTACTTCTTCAAGACGGCATGGAAATCCACTACTTCTGTGTGCATTGTCTTTTACTGCTCAAACTTTGAGAAAAGAAACGGCAGTTTCACTGTGATGAATGATCAGGACTGTCTTTATAGACTGTGAGAAAATTTGACCTTTTGACCAACATAATATCAATAAGTGTGTGCATTTGATTTCTTTGTTATTGTAATTATGAAAAATTTTATCAAATCATTACTGGCCACTGCCCAAAAAAAATTTGTAAAATTTTTTGTGGGGAGTATGGGGGCTATGTAAGTAGGCTGTTTCTGTTTTCTCTATGTAAGTAGGCTGTTTATGTTTTCTTATTGGCAACGTTACGTAGCGCTCAATATGAAAATCACTGGCTGTGCTGTGTGCAGTCTGTGGCTAGTTTGCATTGTTGTCTGCCATTGTAGTGTTGGGCAGCGGCAGCTGGATGTGAACAGCGCGTAGCGTTGCGCAGTTGGAGGTGAGCCGCCAGCAGTGGTGGATGTGGGGAGAGAGATGGTGGAGATTTGTAATTTGTCATGAACTGATATATATATTATGGCTTGTGATGATATTAAGGTAAATACATTGTCTGTTCTCTATTAATATCTTTCATTTGCTAACTATCCCTATCAGTAGTTAGTGCCTTCAGTAGTTTGAATCTTTTATTTAGCTGGCAGTAGTGGCGCTCGCTGTATTGCAGTAGCTTGAGCAGCGAAGATTTTTGTGAGGTAAATGATTTGTGAAAGGTATAGTTTAATGTTAGTCAGGGCCATTCTTTTGTAGAGATTTTTGAAAGTCAGATTGCGTTGCGCTAACAAAATATTGTGTGTCAGGTTAAGCACAGTCATGTAAGAATTGTTTAAAGGGGAAGTTTCAAACATATTGAGTAACATATTACCTTGTAAAGGTGATATTGTGCAATACACAGCAGTTCCTGCCGAGACTTCGTGGTCCGTGGACATGCAAACAACTGGTACAGCGATGCCATATGAATGTATGAATACACCAAGGAAGACAGATGAAAGGATAAATCTTTGAAGTGCAGTCATGGGAGTAGTTTGATTATATATTAAAAAATTGCTCAGTAATTAATTACAGACAAAAATGTTTAATTGAAAGGAAATAACACTCCAACTGCTTGTTTGTTCGTTTCGTAAGCTTAAATTATCACAGTAGAAATACGTAACAGCACTGTCTACTGATCCTCTACAATAATGTATCCTAATCTTTCCAGATTTACAGATCCTGTGTTTATAAGGTGTAACGAAGTTCACTAATTTATCGAAAATTCGTCTTTCATCCTTAAAAACCCCGACAGTCATCCGGCTCTGCTACAAGTTCTCTTAGCATATTAATACGGCCGTTTGTAGAACGTCTTCCAAGCCAATTTTTCGTCCGTCGTTGCTTCCTCTTGCTTTTCTTTTTGCAGCACCCATCGAGCACCAACATGTTCGCTACGAAGGCAGGGTTCTAACTGATGCGTCCGTTATGTAAATATTCGCGATAACAGAGTATTGTGCCGTTCTTGTCCTCGCTCTTTCGCGCGAAATATTGGAAAAACATTATTTGGCAATAAATATTGAGCGTGAGGGTCCCTCAACATCTGATGTAACATAATATGACTACCTGTCAGAACGGTCACTTGCTGCTCATCAGATGCAGCCCTGAGCACGTCCTGTCCTCCTGATTTACAATGAAATGACGAAAGTACCATAGTACCTGCACGCTACATGACATAAAATAGTACAAATCTCTCCTGTTTGCAATAAATGTAAAAGATCCACGGAACTACAAACGAAAATCACCAAGCGTCCCCGTGTTTCAGGATATCAGAGCTCAAATATTTTCACTTTCCTGAAGGACAAGAAGCTTCTCTCAGCTAATCAACAAGAATTCAGGAGAAACAAAGATAATATATTGATTGATTTATTCACACAATATCTTGCAAACAAGAGGTTCTGGTGAATACACAAATTCCTTCTTCCCACATTTCCTAAAGGCGTTTGACACTATATCATTAATCCAGATACGATGATGTGGTGTACCTTCTCAAATAATTGGCTGGCTCAAGGAATGTTTGACTCATAGAATACAGATTGTTGTGCCGTGCAGTGGCCGTACAGCACGAATGAAAATAACATAGAGTGTGCCGGAAGGCAGTGATTTCAATATGGAGGATGATTCAAAGAGATTCATCAGATTTCAGAAGAGTACTACATCTTCAACATCTATGAAGATAGAAACTTAGGATAAATTTTGATTTACGCCCAACAATGAACAATCCTATTTTAAAGCGTATTTCTTTAATACGCATACGAATACAGACTTGGGGTACTTTTTACAATTACGTGTCGGATCATAGCTTTATTTTACTTTCATAAATGGTCAATGTATATTCCACCGGACGCAAGAGAAACATCCAGACAATAAACAAACTCTTCTCTACTTTTGTAACCATGTCTGGAGCTACTTCATTTACTGCTTTTGTTGTGCGACGTCGCATTTCACCCAAAGTTGTTGGAAGGAGAGGCACATAGATGGGTTCTTTCGCAAACTTCACGGAAAAAAGAAAAGAAACAGGTCACGAACCTTGTCATAATGCGACCTTGGAAGCCAACAGTGGAAATGCGAGAACCGTACGCCCCTTAACGCTGTAGGAGATTTTCTCGACGAAAATCACACCACGTACACTACCGGGAAAAAATCAATACTCGCTTTTAGACGTTTCCAATTCACTCAAGATTTATTGTTACAACAGTGCATATGGAGTACACGAAATGATTACATTTATAGACCAATAGCACAAGTGCTTCTGAGGTACCAAGTATCGACCTTTGCTGAAAAACCCATATTAGTACTTGGTACAGCATCCCGGGCGGCAATGCAGGCGCTGACTCCGGCATCTAGTCGATCGTACAGAAGGCGAAAACCGTCCTGGGATACGATATTCCACGAATGCTATCGTGGTACTCGCGATTGGGAGTTTTGTTAAATTCTATATATGCAATGATTAATCAAAAAATAAATACTGAAGCCGGCCGCGGTGGTCTCACGGTTCTAGGCGCGCAGTCCGGAACCGTGCGACTACTACGGTCGCAGGTTCGGATCCTGCCTCGGGCATGGATGTGTGTGATGTCCTTAGGTTAGTTAGGTTTAAGTAGTTCTAAGTTCTAGGGGACTGATGACCACAGCAGTTGAGTCCCATAGTGCTCAGAGCCATTTGAACCATAAATACTGAATACTGCAATAAAATTTACTCTGCTAAATATTGTGGGCTAGCATGAGACTCTGAAATAACCCAATACCACGATAATATACGTACGGACATCGACTGTTCCGAAGTACGCACGAAATAATATTTTATACAAAGCGCGCGACTCGCGGCCTTCTAACAGATAGTTCGCGTTAGAGCTGCTATTGTGGAGATAAAATATGCGTGCTTTTACGCAAACTGTGATGATTAATTTGGTTCTCAGGGGCTACTGGTCATTTATGTACCAACCTCACAAAGAAAGTGAGATATTTTTTATGCTTATTAAACGGAATATTTTTCTGTATTTACTATTCGTTATCTGCAAGGCAAAAACTGAGGAGAATCTCATCTGCCGTTTAGCGGCCAATCTTAAACATATTGAAGTCATTCACTACGCAAACATTAATGAATGGAATTTGTCTTTGCTTTACTAGCTTAGAAACTATTAAAAGATCAAAATAGAGAAGTTTCCCGCATTTACATTTAATATTACAGACTGGATTTCTAACTAAAAAAATATCGCCACCGTAATGGGCGACCAAATGCTGTTTGGGAAAGAGAGCTCCCCGCTAAGAGCTCCCCGCAACACGAAGTTCTGAAATAGAGTTATTAATTACAATTAATGGTGACTATTATGGGTGGTGCTCACTACTTCAATAACCAACACTTTCTAATAACAATTGGACATATATTCTGATAACTTACTGACACACTTACATTAAATATCAGACTGTGATACAATGACGGCCTTCCGCTAGACGAAACAAGCTAGGAAAAAAAAGTCTAACCCAAAAAAAAATTATCTCGGTTCTTCTTCCTCTACATTACACAGATACTATAAACAAAAGGCAATTTGTTAAACGCATCGCTGTTTGCGAGTTTTACAGATAGTAAACTACCCTTTTTAATATTTGATATTCATCGCGCACACGTACGCAGTCTTTCAATAATTTATAGTTCACACGTCACTATTTTTAACACACAAAAAACCCTTTTAATTTTTCTCGAAATGTCAATTTATGTGACATTCCGTCACAGTGCTCGACCTGTTCATGTAGTTCTGTAAGAGTTATTGGTTGACAAGTCGCACAACTCACTTCTCGTCCTATTATATGTGCTCAATTGGAGACAAGTACGGAGATTGTGCTGCCAGGGAAGTTGCTGCAAGTCTTGTAGAGCACGTCGAGTTTCACTAGCAGTGCGTGGGCGAGTATTATCCTGTTGGAACAGCATATCACCTTCCTGCACCAAGAACTGCAAAAGAATGGGTCTAACAACAATCTGCACATACCGAGCGCTGGTTAGAGTCCCCTCCAGAAACACCAAAGGTGAAAGAGAGTTGTAGCTTATCGCACCCCACACCATAAAGCATAGGTTGGGGCCAGTGTGTCTTGGACGAATGCACTCTACAAGACAGTGCTCACCAGGTCTATGTCGTTCGCGCAAACGACCATCACATGAGTGCAGGCAGAATCTGCTTTCATCGCTGCAGACCACGGCACTCCATTCCGTCTTCCTAGTGATCCTCCGACGGCACCAGGCGAGCTGTGCACGTCGATGCTGTGGCATAAATGGAAGATGGGCCAGAGGTGTGCGTGCCTGTAGTCGCACTGCTAATAACCGCTTCGCAACAGTTCGTGTTGACACGTATGGGTTCATAAGCCCTCTTATCTGTGCTGTGGTAGCTATACGATCTGCCTCTGTTGCCCTTACAAGACGACGAACCTGGCGGACGTATGTGCTGCGTGGACGTCCAGAACCTCGCCTGAGGGTGTGAGAATGTTCACGTGACCGCTGATACCAGCATCGTTGCACAACCGACGCAGCACGTCCAAATTAGGTGGCAGTTCTCCGAAAGGACCATCCCGCCACTTGAAAGGCGCAATTTAACCCCTTTCAAACTCGCTCAATTGGCTGCGGGAAGCACGAGTGAGTCACCGTGGCATTGTTGCCCGCTTGCTTCACACGTTTGTACCACACAGAACCTTCAGGGTGTGAGCATTTCCAATTAAACATAGATTGCGCATGGTAGCTATGTCACTACACTATCTATTACCGGATGACGTTGAAACCATTATCAGTACATTTATTATCCCCGAGGTGGCGAATGCTGTCATCGGATCAAAATCGACGTCGTCGTCCCAGGTGTGCTGTTTTTTCCCAGTAGTGTAGTTGTTGCTCCTGTTGAAACGAAGAACGCAGATTGCCTTTCGTTGCTATGGTATCATCACCGCGACACACTTTGGACAACGAATGGACTATCTGCACCAGGGGACCCCAACTGGCAAACACATCGTTCATATCCAGATCCCGCTCCAGCTACTGCCGGGTCTGGAGATTATTATTGATTTTCGTATTGTTAGTGTCACGAGCGTGACCGGGTGCCCCTCCTGTCGCCACCTCGTACCCCCCCCCCCTTCCCCCTGGGAACAGGAGCACTGTACCCCAGCTGTCTGCGTCGAGCGTAATCCATGGAATAGTGTGAACGTGTTCAGAGGTCTGCAAGCCGTGTAACTGAGGTGAAACGTGGGGACCAGCTCGACATTTACCTAGCGGTATGTGGAAAAGTGCCTAAAAACTACATCCATGCGGGCCAGCACACCGACCCTCGTCGGTAATCCGCTGGGCGGATTCGATATGAGGTCGGCGCGCCTACTCAAGTCCAGGAAGCATCGCATTAGTGCTCTCTGCTAAACTGGCGTGTTGGCAAACACATGAACTGGCAAATTACTATTGGCGCTAAAGTAAACTTCTAATTTAGACGCGTAAGTTAAAATTCTATCTTCATTCATGTGGATGTGAAATTGGATAAATACTGGGTGGGATCAGCAGCATTATCAGATTGTTCGCTTATGGCGCTGTTGTTCAAATGAAGTGTCATCGCTGGCTGATCGTAAGGAAATACTGAGTGACTTAGTATTGCCATGAATGGCAGTCCACTTTAGATATAGATAAAGTTAAGATAATGGGCACAACAAAGAAAAAGAATCAGATTACAGGATTAGCAGTAAACGTCTGGATCCGTCACATTATTTACGTATTTGGGGTAATATTACAAAGCGATATGGAGGAGGACGAACGGTGAAAGCAGTAGTAGCGAAGGCGTGGGGACGACTTCCATTCAGAAGTGCGCTGCAATGAAATGTACCACTCTCTGCTTTGTTCCTTGTAACGAGTCGTACACTACAGGTATATATATATAGCCAACGCATTGCTGTCGTCTGTCAATTGCCCATGAGATCACTTCAGTGCTCTCACACAAATATTTATCTGACTCATTTTCAAAACAAGTTGTCCAGAAGGCAGGATCAAAAGCTTTACTGAGAGCACGTGTTGACAGTTTCGTAGCCCTGCGAATGTATATGGCGTATTTCAGGTTTTTAATTACTTTAATCAGCGCACTTTTCCTGGTGTGGTGCTTCTAATCGAGACTAACGTTGTTTTATAGTTGTGGTGGTGAAGACATGCTTGAGGAAACTCTCCACGCTGGTGAATACTGTGTAAGGCTCCTCATTTCTACGCAAGTACTACAACCTACATCCATATGAACCTGCTTCCTACCTCCCATTACCAAATTAATTATTCCGCGATGCCTCAGCATGTTATTGTTGTGGTCTTCAGTCCGAGTCTGGCTTGATGGAGCTCTCCATGTTACTCTATCCTGTGTAAGCTTCTTCATCTCCCAGTACCTGCTGCAACCTACATCCTTCTGAATCTGCTTAGTGTATTCATCTCTTGCTCTCCCTCTACGCTTTTTACCCTCCACTCTGCCCTCCAATACCAAATTGGTGATCCCTTGATGCCTCAGAACATGTCCTAGCAATCGATCCCTTCTTCTAATCAAGTTGTGCCACAAATTTCTCTTCTCCCCAGTTCTATTCAGTACCTCCTCATTAGTTATGTGACCTACCCATCTAATCTTCAGCATTCCTCTGTAGCACCACATTTCGAAAACTTCTATTCTCTTCTTGTCTAAACCAATCATCGTCCATGTTTCACTTCCATACAGAGCTACACTTCATACAAATACTTTCAGAATAGAGTTCCTGACGCATAAATCTACACCCGATGTTAAAAAATTTCTCTTCCCTGCCTTTGCCAGTCTATATTTTACATCCTCTCTATTTCGACCATCGCAGGCCGCGGTGGTCTCGCGGTTCTAGGCGCGCAGTCCGGAACCGAGCGACTGCTACGGTCGCAGGTTCGAATCCTGCCTCGGGCATGGATGTGTGTGATGTCCTTAGGTTAGTTAGGTTTAAGTAGTTCTAAGTTCTAGGGGACTGATGACCACAGCTGTTAAGTCCCATAGTGCCCAGTGCCATTTGAACCATTTCGACCATGGTGCGACAGCTGGCAGCTTTCCCTAAACGTAGATAAATGTAATATAATGCGCATACATAGGGGCAGAAATCCATTCCAGTACGATTATGCCATAGGTGGTAAATCATTGGAAGCGGTAACGACCGTAAAATACTTAGGAGTTACTATCCGGAGCGATCTGAAGTGGAATGATCACATAAAACAAATAGTGGGAAAAGCAGGCGCCAGGTTGAGATTCATAGGAAGAATTCTAAGAAAATGTGACTCATCGACGAAAGAAGTAGCTTACAAAACGCTTGTTCGTCCGATTCTTGAGTATTGCTCATCAGTATGGGACCCTTACCAGGTTGGATTAATAGAAGAGATAGACATGATCCAGCGAAAAGCAGCGCGATTCGTCATGGGGACATTTAGTCAGCGTGAGAGCGTTACGGAGATGCTGAACAAGCTCCAGTGGCGGACACTTCAAGAAAGGCGTTACGCAATACGGAGAGGTTTATTATCGAAATTACGAGAGAGCACATTCCGGGAAGAGATGGGCAACATATTACTACCGCCCACATATATCTCGCGTAATGATCACAACGAAAAGATCCGAGAAATTAGAGCAAATACGGAGACTTACAAGCAGTCGTTCTTCCCACGCACAATTCGTGAATGGAACAGGGAAGGGGGGATCAGATAGTGGTACAATAAGTACCCTCCGCCACACACCGTAAGGTGGCTCGCGGAGAATAGATGTAGATGTAGATGTAGATCTTATTGTGTAGTGTTACTCCAATGATCATCTGATAGTTGGTTGTTCTGTGATATTTTTGATGTATATTTGATTTCCCTCTGGTACTATAGTTCTGTACATTTTTGTTCTGTAGCAGTTTGCCTGTTTTCAGGTGGTAATCCCTAGTGAACAAGATAGTCTCATAAATGAATAAACTTGGAACATTTACAACACCAAGCTCAGTAAAATGGGATTTACAGGACTCCATCTTTTTAAGGCCACAAATTATTCTTAGAGCTCTTTTTTGGATTCTAAAAACCTTTACACTGTGAGTTGAGTATCCCCAGAAAACGATCCCATATCGGACTAGTGAGCGGAACGGTGCATAGTATGCCTGCAGTACTGTTGTTTTGCTTGTAGCCTTTAAAATTCTTAGGCCATAGCACACAGATGATAGTTTTCTAGACAAGTTATTTATATGTGTGTCCCACTTTAAGTCTTGCTGAACCCATAGACACAAAAATTATGCGACACTTACATTTTCTAGGGGATCATTTTTTAATTGTGCTTGAATAGACATTTGATTAGTTGGACGAATTAAATGAAAATCGACATACACAGTTTTTTCAGTATTTATATTGAGTTTGTTTTTTTGTGAACCACTCAGAGTCTTTTCATAGAACTTTATGCTGTGGGCTACAAAGTTTCTGGGCTGGATCCAGTGAGCAATATGCTGGTGTCACCGGCAAACAGGATAGTTTTTGTGGGACTCATGTATTCAACTAAGTCATCCACATAAATCAAGAAGAGTAGTGGACCTAAGATTGAGCCCTGTGCTACACCGTATTTTATTGCTAATTCGCTAGAAAGAAAGGAGTTGTTTCTGGTTTTATTCATTTTGTTGAATTTATACTGAAGTGATACTTTCTGCTTGCAGTTTTTTAGGTATGAACACAACCAGCTATGTGCTACACCTCTTACTCCTCGTCTTTTTAATTTTTCAAGCAGAATGTTATGGTCCAAGTCGTCAAAGGCTTTTGAAAGATCTAGAAAAATACCTGCAGCTAATTTATGTTGATCAAAGGATTTTAAAATGCAGTCTAAAAATCCGAAAATTGCTGTCTGTGTAGATTTAGACTTTCAAAACATTGTTGTTGTACCGTAAGAGGTGCATATTTATTTATGAAACTTAAAAGCCTGTCATAGAAGAGTTTTTCTAGATTTTTTGAGAAGGAACTTAACTGTGACACGGATCGGTAGTTTGATATTTTTTTCAGAAGAACCTTTTTTTAGCAGTGGTGAAACTTTTGCTATTTTAAAAATATCTGGAAATACAGCAGTTTTTAAACAGAGGCTGAAAATTTTTGCCAAGGGGTTTGCTATGTGGTGAGCAAATGCTTTTTATATGAAATCAGGTACTTCATCAAGACCACTTGACATTTCATAGGTTAATAATTTAATTTTACTTATAATTACATTGGGGTTTGTTTCATAAACATACATAGATCACTGACTTGCTGGAGCCCCGGCCAGTGTAGCCGAGCAGTTCTAGGCGCTTCAGTCTGGAACGGCGCGACCGCTACGGTCGCAGGTTCGAATCCTGCCTTGAGCATGGATGTGTGTGATGTCCTTAGGTTAGTTAGGTTTAAGTAGTTCTAAGTTCTAGGGGACTGATGACCTCAGATGGTAAGTCCCATAGTGCTCAGAGCCATTTGAACCATTTTGAACTTGCTGGAGAAACTTGGGACTGGTCCTTGACAGTATACTTGAATGAGGTCTTCAGCTAGTGAAGTGAAGTATTCATTGAATTTTTCCACAACTGAATTTGGGTCTGTGACTTTTGAGCCTTCTAGTGTTAATGATACATTCTTTTTCTTTGGCGCTGAACTACAAGTTTCTTTCTTTATAACTCTCCACGTTGATCTCATTTTGTTAGATAAGTTTCTTATCAAATTGTCATTCCACATAATTTTTGCTTATTTGATTACTCTACCATAGATTCTTTTGTAGGCTTTTGAGTAATCTGCGAAGTCTTGGGTTACTCTATATTTCTTACAACAGTACTGCAGGAATCTGTTTCTCTCACTGGAAATTTTTATGCCTTTATTTACCCATTGATTATTATTGTTAGGTTTTACCGTTTTTACTACTTTTGGAAATGCTACATTAAAATAGTGAAGAAAGATGCTCTGAAAACTCATGTACATGCTATCAACATTGTCTGAGTGGCGATGCTCCCCCAGTTTTCCTTTGCCAGTAAGAGATTAAAAATTCTAATGTTATTTTCAGAAAAAGTTCTTTTTTCAGCTACTTTTTCGGAACTGCTACTACTTGTTGGCATTTCATACATAGCAGGTGTGCCTCATGATCACTATAACCCATGCTCAGTACTCTGCTTGTGAATCTCTGATTTGTTTCTGAGATAAATATTTGGTCATAATGGAATTTGTGCATTCTGTTAATCTTGTTGGGTAGTGTATCGTGGGGACCATATTGACTGTGTCGGTCATATTTATCAAAGCATCTCTGGCTCTGCTGTCTTTTGAAAAATCAATATTGAAATCCCCACAAAGCACTATCTTCATATTTAGTGTACTGATCCTGTTCAGCAGAACCTCTAGTTTATTCATGAAGACTGCCAGGTTTCCACTTGGTGCTCTACATATCTTAATAACTACGAAATTAAGCTCTGGCAGTTTAGTAATCGAAAGTTCAAAGTCTTTTTCAATTGAGTCAATATAG
Organism: Schistocerca serialis cubense; assembly: GCF_023864345.2. Classification (NCBI taxonomy): domain Eukaryota; kingdom Metazoa; phylum Arthropoda; class Insecta; order Orthoptera; family Acrididae; genus Schistocerca; species Schistocerca serialis. Next base: position 1,123,156,719 of record NC_064638.1, on the reverse strand, counting down.
CTTTTACTGACATCACAGAACTTTATTTGTTGTTTCACAAAGATAGCAGAGCACCATGTTTGGAAAACTCTCGGCTAAAATGACTTGCTAATCTATATCCTGAGATTAAGGTTAATTTTACTTCTTCATTTCGTAGCCAATGTTCAGTAATGCAAATTATGTCTATATTTAGTGCATATTGGAGTAGTGCTTCCAACACGGAAATTTTATTTGTGAGTGACTGAGCGTTATGGTGTAGTATAGAAAAATCTGGGTATTTAGTAACTTTAGGTGAAACGGTTTCTGATTCTTTATCTAATGGCATTTCTAATACAGAACTTACCCTAAAAAAATTTCGGTATCTTTCTTGTGTGTGGCTTCTGCTTGCTGGTGGCAATCAGCTGGTGGGTTAACTTCTGGAGCTTGAATAAGCTTTGCTTCATCCACATCTGTCCCCTTCGGTTTAAACCATTTCGTAATTTTCGTTTGGCTGACGACTTGATTGTTTCTCGCCTAATCGCTTTAAACCACTTGGTAATTTGCGTTTGTCCGATGGCACAGCTTGTAACTTGTCTAAAGCACTTCTTAATCTCCGTTTCTTTATCACTTACAGTTTTTCCTTCAATCTTCTTCGAAATGTGAGTACATATTTTTTCAGCTAGTAATTTCTTTCCTGGCGTATGGAACATTCCCTCCAATTTGTTTATATCTACAATATCGACACTCTTAAAGTTAGTGCATATATCAGTGATACACTCGTTTGCAACATTTATTTCGCGGTTCACACACGACCAGGGTGGCAAATCATGACGATGTGGGATGTTCACAATGAGTACATTTGTGTGGGTTAAATTATTTAAACATTTCCTCATTTCTATAATAGCCTTGAATGTCTCTTTTCTATAGACGTCGTTTGAACCTCCTATTAACACGGCGAAATCGTCTTTATTCAAACTAGCTACGTCAGTTGATGTTGTTAGGTCCGTTATTTCACTCAATGGAGCCCCTGGCTTTATGAAACCAGATGCCTTGAAACTACATGTTCTCATCAACATTGCAAAAATTCGCGGCCGTGACTATCAACTAACACACAGACTGTTTTGTGTTTCACAGTTTTTGTAACCGGAGGACTTAAGGTTCTTCTTCTCACCTGACTAATGTTGTTTTTTTGCCGCACGTATTCTAAATGTTCTTCAGTTTGAAGTTTCACTAGAGATACGTTTTTTAACGTAGTTTCCTTTGTTGCATTGAAGTCTGTGGTAGTGTAGGTGTGCGCACTTATTTTCGGAGTTTTTAGAATATCTCCTGGTGCAGTATTTTCGCTGTTTGACCTACTTACAACGAGCAATGGTTTGCCTGCTTTGTTTTCTAACTTTTCAAGCCTTTCCGACGTGTTCGCTGAATCCTCTGCAGAAAACACTTCAAGAGAGTTTTTTTGCACTAAGTTTTCACTGTCTTTCAAATCTTTTACCTTCTGAGTACAACTTCCTTCAGTCATTATCTTCCATTTTCCTGAGACCGAGTCTTGTTTCTTCATTAGCGTCTCACGTTTTTCAGATTGTAGTTTACTTATTTCCACCTTTTGAGCGCCGATTGTAAACTGTAGACTGGATATCCGTTCGTTCAGCTTTAGTATTTGATGTTCATCTTATATCCTCCTTTCAAGACACTTTCCAGTCCTACTGTTCTTACAAGTCCTTTGCCGTCTCTGATAGAATTACAATGTCTTCGGCGAACCTCAGAGTTTTTATTTCTTCTCCATGGATTTTAATTCCTACTCCGAATTTTTCTTTTGTTTCCTTTACTGCTTGCCTCAGCACTTGTCCCACTAATCTATTCGTCCTTTTAGTCAAATTGTGTCATAAATTTCTTTTCTCTCCAATCACATCCAGTGGGCTCTACTTCATTGGTTACCCCATCCATCCAAACGATCTTCAGCATTTTCCTGTAGTGCCACATTTCAGAAGAAACTATTCTATTCTTTTGGGTGTCCGACAGAACAGACAAAGTCGTATCCATAATTCTATGGATGCGACGGCTCTTTAAGGAAAAAGTTTCAGTGTGGATGCGCAACTAACGTCAGAACTCCTACTGGAATCAGAAATCTGTGAGGTACGCAGCTAATGAGCGGGGGTCATTGTGGTGCGACAAGAGCGGAGTTTGGAATTTGAGTCTGACGGAAAGCGTGTCTCGATGGCCGACGCGGTTCAGGCAAGCGTTCTAGAGAAGTGGAGCATCCGGGTTCGAGTCTCGCTCCGGCACAAATTTTCACCTCTCGCCGCAATGCCCTGTGCGCTTGGAAGTCGTTATTTCCTTCCCATCTCTTTCCCACCCCGTTTCCATTACTTTCAACCTAATTATTCATGTATTCTGGTCTTGTCTGCACTATTTATCATCTACGTTTCATTTCGGTACAAGGCTACACTCCACACCAACACTTTCAGATTAGAATGCTTAACGCTTTGCTTCCTTTTGAAAGTATGCATTTTACATCCTCTCTACTTCTGCCATCGCCAGTTACTTTGATACCCAAGTAACAATATTCGTCTTCTGCTCTCAGTGTCTCATTTCGCCATCCAATTTCCTCAATATCACCTGATTTAACTCGACTACATTCCATTTACTTTGATCTATTTTTGTTGCTATTCATATTATAATCTCTTTTCAAGCCGATATACTTTTCGTTCAGCTGATTTCCAAGAGCTTTGCCGTTTCTGAAAGAATTATCATGTAATCGGCAATCCTTAAAGTTTCCAAGCACCGACGGAACATTCGGTTATGCTTCTATTTCTTCTACCTTCAACTTTAATTCCGCTTCGGAATTTCTTCTCAGGTTCCTTTAACCCTTTACGTGTGATCTCAGAATACTGAATTCTCTAACGATTTCCAAGGTGGAATGTCCCATGCGCCTAGCTCCGACTACCATTCCGCGTTCTAGTCTGTCAGTTCCCGTCGTGCGGAAACCTTTTCACGTAAATCAGCTAAGTACAAATGACAGCTCCAAAATGATAGTTACGTCAGTGCTCTGCCCTTTTATACTTTATGGAAGCGATACTACCGCCATCCGTATATGTGCGTATTGCTATCCCATGACTTTTGTCACCTCATTGGAGGCACTCGGTTCATCAGCCAAGAACGATTTACTGCCGACGTTATTGTGGTCTAAGGCCCGAAAGGTTTGATGCAGCTCTCCGTGCTACTCTACTTTGTGCAAGCCTCTTCATCTCTGCGTAACTACTGCAACCGACATCCACTGGAATCCGCTTACTGTGCTCAACCCTTGATCTTATTTGTACACCACATGCATCCTTACTTTACCAACTTGACGATTCCTCGAGATGTGTCTAATGAATCGGTCCCTTCTTTTAGTCGAGCTTCGCCATAAATTTCTTTTCTCCACAATCCTATTCAGTACCTCCTCATTAATTATTCTATCTACGCAACGAATCTTCAGAATTGTTCTGCAGTACCACAATTGAAAAGCCTCTGTTCTGTTTTTGTCTGAACTGTCTTTCGTCCACGTTTCACTTCCATACAAGGCTACAATCCAGACAAGGCACCAGAACGATAGCTTGCGGGGAGAGGGAGGTGGGACCCTATACCTGTAAGTATGGAATATTTTTTTTATATTTGGAAAACGTATGGCGACTTGTGAGAAGCTATAAAGATGTTTCGGTTCCAATACTGTTAAAATCCAGCGCAATAGCGACTTTTACATAATTTTCTTGAAAGAAAAATATTTGACTCCTCTATATTTTTTTCTTTCCGTGAGAGCTTGGTGGGGGGGGGGGGGGGGGGAATTGCGGCACGAACACCTCTTGCAACTGCAGCTGGCTATGAACGCCCTTGACTCCAGACAAATAACTTCTAAAACGACTTCCTAAAATTTAAATTTGTATTGTAAAGTAAAAAATTTCTCATCTTCAGAGACGCTTTTCTTGCTATTGCCAGTCTGCATTTTATTTCCCCTCAACTCCCGACAGCGTCAGTTATTTTTCTGTTCAAATAGCAAAATATCATCTACAACTTTTAGTGTCTCATTTCCTAATCTAATTCTATCATCCTTATCTGATTCAGTTTGACCACATTCAGTTGCCATTGTTTTAGGACGACAAAAAGGTTTCTGTTCTAAGGCCGTGCAGTCGAGAATCGGTATGTCAATAACAAAAAAGCGCCGTGAGCGTTGAAGCAATCATCTCAATGACGCATCAGGTAGAAGTTATCCGTTTCATTAAACACAGTGTCCTGCTGCGTGAACAAGCCCATAACTGCTGCTGCGTATCGTCTACCAAAAGGAATCTTCGACCTTCAAGACTTGTTTTAAAGCACCGAATGCGTGATAATTGCATGGGAAATGTCTTGTGTCGAATCGCGACCAACACGGAATTAGGCGTGGTTTTCGGCACACATGCTACTCCATACACATTCTCCATTCTCCGATGGATGTCTGCCGGTGTTTAGCCTTCGACAGCCAAGAAGAGACTAAAAGCACGTTTGTAATGTTTGGACGCATTTCGTAATAACGTCGCCATAGTTCAATTTTACGCACGTCGGAAATACACGAATGCCACACTAATCTCGGCCGCTGTGGCCGAGCGGTTCTAGGCGCTTCAGTCTGGAACCGCAGTGCTGCTTCGGTCGCAGGTTCGAATCCTGCCTCGGTCATGGACGTATGTGATGTCCTTAGGTTAGTTAGGTTTAAGTAATTCTAAGTTTCGGGGACTGATGACCTCAGATGTTAAGTCCCATAGTGCTTAGAGCCATTTGAACCAAACTAATCTCTTGCCTAGGATCGCTGTTTATGTACCTGCATCGGAGTCGCGCTGGAGTTGCATGTACACTGTAGCAGCAGGCTTAAACGGAAACTTTTTGTCGTCCCTTACGCGTTTGATGATGTTCATCTTCTAGCCTCTCATCTAGAAACTGTCCAAGTCCTTTGCCGTCTCTGACAGAATTACAGTGTCATCGGCAAACCTCAAAGATTTTATCTCTTCTCCCTGAACTTTCATTTCTAAATTTCCCCTTGGTTTCATTTACTGCTTGCTCAATGTATAGATTAAATGACATCGAGGAAAGGCAACAACCCCGTCTTGCTCCCTTTCCAACTATTGCTTCCTTCCCATGTCGTTCGACTTCTATAACTGCGGTCTGGCTTTTGTACAAACTGGAGACAACATTTCGCTCTCTGTATCTTCTCACTGCCACTTTCAGAATTTCAAAGAGTGTGTTTCAGTGAACACTTTCTCCGAAGTTACAGTGCTGTCTCGCGCGGTCCTACATTTCTCTGGAATCCAAACTGATCTTCCCTGACGTCGGCTCCTACAGTTTTTCCATTCTCTGTAAGTAGTTGTAGACGGTATTTTCCATTCATGATTTGTTAAACTGATGGTTCTTTGATATTCACACGTGTCAGCACCTGTCTTCTTTGGAATAAGAATTAATACATTCTTCTTGGAGTCGCTATTCGCATATGTATTGCATACCAGGTGTAATTATTCTGAGAGAATGTCGTCTACCACAAAGCCTTGCATTGACTACCAGCAAGAATAAGAAAGCGCTTGTCATTCGTGTTTGTAAGCAAATAGCGCACTTGCAAGTATCACATCAACGCGTATTAAAGAAAGTACCATCATAAGGGATATCAAATTAAATATGTAACTGGACTGAGGATGCCTTGATAGGCATGTGTTCCTTGATATACAGTCATGGACAGATGTAAAAGCAACTTCACGCGTGCCACAATCAAGCGTGTTGGCGGTCTTGATTTTCGTGTTGTGTGTTAACATTTTGGCAGACAATATTAATAAGAACCTGCGGATTGTCTCAAAAACCTGCACAAATAATCATTTAGATCTTGTTATTTTTTAACGATTGCAATGATAAGCAGCTTGTTTTAAATGTTCAGAAATGTAAATTTGTGCGCTTCACAAAATGCATAAACATACTAATCTATGACTACGATATAAGTCAGTTACAACTGGGTTAAGTAAACTTCTACAGATGCCTGGATGTAACAAATGGTTCAAATGGCTCTGAGCACTATGGGACTCAACTTCTGAGGTCATTAGTCCCCTAGAACTTAGAACTAGTTAAACCTAACTAACCTAAGGACAGCACACACATCCATGCCCGAGGCAGGATTCGAACCTGCGACCGTAGCGGTCTCGCGGTTCCAGGCTGCAGCGCCTAGAAACGCACGGCCACTTCGGCCGGCTGGATGTAACAAATTATGCTGATATAAAATGGAACTATCAGATAGACTATCTTGTAGGTTAAGTCAGAGACTGATTTCAATTCATTGATAGGATACTGGGAAAATACGATCCGTCTACAAAGGAGATAGATTATAAAACATTCGTGCGACTCATGCCAGAATATTACTTTAGTGTTGAAACCCATACCACACAGGCTGAGAGCGTCACGGAGGCACTGAAAAATTTGAACTGACAGACGCTCAAAGATAGATATCAACTGTCCCACGAAAGCCTATTTATCCAGTGATCTAGTAATGAGTGAGGAATATACTTCCGTGCCCTAGATATCGTCCTCGCAGGAACCGCGAAGACAGAACCAGAATAGTTGTAGCACACACAGATGGATTTAAACAATCATTCTTCTCACGTTCCGTATATGAATGTAACTGGAAGAAACTCTAACATGTGGTATAATGAGAAGTACCCTCTGTCACACATTTCATAGTGGTTTGCAGGGTACAGACGTGTATAGGTATTTGGAAACAAACAACAGCACCAGTTGCAAGTTTATTTTCTAACAACACAACATGGCTCGGTCAACAAGAACATTTTCAAGTGCTTATGAGCCTAGGTTCGCGGAAGTACCCAGACAGAATCTGTAGTGTCAGAAAATAACCTTTAACTTCGACTGTTGTTTGTCTCCAAGTAATGGTAATTTGACAAGTCTGGTAAATATCCACGAAAGAGTAGAACATTTCTGTTTCACCTTCATAATTGGCAAGCTGGCTTATTCCGAGGATCGTCTAAAGTATTACAACAATGTACAACCTACAGTTCATTACTGACAGCCGTCTGAATTGATCAGTGTGTTGACTGTGACTGAAAATGGAGCAAACCGAATTTCCTGTTGTTGAACATTTTCGTTTGAAGGGTTGGACTGCCACACATATCGAAACAGAATTGGATGGAGTTCGTGTGGATTCTGCACCATCACTGGCAACAATTTACTTTTGGATTAATGAATTTAAACGTGGTTGGACAAACACCGAAGGCGAAGCGCACACGGCCATCCAGTTGAGGTCACCACAAAGGAAACCATTGGCAAAATCTATGTTATGGCAATGCAAGACAGACGAATAAAAAATCTTGAGGTAGCTGAGGCTGTAGACATCTCAAATGAGCGAGTGCATAATATCTACATCTAAATCTAAGTGATTACTCTGCTATTCACAATAAAGTGCCTGGCAGCGGGATCAATGAACCTCTACCGTTGAATGTCTCTCTACCGTTCCACTCTCGAACGGCGCACGGGAAAAACGAGAACTCAAAGTTTTCTGTGCAAGCCCTGATGTCTCTTGTTTTATCGTGACCATCATTTCTCCCTATGCAGGTGGGTGCCAACAGAATGTTTTCGCAATCGGTGGAGAAAACTGGTGATTGAAATTTCATGAGAAGATCCCGTCGCAACGAAAAACGCCTTTGTTTTGAAGATTGCCACTCCAATTCACGTATCATATCTGTGGCACTACCTCCGCCGGCCGCGGTGGTCTAGCGGTTCTAGGCGCTCAGTACGGAACCGCGGGACAGCTACGGTCGCAGGTTCGAATCCTGCCTCGGGCATGGATGTGTGTGATGTCCTTAGGTTAGTTAGGTTTAATTAGTTCTAAGTTCTAGGCGACTGATGACCTCAGAAGTTAAGTCGCATAGTGCTCAGAGCCATATGAACCATTTGAACCACTACCTCCCATACTTCGCGAGAATACAAAACGAGCTGCCCTTCATTGAACTTTTTCGTTTCGATATCATCCGTCAGTCCCACGTGATGCTGACCACACACCGCACAGCAATACTCCAGAATAGGGCGCACAGGCGTACTGTAAGCAGTCTAGACCTGTTGCACCTTCTAAGTGTTCTGCCAATGAATCGCAGTCTTTGGTTTGCTCTACCGACAACATCATCTATGTGATCGTTACAACTTGGTTATTTGTAATCGTAATCCCTAAGTATTTAGTTGAATTTACAGCCTTCAGATTTGTGTGACTTATCGCGTAACGAAAACCTCAAACCACACACACACACTCGAAATTTAGCGAACTTCTTTACTTCTTTTAGTATTCATGTGAATAACTTCACATTTTTCTTTATTGAGTGTCTATCGCCGCTTTTCGCACCATACACTTGTCTTATCTAAATCATTTTGCAATTCATTTTAGTTATCTGATGACTTAACAAGACGGTAAATGTCAGCGTCATCTGCAAACTATCTAAGAGGGCTACTCAGGGGCCGGCCGCTGTGGCCGAGCGGTTCTAGGCGCTTCAGTCTGGAGCCGCACGACCGCTACGGTCGCAGGTTCGAATCCTGCCTCGGGCATGGCTGTGTGTGTTATTCTTAGGTTAATTAGGTATAAGTAGTTCTAAGTTCTAGGGGACTGTTGACCTCAGATGTTAAGTCCCATAGTGCTCAGAGCCATTTGAACCATTTTTTGAGCTACTCAGAGTATAAACAGCTAGTTGTTCAAAAATGGCTCTGAGCACTATGGGACTTAACATTTGAGGTCATCAGTCCCCTAGAACTTAATCCTAACTGACCTAAGGACATCACACACATCCATGCCCGAGGCAGGATTCGAACCTGCGATCGTAGCGGTCGCGCGGTTCCAGATTGAAGCGCCTAGAACCTCTCGGCCACAACGGCCGGCCAGCTGGTTGCGTTTCACAAGAACGATATTTCCTGAATCCGAGCTGACTATATGACAATAAATCGTTTTTTTTTTTTGAGGTAATTCATAACGTTCGAACATAGTATTGACGTTAGTGATATGGGCCTATTTCCCTTTTTGGGTATTGGTGTGACTTCAGAAATTTTTCCAGTCCTCAGGTACGGATCTTTCTCTGAGCGAGCAGTTGTATATAATTGCTAAATATGGAGCTATTTTATTAGCATACTCTGAAAGGAACCTGACTGCTATATCATCTGGATGGGAGGCCTTGCCTTTATTAAGTGATTAAGACGCTTTGCTACACCGAGGATACCTACTTCTACGTTTCTCATCTTGGCAGTTGTTCTTGATTGGAATTTAGGAATATTTACTACGTCTTCTTTGGCGAAGGAGTTTCGGAAAACAGCGTTTAATAACTCTGCTTTAGTGGCACTGTTATCAGTGACTTCAACGTTGTTATCACGCAGTGAAGGTGTTGATTGCGTCTTGCCACTGGAATGTTTTATGTATGACCAGAATTTCTTTGGATTTCCTGCCAGATTCCGAGACAGAGTTTCGTTGTGGAAATTATTAAAAGCATCTCGCATTGAAGTATGTGCTACATTTCGAACTTCTGCATAGCTTTCTCAATCTTGGGGATTTTGCGTTCTTTTAAATTTAGCATGCCTTTTTTTTCGTTGCTTCTGCAACAGCGATATGACCAGCTTTGTGTACCATGTGGAATCAGAAGCTTCACTTATTAATCTATGTGGTATGTACCTCTCAATTTCCGTCGGTACTATCTCTTTGAAATCATTCCACATCTTTTCTACGCTTACATGATCAGATCGGAAGGAATGTCTCTTAAAAGGCGTTAAGAGCATTTTATCAGCTTTTTTGAATGAATGTACTTCGCGTTTGTTGTTGATGGTTGAGGGTGTTACAGTATTCAGCCTAGTAGGAACTGCCTTGGACGAAGAATTGACTATGAAGAAACTGTGTACGAGGTGGTTGCTGCTATTGCTCACAGTCGACCAGAAGCGCATCCGACACAATATTTCAACACGAAGTCTGGCGAAGTTTAATCGCCACTTTTGGCGCCGATTTATTACTGTTGGTGAACCATGGATCTAGAGTCGAAACGGGAGCCGACACAATGGTCAAAGGCTGGTGAAAGCGCACAGAAAAAAGCCACAGTTTTTTTTTATTCCCAAGGAATAAACTTTATAGATAACTTGGAAAAAGACAGAACCATAACAGCAACTTATCATTCCTTATTGTTGGATTGTCTGAAACTTACGCTGGCTGAAAACAGACCAGATTGTCAAGTAAAAAAGTGCTCTTTCACCAGGATAATCCACTGTCCCACACATCAGCGAGAACAAGAGCGAAAGTGCATGAATTGGGCTTTGGACTGGTTCCTCGTGCACCCTATTCACTAGATTTGGCCCAAGTGACTTTTTCCTGTTCCCTAACTTGAAGCTTTGGCTTGCTGGGAAGAAATTTTCATCAAATGTTTTGTAGAGTTTTACAGACTCTGTTTCTCCGATGCAATGAAAAAGCTGGAGGATCGCTGGACCAAGTTTACATACCTGAAAGGAGACTATGTCACTATGTCGGGAAGTAAGGTGAGTTGTTGAGGGAAAAACATTTTTTTTTCCTTTTTTTACGAGATTTATCCAACTACCTAGTAGATCAAACCACCTAGTAGTGAACCCTGAACCATCACTTTCAGCATGCTGGAAAAAATTGTTTCCCTATAACTGGCTAGGTTGGGGGGTTGGGTTGTTTGGGGAAGGAGACCAGACATCGAGGTCACCGGTCTTATCGGATTAGGGAAGGACGGGGAAGGAAGTCGGCCGTGCCCTTTGAAAGGAACCATCCCGGCATTTGCCTGGAGCGATTTAGGGAAATCACGGAAAACCTAAATCAGAATGGCCGGACGCGGGATTGAACCGTCGTCCTCCCGAATGCGAGTCCAGTGTCTAACCACTACGCCACCTCGCTCGGTGCAACTGGCTAGGTAAATCAGTTCAAGGGTTAGAGGAAGGCAAAAGCATACTTCAGTGTCTGTGGATCACTATTCGTCTAGGACACAGGGACATTTTTTATCCCTTCGCCAATCTGTTTAGATACCTTATAGGAATGTACATGGGTTGGATGAAAAATAAGGGCAACATGGTTATAACTCTTAACAAACTTTACTGGCAGACTTTCACCATATTACATGCCCTCAATATAATAGCCCAGCATCTTGATCACGGATCACGTCCCCCCCCCCCCCCCCCCCCCCACAGAGATGGAAGGAATCGTGTACACCATCAGCGTCCATCTCTGTCGATGTCTCTCAAGGACCGACCTATGGCACGGATGATGTTTTGTTTTGTAGCACGTGCTACAAGGAGGTGCCTTCATTTTGGTGAATAAGTCGGAATCGCCTGGACTCGTATTGGATGAATGCGGTGGATGTTTCAGTATCTCCCATCACCATGTACTTAGGAGCTCCAGCTTGGTGTTTGCCATGTGGCATCGTGAAGGATGATGGGATACAGTGCCAGAAGACTCACTGTTGTGCTCTGCGACAACGTCTCATTTCAATCTTTATCCACGCACGTTGTTCGTGTTTCCTAAACACAGTCTTAGGGCGCTTGAACTGGCCTGCCGCATTTTCAGGCAGTACACGTAGCGACTGACTCAAACACAGCCGTCGCCGTTCATTGCACTACTTCAACTTCAGCAGCTACAGATAGCGTTGCACGCCATGTGACACACAACCTTCATGTTACAGCAGTGTTGCCATTACTTTTTATCCAACCCATGTACTTTCTTTGCAGTACGTTTATACAGACCATAAAAACTGCATATCGCTGACAATGAAGTCCGGCAACATTGCGGTCACGCGAATTGCAACCACACGTATACAACATTACCGGCCGCCACTGCTGGGTGGTGTTTGCGTCAATACGTATCCGGGCCACAAGTGTTTACACCGGGCCGCTCTATTGCCACAAAATGGGCGAAGCGAGCTACCGGATTTGTGTGCTGTTCTGCTGTTTTTACGTCACACAAGGATTTAAGTTAGAAAGAACAGGAGAAACGGGTTCTGTGGGTGCGTTCTTTTTTAAGTCACGGAAATGGTTCAGAAAATTTAATTCGTGAACTGATACTAGATACATACCATTTGCTAGATTTTTACCAGAATCACGATTTAGAATAAATCGTACAAGCAATTAGTACAATAACTGCTGAGACCGATACAAATACACCAGTTACAACCCGGCTGGCGATCACCTTTCAGTTTTTAGTTACTGGTGATTCGCACAGAAGTTTAACGTACCTCTTTATACAGCACTGGTATCAATAAGCTTCTTGGTACCAGAAGTATGCAATGCTTTGGCAGAAGGACTGCCAGTTTATATTTCCTTTTTGTTTACTAACACACTGAAATACACGCGCTAAAGCTCACGATAAAATCGAACATGTTTCCGACCTCATTGGCAACAGCTTACCTACTGTTCTTCAGGACGCGATTTCTGTACATATTACTTTCGATGTATGCATACACGCTCAAACTTTGATTTTGTTCAGAACGTGACTGCAGTAGCCGGCCGTTGGTGGCCGAGCGGTTCTGGTGCTACAGTCTGGAACCGCGCGACCGCTACGGTCGCAGGTTCGAATCCTGCCTCGGGCATGTGTGTGATGTCCTTAGGTTAGTTAGGTTTAAGTAGTTCTAAGTTCTAGGGGACTTATGACCTCAGCAGTTGAGTCCCATAGTGCTCAGAGCCATTTGAACCATTTGACTGCAACGCTGTCGATGAGATAAGTAGGAAACAGAGAAAGCACGACGGAAGTGTTCACTGACAGAGAGCGAGATATGCAGGGTGTTTGTTTTAACTTGAGAGAAGTAAATATCTCGAAAACTACGCATCGTACGAAAAAAAAGGTTCTAGGTAAATATTAGTAAAGGAAACATCTGTCTGTGCTGCAGCTGGTCACCTTCTTACCACACGTTCAGAGTGGGTGGGGTCAATTTTATATTTTCAAATGGGAAACTCCCATTTTAATTGCATATTCGGATTCTACGCCAAAAAAATTCGTACGTTTTACTCAAACCAATGTTTTTCATTCGTGTTAGATGGCACTGTAATCGACAAATATTAGGTGTGCCTGATTTTGCAATAAGAACCGAAGCATTTGATTCTACATTTCATTTACAATGTAAATTTAGACCTTTGGTTCTAGCGGTGAAATTTATGTTCAAGCGTTACTTGAATGTTGCAAATGTAAATGTACCGTGCAAATAATATGGCTAGACATTGACCTTTCTGCCGAATAAGCTACTCGTATGGGCACGTAGGTTTCTCTCTCCTACGGGATTGTTTGTGGCGAGTCCCCAACCATCGGAGTGCTTGATTTTGATGGCCGTTCCGAATCCACGCCATCAGGACGAGTGATTTCGGAGCGTTTCATCTTACCGTCGGAACTCTCGCGCTGGCCGCTACGTGGCTACTGGCGTAATAAAACAACTACTGTAATAAGGTAGAATGTCCTTGAGGTGATAGTATCCTATTACATCCAGTCGTTATTCTTGGATCACGCTCAACGTAGTTTCTAACCACAAAGTGAAACGGCTAATCATATTATACTGTACAATCAAATTTGAAACACTAAAGTAATTTCGTACACAAATATCAACCATTAGAGACAAAAATGTACACTTACACCGTAAATGTAATGTAGAATCAAATACATCAGTTCTTAATTGCATAAATAGGCATACTAGATATTGTCGTTACAGCGCCATCTACCACTAATAGAATACAATGTTTTCAGTAAACCGGACGAATTTTTTGGTGTAGAACCCGAATATGCAACAAAAATAGGTTACCATTTGACAATACAAAGTTAACCCCGATCACACAGGAGGGGTGATAAAGCAGACAGTTGTAGCACAGACACACACATCCTTCACTAATATTAACTTTTCATTTACAACGTTTTTTTTCTTCCGATGTGTCGTTTTCGTGACATTTAGTTGTCTCAAGTTAAGGAAAACACCCTGTGTATAGCTCTGCCATACGAAAGTATTCTCCGTCTTTGGTGGACAACACATAAACCGCTCAGCAATAAGTCGGCAACTACCTGCAACATCAGCAGTATTTCACGACCGTACCACAAAATTGCCATGTACTGCTGTCACACAGCAGTAGTGTTGACGACAACGCAACTGTGACCATATATTGCCATAGAATATGGCCCTGTAAACGCACCTTTATAAGGTGGCGTTCTGGTACGGACTCAACAGGTTTTCGAAAGTCTAAAATCATTCAGTCAGTTTAGTTTTCCACGGACTCTTATGGTTTGCGTGTTCCTATGAATTCTGAATAGTTTTTTCAGTTGAATTCAATCACTGAAATATGACACTGTCCCAGTAGCATCTAAAACAGACGGGAAATACGACTTCCTTCGCAGCCGTCAAAAGGAAACCGTTTCGTAGCTTCTATTTCGACATATGACGCATTAAACGCGACATTTCCGCAACGACCTGTCGCGAATCATCGCAGTGCGTGGATTGTGCTTCGGGAGTCGCGCGAAACAGAGGAACACCATGATATAAAAAACTACATATTTTTAGTATGCTCTTTGCTTTAGCTAGGCGAACTGACACATTTTCTCAAATTTCTGGGTTGCATTTCACTGTTGCTGCTGCAGTTGTTACTGAGCGACTTTTGGTCGAGTGTTGGGTTTTGTTAAGTCTGCTTCCAGGATCAACAAGCATGCTCTGCGTTTTGCTAAATTGGGAATTTCCAAATCTGAACGCCAGTTTCTGTTTAGAAGTTTCGTTCCACACCAGTAGAGAACACGAAATAAAAAACTCATCTGCATGAAGTTTGAGAGCAACTGTAGGTTTGACGTATATATTCTTCAGTATACTATTTATTACTGCAGGTTCATTTTTTATAATAATTAAAATTCCAGTATTGTTAGTATGTTGCTACTATTATTATAAGTAATAATATTGTCCTTTGCCTAAATCTAGGGCCGGCCGTGGTGGCCGAGCGGTTCTAGGCGCTACAGTCTGGAACCGCGAGACCGCTACGGTCGCAGGTTCGAATCCTGCCTCGGGCATGGATCTGTGTGATGCAGGTTTAAGTAGTTTTAAGTTCTAGGTGACTGATGACCTTAGGTGTTAAATCCCATAGTGCTCAGAGCCATTTGAACCATTTTTTGAACGTAAATCTAGAGCTGTTGTTTCAAGTCACTTATACACAGCTGTTACTGCCACTTTTATTATCATTTTATCATTTGTGTTAAGCACTGCATATTTAAAATTAGCCTCCTTAGATATAACTCTGTTAGCTAAGATATAGCGCTGCTATACTGTCTGGCAAACTTGGAACAAAAGAAGGAACACTGAAGAAGGAATGGGACACTCTCTAACATCTTTACGTGTAACCATTTAGTCAAGTAACATATATGTACTACGACAGTTAAGTACTACTATTTTTGGTTGCTGATGGTAAAACATATTTCACTGCAAAACTATGAATGACTAATAAATATTCTTGCTTCTTTACAGGATTCAGTACTTAACCCTTAACGTCCCAGGTGCGGTATCACAGACCGCAAGCGTTTGTTACTCTGTTGCTAATGCATAGTAGGGGTTTAGGAGGTTACAGTGTTGTGTAGTCGTTTTTTCCCGACACTGCCGTCGTTTCCTTTGTCAGTAGCCGCTTGAATACAACGTGGACCTATATACACTCCTGGAAATGGAAAAAAGAACACATTGACCCCGGTGTGTCAGACCCACCATACTTGCTCCGGACACTGCGAGAGGGCTGTACAAGCAATGATCACACGCACGGCACAGCGGACACATCAGGAACCGCGGTGTTGGCCATCGAATGGCGCTAGCTGCGCAGCATTTGTGCACCGCCGCCGTCAGTGTCAGCCAGTTTGCCGTGGCATACGGAGCTCCATCGCAGTCTTTAACACTGGTAGCATGCCGCGACAGCGTGGACGTGAACCGTATGTGCAGTTGACGGACTTTGAGCGAGGGCGTATAGTGGGCATGCTTGAGACCGGGTGGACGTACCGCCG
Source organism: Schistocerca serialis cubense (assembly GCF_023864345.2). Taxonomy (NCBI): domain Eukaryota; kingdom Metazoa; phylum Arthropoda; class Insecta; order Orthoptera; family Acrididae; genus Schistocerca; species Schistocerca serialis. The sequence goes on along the minus strand of NC_064638.1, from coordinate 1,123,140,746 downwards.
AATTGCTCAACACGTGGGGCGTGAGGTCTCCACAGTACATCGATGTTGTCGCCAGTGGTCGGCGGAAGGTGCACGTGCCCGTCGACCTGGGACCGGACCGCAGCGACGCACGGATGCACGCCAAGACCGTAGGATCCTACGCAGTGCCGTAGGGGACCGCACCGCCACTTCCCAGCAAATTAGGGACACTGTTGCTCCTGGGGTATCGGCGAGGACCATTCGCAACCGTCTCCATGAAGCTGGGCTACGGTCCCGCACACCGTTAGGCCGTCTTCCGCTCACGCCCCAACATCGTGCAGCCCGCCTCCAGTGGTGTCGCGACAGGCGTGAATGGAGGGACGAATGGAGACGTGTCGTCTTCAGCGATGAGAGTCGCTTCTGCCTTGGTGCCAATGATGGTCGTATGCGTGTTTGGCGCCGTGCAGGTGAGCGCCACAATCAGGACTGCATACGACCAAGGCACACAGGGCCAACACCCGGCATCATGGTGTGGGGAGCGATCTCCTACACTGGCCGTACACCACTGGTGATCGTCGAGGGGACACTGAATAGTGCACGGTACATCCAAACCGTCATCGAACCCATCATTCTACCATTCCTAGACCGGCAAGGGAACTTGCTGTTCCAACAGGAGAATGCACGTCCGCATGTATCCCGTGCCACCCAACGTGCTCTAGAAGGTGTAAGTCAACTACCCTGGCCAGCAAGATCTCCGGATCTGTCCCCCATTGAGCATGTTTGGGACTGGATGAAGCGTCGTCTCACGCGGTCTGCACGTCCAGCACGAACGCTGGTCCAACTGAGGCGCCAGGTGGAAATGGCATGGCAAGCCGTTCCACAGGACTACATCCAGCATCTCTACGATCGTCTCCATGGGAGAATAGCAGCCTGCATTGCTGCGAAAGGTGGATATACACTGTACTAGTGCCGACATTGTGCATGCTCTGTTGCCTGTGTCTATGTGCCTGTGGTTCTGCCAGTGTGATCATGTGATGTATCTGACCCCAGGAATGTGTCAATAAAGTTTCCCCTTCCTGGGACAATGAATTCACGGTGTTCTTATTTCAATTTCCAGGAGTGTACTATTACTGCTTCTTCCGTGCTAGCTGTCTCTGAGACTGCACGTGGCATTTTGCGTTATGGACCCAGTAGCCAGGTCTATACTGTTCATGTTACGGACCCTGGCTTTGAGGATACTGTTTTAAAATGGTGTGAGGACAGTTTAGGAAGCGATGTTGGATCAGATAGTGACAACGACATTGAAAGTAAATGCGGTATAGGAACAGTGCGAAAATGAAGACGAATTTATTTTGCCAGCTGTGAATTCCTTAAACGAAACAAATTATCTAAGTGATGAAGACAGAATTGTGAAGACTGAGTCTTTAGCTAAAAGTTATGCTGGAAATACATTAGGTCGACAAGTATCATTGGTCGTCGAAGCCTCTTCGAAGGATGGCCAATGGCATTATTTTTCCGCATGTTGGACATAAGTGGGCTGCATGCGTGGTCCTTCACAATTCCTAAAGAGACAATACTCAGATGAACCGCTTTAAATGGTGAAGAAGCTTGTAAACCCGTTGGTGACACTACAGATAAAAAGCGAGACAAGAATCATATACCCGCCCACCGTGGTGCGGTCTAATGCACTGCTTTCCGGACGGGCAGCGGTCAGCGGCACGATTCCGCCCGGCGGATTAATGTCGAGGTCCTGTGTGCCGTCCAGCTTGTGGATGGTTTGTAAGGCGGTTTTCCATCTGCCTCGACGAATTCCGCCTCAGTTACACTATGTCGGCGATTACTGCGCAAACACTTTCTCTACGTGTGCGTACACCATAATTACTCTACCACGCAAACAGTGGGTTCCACCGGGGCCTGAACCGCACAATAACCCTGGGTTCGGTGTGGGGCGGCGGTGGGGTGAGTGGACTGCTGTAGCCTGTTGTGGGGTTGTGAACCACTGAGGGCTACAGCGGGGAGTAAGCCTCTCCATCGTTTCTAGGTACCCAGTGCCGTACAATACAATCATATATCCCGTGAACTTCATGCATCGTTCACCATGTTTAGGATGTAGCAGAAGCAAGAGTACAATTCGTTGTAGAACGATTGGAAAAATGCAAAACATGAAATGCTAAACATGTTCCACCTGTGACCCGAAAAAGACCTCTTACATTTTCATTGTTGCAAGAAGCCAATCTGACTTGAAATTTGTACAACAATTTCCAGGGACTGGGAAAAAAAAGCTCTGAGAAGGAAACTGAACACCTAAAAAGTTTGTGCAATTTTCATATTTTAATGTTTTGTGAGAGTTTTTTTATGTTTTATTACATGAATAATAAACGATGCAAACATAGCGAAAAGTAAAATTTGGTATGCAAGGTATTTGAGTTTTCGTAGCATTAACATTATCATGTAATATTATGTTCCTTTTGTACAGTTTTTTGTTTAAATGCGTTTTTCGTAAAAATTCACTTTAAAATTTATTTGAATATATTTTTTGCGTGGTATTAGCGCAGTCTTTTCCATAAAACCTGAACTGTTCAACTAAAATTGCTGAAAGCAATTTTTATGGCTATTCAAATATAGTGGTCACTCAGACCGCACCTGGGACAGTGTGTGACAAAATAAGAGCCCTGGGAAGCTAAGGGTTAATCTTCGAAAATAGGAATGCGGAGGTTGCACATTAATCTAGTAATGGCTACATGTAAAACCGATAGCGTTCTTCAAACATTTTCCAGCGTGAATCTCACTTTCGGGCAGGGATTGTTGTCAGTTGACAGTTATCACTTGGCGCGTCAAGCGATAACAGATTATCACGTTTGCGGCAACGCTTCGCTGACTCATGCACAAAGACGTGTTGCATGCTGCGAACGTTTACATGCTCGCGTGAGACCGATGGAAACATCCACGTGACGCTAAAGTGCTGTGTAACGTCGCTGAAATAAACTGGCTAGACGGAAGAGCTGAGATTCGCTTTTAGTTCAGCTACCTGGCGCCAGGTAGCGTGCGTGGCTGAAAAATACAAAATGTCAGGGGCGTAGCCCTCGACGTCACTGGATGTTCGTGCAGCTTATCAGCTGACGAGAACCATTCATCTATTTTTTTTTAATCAGTCTACTGACTGGTTTTATGCGGCCCGCCACGAATTCCTTTCCTGTGCTAACCTCTTTATCTCAGAGTAGCACTTGCAACCTACGTCCTCAATTATTTGCTTGGCGTATTCCAATCTCTGTCTTCCTCTACAGTATTTGCCCTCTACAGCTCCCTCTAGTACCATGGAAGTCATTCCCTCATGTCTTAGCAGATGTCCTATCATCCTGTCCCTTCTCCTTATCAGTGTTTTCCACATATTCCTTTCCTCTCCGATTCCGCGTAGAACCTCCTCATTCCTTACCTTATCAGTCCACCTAATTTTCAACATTCGTCTATAGCACCACACCTCAAATGCTTCGATTCTCTTCTGTTCCGGTTTTCTCACAGTCCATGTTTCACTACCGTACAATGCTGTACTCCAGACGTACATCCTCAGAAATTTCTTCCTCAAATTAAGGCCGGTATTTGATATTAGTAGACTTCTCTTGGCCAGAAATGCCTTTTTGGCCATAGCGAGTCTGCTTTTGATGTCCTCCTTGCTCCGTCCGTCATTGATTATTTTACTGCCTAGGTAGCAGAATTCCTTAACTTCATTGACTTCGTGACCATCAATCCTGATGTTAAGTTTCTCGCTGTTCTCATTTCTAATACTTCTCATTACCTTCGTCTTTCTCCGATTTACTCTCAAACCATACTGTGTACTCATTAGACTGTTCATTCCGTTCATCAGATCATTTAATTCTTCTTCACTTTCACTCAGGATAGCAATGTCATCAGCGAATCGTATTATTGATATCCTTTCACCTTGTATTTTAATTCCACTCCTGAACCTTTCTTTCATTTCCATTATTGCTTCCTCGATGTACAGATTGAAGAGTAGGGGCGAAAGGCTACAGCCTTGTCTTACACCCTTCTTAATACGAGCACTTCGTTCTTGATCGTCCACTCTTATTATTCCCTCTTGGTTGTTGTACATATTGTATATGACCCGTCTCTCCCTATAGCTTACCCCTACTTTTTTCAGAATCTCGAACAGCTTGCACCATTTTATATTGTCGAACGCTTTTTCCAGGTCGACAAATCCTATGAACGGTCTTGATTTTTCTTTAGCCTTGCTTCCATTACTAGCCGTAACGTCAGAATTGCCTCTCTCGTCCCTTTACCTTTCCTAAAACCAAACTGATCGTCACCTAGCGCATTCTCAATTTTCTTTTCCATTCTTCTGTATATTGTTCTTGTAAGCAGCTTCGATGCATGAGCTGTTAAGCTGATTGTGCGATAATTCTCGCACTTGTCAGCTCTTGCCGTCTTCGGAACTGTGTGGATGATGCTTTGCCGAAAATCAGATGGTATGTCGCCAGACTCATATATTCTACACACCAACGTGAATAGTCGTTTTGTTGCCACTTCCCCCAATGATTTTAGAAATTCTGATGGAATGTTATCTATCCCTTCTGCCTTATTTGACCGTAAGTCCTCCAAAGCTCTTTTAAATTCCGATTCTAATACTGGATCCCCTATCTCTTCTAAATCGACTCCTGTTTCTTCTTCTATCACATCAGACAAATCTTCACCCTCATAGAGGCTTTCAATGTATTCTTTCCACCTATCCGCTCTCTCCTCTACATTTAACAGTGGAATTCCCGTTGCACTCTTAATGTTACCACCGTTGCTTTTAATGTCACCAAAGGTTGTTTTGACTTTCCTGTATGCTGAGTCTGTCCTTCCGACAATCATATCTTTTTCGATGTCTTCACATTTTTCCTGCAGCCATTTCGTCTTAGCTTCCCTGCACTTCCTATTTATTTCATTCCTCAGCGACTTGTATTTCTGTATTCCTGATTTTCCCGGAACATGTTTGTACTCCCTCCTTTCATCAATCAACTGAAGTATTTCTTCTGTTACCCATGGTTTCTTCGCAGCTACCTTCTTTGTACCTATGTTTTATTTCCCAACTTCTGTGATGGCTCTTTTTAGAGATGTCCATTCCTCTTCAACTGCACTGCCTACTGCGCTATTCCTTATTGCTGTATGTATAGCGTTAGAGAACTTCAAACGTATCTCGTCATTCCTTAGTACTTCCGTATCCCACTTCTTTGCGTATTGATTCTTCCTGACTAATGTCTTGAACTTCAGCCTACTCTTCATCACTACTATATTGTGATCTGAGTCTATATCTGCTCCTGGGTACGCCTTACAATCCAGTATCTGATTTCGGAATCTCTGTCTGACCATGATGTAATCTAATTGAAATCTTCCCGTATCTCCCGGCCTTTTCCAAGTATACCTCCTCGTCGTGTGTTTCTTGAACAGGGTATTCGCTATTACTAGCTGAAACTTGTTACAGAACTCAATTAGACTGTCTCCTCTTTCATTCCTTGTCCCATGCCCATATTCTCCTGTAACCTTTTCTTCTACTCCTTCCCCTACAACTGCATTCCAGTCGCCCATGACTATTAGATTTTCGTCCCCCTTTACATACTGCATTACCCGTTCAATATCCTCATACACTTTCTCTATCTGTTCATCTTCAGCTTGCGACGTCGGCATGTATACCTGAACTATCGTTGTCGATTCTGATTAGAACAACCCGGTCACTGAACTGTTCAGAGTAACACACCCTCTGCCCTACCTTCCTATTCATAACAAATCCTACACCTGTTATACCATTTTCTGCTGTTGATATACCCGATACTCATCTGATCAGAAATCCTTGTCTTCCTTCCACTTCACTTCACTGACCCCTACTATATCTAGATTGAGCCTTTGCATTTCCCTTTTCAGATTTTCTAGTTTCCCTACCACGTTCAAGCTTCTGACATTCCACGCCCCGACTCGTAGAACGTTATCCTTTCTTTGATTATTCAATCTTTTTTTCATGGTAACCTCCACCTTTTGCAGTCCCCTCCCGGAGATTCGAATGGGGGACTATTCCGGAATCTTTTGCCAATGGAGAGATCATCATGACACTTCTTCAATTACAGGCCACATGTCCTGTGGATACACGTTACGTGTCTTTAATGCAGTGGTTTCCATTGCCTTCTGCATCCTCATGTCGTTGATCATTGCTGATACTTCGGCCATTAGGGGCAATTTCCCACCCCTAGGACAAGAGAGTGCCCTGAACCTCTATCCGCTCCTCCGCCCTCTTTGACAAGGCCGTTGGCAGAATGAGGCTGACTTCTTACGCCGGAAGTCTGATTATTTATCGAAATTTTGGCAGTGGCGGGGATCGAACCCGGGACCGAAGACGTTTTGTTATGAGTCAAAGACGCTACCCCTAGACCACGGGTACTCCCCATTCATCTGGGCGTCACTGTTACTGACTAAGGGATATGTCTGCAGTAAATATGTTACTGCAGGTAGTTTGAAAATTAAAGAAGCTGAGACACTGAATGTTGTTGAACAGTTCAAAGAAAACTTGAGTCTAATTTCAAATAGGTATCCCACTCATACAATTATAGTACCCTCGATATGCTGGAAAAATTATACGTTTAAAGCCAGCGCAGGCATAAAACGTTATCCGAAATTGTACTGAATGCTTTCTCAGAAAATTAGTGTGGACAGTTAGTCCATGATCCCACTCGAAGCGTAAATGGTTGCGAAAGCATACTTGTAATCTTAGCAACAAATAATCCTGGACCAATACGGAGTATTATGACGGATACACGGATTAGTGATCACAAGGCAATTGCTGCTAGGCTGATAACGTAAGACCCTCCCTCAAACATCAAAAACAAACGCAAAGTACATTTATTTTAAAAAAAGCTGAAAAAATGCTCTTAACGACTTTTTAAGAGACTCTCTCCTCTCCTTCCAACCTGATCATATGAGCGTAGAAAAGGTGTGGAATGATTTCGGATATATAGTATCGACGGCAATTGAGAGATATATACCACATAAATTAATAAATGATGGTTCTGATTCCCCATGGTACACAAAACGGGTCAGATCGCTGTTGCAGAGGCAACGAAAAAAGCTTGCCAAATTTGAAAGAACGCTAAATCCCCAAGATTGGCAAAGTTTTTCAGAAGTTCGAAATATAGCGCGTGCTTCAATGCGAGGTGCTTTTAATAATTTCCACAACGAAACTCTGTCTCGGAATCTGGTAGAAAACCCAAAGAGATTCTGGTCATACCTAAAGCACACCAGTGGCAAGACGCAATCAACACCTTCACTGCGTGATAACAACGGTGTGCCACTGATGACAGTGCCACCAAAGCAGAGTTATGAAACACTGTTTTCCGAAACTCCTTCATCAAAGAAGAAGAAGTAAGAATTCCTAAATTCCAATCAAGAGCAACTGCCAAGATAAGAAACATAGAAGTAGATATTTTCGGTGAAGCAAAGCATCCGGTCCAGTCTGAATACCAGTCATGTTCCTTTCAGAGTATGCTGATAAAATAGCTCGATATGTAGCAATTATATACAACTGCTCGATCATAGAAAAATCCATACCTAAAGACTGGAAAACGGCTCACGTCATATCAATAACCAACAAAAGGGGAATGGGAGTAAACCGCTGAATTACAGGCCCTTATCACCAACGTTGATCTGCAGTAGAGTTTCGGAACATATACTGATTTCGACCATTATCAATTACTTCAAAGAAATCGATTTATTGACACATAGCACGGATTCAAAAAATATCGTTTTTGTGAAACACAACTAACTGTTTATACTCGTGAAGTAATGAGTGCTATCGACTCAGATTGATTCCATACTTTTAGATTTCCAGAATGCTTTCGACACCGTTCTTCACAAGCGTTTCAAAAATGGTTCAAATGGCTCTGAGCACTATGCGACTTAACTTCTGAGGTCATCAGTCGCCTAGAACTTAGAACTAATTAAACCTAACTAACCTAAGGACATCACACACATCGATGACCGAGGCAGGATTCGAACCTGCGACCGGAGCGGTCGCTCGGCTCCGGACTGTAGCGCCTAGAACCGCACGGCCGCTCCGACCGGCCACATGCGTTTCGAACCAGACTGCGTGCCTCTGGAATATCCCCTCAGTTTTGCGACTGGATTCGCGATTTCCTGTCAGAAAGGTCACAGGTCGTAGTATTAGAAGGAAATTCATCGAGTAAAACAGAAGTAATATCCGGCGTTCCCCAAGGAAGTGTTATAGGCCCTATATTGTTACTGATCTATATTAATGACATAGGAGACAATCTGAGTAGCCCTCTTTAATAGTTTGCAGATGACGCTATCATTTACCGTCTTGTAAAGTCATCATATGACCAAAACAAATTGCAAAATGATTTAGCTAAGATATCTGAATGGTGCGAAAAGTGGCAATAGACCCTGAATAAAGAAAAGTGTGAAGTTATTCGCATGAGTACTAAAAGAAATCCGCCAAATTTCGATTACGCGATAAGTCACACAAATCTGAAGGCTGTAAATTCAACTACATATTTAGGGATTACAATTACAAATAACGTAAATTGGAACGATCAGATAGATAATGATGTGAGTAGAGAAAACCAAAGACTGCGATTTATTGGCAGAACACTTAGAAGGTGCAACAGGTCTCCTAAAGAGACTGCTTACACCACGCTTGTCTCCCCTATTCTGGGCCGGCCGAAGTGGCCGTGCGGTTAAAGGCGCTGCAGTGTGGAACCGCAAGACCGCTACGGTCGCAGGTTCGAATCCTGCCTCGGGCATGGATGTTTGTGATGTCCTTAGGTTAGTTAGGTTTAACTAGTTCTAAGTTCTAGGGGACTAATGACCTCAGCAGTTGAGTCCCATAGTGCTCAGAGCCATTTGAACCATTTGAACCCTATTCTGGAGTATTGCTGCGCGGCGTGGAATCCGCATTAGGTGGGAGTGACAGATGATATCGAAAAAGTTCAAAGAAGGACTACTCGCTTTGTACTATTGCGAAATAGGGGAGATGTGCCACAGATATGGTACCTGAATTGGAGTGTCAATCATTAAAACAAAGGCGTTTTGGTTGCGACGGGATCTTCTCATGAAATTTCAATCACCAGTTTTCTCCTCCGATTGCGAAAACATTCTGTTGGTACCCAACTACATAGGGATAAATGATCATTACGATAAAATAAGCGAAATCGGGGCTCACAGAGAAAAATTTAAGTGTGCCGTTCGAGAATGGAACGGTAGAGAGAGATCTTGAAGGTGGTACCTTGAACCCTCTTCCACGCACTTTATTGTGAATAACAGAGTAATCACGTAGATGTAGATGCTAGCGCTATAGATGAGCACATACACAGACACACATGTGTATCTGTGGACACGTATTTAGAGATTATTCAGAGCGAGATTTAACTTATGACAAAACAGAAGTGAGGCGAGGTGCGGAATAACGTTATACCATTTCCCGTGTGGGGTTTTCTAACATCAACAGCTGCATACAATCTCAGCAAGCTACCATATGCTGCATGGCGGAGGGTGCCTTATACCGCTACCAGTCATTCCCTCTCCTGTTCTTCCTCAACCGGAGCGAGAAAAAAAATGAACTTGATTAATTTTATCTTATCTTCGTGGTCAGCACGCGAGATGTACGTAGGTGACAGTAGAATCGTTCTACAATCCGCTGCAAATTCCTGTTCTGTAAACTTCCTCAACAGTATTTCGCGAAAATAGCTTCTACTTCCCTCCGGGGATTCCCATTTGAGTTCATATAGCATTTTCACAATAGTTTCACGGTGGTCGAACCTACATATAACAAATCCAGCTGCTCGCCTCTAAATTGCTACGATGACTTTCTCTGTCTGTGGACTTCTTGATGCAGTAGGCCGTGCTTTCTGTTCGATGGACGGATGGACGCGCACTGCTTCCGGTTTTGCGACATTTTCTTATATTCTTTCGTTCTCACAGTGTTTATGTATTTTTTTCCATTGGGGAATATTGCTTGATCATTACATATCTACACAGTTTTGGAGCTATTTTTACACTTGGAAGCATATCTTTATTTGCTGGCGTTTGGCTCATAGTACACTAGAAATAGAATCATTAATTTTTAAAAAAAATCTGTCTTTCTGACCATATAGGTAGTTTATTTATTTAATTTATGTTTTGTCACATTATTGCTTCTCTTTTCCTACACTGATTTTATATCCTAATTATAATTATACGTTTATAATTTTCACTCTTTGTTGTGTATGCATACAAGATAGCCAAGGGTTGTCTCATGGCATCACTGTATTAGAATTTTAACATTATAATTTTATGTTAAGTACAAGAAACATTATGTTTCCTGATACTTGTTTATGATGCTTTTATTATGTAAAGATATATCTGATTATGGAATGTGTACTCCGAAATCGGTCATGTAGGTTATATGAATCATTAACACAATGACGTTCAGCCTGTCGCACAATAAACTATTCTACTCTGTGCCTCCGAAACGCCATCATCTACAATGATGAAGAGACTTAAATAGATAGAAGTCTTCATTACCAACAATGTTGTGTCAGTTTCATTGTTCACATTCAATCTGTATATGGATGAAAGGGTAGTGTTGATGTGAATACTCATTCATAAGAACTGTGCGTGCTACTACTAAAATGCATTTGTTTTGTGACCACACAGGCCGCATTTTATTACTTACAACTGTTCAGGGCACGCGTTGTGTGATTCTGTTTTCATGTACCTGCTTGCACATTTCAGACGAATTTTACGTTTGACACTTGTTTTCTTGCCCATTTTTATTTACAGCGCCAGTGTCAAAGGTGGAAATTCTTTATCTTTGAATGCACATTACCAGAATTAATAAACTATTTATCCAGCAGCTACCAATACGATGGCCACGTAAACGAAGGCGTTCACTGATATTATTCTGGAAGTATCAGTGAGCCAGGACGTGTGGTGATTTAATGTATTTACGTTGTTTGCATGTAAAGTCACCAATGAGATGCAGGGAAAAAGGGTGAAACCCTTGAAGATTTCCAAAGCTCAGTCCATGTACAAATATACAAGTAAATCACTTCAAACAAGTGTTTAGACTATCACACACTAAGCTTCTTAACCAGTGCCGCCTAGATATCAAACAAAGTCGCATTGATTGACGGTTCCTTCGGTTCTTGGTAGAATATTGTATACATTATGAAAGAAAACACACACGACACTGGCGTAATAAGAATAAAAAAGAATAATAATAATGAATACTGTACAGTATTACACCAGGGCTGTGTGCGTTTTCAGTCATAATCAAACAAAATCAATCAAAACCTCATTGAAGATCTATGAGGATTTAGGAAAGATTGAGGAACTAGAGGAGCAATAGTAACTAATGTAAGAGTAAATAAGGTGTTCAGTTAGGATGAAACCTTTCACCATTACTCTTCAACATAACTTTGGGAGTGCAATAAATTAATGTAGATATACATATCTATGTTGAAGACTATACACGAGTAAAACATAAAAATGCTTAGATTGGCAGATGATATAGCAGCGTTAGCGTAATATAAAAACAGTCTCCAAAAGGCCATAGAAGGCATGAACAAAGTATTTTCAGGAAGATATGATATGGAACTAAAAGAAGGAATCCGGAATCCTTGTGTGAGTAATGTTACATCTGGGTGAAGAGAATCTAAAGCAAGTGAGCAGCTTTCAGTACCTGGGTAGTATAGCGTCAGAGGATGGCGGATCATGCCACGAGACTAAAAGGAAAAAGATGCACAAGCTAAAACAGCACTGAAGAAGAAGCTACTCATATCGAAAAAACAATACGTGAAATCTTTTGCTCGGAGCGTTGCCCTGTTTGACTTTGAGATATGGACAGAAGGACAGACAGAACTGGAAAGACGATAGTTTTTTGAGGCCTGCTGTTGGAAAAAAAGAGTTCTAAAGATTTCGTGTACAGTGAGAACGACCAATGAAGAAGTCTTCAACAATGTAGGAGAGGGAAGATCTTTGCGGGGGATTATCAAGGAGCTGAGGGACCAATAGGTTGGACACCTGCACAGAGAATGCTCCTTCGTAGTGAAATTAATGGAAAGAAGGATGCCTGGGAAGAAAGTACAAGGAAGATCAAGACTTCAGCACCACAGGCAGGTAAAACGAGATCTGAAACACAACGTACTCTGAGATGAAGAGACTTACGGAAGATTGGGAAAACGGGAGGATGAGAATTGGTGCCGACGAGTCTACGCATTGAAAACAAACGAAGAAGAAGAAGAAGAAGAAGAAACACGTAAATAAGTAAGTATACATTGTTAACGGAACGGCGCTTAATATTCTGCCCTTTCGTCACAAATGCGCACCCTACTGCCTCCTGCATTCGTCACACGCATTCTACTGTCAGCAGCAAATGGTACTTACCCGCGTTGCTCCCGGCCTAGCGCATGTACAGTATTTTAGTACACACCACATGGGTGACATTTGTGTCAGATGTCTCATCTGTAAAGGTATGTGATCTCTCAGGAAAATCACCATTAATGTTGAAACATGTCCACGCACGCCTTTCTCCTCGTGTGCAATCGTAGTTGCATGGGAACAAAAGAGCTTGCACAAAAATTAGAAGAAAGGACGCACGTGCGTATACATGTTCTAGTATCTACACATTGCTTCATTGTTCAAGCTATCTACTAAGCATCCATTTCTTTGCACGGCAATATGTGCTGCAGTTACTGTGATGAAAGGCGATGGTCTACACCTGACGGTGGGAAGCGAGTTCTGGCCTCTCCCTAGACAAGGCACACGATGGCTTCCTACCACTCAAAGACGAATCACAGGGCCTCTAGTGTGAAATGGCCCATAGGGTTCAATGGAATGTGAACAGCTTCACTCTGTGCATCTGGATGCACGGCTTCCTGTGTTAAAGAATCCTGTTTGTGTGGATGACTGTGTTAAGTAAAGATATACAGAATTTCCGAGAGCAAAAACTATATGTAGTCACTCTTTAAATAGCCCACCCCATGAAATGTTTCTTTTCAGTGTAAATAAATTTAAGGCCTAAAACTAAATTATTTATATATAAACCCACGTAAGGAAAGCTGTATTTTTCTATTAATTCCGTGTATTGTCTTTACATTTTCTTATAATGTAAAATTGTAATTAATTCTTAAATGTGAGAGAGCATACAGATATTAAAATTAGCGAAAGAGAGCAATTGCATTTCTTCAGTTGGCAAATGATGCATCAGACGCACCGAAAGCGACGTCAACAATCAAATTTTATGCTATCGTCCGCGCCGGGAAGGAGCGCAGAGAAGTCTCTCGAACATTTTTCCACGTAAGAGGCTTTCAGAACAGGAAGAGACGGAGGAAAAATGACAGTAAAGTTGCCTTCAGTTGTTTACTTGTATATAAACACGAGCGGCGTCTGGCTCGCACTCTATCGTTATACGCTCCCTCTCTTCTGTGGCCCGCTCTCTATTGATGCCACCGCTCTTGTCGATCGCTCTCTCTCAATGATCGCTCTCTCGAACGATTTTGTAACAGGCAGTTGTACTTGAAAGATATTTTCAAGGTGTGTAAAGTATGTAAAAGTATCGTCAATATATGAAAAATTGCTATTGTTTACCAATGTTTCATTTCAACAACAATAACCTTGCCTGCCAACTTTTCTATGTTTCAGCTAGGAGAACTGCAAAACTGCCAACATATCGTTTTCCGGTCGCTGCCGAATATCTCTGATGTTTGAATTTGTAGCTGCCACTCGTGCGTCCTTGAGATCTTTTAAGCCGATCTGCAAATGCAGTTTCCGGGCAGCACTTCTGTGCCTAACGTGTGATATTAATGATCGACATGCGGTCAACAAGCAATGGAATAGAATAGAATAGAATCTTTATTTGCCTTTCAGTGTGTTTTCCATACAATTGGCATCATCAGTGTGTTCAATACATTTTTTTAAAATTACAATAATGATTATTGTACATATTGTGCCTGTGCAGGGCAAGCAGATATGCATGCAAAAGTAATATTATAATACAACAATTATTCATTCACAATAGTAATAATAATAATTCTAATAATAATACATCATAACAGTTAAATATACAATAGTATCAAGCATTATTTACATCTTTTGTATCCATGTAAAAAGTCTTTGTTGGTACATCACTGTCACAAACATATAAGTATAATTCATATGGCAGTTTTTTGTTTCATGTAGCATATGTCTTTTGTGTCACTGTTTAGAAACTCATCATGTGAGTAATATGGCGTACATTTGAGCCACACTTCTATTGTTTGCTTAAAGTTATTCATCGGCAGTTCGCTCACAGCCTTTGAGAGTTCGTTATAAAATTTCAAGCTAAGGTGTTTATGGCTCTGTTGTGTTAATGTCAGCCTTGTGTATGGTAGGTCTTTGTTGCTATTATTTCGAGTATTATGAACATGCACTTCAGATCTTAAATTAGAGTTCTTTACATTCTCTTTAGCATATATTAAACAATTATAAATGTATATACTAAGTAGTATCATTATCTTTAGTTCTTTAAAATGATTTTTGCCACTTTGTCAGGGTGCTAGACCTAAAATGCACCTAACTGCTTTCTCCTGCCACTTGAAGATGGTACTTGAACCCACTGAGTTACCCCAAAGAAGTGTGCAGTTGAGAATGGAAAAAAGCAAAGTATGTGGAGATAGCAGATTTTTACTGATAACGTGTCTCAGCTTGTATAATAGAGAGTTCGAGCAAGTTTGCCACATAGATAATTTGTGTGTCTGTCCCATGTAAGTTTTTGACCTATATGTAAACCTAGTAACTTGACATTTTTTGTATTCTGTTCAATTTGTTTCAGGGTGATGTAAATTTCTTCAGTTTTCAACTTGTTTCTTGATAAAAGGTTGGCTCTGCACCACTCACTGCTCATTTCAGTTACTACTGTGTTGTAGTCTATGACAACTTGCAGATTTTCTCCATCTGTCATTAGTGTCATATCATCAGCATACAGTGCATTGTTGGATGGCATTTAATTTGAGAAGTCATTGATGTAAACAATAAACAATGAACAAGAAAGGACCAAACACTGAACCTTGTGGAATTCCTCTCTTTACTTTCATGGGTGTTGACTTTTGATAGTTTGTTTTTACTAATTGTACCCTATTGCTTAAGTATGATTGAAAAAATTGTAATGGTTTATGTACAATACCATAATGTGTGACTGAGGCGAAATCTAACAGTGTAGCACAAGTGAGTTTCTTGTTTTCATATCCTTCATATATATTACTAAGGAGGCATTCAACTGCTTTGGTTGTCGATAGTTCAGATCGAAAGCCAAACTGGTTCTTACTCAATAATTTATTACTTTCAAAATAATTTGGATATGTATGCAGTTTTCTATTACTTCTGATATAATGGGAACTATTGATACAGGTCTATAACAGTTTGGCATTTTTCTGTCACCTTTCTTATAGATTGGGAGTGTAACTGTCATTTTCAGACATTCAAGGAATACTCCTTCTTCAAGTATGTGATTCGTCAGATATGTTAGTGGCATTAAGATTGCAGTGGCTATGTGTTTAACAATACTGTAACGAAGCCCGTAATAGTCCTCTGTTTTTGAGTTTTTAAGTTTATTTATAGATTTGATAATGTGGCTGGAGGTGATTTTTGACCAAGGGAATTTCTTGGTTGCTGGTGCCTGTTGTTTAAGAAGGGTTACAGCAGCTGAAATATCAGAATTATTTTTACCAAAAGAAGAAGAAGAAGAAGAAGACTGGGAGCTGGCACAATTTATAAAACATTCGTTAAGGATGTTGCAATCTATAGGCTCTGTGGCTTCCTGTCTGCTCATATTGATTTCACTGTTTATTATATTCCAAGCTGCTTGACAGGTATTTTTTGAGCCTGCAATATATTCATCATTTACTTTACAATTAGATGATTTTATTTCATATTTGTACAACTTCTTAGGGGTCACATAGTGTTTCCTGGCTTTCTCATTTTTGTCATTATTATCTTTTATTATAAGTAGCAGTGTCCTCATTTGCTTGAGCTCTGGAGTGTAACACCTGTTAGAGTGCTGAGGTTTTTTCTGTTGTTAGGGGTGCATCTTTTTGTGATAAGTGGACAGTGACTATATACTGCATTTTTAATGATATATAAAAACATAGAGAAACATTCATCAAGACTTTTTATATTGTGTAGTGTATTTGGCCTATCTACCACCTTCAGTTCATGTTTCAATTGTACAATATTGCTCTCTTTTAGTATTCTGAAAGTGACTAACTGTTTAGTTCTCTCTGGGTTCATACTGCCTATTCTGTCCCATATCCTGTCATGATCAGATAACTCTAACTTAATCACATCATGCTTTAGTTGATCCTGATTTACATTACTAATTACATTGTCAAGGCATGCATCTAGTCTAGTAGATTTTTCATTTATTCAGTAGCAGTTTAGTGCCTTTAGGCTGTTAATCATGTCATTTACATTTTTTGTACTTTCCCTTATATCTATATTGAAGTCACCTGCAATAAAGGTTTAGTGATTTTTGTGTTTAGTGAATAATTTGATTAGTGAATTTAGTTTGTCTGTAACAACTTCCTCGTCAGAGGCTGGTGTACGGTACACAGAAGCAATGACAATTTTTTGGGTAGGCAATATTATGGCTCCTACTTCAAATACATCTTCAATGCAATGTTTGTGTAGGTCTATCACTGAATGCTGCAGATTTAAGTTTTCTTTGATGTAGATTGCAACTCTACCATATGCAATATTTGTTCTACAATATTTTGTCGCTAATATGTAGCCATAAGGAACAGACAAATCTATTTCTGAGTCATGCAGCCAATGCTCATTAATACACAGCATGCTATAGTTAATTTTGTCTGTCTTTGGGATTGTACATTAACATGAAATAACATTAAATCGTTTTTTTGTCCCTTGCAAACTGTTGTGACCAAATCCAACTTGTGTTATATTTGGTCACTACTGGGAGTTTCCCTGTACCATATCTTTGAACTAAAGCCTATAAATTGTTTTGTTAGCAGAGCTTAATTTTTCTCTTACAATCCCAAGAATTTTTTTGCTTAGAAGTGACTTTTGTAAGCCATTTAGATGCTGACCATGGCTTGTATGACAAGATCTGTTACAGTGACAAGGTTTGCTAAGGGGAACAATTGTGGTGTGGCAGCAGTCTGAAATATCATTCATGTCAATCATTGTTACATTTTTGAAATGTTTACATACTGAATCATAGAGGTTATTTGCTTTATTAATTTCGTTGTTGACACATGATTGTTCTATTAGATCATAACGGTGAGGTATTTTAGCCACTATTACATTGGTATGTATTCAAAAAGATTTCCAGCTTGCAGCCGGTCGTCGTTAGCTTCCATCCACGATATTTCGACTGGACAACTGCCAGCCATCCTCAGCTGAGCCATCCTAGACTGACGAAGACGCCCTCCGTGCAGCGAGTATTCCGCGCATGCGTCAAAATCGTATTGACAGACGAACTACACCGCCCACCAGCAGCGCCCTCGCTGGTGGAACTGCAGAATTCAGCTGTCTTCGGCGTTGTCAATTGCCGCGGCCATCGGAGTACTCTGACGTCTTCGTCTGGAGCAGATCTTAGAGATGACGGGGTTCCACGCATTATCTAGCTGGTAGCCATTGTCACGGTTGATAAGATTGTCTGTCATGCGAATTTCCACTGATTATTTTATAACAGATTCCAAAAGGATGTTGCTGTGGCCAAAATTGTTGTCTTGTCATACACCATTGAGTGTTCAGTGGAAATGCAATGCTCAGCAACTGCAGACTTTCTTGGTTGCAAAAGGCGAGTACAGCGTTGGTGTTCAGTGCAACGTTCTTCTACTGTTCGCAATGTTTGTCCTATATATGACATGCCACACTGACAAGGTATTTTATAAATTCCCGCCTTCCGCAACACCAGATCGTCTTTCGCCGATCCCAGCAGGTCGGAAATCTTCGATGGTGGACGGAAAATCACTTTCACTGCGAAACCTTGGAGGATTCTTGCAATTTTGAAGGAATTGTTGCCAACAAAGGGAAGAAAAGCTAAAGATTTAGTAGGCGTGCTCTCTTCTTTCTCCACTCCCTGTTTCGTTGGCTTAATTGCAAGTGCCTTGCTAATTTTCCGGGTAGAATATCCATTCTCTTTGAAAACACTCTTCAGATGGGCAAGCTCTTCAGGCAAACTACGAGTATCTGCATCTGACACTACATGAGCTCTGTTTACAAGTGTTTTAAGTACACTCATTGTTTGCGATGGGTGATGGCAGCTGGACGATTTAAATACAAATCAGTATGTGTGGGCTTTCGATAAACCGAATGCCCCAGAGAGCCATCACTCTTCCGTCTAACTAGCACATCCAAGAAAGGGAGGCAACCATTTTTCTCTAATTCCATGGTAAACCGAATGTTCTCATGAATGGAGTTAAGGTGATCTAAAAACTCCATTAATTTGTCTTCTCCATGAGGCTACACTACGAAAGTGTCATCCACCTACCTTCAAAAAACAGTTGGTTTGAGGGCTGCTGATTCAAGTGCTCTCTCCTCAAAATCCTCCATAAAAAGGTTGGCCACCAAGGGAGACAAGGGGCTACCCATGGCGACGCCGTCAATCTGTTCAAAATATTCTTGGTTGAACATAAAATACGTTGAGGAGAGAGCGTGGCAAACAAAGCAGTGATTCCCACCTGAAACTTATTGCCAATCAGTGCCAAGGAGTCTGCGAGAGGTACCATTGTAAAAAGAGCCACCACGTCAAAACTAACTAAAAGATCAGAAGTACTTAGGCGGAGAGCCCCCAGTCTGTTGATAAAATTGGCCGAGTTTCGTATGTGATGTGGACATTTGCCCACAAATGTCCTCAGCAAGGGTTCAAGATGTTTGGCTAAATCGTAAGTAGGGGCCCAAATATTGCTCACTTTTGGCCGTAAGGGTAATCCATCTTTATGTACCTTCGGAAGGCCATACAATCTTGGAGGTAAGCTGCCATGAGGTCTTAAGAGCTTGATCGTCTCTGGAGGCAACGAGGAAGAATTCAGGAGTGTAGATGTCTTCCATTGCACACGTCCTGTAGGATCGTTATCAATCTTCCTGTAGGCAGAATCGTTTAGTAGACCATACATCTTACCAACATACAAACTGCGAGGTAACAGTACAGTTAAATTGCCTTTATCAGCCTTCAGTACCCCAACGTCCGGATCTTCTCGGAGGTTAGCATCAGTGGGTACAAATTAGCTGCACATGTAAGTAGAGATAATATGATGAGAGGAGGAGTTGCCATATATGTCAAAAGCTTCCACAGTGTAAAAAATTTAGAAACTAAAAAATATTGTGTAGAGCAACATATGGAAGCATGTGCCACTGAACTAAAACTAAATGATGGCACTTTCATAATTGTAACAGTGTATAGGTCCCCCTCAGGGAATTTCCAGCTGTTTCTAGAAAACTTGGATGCTTTGTTGTGCTATCTGTCAGACAGGGGGAAGCAAATTATCGTTTGTGGGGATTTCAATGTCGATTCCCTGAAAGAGTGTAATAGGAAGAATGACCTTGTAGTATTACTCATTTCTTTCAATTTGAGCTCCATCATTGATTTTCCTACTCGGATAACAAAGAACAGCAGGACATTGATAGATAACTTTTTTATAGACCAAGATAAGTTTAAGGACATAAATGCTTATCCTGTTGAGAACGGTCTTTCAGATCATGGTGCACAACTAGTACATGACATAGCTCCATGCAGTATATCAAATCAGGATTTCAAAGCAGTGTGTTCAATTAACAATATAAATATTGCAAACTTTAGGGAAATCCTACAGCAGCTAGACTGGGATGAAGTGTGTAAGGAACCCGATGCAAACTTGAAATATAACTTATTTCACAATACATTTTTAAGGGTATTTGAAAATTGTTTTCCCAAGAAAATAGTTAAACATAATTCCAAGAAAACATAAAAAACCTTGGCTAACTAAAGGAATAAGAATATCTTGCAACCGTAAAAGAGAACTGTATCTAACAGCAAGAGGGAGTACTGACCCCGAAATTGTTCAATATTATAAAAACTATTGTGTGGTACTAAGAAAAGTTATTAAAAAGTCCAGAAGCCTGTGTATCATGTCTGAGATCAGTAACTCTGATAATAAAATTAAAGCAATTTGGAATATTATTGAAAGGGAAACAGGGAAACCAAGAGCACAGGAAGACATTAGTGCCATAAAACTGTATAACAAGTGTACTAACAAACAATCAGAAATTGAAAATATTTTCAATAATCATTTTTTAAATGTTGTGTAGAAAATAGGATCTAGATCTTCACTAGAAGAGGCAAGGCTACTAATAGAAGAGGCCATACCTGTGCAGTTTGAAACAACTGTATTTCCACCAACCTCTCCCTCTGAAATCAGCAAAATAATAAATTCACTGAAAAGTAAAAGCTCTTACGTAACAGATGGCATTTCCAGCAAGGTAGTTAAAGCTTGTTCCCCACAGATAAGTAGGATTCTCAGCCACGTATGTAATAGCTCTTTGGAGCAGGGTGTTTTCCTCGTTAGACTGAAATATGCAATTGTAAAACCATTGCATAAAAAGGGGGATACGTTCGGTGTCAACAACTATCCCCAATCTCTCTTCTGACAGCTCTATCAAAAATTTTTGAAAAAGTAATGTATTCAAGAGTAGCCTCCCATATTTGTAAAAATAAAGTACTAACAAAATGTCAGTTTGGTTTTCAGAAAGGCTTTTCAACAGAAAATGCTATATACGCTTTCACTGATCAAATATTAAATGCTCTGAATAACTGGGCATCACCCATTGGTATTTTTTGTGATCTCTCAAAGGCCTTTGATTGTGTAAATCATTGAATTCTTTTAGATAAGCTAAATCATTATGGTTTGAGGGGGGCAGTGCACAAATGGTTTAATTCATACTTAACTGGAAGAATGCAGAAAGTTGAAATAAGTGGTTCATGTAATGTTAAAGCAACAGCTGATTCCTCAAACTGGTTAGATTAGATTAGATTAGATTAATACTAGTTCCATGGATCATGAATACGATATTTCGTAATGATGTGGAACGAGTCGAATTTTCCAATACATGATATAATTAGGTTAATTTAACAACATACTTAAGTTAATATAACAACTTTATTTTTTTGTGTTTTTTTATTTTTATTTTTTTTAATTTTTTTAATATATTTTTTTTCTTAATTTATATCTAAAAATTCCTCTATGGAGTAGAAGGAGTTGTCATTCAGAAATTCTTTTAATTTCTTCTTAAATACTTGTTGGTTATCTGTCAGACTTTTGATACTATTTGGTAAGTGACCAAAGACTTTAGTGCCAGTATAATTCACCCCTTTCTGTGCCAAAGTTAGATTTAATCTTGAATAGTGAAGATCGTCCTTTCTCCTAGTATTGTAGTTATGCACACTGCTATTACTTTTGAATTGGGTTTGGTTGTTAATAACAAATTTCATAAGAGAGTATATATACTGAGAAGCTACTGTGAATATCCCTAGATCCTTAAATAAATGTCTGCAGGATGATCTTGGGTGGACTCCAGCTATTATTCTGATTATACGCTTCTGTGCAATGAATACTTTATTCCTCAGTGATGAATTACCCCAAAATATGATGCCATATGAAAGCAATGAGTGAAAATAGAAGTAGTAAGCTAATTTACTAAGATGTTTATCACCAAAATTTGCAATGACCCTTATTGCATAAGTAGCTGAACTCAAACGTTTCAGCAGATCATCAATGTGTCTCTTCCAATTTAATCTCTCATCAATGGACATACCTAAAAATTTGGAATATTCTACCTTAGCTATATGCTTCTGATTAAGGTCTATATTTATTAATGGCATCATACCATTCACTGTACGGAACTGTATGTACTGTGTCTTATCAAAATTCAGTGAGAGTCCGTTTACAAGGAACCACTTAGTAATTTTCTGAAAGACAGTATTGACAATTTCATCAGTTAATTCTTGTTTCTCAGGTGTGATTACTATACTTGTATCATCAGCAAAGAGAACTAACTTTGCCTCTTCATGAATATAGAATGGCAAGCCATTAATATATAATAAGAACAACAAAGGACCCAAGACTGACCCTTGTGGAATCCCATTCTTGATAGTTCCCCAGTTTGAGGAATGTGCTGATCTTTGCATGTTACGAGAACTACTTATTTCAACTTTCTGCACTCTTCCAGTTAGGTACGAATTAAACCATTTGTGCACTGTCCCACTCATGCCACAATACTTGAGCTTGTCTAGCAGAATTTCATGATTTACACAATCAAAAGCCTTTGAGAGATCACAAAAAATCCCAATGGGAGGTGTTCGGTTATTCAGATCATTCAAAATTTGACTGGTGAAAGCATATATGGCATTTTCTGTTGAAAAACCTTTCTGGAAACCAAACTGACATTTTGTTAGTACTTCATTTTTACAGATATGTGAAGCTACTCTTGAATACATGACTTTCTCAAAAATTTTGGATAAAGCTGTTAGAAGGGAGATTGGACAGTAATTGTTGACATCAGATCTATCCCCCTTTTTATGCAAAGGTATAACAATAGCATATTTCAGTCTATCAGGGAAAATGCCCTGTTCCAGAGAGCTATTACACAGGTGGCTGAGAATCTTACTTATCTGTTGAGAACAAGCTTTTAGTATTTTGCTGGAAATGCCATCAATTCCATGTGAGTTTTTGCTTTTAAGCAAGTTTATTATTTTCCTAATTTCAGAGGGAGAAGTGGGTGAGATTTCAATTGTATCAAATTGCATAGGTATGGCCTCTTCCATTAACAGCCTAGCATCTTCTAATGAACACCTGGATCCTACTATATCCACAACATTTAGAAAATGATTATTAAAAATATTTTCAACTTCTGACTTTTTGTTCGTAAAGTTTTCATTCAATTTGATGGTAATACTGTCTTCCTCTGCTCTTGGGGGGGTATTAAGTACGGGGTCCCATAGGGTTCGGTCTTAGGTCCTTTGCTGTTCTTGATACAGATTAATGACTTACCATTCCACATTGATGAAGATGCAAAGTTAGTTCTTTTTGCTGATGATACAAGTATAGTAATAACATCCAAAAATCAAGAACTAAGTGATGTAAATGATGTTTTTCACAAAATTATTAAGTGGTTCTCAGCAAACGGACTCTCTTTAAATTTTGATAAAACACAGTATATACAGTTCCATACAGTAAATGGCACAACTCCAGTAATAAATATAGACTTTGAACAGAAGTCTGTAGCTAAGGTAGAATTTTCAAAATTTTTAGGTGTGTCCATTGATGAGAGGTTAAACTGGAAGCAACAGATTGATGGTGTTCTGAAACGTCTGAGTTCAGCTACTTATGCTATTAGGGTTATTGCAAATTTTGGTGATAAGAATCTCAGTAAATTAGCTTACTATGCCTAATTTCATTCACTGCTTTCGTATGCCATCATATTCTGGGGTAATTCATCGTTGAGTAGAAAAGTATTCATTGTTCAAAAACGTGTAATCAGAATAATTGCTGGAGCCCACCCACGGTCATCCTACAGACATCTATTCAAGGATCTAGGGATCCTCACAGTAACCTCACAGTATATATATTCACTTATGAAATTTGTTGTTAATAATCCAACCCAGTTCAAAAGTAATAGCAGTGTGCATAGCTATAACACCCGGAGAAAGGATGATCTTCACTATGCGGGGTTAAATCTGACTTTGGCACAGAAAGGGGTAAATTATGCTGCCACAAAAGTCTTTGGTCACCTACCAAACAGCATCAAAAACCTGACAGATAGCCAACCAACATTTAAAAATAAATTAAAAGAATTTCTAGATGACAACTCCTTCTACTCATTGGCTGAATTTTTAGATATAAATTAAGGGAGGGGAAAAAAAACCAACTTAAACATTAGTGCCATGCAATATTTTGTGTAATGTAATATCTTGTACAGACATCTTTTATTAACCTGACACGTTCCACATCATTACCAAGTGTCGTATTCATGATCTATGGAACAAGTATTAATCTAATCTAATCTGATTTCGCAGTGCAGCCCTTTTTGCGGAGGTTATGTTACTGCATTGAGGAGGAGCTTTCAGAAGAGCACGGCAAGTTTCCCTCCTTACTTCTTCTTCAGTTTCCATAGAAAGGCGTCGTACGGCTTCTTCACCACCACTCATAAAACTTATCAAAGGTGGTGCTGTAGGCGTAGTTGCAAAATTCAAACCCTTACTTAATACCGACAGCGTCGCGTCGTCCAAATTCTTGTCCGTGAACATAACAACGGAACGTCGTGCAGTAATCCCCTGTGGCGACGACTGTTGTGGCACCAGAGGATCAAATTTTGATATCTGCCGAGAACTTGCATCCTTATGTACCCACTCAAATTTGGCAGAAGTCACTCCATCAACCCAGTCCATGATACAGTCGACAGATGTGCTGCAATCTTCAGATGCAGGTGGAACAATTCTTCTGAAATGGCATCCAATCTTCGTCTTGTGTGGCAAATCCTGTCTTTAACAATAGCGTGACTGGCCTTTTCCGTTATCTTCCGCGCAGTGGCAGTCTTAATAAAATGCGTCACTCTGGCAAATTTGGTATTATGCCATGGTCCATATTTCCTCATTTTTTAATACTTCTCCCTATGTACTGAATCAAATCTTTGCATTAAGTCGGCGTACATTTTACATATTTCGACACTGAAATCTTACGCCTTTTCTTATATTTGTTTCATTGTGAAAAATTTTACCGACAGTCGATCCTCATTGTCGGAATCTTCCTTCGCATTACCCCAAAGTGCTGTACACAAATTGTATTACTTTCCCAGCTACAATTTTAGTGAAAAAATTGTATATCACATTCGCTAGGGCAATCCCCCTATAATTTTTACATACCGTTTTATGATTTTTCATTTTACCATTTACATGGTAAACAGATAAACTTCTGAAGAGTATAGCATAGGTGTGACTTGCTCTACCGTCTTCAATGGTATTATGATTTTCTCTGTTAAATTTTCTTTCTTGCTTTTGGAAGTTCAGCTGTTCCTCTACCTTCCCATGGGGCCCTGTTATTGTTAAATTTCATTATGTGCTTCCTTACTTCTTCCTTTGTTAATAATCTCTCTTCTTCATCATACTAAAAAATTTCCACGTTCTCATCCTAGCATTCCTCTTCGTCTTCAGTTGTTCATCAAAGTACTCTTTCCACCGTTTAGGTATATTTTCTAATCACCTTTGAGATGTCTGCCATTTTCTTTCGAAATAGCGCCTTGGGCTGAAACGTTTTATTCTCTTATTCAACTCTTTGATAGAATTTTCTTATGCCTCCTCTCGTTTTGTCCTCTACCATCAGCTATAATTTTCGTTTATTATGTTGTTTCTTTTTCTTCTTGTAGCCGTTGCAAGCTATTTGCCTTCTTTCATCATATACTTAAACGACTGCCCCGCCTTTCAGTATAGCGTTATTGTCTTACTTCATTTCTTTTGGCGATGTCCTGCTCACATTCTCTATCACACCCTTCTTTTTTAGTTTTTTGTTCTATTAACGCTTTGTGCGCTTTCTGTAACAGCGAAATTTGTAACTGGATTGATAATTTCTTGACAGAGAGCTGCAGTATTCGGTACAAACAGTCTGCAAAGGAGATTTCTTACAAAATGCTCGAGTTACACATCCTAGAATATTGCTCAACTGTATGGGACGCGTACCGTATAGGCCGAACAGGGGATATTGAACATATACAGAGAAGGGCTGCATGAATGGTAATAGGTTTGTTTGACCCTTGGAAGAGTGTCACAAAGATGCTTAAGAAATTGAACTGGCAGAAACCTGACACACGCAAAGTATCTCCAGAAAGCCTACTTACAAAGTTTCAAGTACGGGAATTAAATGATGAATATTTTACAACACGCTGTTACCGCTGCCGTACGGATCGTGGAAATACCCCTTGCCATGCACTTTACAGTGGTTTACTGAGTATAGATGTAGGTGCAGTAGTGGAGGTTTCTTCGCTGACTCCTACTTCTCCTGTGTTCTCCAGGTTATTCGTTCATTTCCACATTTGCCGTTATTCTTCCAGCTTTTGTGCCAACTATACCTTTTCTACAGTTTTTGTAAATAACTCAGCGCATGTCGGGAATGTTTTTCACCAAGATCACGGCCATTTTCTGTTCTATGTAAAGGTTTTTTAAATTACCGCTACCAGTAACAAACTTTGTTAACTATTGTATTATTTACTTACAAATCGACATGTTTCGAGGGAATACCTCATCTTCAGGCTAAATGGCATTACAAAAACAATTTTACAATAATGCT
The DNA here is from genome assembly GCF_023864345.2 of Schistocerca serialis cubense. Lineage (NCBI taxonomy): Eukaryota > Metazoa > Arthropoda > Insecta > Orthoptera > Acrididae > Schistocerca > Schistocerca serialis. The sequence goes on along the minus strand of NC_064638.1, from coordinate 1,123,114,440 downwards.
ACTTACCCTGAAGATGAGGTATTCCCTCGAAACATGTCGCTAAATAAATAAGTAATACAATAGTTAACAAGGTTTGTGACTGGTAGCGGTAATTTAAAAACCTTTACGTATTTCTTGAGACAGTAACGGTCGAAAAATAGTCAAAATGGCTTCAGATTCATTTTCTGTTCTCTGTCTCATTATTATGCAGTATATCCACCTATGTCAATGACCTTTTGACACTTTTTTCTTGACGGCTGGTGTAATTTAGAGGGCTGAAGGACTGTTCCCAGTATTAAAGCTAAATATTAAATGTTTGGAAATGACACATGAGGAGTCAAACGAATTGAGATGCACAGCCATTCGAAAGTTTGCTGCCCTTTTCGGAAAAAAACCAACTGTGTTTGCGTTTACTGATAAGGTCTTCTCATTTTACTTCACTGTCGTGAAAATTCACAGAATCGTTATACAGGAGAAACACATAAAACGAGAACTGAAGCACCACCTAAGTCACAACAAATAAGAAGTTTGCTGTAACAGGGATAAGTTCGCTGAACAGAAGCTCACGTAAGTACAGTACCTTGGAACGAAGCCTCGAAAATGAGAAGAGGAAAGGAGTGTAAGACGTCAGTACCCCATCAATCTCAAAGTTCTTAGAGAGAACTCCTGCAAAAGAGAGCCGTAAAAACAAGAACCAAAAATACAGTGCTGGCCACCCAAAATGCAACACGCTGGATCGCCGGCCGTTGTGACCGTGCGGTTCTAGGCGCTTCAGTCCGGAACCGCGCTGCTGATCCGGTCGCAGGTTCGAATCCTGCCTCGGGCATGGGTGTGTGTGATGTCCTTAGGTTAGTTAGGTTTAAGTAGTTCTAAGTCTAGGGGACTGATGACCTCAGATGTTAAGTCCCACAGTACTTAGAGCCATTTGAACCATTTTTGAACACGCTGGAAGAAGCATCCAGATCAAGTGAAATTTGCAGCATGGGTTTGCGGTGACGAGAGATGCACACGATGAGCGTTTCAGCGTAGGCGCACTTCACGGGGAACAGGCAGCCGTGTGGACATACTGGAATTGTTCTTTCGTGCGGTAGCTTTGCTTAAGCAACTTCAGTATACCTCATAGAAGACAGCGAGCGTCTTTCGAGCACGTTTAGGGGTTCGACGGAGGAAGAATGGTATTGTAGACTACCCTTCAGAGAAATCGGTGACCGTGTCGGACGGAACCAAGCAACTGTGAAGCGTATCTTTAATCGCTGGATGTAGGAGAGAACGACGGACCGACGGGACAGATTGCACCCACCTGTTTGCACCTCTACACGCGATGACAGGCATGTTGTAAACATGGCAGTGATGGATCTCTCTGCCACACGGCGAACCATATCACAACAAATTCAGTCTCTTGCGCAACAAGCAGTGTCCGCGCGTACTATTCGACGTCGTTCGCAGCAGAGCGAACTGTCCGCAAGGCGTCCATTGCTGCGTTTATACTGACTCAACGCCACAGGCGTTCATGCCGGCAATGGTGCGACAAACGATGGACATGGACAACCGAATGGAACGACAATGTTTTTAAGGACGAATCCCCACTCTGCCTGCACCACCAGGACGGTCGGAGTAGAGTGTGGAGACACCGTGGTAACAGACTGTTGAACTGTTACCTTGTGCATAGCCATCTGGTCCTGTTCGCGGTATTATGGTTTGGGATGGACCCTCCCCCCCCCCCTCCCCCCAGTACGCACTGCCAGCACACTAGCCAGCCAGCGTTACATCTCTGAAGTGTTGGAGGCTGTTGCTCTCCCATCTCCCATACCTTCGGAGCTTGCCAACGGTCACATTGCAACAGGATAATGCGCGATCACACGTGGCACCCGGTGTTCAAGACTTCTTCGTCGCCCATCGAATTGCATTGCTGCCTTGGTCTCCCTCTTCTCCCGATCTCTCGCCTACTGAAGACGTCTGGTCGATGATAGCGGAACTACTGTTCTGGGATACACCACTCGCTGTTGCACCACATCAACTTTGGCAACATGTGGAAGCAGCATGGACTGCTGTACCCCGACGACACATCCATAACCTCTCTGATTCAGTTCCGAGGCGTGCACCATCTGTTGTAGCCAGCAATGGCGACAACAATCAGTACTGCTTTCATGATCTTCCTCATTTCAGACGGGGCTGTATTTACAGTCATGCGATATTTGTACAATGTGTTATCTCCCAGCGCTTCTAGGCGCTTCAGTCCGGAGCCGCGCGACTGCTACGGTCGCATGTTCGAATCCTGCCTCGGACATGGATGTGTGTGATGTCCTTAGGTTCGTTAGGTTTAAGTAGTTCTAAGTTCTAGGGGACTGATGACCTCAGATGTTAAGTCCCATAATGCTCAAAGCCATTTGAACCATTTGTTATCTCACAAACCAATTTAGCTGTGATATCGCCAGTCCTTCTTCGTTTTGTATTTTGGTGGGAAGCAGTGTAGTAATGGTTTCACTTTAAAGATCTCTTTAAACAGCTGGGGATTCCAACTGCAACATGTGACTTCATTTAAGCCCTTTTACTTTACATGTGGCAAGGGCCTTATCGACCATACGCCTGCTCTATGAGCCTCTTCCACTTCTGCCTGTCCAATGCGCTATTTGTCCAGTTGCTGTTGCTGTTCATTCTAGTTGTGTCCTCCCGAATGTTATCCCGCCATCTGATTCTGGGTCTCCCTCTTCCTCTTATTCCATTTACTGTTCTGCTGAATGCCATTCTAGGTAGTCTATTCTCTGTCATTCTTGCTATATGGCCTGCCCAAGTCAACCTTCTCTTCTTGAGCACTTCGACGATGTTACGATGTTTGTACAGCCCTCTTAATTCTTCATTTCTTCTTATTCTCCATTCCATGTGATTTTTATCGTATACAGGTCCAAAAATTTTCCTTAGTACTTTTCTTTCGAATATTAACAGTTTTTCTTCATATTTCTTTCTAAATATTAATGTTTTCATCCATATAACATCACAGGTATAATGGTCGTTTGATATAAGCGGATTTTGAAGTTACTGCTAAGTGATCTTTTTCTTAGAATTTTGATGAAACTAAAAAGTGCCTTGTTTGCTGTTGATAAACGGGCATCTATTTCTATATCTGTTCTGTTGTTATTACTAAAAAGACTTCCTAGGTACTTGAAGCGGTCAACAGTCTTGAAATTGAATCCATCTACAGTCAGGTATTCTGTCTTTTCTTCATTAACATGTAATCCTGTTTTCTCAGCAATTTTGTAGTAATTTTGCATCATTCTGATTAATTCTCTTTTGGAACTACTCATTAGTGCTACATCATCTGCATAGGCAAGTCTTGTAGTGTTTACATCCTGTAGTTGGATCCCTTGTGGACTGGTTTTAGAAGATTCTCTATCGATCTTCTCTAGGTCAAGGTTAAATAAAATAGGTGAAATGGCATCCCCTTGTCTCAGTTCAGTGTACACCTTAAAATCTTCTTTCTCCTACCTGTATCTTTATGCGACATAAAGATTCATCTATACACATTTTAACTAATCTGATTAACATTTAAGCACGCCAGACCAAAAAATTATTGTATCCTGCCTAATCGTCAAATGTGGGGTAGCAAGGAAACCTGCTTTCTCTTTTCGCTAGAGAACAATTCAAGCAATCGTATTAACGAAGGTTATTACAAAAGGAAATAATCACAATACTTATCCTTGTGAGATACAGATACGTCGCGAGCAAAGGACGACAGACAAACAAGAAATCTCTTCGGTATAGACAGTTTGTATTACAAGAGAAGTAATACAGTTCCTAAGTATTCTTGATGCTGCTGTCGACGTCGGCGAACTGCTAGTCTTCAACTGGGACGCGGCTAGGCGGGGCGGCGCTTATGACCTCTTCGTGTCGAGGGCGCTGCCGTCGGGTTGCCGTCCTAGAGAGGGGTCGATCCGCGTGCAATAGGCAGACATCTTCTTTACAACCTACTCTGCTCTAACGTTCCCGACCAGGTGCCGGCGCTTGACTTTACGCCGGAACAAAAGTAGTCACAACGAAGGGACCCTGCGCTGCTGCCGTGTAGCTTCGCGTCATGCCATGCTCATACACACATCAAAAAAAGTTTTGCATCACCTCGGTTCCGAGAGTTCCGGAACCTGTAGTGAAAATTGGAATAGAGATCAGCATAAACATCATTTCCGCCCTATTAATTGCTCATGAAAACCACATATAGCATATTGTACCACGATCAGCGAGACCTTCAGAGGTGGTGGTCCAGACTGCTGTACACATTGGTACCTCTAATACCCAGTAGCACGTCCTCTTGCATTGATGCATGCCTTTATTCGTCGTGGCACACGATCCACAAGTTCATCAAGGCACTGTTGGTCCGGATTGTCCCACTCCTCAACGGCGATTCGGCGTAGATCCCTCAGAGTGGTTGATGGATCACGTCGTCCATAAAACCCCTTTTCAATCTATCCCAGGCATGTTTGAAAGGGTTCATGTCTTGAGAATGTGCTGTCCACTCTAGTCTAGCGATGTCGTTATCCTGAAGGAAGTCATTCAAAAGATGTGCACGATGGGAACGCGAATTGTCGTCCATGAAGACTAATACCTCGCCAATATGCTGCCGATATGGTTGCACTGTCGGTTGGAGGATGGCATTGACTTATCGTACAGCCGCTACGGCCCCTCCCATGACCACCAGCGGCGTACGTCTGCCCCACATAATGCCACCCCAAAAGGCGTTTAGCCTGACCGGTCTGCCTCCAGACACGTCTCCAACGATTGTCTGGTTGAAGGTGTATGCGACACTCATCGGTGAAGAGAGCGCTACAGTCTGGAACCGCGCGACCGCTACGGTAGCAGGTTCGAATCCTGCCTCGGGCATGGACGTGTGTGTTGTCCTTAGGTTGGTTAGGTTTAAGTAGTTCTAAGTTCTAGGGGACTTATGACCTCAGCAGTTGAGTCCCATAGTGCTCAGAGCCATTTGAACCATTTTTTTGAAGAGAGCGTGATGCCAATCCTAAGCGGTCCATTCGGCATGTGTTGGACCCATCTGAACTGCGCTGCATGGTGTCGTGGTTGTAAAGATGGACCTCGCCATGGACGTCGGGAGTGAAGTTGCGCATCATGCAATCTATTGCGCACAGTTTGAGTCGTAACACGACGTCCTGTGGCTGCACGAAAAGCATTATTCAACATGGTGGAGTTGCTGTCAGGGTTCTTCCGTTCCATAATCCGTAGGTAGCGGTCATCCACAGCAATAGTAGCCCTTGGGCGGCCTGAGCGAGGCATGTCATCGACAGTTCCTTTCTCTCTGTATCTCCTCCATGTCCGAACAACTTCACTTTGGTTCACTCCGAGACACATGGACACTTCCCTTGTTGAGAGCCCTTCCTGGCACAAAGTAACAATGCGGACGCGATCGAACCGCGTGGTTGAACTACAGACAACACGAACCGAGTAACTCCTTCCTGGTGGAATAACTGGAACTTATCGGCTGTCGGACCTCCTCCGTCTAATAAAAAAAATTGTTCAAATGGTTCTGAGCACTATGGGACTCAACTGCTGAGGTCATTGTTCCCTTAGAACTTAGAACTAGTTAAACCTAACTAACCTAAGGACATCACAAACATCCATGCCAGAGGCAGGATTCGAACCTGCGACCGTAGCGGTCTTGCGGTTCCAGACTGCAGCGCCTTTAACCGCACGGCCACTTCGGCCGGCTCCGTCTAATAGGCGCTGCTCATGCATAGTTGTTTACATCTTTGGGCGGGTTTAGTGCCATCACTGAACAATCAAATGGACTGTGTCTGTGACACAATTACCACACTCAACGTCTATCTTCAGGAGTTCTGGGAACCGGGGTGATGCAAAACTTTTTTTGATGTGTGTAGTTCGTCGAATAGAAGAGTCCACAGGTTTCTTCACGTATGCTATATCTCACTAACGCCATTGATGATTGGATCCCATAGAGCTAATGAATTACAGAAATGTTGATTACTACGTTTCATCAACTGTTTCAAATATGGTGTAATGGATCTGGTCAGTGCTATCTCTGTCACATATCGGAGAATACGATGGATTAGATTCATGACACAACCCAACTAAATCAAAATAATAACATTGTTTTATTGTATTTCTGATAACAAAACTTACTCTTACTTTTTCATAAATAGAAATAAAAACATGAAATTAACATAAGTTTTATTTCTCAGAAAACATAATTATTTTTCATACTTCCAACTTAATTCAAAATTATAATAATATTTTAAATTATCATACTATAATTTGTCTTGTGTAATAATTTGACAATATTTATAAAACATAATTAACAGTGTATTAACATTTCTAGATGTAAATCGATATTGTTTAAAATTGCTGTACTGAGACTTACTGCAACTTTGTGTAATTCTTCGAGTCAGTAGTTGTTATGTAGCTGTCATGGAGCTGTTGTTATGGAGTTGGTGGCGAAAAGTAACTGTGAAGAAGAAGTTCAGCTTAGCTGATTGTGTCAGAATAGACATAATTTGCAGCTTTATGCTGAAGTATGACACAATGAAAACAAAAGCAATGCTGAAGAAAATTAATCGTTCAGTGTCCAAATCATGAAATTTAAAAGAACCTGACCATACCGCCTAGATAAATGTATTGTTTTCAGCGAGCTCTATTTCATCAACGACCCGTAATGCTGAGGGGATTTTTCACTGCACAATCATCATGAAGATGTAAAAGATAGGACAACTCTTAGTCAATGGCAGTACTGAATAAACATCCTGGTTTATGCTAACCTGAAAGAGTGAGCGTAAGTTATGATACTCGTACTCACAAAACATCATAAAACCATCTCTGGCCGTAACTACACCCTCGATACATTTTGAGTTAAACGCATCGTTGGGCCACCGTTGCTCCCGACGCCTTGCGTCATTTAAGAAGAAGCAAATCACGGCTTATCGGGCAACACTACATGTCTTTAGTCAGCTACTGTTCGGTTTCTGTCTTTTTTGGACCATTGAAGTCGTGCAGATTTATGTGCCAGCGTGAGCAATTGCCTTTACAAATGTCACTTCCGTGCATTCGCTTGGAAATTGGTTTAAACAGACTTTCATTCGCTGATAGCAGCATTCCCTGTCGGATTTGAAACCGACCATCCCTGACGAGGGATGACACTTGTGTCGGATCTCTGTCGGTTACGATCTTTTTAACACCGCTGTCTTTACAACGTGTTCCCTGGTTGTTAGTTGTACACCGTTCCTCTTCGATACGTAGGACAGCCCGAGTTGATAAACCAAGAAATCGGGCAGATTGTTTCTCGCCGTTTGTGATGGGGCACGATAGTTCCTAACATTCTACCATTTCATTTCATCGACTCGCATTACGGCACTGATTCCATATAATCGATAGGTAGATACACATATTTTCACTGACGTGAAAATCAACCAATGTGCTCTTTCATACGGATGAGTAATATTTTGTCTGGTGAGCTTATCAGTCTGTTATGACTTATGAGCATTAAGAAGAACACTACTAATTATTACCCTAAGAGTAGCATTCATAGTCATGATACTGGAGTCAGACTTAACTTCCATTTACCAAGGAAAAACAGAAGTAAAAATAGTTTTCTGCCAGAGGGTACATATATCTAAAAAATCCGTTAAAGTATTACGTAGAGAACCCAGATTTAGAGTGGTAAAATATTAATACAACTAGTAAATAACTTTGTCATTCTACAGTATCCACGTCAGCCCCAAATTTACTTGTGATGGGTCGCTGTCGGCTGTGCGACTTTGCGCACGTATTTTTAGTTTTGTTACCACTTAAGACGGGCCGTTTCGAGTATCACGCCACTTTTCGACAAGATTTTGTCCGAAAAATAGACAGATCCGTCTTAATGGAATTTCCAAATGGGTTCACGATAAATGTAGTTTGAGTGGTTAAACATCACTTCATTGCAAATTAGTACATGTTCTCATTACTTCAAACTGCTAATATCTTAATAAAGTTTGTAATTAAGACTCTGAATTAAAAAATTTACTACATAGTATTTACAGTTAGAAGCAATAAAGGAATGTAAGTAATTAAATGGTTCAAATGGATCTGAGCACTATGGGACTCAACATCTGTGGTCATCAGTCCTCTAGAACTTAGAACTACTTAAACCTAACTAACCTAAGGACATCACACACATCCATGCCCGAGACAGGATTCGAACCTGCGACCGTAGCGGCCACGCGTTCCAGACTGAAGTGCCTAGAACCGCACGGCCACACCGGCCGGCGTAAGTAATTCAAATCAGTTTTATAGTTCACTGTTTACGAAAAAGAACCTCCTGTTTTGAATTTTTTGCAATGTTCATAAATTCATTATCTGCGGCTCTGAAGTTGATTTTGGGTTAATTCTGGCAGGCAATGCAGAATTTGTCCACCATTTTGAGATCGAAGTCTTAATTTCATGTCATACGTAAGCGTAACACTGCATTGACATCAATATGAAACATGCACATAAGATATCCATTAATCGTATAATAGGAACTGAAAAAAAGCATGGATCATAAATTGTTAGCTACAAACGCACACTTACTGGTGAGGTAAGAAACGGCAAAAAGTAGGACAGGGGGGAGGGCGGGAAGGGGGGGGGGGGTGACTGTCCACAAAGTCAGAAATAAAGTTGAAGATCATAAAACGCGGAGAAATTTGGCGGATGCCTGTAGCCGCTAGTAGAAGGAAACTGTTGATGATTGTACAATGAAATGTTCATATTGGTCTCTCAATAATGGAAGCGAATTATACACATAAAACTGGCTCTGCCTGGGGTGAGATCGTGCTATTTGAGAAGAGTGGAGCAAAGGAAATCTCCAAAAGGAAGAGGAGTTTCAGGGACGTCACTCGCAGCGCAATTTCCGATAACGGCTTGCGGTTTCTTGTTGCCACACTGAAGGACTGCTACGTAGTATTCAGCAAGCGTTAGCCAAAGACAGGCATCGAAATGCATATAACCCGATTTCCTTCTTAATTCACGTACTCGTGACGTTGCGAGTTTGAAACGGGTGCACCTAACTTAAAACCAGCAACCTTTTTACGTGTGTTGAATGTTTCGTGACACAATAAACGGAAAATGTCACATGGTTACACGCAATTCCAGCAATCAAATTTAACTACTCACATCCTCCGAAATAAAAACACAAATAAATAAATTTTTATTTCTTTATTTGACCGTGTGACGATCTTGACCAGTTATACACTTTTCTAGGCACATGACACGTAAATGTTACAAATATAGCAATAATCATCTGTACCATTGTTGAAAATAAGCTATGTTTTAGTGTAACCCAGACTAATAAGTCCCTTTCAGAAAATTATTTGTTTATTGAATTTCAACTCATTAATTTAAATAAACACTGTCAACGTATTAAATGTTTCAAATGGTTCAAATGGCTCTGAGCACCATGAGACTTAACTGCTGAGGTCATCAGTCCCCTAGAACATAGAAATACTTAAACCTAACTAACCTAAGGACATCACACACATCCATGCCCGAGGCAGGATTCGAACCTGTGACGGTAGCGGTCGCGCGGTTCCAGACTGTAGCGCCTAGAACCGCTCGGCCACTATTAAATGTTTATTTTGTACACAGACAGTTGGGCTGGTTGTAGTCGAGAAACCCAGTAGCGAGCTCGATACCTGACGAAGACGACTAAGGAAGTTGCCGAAATGTCGTAGAAAGATAAAATTAGCTCGGACGCAAACCCCCTCTTGGAAATCTTCACAACGCATGTCCTTGACAAAGGTCGTCTGGTAAATTCTAAACACTGCTGGGATCGGAAAGAATGGGAAAAGTATCTTACACACATGTCATATTTGTTTCCTCAAAAAATATATTCATAGAAACAGAATGAAAAGTGTTGAGAACAATTGTCGTCAAACTGCGACCCGTGGGCTGTATGCGGGTCGAATCGAGTATTGGTGTGGCTTGCGGTTCTCAGTCGTATTTGATGATAAAGTGTCTAGCAACTAACAGCCGGGTTAAAAGATGTCAACCAACGTTGAGAACTCCTTAAAGCGTTTATTAACGATTCTGTCAGCAAAATATTAGGCAACTATTTTCGAACTTCACATCTTTATTTTCAAGCCAGGTCTACAGATAAAAGCATTACATAATTGTCAGTTAATAGTAATACAGAAGTATAATTACAATAAGAAGTTGGTATATAACGGATGTTAACTATCTGAAAACAAGCGTACTTTCACCGACAGTGTCTGATCTTAATACGAAACATCAAAATGTCAAGACATTTTTTATAAATGTTTGCAAAATGAATGCCACAATCCACACATGGCTCTTATCAAGTCAAAATCAAACGTGGCATAAACATAACTAGCGACACCAGGAAACTTTCGATGGCGCTAGCGTCGCGCCTCACATACAAGCTCACATCCTCAGCTAATTGGCATGTCGCTGTTTAAATGTGGATGCCTTTAAACACCTTTATTAAACCTGACATCAATACAGGGAACGACAACAAATTACAAGTATTACACAAATACAAATACTAATGTCGTGTGTACATATGTTAACATAAGACAGGCATATCACGTTAAAGTGGGTGTCCACGACCAATATGTGCATCGAGTTAAAATAGGGGGCGTCACAGCTCCTTTATTAACCAATCACATTTAATATAAAAAACAATTAAACAAATAAAAATCACATTTGTTGCTCCATACAAATTTTGTGTTGTACATGCAGACTTCCATACATACATACTTACAAAAGTCTACATACAAAAATAGTTTGCATACATACAACATATATCGTTTATTCAGCCAGTAATTTTTGTAAGAAACAGTTACATAGTCCTACTAAAACAGCGTCTCATGGCATAGAATCACTACGACGTCTCGTCATGTCCGACCGCCTTGAAATCGCCTTATCCTGTACTCAAAGCGTCTATCCGTCCATGTGAGTCCTGTTGTAGACCACAAAGGACGAATACTGAAGTACGGATACTCAAGCATTTTACATAGTATCAAACAATTTTGCGTTACTGGTCGTGCATACTGCATGAACAACCTTTTTCATATAGTGTCTCTATGGTTACACCACCAGTCAGACAAAAACATCATGATCTAACATTTAATAACTAGACATTCTAATCCAATTGCAGATGCACTTACGTTCTCACCCCGAAACGTTGTTTAAAATTCAAACACCATAATCTAACATGTTTGCCGGCTTGACATGCATATCTAATTACGGATTGCACTCAAGTAATTTGATATCCACTACAAAGCGCTCTCGTACGAAACATTATGCTACGCAAAATTGTTTGGAATTATGTGAAATGCTTGAGTATCCGTATATCAGTATTCGTCCTCTGTGATTTACGACAACAGGACTAACATGAAAGTTTCCTGGAACTGCTAGCTACGTTCACCTCCAGTTTGATTTGGTAAGAGGCATGTGCGAATTGTGGCAGTCATTCTGTAAACATTTATAAAGCACTTGTTGAAACTTTTATGTTTATTTTTAAGATTAGGCACTGTCAGAGTAGGTATGTTTGTATTCAAATAATTAATTTCTGTTACATTTGAACTTCTTATTGTAATTCCACTTTTGTACTCACTGTTCACTGACAACTACGTACTGCGTTTTGTAGGCTCAGTAGGCCAAGCTCCAAAACGAACCTATCAAGTTCGAAACTAGTCGTCTAATAAAGATACTGCAACTGTTGACAGAATCGTTAGTAAAAGCGTTAAGGAATTTAATTAAGTTGCTGATTTCCTGTCGACAAAATGTTGAAATTGAAGCAACGTTAAGAAGTTGTTAAGAGTGTAGTTTCTTGTTCAGTAACAAACAAAAATACTTACAGAAACAGTAATATTTTAAGACGTGCTTAATTTTAATTGAAGTTGGTGCATTTGGTCGTGAACTAAGTGAAGTTGGCCGCTCACACAGGTATAAAGTGGTAAGTAGAGCGACCATTGCGGCATTAGAGGATGTGTGAGCGGGATTTTTGTGTTTGTCTTACAGTACTGACAATTCTAAAGCGTGTGCGGCTCTTACCGTTATTTAGGTACAAATTTTGATAGGGTAGTAACATAGATTCGTGAATGCGCATTACAAAGATGGTCATCTACAAATGCAAAAATTTGAATTAATTTAAGGCTGTTGGAATACAAGATGTAGACAATGTAAGTGACAGATGGAAAACTTTTGTTGAAGACCTCTATAGTGACAGATGAAAAACTTTTGTTGAAGACCTCTATAGCGGATCCAAAATTGGAAGTTAAGACCAGTTTACTGAATCTGAAAAACTGATTGATAGAAAAAATAACGGAACGCCAACAACAAATGAAGAGTTCTTCCTTGCGCTAAATAGGTTAAAACCAAATAAAGCAACGGGTATATACGACATCCCTGCAGCGCTCCTACAAAACAGAAGCGACAACATGAAAAGTAATTAGCTTACCGCGGTATCTGAATGTTATGAAGAGTGTATCACACCACCTGATTTCACAAAAAGCAGAACTACTGCATTACCCAAGAGGGTAAATCCACAGGACTGTACAAATTATAGAACACTAGCCTTTTCTGTCACATGCTTCAAAAACATTGTTGTTAGTTTTTAAGGACAGGACCAAGAGACAATAGATTGGAACTTAACCAACGACAGTTTGGCTTCAGATCAGGGAAAGGAATGAGGGAAGCAATATTGGCACTATGTCAAATTTTGGAAAGAAGATTAGGAGTAAACAGAAAAAGCATATAGGCTGTATAGTAAGTATTGACCCAAAAAAGGCGTTTGATATGGTTGAATCGAAGTTATTATTTAAATCAATGCACAAAGCAGGACTTGACTGAAAGGACAAACGACTGAATTTAACAATATACAATAGTCAAAGTATTATGTTGGATATTATTGGTAGAAAGAAAGAAGCAAAAATCAGAAGAGGAGTGAGACTCGCACATGCCCTCTATCATTTTACTTATTTAATAAGTCCATCGAGAAGACAATAACAACAGTGGAACAGAAGATGACTGGAAACAAAATTGATAGTATGCAGATTCACAGCATCAGATTTGCCGATGACATTGCAGTAGTGACTGATTCAGGGAAGAAACTAAGTAAAGTGCTTAAGGTCTTAAATCAAAAGACAACAGAACTAAAACAAGAATAAATATCAGGAAGACCAGAGTTATGATATTGTCACGTAGAAGAAGGTGTAATTATATGAATGACGAACACTAACTTCACTTAACGAAGGTTTATTCAGCACTTGCACATACAAGAGCGCGGAACGAACTGCCTCCGGCCAGAACACATACAGATTAAGAACATTACAGTATAATGACTCTTCACATTTGTGGATACTTCTAGAATGTACTCGAACCGAATATAGAAATTAAAATTTTAAAGTCCAGGTGAATTTTGAACTCACGACCCTTCATGCAATAGTTTAGTATCATAATCATTACACCACGGTGCTATTCCACATCTTCTGCGACATTGCTCCCTCATTAAGAGAACAGCGTCTCTGTGTTACGTCCTAGTCCGGGAACGAGTCATCGGTCCTGCATACTCCGACTCCCGATGATTGATTCTCGCCCTGAGGGTGATCTTCTTGGAATTTCTTTTGCCGCTACGCTCTTCGTCACCTTTCCGCTTGTTGCCTGTCGCTGGAGCTTCGAATTTACCCTGGATTGCAGGATACTTATAAGGATTCTTCATTCGAATGACGTGGACCATATCTCTGATCTTTCGTCGTCTTTCGTAGGGGTCGATATCTTCAATTTCATAAGTAACATCAGACAACTGTCTTACAACCTTATAAGGTCTAAAGTAGCGCCTGAGGAGCTTCTCAGAGAGACCAACCTTCCGAACAGGAATGAAGATCCAGATGAGGTCACCAGACTGATAGACAACAGGACGGTGGCTCACGTCATACATTTGGCGACCGTTTTCTGAGCCTGCGGAGTCGAGCTAACTGCCGAGCTTCCTCAGCTCTGGTTAACTAACACCTGGCCGATGTAGTCGTCGTCCACGTCATCAGGATGTAACGGAAACACAGTGTCCATCGCCGTAGTCGCCTCACGCCCATGCACCAGGAAAAATGGCGTAAATCCTGTGGTATCTTGATTGGTGGTGTTGTAGGCAAACGTCACGAAAGGTAGCACCTCATCACAGTTGCTCTGCTCAACATTGACGAACATTGATAGCACGTCGGCCAAGGCCTTATTTCGGTGTTCAGTAAACCCGTTAGTTTGCGGATGGTAGGCAGTCGTCATATGATGAGTAATGTTGCACCGACGGTTTATCTCTGTCACAAGATTCGAATGAAAAACTTTCCCTCGATCCGTAATTAACGACCTTGGGGCACCCGTGTTTTAATACAATGTCTTCGACGATGAATTTGGCTAACTCGGATGCTTCGGCTGCTTTCACGGCTTTTGTGATGGCATAGCGTGTCAGATAATCAGCGCAAACAATAATCCATCTATTGTCACTAGCAGACGTTGGAAATCGTCCGAGCAGGTCAATCCCAACACGCTGAAAAGGCGTTTGGCTGGTGGAATTGGTATGAGTCGGCCAGGTGGTTTCTGAGGAACTGCCTTTGTTCTATGGCACTATCGACATTGCGACACATGGTGATGGACACTCCTAAATAAACCTGGCCAGAAAAATCTCTTGCGGATTCTATCATATGCCTTAATAAATCCTAAATGTCCGGCCTCAGGTGTGTCATGGAATTTCTGTAGAACATCTAAGCGCATGTGTTTAGGAATCACTTGTAGCCACTTCTTTCAAAACGGATCAAAGTTTTTCTTGCAAAGTAATCCATTAACTTTAAGAATTTTCAACATCTTGCAGCCCTATCAGCAACTGTGATAATTAAACATATAACACGTCAGCCTTAGTTGCAAATAGAAACCAATCTTTACCTAGGTTTCAGCCAAAATAATTTGGCCTTCTTCAGAAGCTATTGACACCAAACTATTGCATGCCAAAGTTTGGCCATATCAGTTATAAATCTATAGCACCGTAGTACCCAGTCATAAATCTACATTACTTAGCTGAAGAGAAACAGACGGACGAGGTCGGTAGGCCGCGAAAGCTGCGCAGGCCAAGCTTTGCATGCAATAGTTTTGTGTCAGTAGCTTTTCAAAAAGGCCAAATTACACTCCTGGAAATGGAAAAAAGAACACATTGACACCGGTGTGTCAGACCCACCATACTTGCTCCGGACACTGCGAGAGGGCTGTACAAGCAATGATCACACGCACGGCACAGCGGACACACCAGGAACCGCGGTGTTGGCCGTCGAATGGCGCTAGCTGCGCAGCATTTGTGCACCGCCGCCGTCAGTGTCAGCCAGTTTGCCGCGGCATACGGAGCTCCATCGCAGTCTTTAACACTGGTAGCATGCCACGACAGCATGGACGTGAACCGTATGTGCAGTTGACGGACTTTGAGCGAGGGCGTATAGTGGGCATGCGGGAGGCCGGGTGGACGTACCGCCGAATTGCTCAACACGTGGGGCGTGAGGTCTCCACAGTACATCGATGTTGTCGCCAGTGGTCGGCGGAAGGTGCACGTGCCCGTCGACCTGGGACCGGACCGCAGCGACGCACGGATGCACGCCAAGACCGTAGGATCCTACGCAGTGCCGTAAGGGACCGCACCGCCACTTCCCAGCAAATTAGGGACACTGTTGCTCCTGGGGTATCGGCGAGGACCATTCGCAACCGTCTCCATGTAGGTGGGCTACGGTCCCGCACACCGTTAGGCCGTCTTCCGCTCACGCCCCAACGTCGTGCAGACCGCCTCCAGTGGTGTCACGACAGGCGTGAATGGAAGGACGAATGGAGACATGTCGTCTTCAGCGATGAGAGTCGCTTCTGCCTTGGTGCCAATGATGGTCGTATGCGTGTTTGGCGCCGTGCAGGTGAGCGCCACAATCAGGACTGCATACGACCGAGGCACACAGGGCCAACACCCGGCATCATGGTGTGGGGAGCGATCTCCTACACTGGCCGTACACCACTGGTGATCGTCGAGGGGACACTGAATAGTGCACGGTACATCCAAACCGTCATCGAACCTATCGTTCTACCATTCCTAGACCGGCAAGGGAACTTGCTGTTCCAACAGGAGAATGCACGTCCGCATGTATCCCGTGCCACCCAACGTGCTCTAGAAGGTGTAAGTCAACTACCCTGGCCAGCAAGATCTCCGGATCTGTCCCCCATTGAGCATGTTTGGGACTGGATGAAGCGTCGTCTCACGCGGTCTGCACGTCCGGCACGAATGCTGATCCAACTGAGGCGCCAGGTGGAAATGGCATGGCAAGCCGTTCCACAGGACTACATCCAGCATCTCTACGATCGTCTCCATGGGAGAATAGCAGCCTGCATTGCTGCGAAAGGTGGATATACACTGTACTAGTGCCGACATTGTGCATGCTCTGTTGCCTGTGTCTATGTGCCTGTGGTTCTGTCAGTGTGATCATGGATGTATCTGACCCCAGGAATGTGTCAATAAAGTTTCCCCTTCCTGGGACAATGAATTCACGGTGTTCTTATTTCAATTTCCAGGAGTGTATTTTGGCTGAAACCTAGGTAAAGATTGGTTTCTGTTTGCAACTGAGGCTGACGTGTTATATGTTTAATCCATTAACTACCTTAAATTGTCCTCTCACATCTTCTGACCGATTTAAGGCAAACATAATTTGAGATATCTTGGCGTCCTTCTTCTGCTCAGCAGAGAGATCCTGGAGTGCAGCGAGACAGTCACTATCTTCATCAAAGTCTTGATGGTCTTGTACACTATGGTAATGTCATACTCTTGAAGACGTAGTGCCCACCTGGCGAGTCGTCCTGTTGGATCCTCAAGACCTGTCAACCAACAAAGTGAATGATGGTCTGTAACAACTGTGAATGGCCTTCCATAGAGATATTGTCGAAATTTGCACATGGCCCAGGCAGATCACAGCAAGGCATTGTCTTTCTGTAGTTGAGTAGTTTCTCTCGGCTTTTGTAAGTGTCCTAGAAGCATAGGCTATAAACTTCTCTTTTCCATCCGATATTTGCACCAGAACAGCACCGATCTCATATCAGCTGGCATCTGTATGTAGTTCTGTAGGTGCTCTTTCATCATGCAGACCAAGTACATGGTCAGTTGTCACAGCACATCGAAAGAATCTTGCCGGCCGTTTGGTCGTGCGGTTCTAGGCGCTACAGTCTGGAGCTGAGCGACCGCTACGGTCGCAGGTTCAAATCCTGCCTCGGGCCTGGATGTGTGTGATGTCCTTAGGTTAGTTAGGTTTAAGTAGTTCTAAGTTCTAGGCGACTGATGACCTCAGAAGTTAAGTCGCATAGTGCTCAGAGCCATTTGAACCATTTTTTTGTAAGAATCTTGCTGAGCACCACCCCAGATAAATTTAGCATCAGCTTTTAACAACACTTGGAGTAGTCTGGCTTTGATACAAAAGTCTTTGACAAAACGACGGTAATAAGAACATAATCCGCGGAAGCTTCCCACATCTCTAATACTTTTAGGAATAGGAAATTCCGTTATAGATCTCACCTTTTCTGGGTCTGCCCGCACACCTTCGTTTGACACAAGGTGTCCAAGTATTTTGATTTCTTTTGCTCCAAAGAGACACTTTCTTGGATTAAGTTTCAGTCCGCCTTGTTGGGGACGCTTAAGAACGGCCCTATGTCTTTTTATACGTTCATCAAATGTCTCTGAGAACACTATAATGTCATCCAAATAAAAAAGACGCATTGTCCACTTCAGATGCCTTAGAAGATTATCCATCATCCGTTCAAAAGTTGCTGGTGCATTACACAAACCAAACGGCATTACCTTAAACTCATACAGGCCCTTAGGGGTGATGAATGCAGTTTTCTCACGATCAGCCTCATCTACTTCGATTTGCCAGTATCCCGAGTACATGTCCATGGTTGAGAAGACTTAGCCACCTTCAGACAATCTATTGACATTCGTGGAAGAGGGTAAACGTCCTTTTTAGTTATCTTATTAAGCTTCCTGTAATCAACACAAATGCGCCAACTGCCATCCTTCTTCTTGACGAGGACCACTGGTGACGACTGTGGGCTCTGCGAAGGCTGAATGATGTCATTCTTTATCATTCTCTCAACCTCGTCGCGAATTATTCGACGTTGCGTTGCTGACACACGGTATGCTCTCTGGTTTATTGGTTGATGGTCTCCAGTGCTAATCCGGTGCTTCACTGTCGATTTGTCTAATTTGCTCTTCACCTGTGGATTGAAGCATTCAGAGAACTCTTGAAGAATGGCAAGTAGCTTCTTCTGTTGTTCCTTCGTGAGATCTGGTGATAGTCGAGCTAGAAGATCTCGTCTCCTAGTGGTAGCGCTAATTTCTCCCACAGACTCGGCATGGGAGGTTTTTATGACGCTCAGCTGTTCTTCAATTAACGGCTCAGCGTTTGCTCCTCACACGTGTCTTGGAAGGATCTTCGGTTCTCGGCGACAGTTAACTATCCATCATTCACCGAATCCGTTCTTAAACGAGACGGCAGAGGCTGGGATGACCAAGCTATTCTTCAGTGGTATGCTTCTCTTACATTCCATGGGTTGATGCATAGCATGACACGCGACAGTTACCTTGCTAGCGCTGACTGCAGGAATGATCGCTTCATCCAGCACACATAGTCTCCACACACTCGGATGCGCGTCTTCCTCTCCATAGTATCTCATCTCGTCTAGCATAATCTCCGAGCGACCACAATCTATCATTGCCTGAGAAGCTTTCAAAAAGTCCCATCCGAGAATGACGTCATCACTACACCCTTGTAAGGTGACGAATTCTAAGGGCTGTATAAGGCCACTTATACCACACGAATGGTACATCTTCCTGTAGCTTTTACATATTTCCCATTAGCCACCTTCAGCAGAGATGTTTTGCTGTCAACGAATACGGTTTTCTGCAACTGGCGACGGTACTTCTCCGAAATGATTGAGTATGATGCTCCAGAGTTCACAAGAGCTTGGGCTGGTCGGCCATCCATGAGGATATTGACGTAGTTTCCTATCATTTTTGTAGTGACCAACGGCGGAGGATTTTTCTCTTCGGCTGCCTCGCCTCCAAGGAAGGTCGCAGCCTTTAGTCTTCCAGGTTGCGGTGGCTAGGTGATTGGCTGGAGCTTCTAAACGGCGATGGAGACCTTGATCGGCGTGTTGGGGATCGTCCTCTCCAGCGGCTAGCTTGCGGCTATGGTGACCTACGTCGTCCTGCACCCACATCTTCTTGTTCATCTTCGTCGTCCCGGAGTTGGCGTCGGCTAAAATCGGTCTACTGTTTCTTGCGCGGGCGTCATCGAATACCTGCCGCCTTTCTCGACAATAGCGCACCATATGTCACGGTCGTCTGTAGTGGAAACAGACTGGTTGGTTATCCTGGGTCCTCCAGATGTCAGTCTGCCTTGGTGCCCGAACAGGTTCCTCATGCGGCGTTGTAGGAACGTAACTCCGCCTGAGCCTCGATTTTTTCTCCGTTTTAAAGGGAAATGAAGGACGAGAGCTTGAGTTCAATGTCTGTCCCAGTTCCTCCCTTATGACCACTTGAAGCGTCTCGGTTTTTTTGCTCGCCGTGCAATCCAAGTGCCTTCTGAACTCCCTCTCCCACTATCAGACGTAGAACACTTGTGAAATCAGTTGCTTCCTCCATTGCAGACATCGATACGACGTTAGGAAGCTGATCAAACTTCTTGCGTGTAATTCTTTTTTGATGCATTGTCTCGATATACTGGCACCATATTATGAAGTTGTCTGCTGTCGAAACCTCCTTCAGGAGTAGGGCTTGATACATGTCCTCAGCAACACCCTTCATGAGATGTGCGACCTTACTTACTCCTTCATTCTAGGATCCACTATTTTACACAGCTCCAAGGCGTCTTGAATGTAGGATGCGGAACTTTCTCATGGACGCTGTGCCCTGAACTTTTGTTTATCTTCAGCCTTGCATTTCTGTCGTTGTGTGTCGCCGAAATACTTGCGCAGTTCCGCCCGTAAGATTTCCCAGCTTGTGAACTTCTCCTCGTTGTTCTCATACCATTGCTTGTCAGAGTCGTCCAAGTAGAAAAATACGTTACCCAAACACATGGTGTCATCCCATTTGTTAAATTTGGCTATACGCTCATATACATTCAGCCACTTGTTTGGATCTTGTTGGCCATCGTCACCAGAGAACCCGGAAGGATGTCTCATGTCGTGGCACACAGTTGCTGTCATCGTAACGTCCTCTTCTTCTTCTGTCTCCGATAGATTGCGATCTCTCGACTATGGCTCGAACTCGGGTTTCTCGCCACGGAAACGGCGGCTCTGTCATGGCCTGATGGGAGCCACTGTGTCGTCGATAATGTGCGCTGTCACATGTTCCAACACCCAGCGCCCCCACCAGAATAATGTCACGTAGAAGAAGGTGTAATTAGATGAATGACGAACACTAACTTAACGAAGATTTATTCAGCACTTGCACATACAAGAGCGCGGAGCGAACTGCCTCCGGCTAGAACACATACAGCTACAGAACATTTCAGTCCAATAATTCTTCACATTTGTGGATACTTCTAGAATGTACTCGAACCGAATATAGGAATTAAAATTTTACATTCCAGGTGAATTTTGAACTCTCAACCCTTCATGCAATAGTTTAGAATCATAACCACCACACCACGGTCCTACTCAGCTTCTCCTGCCACAACATGAGTAAGAAAGGGGGTGGAGGTAGAACTGATATAGAAATAGGCAGTGATCAATTCAAGGAAGTGCTGCACCACGAATAAGTATAGGCGTGGATTTGGGGAATTCTTGTAAATCTCGCGCAGCTATGTCGGAAGGCAGTAGTTAAGGGATGGCAGGTGTGGTGATGTTGATATTTTGCTAACGATTCCGTGAGACAGGTTTACGACACCGCTCGCAGGCTAGAAGGCATTACCAGCGGGCACTGTATATAAATGTGAAGTAATCAGGGCAGCACAGGGCACTGGCGTGCAGTGAAGAATCCATACGTCGCAGTTACAACGCCTGGGTACCTGTGTGTAGGGGACGAAGGGGGCTGATGGACACTGTCGTTGTAATTATCAAAGAGTAGTCCACTTGCCCTCTCCAGAGGAACTATGCCAGAGGCGCAGGGCCTCCCACGCGCCCAGCTGTCTGCGGGCACTGGACGAGCTTCCCTGGGCGGAGGGCCGGAGCTGCTAAGGCTCACTACGACGACGGTCGGCTGCGTCCCTTCGGCGCTCTACAGGGTGTTACAAGAAGGTACGGCCAAACCTTCAGGAAACGTTCCTCACACACTAATAAAGAAAATATGTTATGTGGACATGTGTCCGGAAACGTTTAATTTCCATGTTAGAGCTCATTTTAGTTTCGTCAGTATGTACTGTACTTCCTCGATTCACCGCCAGCTGGCCCAATTGAAGAAAGGTAATGTTGACTTCGGTGCTTGTGTTGAGATGCGACTCATTGCTCTACAGTACTAGCATCAAGCACATCAGTACGTAGCATCAACAGGTTAGTGTTCATCACGAACGTGGTTTTGCAGTCAGTGCAATGTTTACAAATGCGGAGTTGGCAGATGCCCATTTGATGTATGGGTTAGCACGTGCAATAGCCGTGGCGCGGTACGTTTGTATCGAGACAGATTTACCGAACGAAGGTGTCCCGACAGGAAGACGTTCGAAGAAATTGATCGGCGTCTTAGGGAGCACGGAACATTCCAGCCTATGACTCGCGACTGGGGAAGACCTAGAACGACGAGGACACCTGCAATGGACGAGGCAATTCTTCGTGCAGTTGACGATAACCCTAATGTCAGCGTCAGAGAAGTTGCTGCTGTATAAGGTAACGTTGACCACGTCACTGTATGGAGAGTGCTACGAGAGAATCAGTTGTTTCCGTACCATGTACAGCGTGTGGAGGCACTATCAGCAGCTGATTGGCCTCCACGGGTACACTTCTGCGAATGGTTCATCCAACAATGTGTCAATCCTCATTTCAGTGCAGACGTTCTCTTTGCGAATGAGGCTTCATTCCAACGTGATACAACATACTGACGAAACTAAAATGAGCTCTAACATTGAAATTAAGCGTTTCCGGACATATGTCCACATAACATCTTTTCTTTATTTGTGTGTGAGGAATGTTTCCTGAAAGTTTGGCCGTATCTTTTTGTAACACCCTGTAAATGCAATCCACGAGTCGCGCTTGAGGCAGCGGCCAGTCGTGTTCCGGGCCACGGGCACCGTTGACGTACGCGGCAGCCACTTCGTCATGGCGCGAGTATGACAGCAACGTCCGCAAGGCTGGGCAGCCGGACGCCAAAGATGCAGATTCCGGCGTTCGCGTTGGTGCTGACCCACGTACACAGCGCGGCGACATCGCCGAGTTCAGCCCAAGACCGGCTGTGTATCTTCGATGAAATAATGGTTCAAATGGCTCTGAGCACTATGGGACTTAACATCTTAGGTCATCAGTCCCCTAGAACTTAGAACTACTTAAACCTAACTAACCTACGGACATCACACAACACCCAGCCATCACGAGGCAGAGAAAATCCCTGACCCCGCCGGGAATCGAACCCGGGAACCCGGGCGTGGGAAGCGAGAACGATGAAATAATGTCAGTGACACACTTGCCTGTGTTTCTCTGCAGGCTTTGGTTTAAGTCAACCCCCTCTCCCAAACCATACCTCTCGGTCGTTCTGAAATATCACAACCCCTGAGCTCGGGGAGTTGTAACACAAAGTAACTGAATTTCACTATCTCGGTAGCATCGTGGAGGAAAACAATAGACGTCTCAAGGAAGTCAACAGAAGTATACCACTGGACAAGAGCGCTTTCCAAAATAAGAAGGACCTTCTGCAGAAGGAGCATGTCTGCTCTTACACTAGAAAAAGATTTTTAAAGACTTTGTATGGTGTGACCTGACATAAGGATCTGAAACCTGGACGTTAGCAAAGCAGGAGAAAGCTCGCCTCGAAGCTGTGGAAATGTGGTTCTGGAGAAAAATTACAAGAGCTAGCTGTAGTGACAGAAAAGCGAATGAGCTGATTCTACAAGAAATGGGGAGATAACGAACTGCTAAAAGTTATAGCCCAACGAAGAGGAAAACTCATAGAACACTTAATTAGACATGATATCCTTTTAGCATGACCGTAAGGGAAAAAACAAGGGGACAACCGAAAACATGCTATTTAAAAATATATTCGGTGAGATGGGATGTTCTTCACATGTGGAGGTGAAGAGGACAACTGAATAGAGAAAGCTTTGTCTGCAGAGACAAGACAACCTTTTGAAATAAGAAGAAACTAATGCAACACAATGAGTTGAAGAAAAATGACATTCAAAACATTCAGTAAACATTTGTGATCACGTCCCATATAGCAGAATGAATTTAAATGTAAGTAAAATTGCTATTACTAATCAATTGATCATCTGTTCACACAGACAGCACAACAACATTTCGTCAGGCTTTGTGGTCGCTGTGAGTGGTGGCACTCTGAAACAGATCGGTCTAACAGTGCAGATTGTTAATGATCGATACTTGTGAGCTAGCGGCCACCTTATCGTGTCTTTACTGTAATTAGTCTGTTAGCCTCTCATAACACGAGCGAAAAAAATTGAGATAACTGATTTATTTAAAGACAAAGATATGATCATTTTTCTCATAGTTCATTTCTAGCATGTATGATAATCTTTGTGAGAAACTAAAGAATCAGTTGTTTTCAGATAATCAAGTACAACTTAATCTGTTCTCATCACTTGCCTTTTGCCAATTGTCCTCTCTTTTCAATCGGCATGCTGACAAATTGGTGATGTATTTGATTTAATAGTACATTTAATAATTACAAATGTAATTTGTTTCATTCTTTTACATGATCACTATGGTTTTTTCCTACTATAAATAAAACATGTATATGTTCCAGCTAATTAAACCATTGGAAGTGGATGGTTGTGATATGATAAAACCACGCCATCAGTGCACTGTTCAATGTACATTTACGTCTTTCACAAGTCGAACCAGCAGTCCAGTTTTCTTTTTACGAAGCCAGATTGTCATTACTATTGCCATGTAAATCATTTCTTGCATGCAAATTTAATATTTTCACGGCGCTACGTCACCAATCTTTTCTGCTCTCCAACAACGACTTCTGCACCTGACTCTCATCAGATTATCAAATTTCAGGTTTTTTAGGCGATGCAACAGGATGTCAGTTTTAACATTAAGACAAGATGTCTGTGATACCATGTCATTATTATACTCCTGCTGTCGATGATATGATGTGGCCCACCTCTTAAAAAATCGACATTCAAAAATTTCGCCTTATTCATTTCATTATCTTCGTTGAGGGGTACAATGGTTACACCGTGATAGGACTCTTTTTTTAACTTGTTATGTGCATTATATGTAAACTTTATTGTAGTTACATTGTTATAACTTTTCCAGTATTTTTTCACATACTGCAAAACTGTTGAGTACTAAACAGTGGGGGATTAGCACGTCAGTAACAAAACAATCAAAAGAAATGGAATAACTATTACAATTACAGAAAAGATTATCAAAAGGAATTAAACTTTTGATTAAATTAGACTGCTGTCTATATTACATCATAAGACAAAAGGTAAGGACAAATTGTTCATTTCCTCTGTTTGTGTGTAGAGTAGATTTGCGGCATACATTTACTTGGTATTTAAACTTTTAACCATAGACCTTACCGTTGGTGGGGAGGCTTGCGTGCCTCAGCGATACAGATAGCCGTACCGTAGGTGCAACCACAACGGAGGGGTATCTGTTGAGAGGCCAGACAAACGTGTGGTTCCTGAAGAGGGGCAGCAGCCTTTTCAGTAGTTGCAGGGGCAACAGTCTGTATGATTGACTGATCTGGCCTTGTAACACTAACCAAAACGGCCTTGCTGTGCTGGTACTGTGAACGGCTGAAATCAAGGTGAAACTACAGCCATAATTATTCCCGAGGGCATGCAGCTTTACTGTATGGTTAAATGATGATGGCGTCCTCTTGGGTAAAATATTCCGGAGGTAAAATAGTCCCCCATTCGGATCTCCGGGAGGAGACTACTCAAGAGGACGCCGTTATCAGGAGAAAGAAAACTGGCGTTCTACGGATCGGAGCGTGGAATGTCAGATCCCTTAATCGGGCAGGTACGTTAGAAAATTTAAAAAGGATAATGGGTAGGTAAAGTTAGATATAGTGGGAATTAGTGAAGTTCGGTGGCAGGAGGAACAAGACTTTTGGTCATGTGAATACAGGGTTATAAATACAAAATCAGATAGAGGTAATGCAGGAGTAGGTTTAATAATGAATAAAAAAACAGGAGTGCAGGTAACACTACAAACAGCATAGTGAACGCATTATTGTGGCCAAGATAGCCACGAAGCCCACACCTACTAGAGTAGTACAAGTTTATATGCCAACTAGCTCTGCAGATGATGAAGAAATTGATGAAATGTATGATGAGATAAAAGAAATTATTCAGGGAGTGAAGGGAGACGAAAATTTAATAGTCATGGGTGACTGGAATTCGATAGTAGGAAAAGGAAGAGAAGGAAACGTAGTAGGTGAATATGGATTGGGCGGAAGAAATGAAAGAGGAAGCCGCCTGGTAGAATTCTGCACAGAGCATAACTTAATCATTGCGAACACTTGGTTCAAGAATCATAAAAGACGATTGTATACATGGAAGAAACGTGGAGATACTGGCAGGTTTCAGATAGATTATATGATGATAAGATAGAGATTTAGGAACCAGGTTTTAAATTGTAAGACATTTCCAGGGGCTGATGTAGACTGTGATCAGAATCTATTGGTTATGAACCGTAGATTAAAACTGAAGAAACTGCAAAAACGTGGAAATTTAAGGAGATAGGACCTGGATAAACTGAAAGAACCAGAGGTTGTACAGATTTTCAGGGAGAGCATAAGGGAACAATTGGCAGGAATGAGGCAAAGAAATACAGTAGAAGAAGAAGAATGGGTAGCTCTGAGGGATGAAGTAGTGAAGGCAGCAGAGGATCAAGTAGGTAAAAAGACGAGGGCTAGTAGAAATCCTTGGGTAACAGAAGAGATACTGAATTGATGAAAGGAGAAAGTATAAAAATGCAGTAAATGAAGCAGGCAAAAAGGAATACAAACGTCTCAAAAATGAGATCAACAGGAAGTGCAAAATGGCTAAGCAGGCATGGCTAGAGGACAAATGTAAGGATGTAGAGGCTTATCTCACTAGGGGTAAGATAGATACTGCCTACAGGAAAATTAAAGAGACCTTTGGAGAAAAGAGAACCACTTGCATGAATATCAAGAGATCAGATGGAAACCCAGTTCTAAGCAAAGAAGGGAAAGCAGAAAGGTGGAGGGAGTGTATAGAGTGTCTATACAAGGGCGATGTACTTCAGGGCAATATTATGGAAATGGAAGTGGATGTAGATGACGATGAAATGGGAGATATGATACTGCGTGAAGAGTTTGACAGAGCACTGAAAGATATAAGTCCAAACAAGGCCCTGGGAGTAAACAACATTCCATTAGAACTACTGACAGCCTTGGGAGAGCCAGTCCGGATAAAACTCTACCATCTGGTGAGCAAGATGTATGAGACAGGCGAAATACCCTTAGACTTCAAAAAGAATATAATAATTCTCATCCCAAAGAAAGCAGGTGTTGACAGATGTGAAAATTACCGAACTATCAGTTTAATAAGTCACAGCTGCAAAGTACTAACGCGAATTCTTTACAGACGAATGGAAAAACTGGTAGAAGCCGACCTCGGGGAAGATCAGTTTGGATTCCGTAGAAATATTGGAACACGGAGGCAATACTGACCATACGACTTATCTTAGAAGCTAGATTAAGAAAAGGCAAACCTACGTTTCTAGCGTTTGTAGACTTAGAGAAAGCTTTTGACAATGTTGACTGGACTACTCTCTTTCAAATTCTAAAGGTGGCAGGGGTAAAATACAGGGAGCGAAAGGCTATTTACAATTTGTACAGAAACCAGATGGCAGTTATAAGAGTCGAGGGACCTGAAAGTGAAGCAGTGGTTGGGAATGGAGTGAGACAGGGTTGTAGCCTCTCCTCAATGTTATTCAATCTGTATATTGAGCAAGCAGTAAAGGAAACAAAAGAAAAGTTCGGAGTAGGTATTAAAATCCATGGAGAAGAAATAAAAACTTTGAGGTTCGCCGATGACACTGTAATTCTGTCAGAGACAGCAAAGGACTTGGAAGAGTAGTTGAACGGAATGGACAGTGTCATGAAAGGAGGGTGTAAGATGAACATCAATAGAAGGAAAACGAATATAATGGCATGCAGTCGAATTAAATCGTGTGATGCTGGAGGAATTAGATTAGGAAATGAGACACTTAAAGTTTGCTATTTGGGGAGCAAAATAACTGATGATGGTCGAAGTAGAGGGGATATAAAATGTAGACTTTCAATGGCAAGGAAAGCATTTCTGAAGAAGAGAAATTTGTTAACATTGAGTATAGATTTAAGTGTCAGGAAGTGGTTTCTGAAAGTATTTGTATGGAGTGTAGCCATGTATGGAAGTGAAACATGGACGGTAAATAGTTTGGACAAGAAAAGAATAGAAACTTTCGAAATGTGATGCAACAGAAGAATGCTGAAGATTAGATGGGTAGATCACATAACTAACGAGAAGGTATTGAATAGAATTGGGGAGAAAAAGAGTTTGTGGTACAACTTGACTAGAAGAAGGGATCGGTTGGTAGGACATGTCCTGAGGCATCAAGGGATCACCAATTTAGTGTTGGAAGGCAGCATGGAGGGTAAAAATCGTAGACCTAGAGATGAATACTCTAGACAGATTCAGAAGGATGTAGGCTGCAGTACGTACTGGGAGATGAAGCAGCTTGCACAGGATGGAGTAGCATGGAGAGCTACATCAAACCAGTCTCAGGAATGAAGACAACAACAACAACAACAACATGGTAATTAGCTTTAACAACAGCGAAAATCTAATTTGTACAAGAATGCTGACTTCATGTCATGAGCACACGAAATTGCACAGCAGTTCTTTATTGTTTCATCTTAGTAATGTGATATTTCTGGAATGTTCTCACTCAGCAATATTATCAGTTACTTGCAGATATTAAATTCAGTTATATGAGTTTCCATTCATGGTTTCAATCATCTTGCATTTTGTGCTCAAAACAGGAAAAGCCTCTTGTTTCAGGTGTTTACCCCAGACAAAAGAGTATTCATCTCATTGTTTTCACTAAGTCCTTTAAGGGCGTGTTCAAAATGGTTCAAATGGCTCTGACCACTATGGGATTAACAGCGGAGGTCATCAGTTCCGTAGAACTTAGAACTACTTGAACCTAACTAACCTAAGGACATCACACAAATCAATGCCCGGGGCAGGATTCGAACCTGCGACCGTAGCGGTCGCGCGGTTCCAGACTGCAGCGCCTAGATCCGTTCGGTCACTCCGGCTGGCTTAAGGGCGTGTTGCCAAAGTTGTAAACAGATCACTAGAAGATCCACTTAAAACACAGATTTCATTCAAGAGAAGCCATCCTTTGTGCAACTGAGACCCAGAAAGTTGTCAAAATTATGAACAGTTCAAGAGGTCGTTCTTGTCGAAATACTGGTCTGGCTGTGACCAAGAAAGACTCCATAAGAAAGTCTTCAGTTCAGAATCCTTAAACAGTAGATAAGGAAGTTTCCGCAAATACTTTGCATAATACTTCAATAACACACTAAACAGGGACAAACGCATTTTGAACAGGGACATTCTAAGAATACTCAAAGCAAAATTGCCACTGGATCTAAGAGACAAATTTGTCGATGTGCTGAAAACCAGTCTTAAACACTAAATATCTATATTAGACTTACTGGACCTTTAGTTAGCATATTTACAGAAGACTATGTCCGGCGCGTGTATAGAGGTGGCAGCCGAGGGTGTGTGACGTAAGCGGTCGGACGTCCGCGGGTGGGTGGTGCGGTGCGTGTCCGGTTATACAGCACGCGCGCGAGGGAGAGCAGTTGATCTTGTGTCATCACGCGACTTCACGGTAGCGCCCTCTGGTGGGCATGATATGAACTAAGTCAGTTAAACTCTGGAGATCGTGGTGGTTACATCGGGTGCAGCCATCTTGACTGACGGTACTTGCGTCATCACCTGACGTGAGGAGAGCACCCTCTGCTGGCACCGATTTTAACTAAACCATTTGCAGTCAAGGCCCAGGGGTGACCACATCTGCTTGAAATTGGTTAAATAATAAGGACAAGTTCCTTTTCCGCGCCATTATCGTACTGGAATTTGAACTTCCCGCCATTTTCTGGGAGGAAGGGGTGTTAGGTTAGTGGAGGTAGCCCAAGTGGTGTATCTTCCCGCCAAAATCCACCATCTTGGATGATGTCACGGTGGCGTTCTCTGGTGGCGACGATATGAACTAAACCAGTTGGAGTCCAGACCCAGTGGCGAACATACATGCTTGAAATTGGTTACGTAATAAAGACAAGTCCATTTTTCACGCCATTTTCCTAGGTGTGACGCATTTTTGTTGGAATTTGAACTTCCCACCATTTTTCTGGGCGAGGGGGCCGTAGCACTTTCCCGCCAAAATACGCCATCTTGGATGACGTCATCGCCGCCATCTTGGATAACGGTACATTGTCGCAGTACAGGGGTTGTTCCAATACTCTTCGTTTGGTTGGAATAAATTGCTTAAAAGATAATCGTCCTTTGAACAGCAAGAGACTTTCATCTATACAAAGCTTGTGATGTGGGCGAAATGAATTCCGAAACGTCTTACGAACTTAGTCAACAATCGTCCTAATTTTAAATAGACTGTCGCCTCCAGTACTCGCAGAGTTGTAACATATTCAGAAGTAGACAAAAACGATCTCGGGACATAATTTCGTTGAAAACT
The DNA here is from genome assembly GCF_023864345.2 of Schistocerca serialis cubense. Taxonomy (NCBI): domain Eukaryota; kingdom Metazoa; phylum Arthropoda; class Insecta; order Orthoptera; family Acrididae; genus Schistocerca; species Schistocerca serialis. The sequence continues at coordinate 1,123,084,521 of NC_064638.1, read as the reverse complement.
GGTGTGTTCAAAAGTGTGCCCCTGGACCAATAATCACTTAATTTCAACTTCTTAACTAGCGCCATTAGAAGGCAAACAGCAACAAAGCTATACATTTCCTCAAATCCAGTGTCTTTCCACAGTTGAGAATTCACAGATTCTATAGTATTTTCTCTGGTGTAAACGTAAAAACGATTTGTTTCGTCTGCAATAAATTGTAACAGTTCTTGAGACATAAATACACTCCTGGAAATGGAAAAAAGAACACATTGACACCGGTGTGTCAGACCCACCATACTTGCTCCGGACACTGCGAGAGGGCTGTACAAGCAATGATCACACGCACGGCACAGCGGACACACCAGGAACCGCGGTGTTGGCCGTCGAATGGCGCTAGCTGCGCAGCATTTGTGCACCGCCGCCGTCAGTGTCAGCCAGTTTGCCGTGGCATACGGAGCTCCATCGCAGTCTTTAACACTGGTAGCATGCCGCGACAGCGTGGACGTGAACCGTATGTGCAGTTGACGGACTTTGAGCGAGGGCGTATAGTGGGCATGCGGGAGGCCGGGTGGACGTACCGCCGAATTGCTCAACACGTGGGGCGTGAGGTCTCCACAGTACATCGATGTTGTCGCCAGTGGTCGGCGGAAGGTGCACGTGCCCGTCGACCTGGGACCGGACCGCAGCGACGCACGGATGCACGCCAAGACCATAGGATCCTACGCAGTGCCGTAAGGGACCGCACCGCCACTTCCCAGCAAATTAGGGACACTGTTGCTCCTGGGGTATCGGCGAGGACCATTCGTAACCGTCTCCATGAAGCTGGGCTACAGTCCCGCACACCGTTAGGCCGTCTTCCGCTCACGCCCCAACATCGTGCAGCCCGCCTCCAGTGGTGTCGCGACAGGCGTGAATGGAGGGACGAATGGAGACGTGTCGTCTTCAGCGATGAGAGTCGCTTCTGCCTTGGTGCCAATGATGGTCGTATGCGTGTTTGGCGCCGTGCAGGTGAGCGCCACAATCAGGACTGCATACGACCGAGGCACACAGGGCCAACACCCGGCATCATGGTGTGGGGAGCGATCTCCTACACAGGCCGTACACCACTGGTGATCGTCGAGGGGACACTGAATAGTGCACGGTACATCCAAACCGTCATCGAACCCATCGTTCTACCATTCCTAGACCGGCAAGGGAACTTGCTGTTCCAACAGGACAATGCACGTCCGCATGTATCCCGTGCCACGCAACGTGCTCTAGAAGGTGTAAGTCAACTACCCTGGCCAGCAAGATCTCCGGATCTGTCCCCCATTGAGCATGTTTGGGACTGGATGAAGCGTCGTCTCACGCGGTCTGCACGTCCAGCACGAACGCTGGTCCAACTGAGGCGCCAGGTGGAAATGGCATGGCAAGCCGTTCCACAGGACTACATCCAGCATCTCTACGATCGTCTCCATGGGAGAATAGCAGCCTGCATTGCTGCGAAAGGTGGATATACACTGTACTAGTGCCGACATTGTGCATGCTCTGTTGCCTGTGTCTATGTGCCTGTGGTTCTGTCAGTGTGATCATGGATGTATCTGACCCCAGGAATGTGTCAATAAAGTTTCCCCTTCCTGGGACAATGAATTCACGGTGTTCTTATTTCAATTTCCAGGAGTGTATCACAAAACACGAAAGAATGCTTGGGTCAGTATCTAATTGACATTTGTGTCCTGAACTCGAGTCATCGAAGTAATGGTTTCGCGGCTGAAAATCGTTTTCTTTCCAGTCAAATGCCACTTAAGTGCGCACTTTTCTGAAACGTTTCACTGTCACTTTCTGATTCCTCGGATTCAGAGGAACCGCTGACTAATTCTTGTTCTCCCCTCTGATGTTAAGGGCTGAGGACTACAGCTTCGATATTCTGTTGAAGACTCATCACTGTTAGCAACATCAGATAGTTCACACTCACTATCGCTCTTAGTGAGCATATCCAGGATTTCTTTATCTGTACAACCACAGCGACGTGACGTTTCTCAAGTAGAAAACAAGAAAACTGACGAAAATACAGGAATCTAAGTCAAATTCTGCAAAGAGCAAACACAGCAACAAAGCTATATGCACTCTTGAACTGCACAGACCACTGAACAGCTACTAGAAGAGCAGCGCGGAAAGGCAGCTCTGCTTGTATACACGTCCGTAGCGCTCTGCTAGCTGTGACTCAGGGCACCTAAACTCTTCCCTAGTGGTGGGAAGGCAACATTTTCAGTACCCTGAGCCCACTATCAGTACTGGAGGATGATGATTCGGTTGAAGAATGCTCCTGCGACGTTTCAGCCATTGTTGGAAGGGTATTGAAGGGACTGAAGTCTCAGCAGTGTCTAGTCCACCTGCCTGGTATAACTGTATTCTCAAAGGGCGTGGAGGAACACAGTCAGTAGCTGAGAGAGTCATTTGTAAAGTTCCAGACTGAGCACGTGACGTTAAGTACAGAAAAATGTCATTTTGCTTTAGAGGAAGGGGGTTACTTAGTTCATGTAATCAGCGAGGAAGGAAAGAGAATACACTACTAGCCATTAAAATTGCTACACCACGAAGATGACGTGCTACAGACGCGAAATTTAACCGACAGGAAGAAGATGCTGTGATATGCAAATGATTAGCTTTTCAGAGTATTCATACAAGGTTGGTGCCGGTGGCGACACCTACAACGTGCTGACACGAGGAAAGTTTCCAACCGATTTCTCATACACAAACAGCAGTTGACCGGCGTTGCCTGGTGAAACGTTGTTGTGATGCCTCGTGTAAGGAGGAGAAATGCGTACCATTTCCGAATTTGATAAAGATCGGATTGTAGCCTATCGCGATTGCGGTTTATCGTATCGCGACATTGCTGCTAGCGTTCGTCGAGATCCAATGACTCAGTAGAATATGGAATCGGTGGGTTCAGGAGGGTAGTACGGAATGCCGTGCTGGATCCCAACGGCCTCGTATCACTAGCAGTCGAAATGACAGGCATCTTATCCGCATGGCTGTAACGGATAGTGCAGCCACGTCTCGATCCCTGAGTCAACAGTTGGGGGACGTTTGCAAGACAACAACCATTTGCACGAACAATTGGACGACGTTTGCAGCAGCATGGACTATCAGCTCGGAGACTACGGCTGCGGCTACCCTTGACGCTGCATCACAGACAGGAGCGCCTGCGACGGTGTACTCAACGACGAACCTGGGTGCACGAATGGCAAAACGTCATTCTTTCGGATGAATCCAGGTTCTGTTTACAGCATCATGATGGTCGCATCCGTGTTTGGCGACATCGCGGTGAACGCACATTGGAAGCGTGTATTTGTCATCGCCATACTGGCGTATCACCCGGTGTGATGGTATGGGGTGCCATTGGTTACACGTCTCTGTCACCTCTTGTTTGCACTGACGGCACTTTGAACAGTGGACGTTACATTTCAGATGTTTTACGACCCGTGGCTCTACCCTTCATTCGATACCTGCGAACCCTACATTTCAGCAGGATAATGCACGACCGCATGTTGCAGGTCCTGTACGGGCCTTTCTGGATACAGAAAATGTTCGACTGCTGCCCTGGCCAGCACATTATCCAGTTGTCTCATCAATTGAAAACGTCTGGTCAATGGTGGCCGAGCAACTGGCTCGTCACAATACGCCAGTCACTACTCTTGATAAACTGTGGTATCGTGTTGAAGCTGCATGGGCAGCTGTACCTGTACACGCCATCCAAGCTCTGTTTGTCTCAATACCCAGGCGCATCAAGGCCGTTATTACGGCCAAAGGTGGTTGTTCTGGGTACTGATTTCTCAGGATCTGTACACCCAAATTGCGTGAAAATGTAATAACATGTCAGTTCTAGTATAATATATTTGTCCAATGAATACCCGTTTATCATCTGCGTTTCTTCTTGGTGTAGCAATTTTAATGGCCAGTAGTGTAGATTGTAGACTGATACGAGTGGTACAAGACTCCCAGCTCCAAAGCCAACTACAATCGCTTTTGATATTCTCGAACTTTTATAGAAGATTAGTGAGGGGGTTCGTTGATATATCGCAATCACTTACGCAGTTGTTGAAAGAAGGTACAAAATTAATGCGAACACAAGAGTGTCAAGGCACATTTCGAAGAACTGAAAAAAGTTTTAATGTGAATTCCAATTTTAATTTTTCGGATTTTCGGAAAGAGTTTATACTTCCTTGTGCGCATCTAACCATGTTTTGTGGTGTGTCCTATGTCTAGAGAACAACTGTGAGAAACGTTCTGTGGCTCGCATGTTGAGGCAGCTTCATAGAGAAGAAAAACACCATTCAACCACAGAGAAAGAGATGCTGAAAGGAGACAATCAGTCCGTCTTTCATATAATTTTGAATTTCATCCACCTATTATAAAAATCCGTGGTTTTATGATTTTGTAAACTTATCAATCTCTGCAGAGTGCTGTCTCTCTGCTCACGTTTTCTCTTTTTTTTTTTTTTTTCATGCCAGGGGGAGAAGACCACACTCCGAACCGAAAATTGAATGTTTTTATTTTCATTCTTATTACTTTTCACATTCAGCACACCATGTACCTGTCCTACATAGGTGTGATCGCTAGAGTGTGGATATAACTACAAATACATGTAAACTGGTACATTCAGCTTTATTTTCTTGATGTAGCTTTGTGGCAGAAGCCTGGGAATGGCAGTTAAAATTTCGAAGCCGGTTCCAAGGCTCCACTATGGTGGGATTGGGATCGTTATCTGCACAGGTTTTCTTAGCAAAGACTCTCAAGACTGGCTCTGTCAGATAGCACGACAGGGATGTTTACATTCAGTTAGACGATAAACTGACGGAAAATTTTGAGAATATGTATACAGGTGTGGTCTCTCCTGTCTCCTGATTGGAGGAGATGCCTAGCGCCACTTAACGGATACGTGTTGTGGATTGGTCAGTTCGCACCTTCCAAGTTTTTCACTCTCAGTACTTACAAGGGAACCTCCCCATCGTACCACTCTCAGATTTAGTTATAAGTTGGCACAGTGGATAGGCCTTGAAAAACTGAACACAGATCAATCGAGAAAACAGGTAGAGGTTGTGTGGAACTATGAAAAAAATAAGCAAAATATACAAACTGAGTAGTCCATGCGCAAGATAGGCAACGTCAAGGAGAATGTGAGCTTAGGAGCGCCATGTTTCCGTGGTTAGCGTGAGCACCTGCGGAACTAGAGGTTCCAGTCTTCGCTCGAGCGAAAAATTTAATTTTTTATATAATCGACTTCGCTCTCCAAAATTCGAGGACATGTTCAGATTTGCTTGGACATATGCAGGATTTGACGGTCTACTCACAGAAAAAATTTGAAAACGTTAAAAACATATATTTTGACAGAGCACAGGGAAAACTGTGCGACTGTGAAACTGTTGCATTCATTTGTTGCAGTTTATGTGACAAACTCTTAGGTTTTCATCACTTTTTTTTTAGTGATTATCACATCCACAAGAAAACCTAAATCAGGCATGGTAGAAGAATCTTTTTACCCATTCGCCAAGTGTACAAGTTAGGTGAGTCGACAACATATTCCTGTCATGTGACACACATGCCGTCACCAGTGTCGTATAGAATATATCAGACGTGTTTTCCTGTGGAGGAATCGGTTCCCAATGGAGAGACACGTCCTTTCGTCTACTAATCGCACTGTTTTGCGGTGGGGTCGCAAAACACAGACACTAAACTTATTACAGTGAACAGAGACGTCAATGAACGAACGGACAGATAACAGCTTTGCGAAAATAATGAAAATAAACTTTTCACTTTTTTTTTCTTTCATTTTGTTCGTTATTGATCGTTGTGGTTGGTAGTTGTGGACGTCGCAAGACATCCTGTTCAAGTTCGGTGGTTGATCCTTCCACTCAGTTTTTTATTACAGAGGCCACCCGGCTCACTGACCGAACACGCTGAGCTACCGTGCCGTACTCGAGGGAAGACTTGAACCAAGGACCCCTCGTCCCGCAGTTGCTCACGCTAACCACAGGACCACGGCGCTACTGAGGTCACATTCTCCTTGATGTTGTCTGTCTTGCGGATGGACTACTCAGTTTGTATATTTTGCTTATTTTTTTCATAGTTCCACACAACTTCTTCCTGCTTTCAATTGGTCTGTGTTCAGTTTTTCAAGGCCTATCCACTGTGCCAACATATAACTAAATCTGAGGGGGGTGCGATGGGGAGGTTCCCTTGTTAGAGGCAAGGCAGATTGGATATCAGACAGAAGTCACCCGGTCGGTGACGAGTAGAGTCACATCAGTGTTGCTATGATCGTGGAGAATGTGTGGTGCTCGCACTTAAGCGACATTTTACATAGGAACTTGCTCAGGCTTCTCAAGTTAGGAACTTTCCGTTACTTTAAAGACATTTGTGAGGAGCGTTAAGGATTTTTCACTTGTGTTAAATGTGGTATCATTTCAATAAATTCAGATGGGAAAGAACTTGTACTTTACCTGGACACGATTCACTCCATGCAACGTGATCCTCATTAGGTTCATGTTTACTTTTCGTTGCGACGCGGAAGCCGGTTTTGACATCTCAACTTTGGTTCGCAAATTGTGAATACTGTTTTCGTTAATTCTGTGAATGTCTGAGACTTTCCTTGTGAGTGTATGTGTGTCCATGTAGCGCTCCTGACCCAGTCCAATCGCTGCTGGATAATTATTATGAATACTCTTCCTCCTTACATAACCATAGTGCTAGAATTTTTAAACGTGGTGCATGTTCATGTTCAATGTGAGTAAATGTGTTCTGGTCATCAGTTTAGCTCATTAAACTTTTCCCCAATGTGGATAACAACACGTCATTCTGTGTTCTTTGAACACTAACCACAAACAGCCTCTAAGGAAAAGTTACTGGGAGACAGTCTGTGACAATCAATGGTATGATTTGTCAGGGTAACTCGACAAACATAGTGCGGATACTAAAAATACAGAATAAATGTTTCGAAATATGTGCACTGCATATCATAAAGAACCATGTCGTCTGTTATTTAGAAAGCTTAAAATATTAACTCTGCCATCCCTATACATACCGGTATATGAGATTATTATATTTTCGTACAACAGACATGAATTATTTGAGGGAAACCATTTTGTCCATTCACATGATACTAGAAACAAAGAAAATTTTGTGCTCCGCGCCCATCGCCTCAGATTGTATGCCCAGTGACCTCAATACATGGGAGTGGAGATTTGTAATAAATTAAAAGGGAACAAGTTAATGCAGATGAATTTAGATATACTTAAAATAAAGCTACATCAGGTACTGACTCTGAAATGTTATTACTCAGTGATTGAATGCATGCAGGACAAACAGGAAGTCTGAGCTGGATACAATGTGTTACATATTCCAAGAAATATCCTTATAATGTTATTATTTATTGTAGTACTATTATTTATTAGCGTAAAAATCATTTTAACCGTATTATAAATTTTTGACGTGTCTCCTGTACGCAAACCGAATGGATTGCAAATGTAAGTCATGAGATGAATAAAACACAAATTCACACAAATTCGGAAAAAAAGTTCAATTCCTAATCGGGCGATCTGAGGTCTAGTAGTTGGATTTCGGTTACGCATTTTTCTTTGTGATAGAAGCCAGTGATAGATTCTCTTAATAGCTCTGGTCCTTGCTTTTCAGACAAGTTGGCACTCAGGGATAGGCAGTGAAATCAGATAGTGTACTTGTTGAACACGAATCTCGCAGGTACGGAAATTCCCTGTTATGGGCGAAAGTTCGGCCCACCAAAGAACTGACACCCAATAGTTAGATCAGAACAGTGGATGGCTTTTGTTTGGTGATACCTGGTAGGGTATTTTAGACACCACGGATCTTCCGGGAAGCGTTAGATGCTAGGAAATTTTTGATGTGTAACTTTTTCTTACAGGAAAAATGTAATTTCTGTGTTGCATGAATTTACAGTATTGCAATTTCAGAGTCGTATACAATAGCGCCATAGTTTTGCAGTAGGTCATGTGTTTTGGACGGGTAATAATTTTGTCTTTCAATAATATGCATATGTACCGTACGTAAGATAACGAGTGTTTGTCACCAGTTATTAGGGAGAATAGAGTTGCTTCTTAGAATTCGGTGGAGATTTTTCGGTTGTTGCTCCTTGTGGTGTGCTATGTATAGATGTGCGAGAGCCCATACGGAAAAGTTATTTGAAATGGGTCGCAAACAGAATGTTAGTGCGTTGAATTACGACCGCGTAAGCGAATCCAAAATTGTTTCAGAGAACCAGAGTGTTCTGTTAATGGAGGAGCGAGCACTCGGGCGGTAGGATAGTTGAAGCCCCCTCCCCGACCTTAACTTAAGGCGCTGTCCACATAGGCCATAAGCTACCACATACTAACAAACAGCACTAACGCGGGCCAAGATTCCCCCTTGTGCACAACTCAGGTAGTCCGAAGCTCGTCGTCTAGTAGCTAGCATTGCTACCTCTGGATCATGTGGTTCCGGGTTCGATTCCCTGCTGGGTTGGGGATTTTCTCTGCCCGGGGACTGGGTATTTGTTTTGTCCTCATCATTTCATCATCCTCATCATTCGTGACAGTGGCTAGATTGGACTGTGAAAAAAATTGTACTGTGAAAAAACTGGGACTTTGTACGGGCGCTGATGACCGCGCACTTGCGCCCCACAAACCAGACATCAAACAACTCAGGTAACACATGAGACTGAAGTGATATCAGGTGTTCCCCAGGGAAGCGTCCTGGGACCTCTGCTGTTACTGATCTATATGGATGACCTTGGTGACAATCTGAGCGGTTCTCTTAGGTTGTTCGCAGATGATGCTGTAATTTACCGTCTAGTAAGGTCATCCAAAGACCAGTATCAGTTGCAAAGCGATTTAGAAAAGATTGCTGTATGGTGTGGCAGGTGGCAGTTGACGCTAAATAACGAAAAGTGTGAGGTGATCCACATGAGTTCCAAAAGAAATCCGTTGGAATTCGATTACTCGATAAATAGTACAATTCTCAAGGCTGTCAATTCAACTAAGTACCTGGGTGTTAAAATTACGAACAACTTCAGTTGGAAAGACCACATAGATAATATTGTGGGAAGGCGAGCCAAAGGTTGCGTTTCATTGGCAGGACACTTAGAAGATGCAACAAGTCCACTAAAGAGACAGCTTACACTACACTCGTTCGTCCTCTGTTAGAATATTGCTGCGCGGTGTGGGATCCTTACCAGGTGGGATTGACGGAGGACATCGAAAGGGTGCAAAAAAGGGCAGCTCGTTTTGTATTATCATGTAATTGGGGAGAGAGTGTGGCAGATATGATAAACGAGTTGGGATGGAAGTCGTTAAAGCAAAGACGTTTTTCGTCGCGGCGAGATCTACTGTATTTACGAAATTTCAGTCACCAACTTTCTCTTCCGAATCCGAAAATATTTTGTTGAGCCCAACCTACATAGGTAGGAATGATCATCAAAATAAAATAAGAGAAATCAGAGCTCGAAAAGAAAGGTTTAGGTGTTCGTTTTTCCCGCGCGCTGTTCGGGAGTGGAATGGTAGGGAGATAGTACGATTGTGGTTCGATGAACCCTCTGCCAAGCACTTAAATGTGAATTGCGGAGTAATCATGTAGTTGTAGATGTAGATGAACCCACAGACATGAAAACCACGCCCGCAACAACACGACTTCTGCCGGATTTGATTCTGTAGCATACCAAAAGCTTATGTTACAGCTGTCTCAATCGCTACGCACGTACGTGGAAAGATCGAAGCACAAAACACGAAGCTTGCCACATACATTGAAGACAACAAGTGGGAAATGGACGTAGCAAGAACCGATTTAGAGACAATTAAACAATGGCGCGAGATGATGACCAATAATATACTGGAAGTGGAAAATCGGTTTATGGGTGATAGAGGGAGAGTTAGCCACAAGGAACAACACTTTTCGGTCGAGCCAATGCAGGTGAGAGGGATCATCAACGAAGTTACGGAAAGGCAATCGGCGCTGTTACAGAATGTCTTTTGAACAACTCCTGCAGCATGACCCCATGTTGAAGCAACGAGGCGAGGCAACAGAGTAGGTGTCTAAAGGTGCAAGTCAGTGATGGTGCCCACAAGCGAATCACCCGCCACTGCCTGCGAATCCGCATTCGCTTTTTAAGATTACACTAAGAACAGCACGCGCACAGCCATTTAAGAAGTTAGTCTTCCCGTGCTCCACATGCGAATGGAACGGATGTTAACCCTAATATGGGAAGTACCCTTTGTCTTGTTAGTCGCATTGTTTTACATAGCACGGACCCAAATGTTGACGGTGATCGTTATGGGTTGATTTCATGGGTGTTCGTGGAACACCACTGGCTCACTCTTCTCTACTGGCTCACTCTTCTCTACACAGCGGCTTGTGTCAAGTGAGGGTACTGGTCGTGTGTGGTTAGCGTAAGGGCTCTCAACGGATTTATTTGCGTTGTTTTGGATCATTTTAGAAATGAATGAAAATGAGAGGGGCCTCCGCTCAGAAATCTCCGAGGGAGGTGCCAAATATAACGTCCTCTTCCGATGGACGGCTGTCCATCAACAGTCTCACATATACTCACGCCAGGAATCAAACGCAAAAATTTGAAACTGAAACACTTTCTCACACTGATACACACAACTGTGTGACATAATTAAACGTGAAAATATATAGTTGATCACATTACATTAGTTTACTGATTTCGAGGTACAATTTACTGTTAACATTTTGCCGCTGGCATGCTAACGTAAAACCTATCAGATGATGTGAGATGCAGAAGTGCTTTGCCAATGAACTATTCACATTTACAAATTCCATGCTCTTCGCTTTGGTTCATAAGTAGTATCCCCAGAAATAACGCCAAGGGTGCCTACACCCTTGGGCAAGGGCGAACTAGAAATTGTAAAGGCAACAGTGATGAAATCTAAATGGAATTTATATATTTTATGAAGTTAATAGTTATAGTTCATTACTGATAACATGATGTAATATCTTTAAAATTTTTTTTTGTTTATTCTTTGGTAGCAAAGATATGATGATTTTGGGATAGCTGCTAAGTAAAGTCAATAAAGAAGTCTTAAGCAGGTGAAGTGGCGCGTGTTCTTGGTGATTTAAAATTAGACTAAATATCGTCAAGCAACATCTTTTGGGAAATGCTGCAAATATTACGTTACAGCAGTTATATTTGGTGGCCCCGACGTGATAATAAGAAGATATGACGACAAACGGGAGCATTTCCGAAGATCGCCTGGAAGCAAACAAGGTTAGCATCAAAATTCCGCCTTTTTGGAGTGAAAAACCCGAAATTTAGTTCTATCAAGTAGAAGCACAGTTCAGCATTTGCAAAACTGTCACAGAAGAAACTAAATTTAATCACTTAGTGTCACAATTAGAACCGAAATACATCCAGAATATTTGGGACATTATTTGCGGCACAGATGCGAATAAATATTCGTTGGCTAAGGAACGTCTACTGAATATTTTCAAAGAAAGTGAAGATAAGCATATTAAGAGATTAGTTACTGGAGTTGAAAAAACACTTATCAGCTACTGAAGCATCTGTATCTTAGGATCAGTTTATTCTATCTCGTGAGATTTTTTTTAAAGCCAAAAAACGAAAATAAGACACTACAAATTGTTCTATAATAAAAAATTAATAATCCACATTACCTCAATATCATTACGAAAAATATTAAGTACCGGCCGAATAAAAAACAAACAATTAAGTTAATTAAATCTCACGTTTAATGATGTACCGAATATCAAGCGATCGCTTTTAGATTAACATTCAATTATTTTAATGATAGTGCTTATTACAACACAAAACTGCTTTATTATCTATGCCTCGAAGTGAAGACATTACGATCTATGACTAAGGAATGACGTCATTGTTCAAAGCCGACGGGTTGTATCCCCTGCTGCACTAGACCCACTTGAAGATAGTTCAGCTGAAAAAGTGGCAACAGCCTTCTACCAGCACTGGATTGCAAGATTTGGTGTACCACCGCAGGTAATCACTGACCAAGGAGCACAGTTTAGATCGCAGTTGTTTAATAATTTGGGCATAGTATGTGGAATGAAAATTCAGCACACAACGCCATATCATCCTCAATGCTATGGCAAAATTGAGCGACTACATAGAACTGAAGTCTGCAATCAAGGCCCATAACAGTTCTAATTGGACAGAAATTCTGCCTACTGTTCTACTGGGGCTGCGCACTGCAGCGTGAGAAACATCGCCATTCGTCTTCCAAAATATTAAAAATAATCCAAACCCCACACCCCATACTGGTAGCCCACTTGACGAACTGTCCTATGGGCGCCCATGAATAACGCTCACTGCTGCTGTTGTAACAGTTTTGTTATCGTCTTACCAAATAATTTGTTGCTTTTACTTCATTTTTTGTCTATACTTCAAATCTCTTTCTCCCTGTCTCTCGTCTACAGGTACTTTCTTTATGTGGTAATTTCCAAATTTCTAAAATACCGGCAGGCCTACTATCTCAGTGTCAGTTTTATGTTTTCGCTTCGTGAAATTGCGGAAGAACAGTCTCTCTGCGCGAGAAGCTGCTCTTTTGCTTAATTACGCTCTGTAATATTTTACGACAGCTAAAACTGAAAAAAAAACACGTTTTTAACATTCGTTTTTCACTCACTGATTTAGTGTAGCATTCACGTCATATTACACTACCGTTACACCTTACAGGCATCATTCACCTTCGTAATAGCTTCACGTATTCCTCGTCTGTTTAATAGGCTGTTAACAATAGAAAGCATTCAGTCGATAAAATCTCACTTTTGGAAACAGGCTTAGTTCTTCGGTACGTTTTCCGATTATTACGAAGCTCCGGTGCGTTTTCCGATTATTACGAAGCTCCACATTACAAATTCGCACAATTGGCGTTTGCATAGGGATATCACCGTTATGAAAATGGAATATCAGACATACCTACAGCACTGGCACAAATACGTAATTCGTTTCTCATCTTCCAGTGTTAATTTTACAACTGGTTTGGGGAACTGTTCTACTAGCTCAGAAAAATGGTAGTATGTACTGATTTTCTGACGCTAGCAGCAACACTCGGGGAAGAAAATTTTGACAGACTAAAACTTATTGGCGACTGTAAACTACTTTTTTTTGGTGTTGTAGTAATTGAATTGTCACAAACTTTACAGAACGCTCCCTTTCCCACCTCTCTTGCCGCTTCCCCGCGACTAAGCATGACAGAGGCTCCCGCATGACAGAGGCAGGAACACTCATGACGTAAATGTAAACACATTAGTCTACTGAAATACTTTGACAATGCACATTGCTATTAAATTGTTCTTAGTACACCTTGAAAATTAAAGCATGGCTTTTGTCTTAGCAATATTATTTGTTTCGTGACATATTTTGTGACAAAGTTTTCACAATTGATTCAAATGTTTTGACTAAGTAGACATGAGAAGGTTGCTATCAAGGTCAAAGAGTTTAAGTGGAGTGAGGTATATATACCAGCGCAGTTCAGTTACGCGTAGTAGCCGCAGTGCTAGGGGTGATCTGTGTACAAAATTTTAAGTAGTTGTATTACTCGGTCATAGTATTAACAGTGAAATTGTGCTCGTGTATGATACAACAGAACGAAATTCCAACGGCATAAGGTATTTATATTTGTATTATGCCCTTTTTGTAACAGTTGTCATGAATTGGAAGAACTTGAGCACAGTTGTCATTCACTAATTGGAATGCATATCGCGTTGCATAAATATTTGTCGATTTTCTTAGTACCCTCCAGCTGTGTCTTTAGTTGGTGGACCAGGGAGAAGTTTGCCGTTATAAACATTGTTTTTAGTAGGTGCCGACAATTATGGGATGTGTCAACTGGTTAACGTTTTTGTAGCAGATTTATTCTCTTGGACCTCCTACATTTTATAATTAATTATGGGAAAATGTTCATTACCGCATCTGGCTCTTAATGTTGAAACAATGAATAGTGGTTACTATTCAGCTCAGTAAGTTGTCAAGCATTGCATGCAGGAAGTGTCCACAAAGTAGTGTCCCTTTAGTAATGTTATTGTTATTGCTGTCCGCTAATTCTGATTGTAAGTGATTGTGAATTTCACAGGTTATGCTAGATTCATTCTTGATGTCAACCACAAATATCATGTATTGTATTGGCAAGTTATGTGACAAACTGTAGGTGTGTGAAGAGGTTCCGAAGACGTTCCCACAAGTAGTTGTGTTATCAATTTTACATGACATTGTTACTTCATGTTTCTGTAGAACAAACATTTTTTTTATCTTAGTTGCATTGCCTCAGATGATTATGCAAAAGAAAGGTATCGGGTATGTGTGCAATCCCTTTTTTTTAGGACAACACAGTGGGAGAGAATGCAAACCAGGCAGGGCTGAGCTTTTTGGTTAATTTAACTAATTGTGTGTTCATATCAGCTTAGGTTATTTGATCTCTAAAGCTTCACATTGGGAGAGAGTATATGGTGCTGTTTCTTCACCTGTACGGAAGACTTCGCCTAGGGTCTCATTTCTCTATACACCTCATGTGTAGGTTTGTCTTAAAAGTTCACATGGCCTGTCATTAGCCCTATTGTGAGTTTAGTATATCTTATGTTCAAGCCCTGGGTTAAGGAACTTCTCTTAAAGCATGGCATGGGCATCGGCATCATGAGCTTGACATGTTTGTTTTTGGATCATAGTCCATGTTGCCTTTTGATCCAGTTTCATATTTATGATTTAACCATTCCTTCGTAATGGTTAGGATAGGATCCAATGCAATAAATGGAGTTGTCACACCTATCCTGGGCAGGCTATCGGATTGTTCATTGTCACTTGATTCCTGAGTAACCAGGGACTTACAGGAGGTTTACCCTGTTGCTTTCATCTTTATTTGTTTACATTTTCTGCTTGTAGGCCAGCAAGCTGATGTCTTTTGCAAATGCCATACAAAGGTTGATTAAAGTAATATCTATATTACACTTACTCACAGTAGTGCTACATACATTTCTCTTAATAGTTGAATTATATTACATCTTACAACAGAGGGCAAGTAGATTAGAATTCATTGAGTAAATATAAATATTTATTTACTAAGAAGGCTTTTAACTCCCTGTGGAACAGTTTGGTTCACAAGTTTTCAAAGCATGTCCATGGCAGCTTGTTGAGCCATATCTGCCCATTAATATAAGGATTATTATCGGTTATTTTTAATTTTGTCCTCTGCGTGAAGTAATTATCCTTACTTCTGTATGATACTTACGTGCATCAGTGCACTTATTTAGTTCGTTTTTACTATTCGGAAAAAGTATATTAAGTTTATACAAATACAAGGAGTATACGGTTACATATTTTTGTTGGACAAAGGTTTCATGGCAGGACTGTCGGGATTTTAGTCCATGCATTAACCAATGGCTCTTTTCTGTAATGCTGATATTCTATTCAGGTGCAGGTCTGCTGCACAACCCCACAGTCCAACACCACAATTAAGAAATGTGTAAACTGTTCCACAGTAAATAATTTTTAGTATTCGAGTAGGGACTATTTTTACCAACTGAGTTATCAGATACAGGCAGCAGCTGATTTTCTCACACACAGAAGAAATGTTGTTTCCCAAATGGAAATTTTTGTCCAGTTCGACACAAAGAAATTTAATGTTATCTGTTTCTGTTGATGTAATATCACAAGTATTGTTTATTTCAGCCTCATGGGAACTAATTGTTTAAATGTAAGTAGCTGGGATTTACTGATGGTGTTTAGGCCCTTTTGTAGAAAATATTTAGTTACTTTCATCATGCCCTTAGTTCAGCTGAGTGTGATATCTCCAAGTCTTTTTCATAAAATAAGAGAGAGGTGTCATCAGCATAGATTACTAGATGGGAGTTGAAGGGTTGTCATGTCATTCACATAAACCACTAAAAGAGAAAGGGACCAGGGATCGATCCCTGGATTACTGTATCTCGAAAAGACTGGCAATCTATTACCTAGTTATCTGTTTTACATGTAAATTTAGTACACTGTTTGCAATTTGTTATGTAGTAGTCAGTAATTGCATAAATGAGTCCTCGATGTTGGAAGCATTCAGTTTCTTAAAGAGCAACCCATGGTGTCACAAGGGCTTTATTTTGCAACAATCTTTGATCTCATCACATGGGCTGACAGATTTCAGGAGCTGCTTGGCTGTCTGAATAAGTGTAGATGCTACCGTTTTTGTAGTGCCCATGCAAACACTCTCCAGCCACACACACATTGATGGCAGATATTTCTACCTGGAATACTGTGACCAGCTTCTGTAGAAAGATGACACACTCTGGTATAGCCTGGATCCCATGAATCCTGGCTCCAACATCTTTGTTTGTTTTTGACTCTCCAGTAAATCATACTCTCTCTTCTGCTTGGTGTCGTGGTTTGTTTTTCCTCTGATCCATACGTCCAATTGTTACACTGAAATGTCTATTGAAGCAGTTGGAAGGTATTTTATAGCCAGCCGGTGCTTCCCTAGCCATTCTTGTGTTTCACATTCCCTGTTTTGCAGTAGGATTCTGGATATCCTAAAGGTACCCATCTATATCTAGTTTTTAGCCTGTATACTCCTGCTGTCATGTCCATTTTTACCCACAAGCGTGATGGGGTCATGTCCAGCACAGGCTCCATCCCAGCGGTGGGTATGCAGCTAATTCCATCCATTAAGCTAAGCAGACCAATCTCTACTTTGTTCCACCATACTGTAACCCAAGGCCAATGGAAGCATCCAATTCCTCACATCGGGTCAGTGGAGGTGTCCGATCCCATCCGTCAGCTTTGACCCGTGACGTAAGGGTGTTGTGTTGTGTTGTGTGACGTCATGACAGCGTGGAATTTAGAGAGAGAGAGAGAGAGAGAGAGAGAGAGAGAGAGAGAGAGAGAGAGAGAGAGTGTGTGTGTGTGTGTGTGTGTGTGTGTGTGTGTGTGTGTGTGTGGGGGGGGGGGGGGGGGTGTTGTTGTTGGGTTGGGGCCAACCAAGTTTGCAGTGCTGGAATTTGTTGGTGGTATGTATCTTTTTTCTTCTCAAGTTGTGATGTTTTGTGTATTTATGGTGTATAGAATGTGTTTTAATTGGTTTAGGGATGTTTGATTTTTAGATTTTTGAGGTGTTTGGTTTTGGTTTTATTTCTCATAGCTGTAAGGGTTGGTTTTTGGTATGCCTTTTCCCCACAGCAGGTGAAGCACATTAAATAATGTTTTTAATTGGCTTACTGACACATTGGTTCGTCTTGATCAATAATCTTAATGTTCTCTAGTGGGGGTGGGGGGGGTGGGGGGGGGGGGAGAGAGAGAGAGAGAGAGAGAGAGAGAGAGAGAGAGAGAGAGAGAGAGAGAGAGAAGGGGTTTTTACACATTTCAGCATAGTAATGTGATTTTTTATTCTGTTTTTAGATGTTTCCACATATAAAAGGTCTGCTGCAGAGACAGCAGCACGTAGCGGTCGCCACTCATAACACTCAGTTTGCAGCAACCAAGACAACAGCTGCTGTGCAAGAGACAGCCACCAGTGCCCCAAAAGCAGAAGGAGCATTCACTTCAGGCCGTGGTATGAGAGATTAATTTGTTCTGTACTGAATACTGATGGAAGATAACGGCAGGTCACAGTATATAGGTGTTGGGGGAAAAAATTATACGAATGTAATTCATAAAGCATCTAGCCAGATTTTAGTTAATGATTTCATTGAAATATTGGTTATTGCTTGTGGTGCAGACTGCAGGTCCGTACCCACTCATTGACACTGGGAGCTACTCCATTAATCTTTACACAGTGTGATATTTATGTCGTAAAAGGCGACGAAAAGAACAAACCACTAATAGGGCTAACCCCCCTTTTAGTGTGATTAGTTGGTTCAGGACAGAACTAATGAAGCCTCGGACAAGCGCTGTCATGGTCGGGGACGACGCTTGAACACTATGCCCGTCCACAATGGTAACGACACTGCTAGCCACATGGAAAATGATTTAAATCCAAGTAGAGGTGTTTTGCAGGATATGCTTCCTGCAACCACCCTAGAAGGAAAACAAAGACAGAGGATGAGATGGTCAGATGATGTCAACAGACACCTCATGTTCTGTTATTACTAAGCAACAAATGTAGGAACCAACTGGATACAGATCACAAGTATACACAACATTTATTTACCAGATACACAGAATTAAAATTTTTAACAGAACAATGACTAGCTGATCAGATCCGTGTAATAATCAAAAATAACAGGATACCGCAGTCAGAATTAGAAAACATCAAACAAGTAGTACAACAAATACTGGAACAAAATAATGTGCAATCAGAAGAAGAAGAAAATACAGTAATGGACTCAAACATCCCAGAGCAAACAAACAAAGAACAACACGCATCAATTAAACAATCAACGGAAATCGAAATCTTAAGACAGCCACCAGGACAAGCACAAATAGAACACGAAGTGACACACATGTTAGATATAAAAGGAAAAAATTGAGCTGATCTATATAGAATACAAAGACACAAATACAGGCATTAGACCATTCTTGCATAGACACCCAAATAACTCACAAGTCTAAACAACAATAACAATTATCAACACTTAACAAAATAAATGAAAATACAACTATGGAAGAGTTACAACTACTGGTTTATATAGGAGCACTCACTACACTAAATATACACACTAGGCAGAGATCAGAACCAACCAACACACAGAAGAAACCCACAAAACCAGCATGGCAACACAGGCTACAGGTCAGAATAGAAAAACTGAGAAAAGACATCAGACAGCTAACACAATTTATAAGAAATGAAATATGAGACAAAAAACGAAAAAGGTTAGGTAAATATCACAACAAGAAGTGATAGAGCAATTCGTGAAAAGAAACAAATTACAAACATTGACCAAACGACTTAGAAGACACAAAAAAAGTGAAAATAGAAGGAAACAAAACCAAACGTTCAACACAAACCAAAAGAAATTTTATCAGGCAGTAGATAACACACACATTAAAATAGACAATCCACCAAACATAACAGACATGGAACACTTCTGAAGCAACATATAGTCAAACCCGGTACAACATAACAGACATACACGGTGGATACAAGCAGGAACAGACACATACAAGATGATACCACAAATGCCTGAAGTGATAATTTTGCAACATGAAGTCACCCGAGCAATTAATTCTACGCACAATTGGAAAGCCCCTGGAAAAGATAAAATAGCAAATTTCTCGCTAAAGAAGTTTGCCTCAACACATTCACATCCAACTAAATTATTTAACATGAATATAATAGAGGGAAACATTCCACGTGGGAAAAATATATCTAAAAACAAAGATTCTGTAACTTACCAAACGAAAGCGTTGGTATGATGATAGGAGACAATAAAAAACACACACATACACACACAAATTTCAAGCTTTCGCAACCCAAGGTTGCTTCATCAGGAAAGAGGGAAGGAGAGGGAAAGACAAAAGGATGTGGGTTTTAAGGGAGAGGGTAAGGGGGGTCATTCCATATCAAATCACCCAATAAAAAATAAATTTTACACCCACCTCCTTAGATTTACATGAACTTTGGCTCAAATGGTTCTAATACCATCCTGACAACACCTGCAAACTTTTTTTGCTGTATCTCTTATAGTTTCTTTTTATAAATTTTTAAAGTTTTTATGCTTTGCGTTTTCCGAACCTTCGGAAATGGTAAATTTAATTTGTATTCAAAACTTTAAAATTGCTTATCTTAAAAACTCTTTTAGATAACATCATGAATTTTTGCAACAAGTTTATTTATTATACATATCTGATACAGAAGCAAATAACCAGAACCACTTCCTCATCTCCTCAAACCCAGAACCTCCCACAGAAGAACGCCAAAAGTGTCCCACTTGTGACAGGATACTTTCCGGGACTGGATCAGACTCTGAATGTGGCTCTCCAGCAGGGATACGACTTCCTCAAATCCTGCCCCGAAATGAGATCCATCCTTCATGAAATCCTCCCCACTCCACCGTCCACCTAACCTTCGTAACCTCTTAGTTCATCCCTATGAAATCCCCAAACCACCTTCCCTACCCTCTGGCTCCTACCCTTGTAACCGCCCCCGGTGTAAAACCTGTCCCATGCACCCTCCCACCACCACCTACTCCAGTCCTGTAACCCGGAAGGTGTACACGATCAAAGGCAGAGCCACGTGTGAAAGCACCCACGTGATTTACCAACTGACCTGCCTACACTGTGAAGCTTTCTATGTGGGAATGACCAGCAACAAACTGTCCATTCGCATGAATGGACACAGGCAGACAGTGTTTGTTGGTAATGAGGATCACCCTGTGGCTAAACATGCCTTGGTGCACGGCCAGCACATCTTGGCACAGTGTTACACCGTCCGGGTTACCTGGATACTTTCCACTAACACCAACCTGTCAGAACTCCGGAGATGGGAACTTGCCCTTCAGTATATCCTCTCTTCTCGTTATCCGCCAGGCCTCAACCTCCGCTAATTTCAAGTTGCCGCCGCTCATACCTCACCTGTCTTTCAACAACATCTTTGCCTCTTTACTTCCGCCTCGACTGACATCTCTGCCCAAACTCTTTGCCTTTACAAATGTCTGCTTGTGTCTGTGTATGTGCGGATCGATATATCTGTGTGTGTCTATCGACCTGCCGGCGCTTTTGTTTGGTAAGTCTCATCATCTTTGTTTTTGGATATATTTTTCCCGCGTGGAATGTTTCCCTCTTATTTTTATAAGAATTGCAATATCTAGAGTCTCAGACCTGATTGAATGCTCAAATTTGTTTTAATTTACTCTTAAACATATAGGCTACTTGATAAAACAAAAATAATGATGGCTTTTTAACATGTTTATTAATTATAGTAGATTACATTAGAATTATGTACAAAGATAGTGTACTTACGACACTTATGTATAACCCAACTGATTGCTTGAAACATTGAATTTTTTGAGTAATTTTGTCTTTTTAATAAACATTAATGCTGATTCAAACTGTTTTTCCACTTCACCCAAGAGCTTTCAGTTCTTTTGATACAGTCTTTTTTGAAGTAATACATTCTTCCAGTGCCGCTTGATTGAGGTGCGTCTACTACACAGACTATGTGCTCCAAAGGCACTATGCAAGAATCTTCTCTTTCAGGCCAATAAAATGATGCAGCTGGTCCTGAAGGATGTAGAAATAGAATTTCTGCATCTTCTTCATCATTGAATACTGTTTTTACTAGTCCAAAGTACCAGTTACCATCATAATTTGCAGCCACATAGCTATTTATGGATGGTTCAACACGAACCCAATCAGAAGAAGAATGGAAAGAAAAGACTAAGGAGGGTTTTACACTATCTGTAGTCCTTCTAATTTCAAGGTTGTTTGTTGGAAGTGGTTTGAAGTTATGAAAACTTCTTGTTCCAGAATGGTTCGGGTTGCTGAAAAAAAGTTTTTCTAGTTTTAACCGTAGCAAATCAGCTTCTTTTTTGTCAATAAAGTGAAAATGAATGTTT
Organism: Schistocerca serialis cubense; assembly: GCF_023864345.2. Lineage (NCBI taxonomy): Eukaryota > Metazoa > Arthropoda > Insecta > Orthoptera > Acrididae > Schistocerca > Schistocerca serialis. The sequence goes on along the minus strand of NC_064638.1, from coordinate 1,123,063,029 downwards.
TCAATATTGAAAATGAATGTTTTCAATATTTTGTTCACAAAACTTGTACACATCGATTGCTGTCATTATTTGTTCTTCGTCTGAAAGCTGTAGACTGGCTTTCCTTAAAATTCTTTTAATAGTTCCTCCTAGGCCATCACAAATTGACTTCCCATGACTTGTTGCAAAAAAAGAGTGGTGGGCCTTCAAATTAAAGTCTCTCAAGTGTTCTGTCAAATTTTTAAAACTGTTTCTATTTTTGTACTGCCCAGCACAACCATCTGTGAAGTAGTGAACTGAGTCAATGTCAGTATGATGTAATGACAGCCACTTTGTAATTTCTTTTTGTACAAAGTTAACAAAACCAGTGTCATGATCTTGGTCATCACTAATAAAACAGTGGTTGGAAACAAAAACATTGTTTTCCTCATTTCTTAGAAAAACTCCAACTGGGTGTAGAGTACAACCACCTGTATTCCAGTGGTAACTTTGGATCTCATTTTGTATAACAAAGGAATAATTTTCACTGAAATCCATCACAGTAATTGCTGTTTTGAGTGGTGGGTTTTCTTTCAATCTTTTAAAGGCTGCTGATTGGGATTTTGCTATAAACGAGTGTGGGGTGAGCTTTTCCAATGACCTAACCAATAAAGAAATGTAGTCTTAAACACTGATGGACTGTTTGATCATTTCTGCCCTGTCTGTGTTAACCCACTGACTGATTACAATTTCTTCTTCTAAATCATAATCTTCACTTAGTTTTTCAGTTAAGTACTCAGTTAGTGCAGTATTTGCAAGACAGCTGTCGCAATGATGTAGCATGCAGTTTTGGTTTTCCGTGTTGCACACAAGCATCTTAATTAGGTCTTTATAAGATTCTTCAATTTTCACAGCATCCAGTAATAGTTTAACATTCTACTGGATACTGCATACACATACAGTGTGTGCGCCTGCAGCACCAGCAGGGATACACTATTTAGGTCTCAAGAAACAAAATTTTGAAAATCCTACTTCTACCTCGGGATTCTCCCATTTGAAAGAATAAGAGTTCTCTCAAGTTACACAAAATGAGTCTTTTTTGCATGTACACATTTTTTTGAACACTTACTTTGTCTTTTGTTCCAGGCAGCACTCTGGAACTTTCATCCTTTCCATAAAAATCTGTTACAAGTCTTACTTTATTTCCAGAAAGAGTTTTACCTTTTTTTGGACCAGGAGTTTCCAAAATACCCTTTTCAGATTTTAGCTTTCTAGCTTGTAGCACCATGTACTCACATTAAATTCTTTCATCACTTTATTTCAACTGAATCTGGAGCCAAGGTCAGAATCTGGATTTTTCTAGACCTCCCAACAGATGAAATCTTCTCTTTCATAAAAGAAATCATTACATCACAATCCTTTGCTTTCTCAACGACACTTGTATATTCTTCGTCATCATCGGAACTTGGTGCATCACATTTTAATGCTTTTGAAACCGCCTTTTTTGCAGTCATTTCAATACTGCTAACCTTCCTTTAAAAATAAGACCATTTACTTTGTTCTGACAAGCCATGAAGCTTTATCGGTGTTAAATCTAAATTATCAAGAGCAATGTTTGTTTGTACGAGGGATTCATTTCTGGATTCCAATGATTCTAATTCAACCATGACTTCATCGTCTGTTTCACTTTCATTGACTGCAAGTCTTAATTTTTCCTCACAAAAGTTGCGGCATGTTGAGCAAAGCTTTTGTCCAGGTTTTATGCTAATATTTTTTGTCAGTAATTGTTTAGAAAGATCCAAGCCTACACTTCTCAACGATTTTTTGATGGGCTTTTTGTGTTTTTTTAGTGGGTCTACACATGTTGTTTGATACTTTTCAAAAACATTTAAAATGTAGTAGCTGTGGTGTGAACATATATTCTTAAATTCACACAGATTAATTCCAGATCGTAAGTGGATCAAATCTTTTTCTCCCTCACTCAATTCAGATACCGGTTGTAACTTTTTGAAGGTGTGTACGTTGTTTGGAAACAGTCAGATTTTTTTAAATAACCCTACGCTACAGGTTTGAATATCTGACATACTGATTTCACTTTTGGTCTGATTACTGTTCTGGTTACTTCTATAGGATATTGGAAAAGAATCTCTGTAAACTAAGTAACAGTACTTACTGAAAGTTCGAATAAACTTAATAAAATACTATCCAAGCACTATTTAACACTGTAATAATTTTTTACTTCAAAACACAGGAGTAACAAAACAAATTCCAAGCTTACATTGTTACTCCAAGAAGACAAAAACTTATTTTCGGTGTCTGTCACTTGGTACTTTTTATTTTTAAAATATAATTAATATTATTTTAAAAATTAGATAACTATTAAACAGGTTAAAAAGCCAACATAATTTTTCTTTTATCTAATAGCCTATACAATTAAGAGTATTTTATAACAAATTTGAGCTTTCTATCAGGTCTGAGACTCTAGATATTGCAGTTTTTGTAAAACTAAACATCCGTTAGCTAAAAAATAAACAAACTTGTTTTTTTTTTTCATTTGGAAGATTTTAATATATCTTTATGGTAATTTTTTTTAACATTTAGATATAATACACAAACTTATTCCAAAATTTCATACTGATATCTTGAGTATTCTTTAATATACAAATTTTTTTAGTTGTGAGGACACGTTTAAGTTGCGATTTCCGACTGCTGAAACTACGCCAAATCTAAAAACTTCAAAAAATTTATTAAAAAAAACTATAATAGATAGAGTAAAAAAATTTTACAAGTGCTTTCAGGATGATAAAAGAAGTAATTGTACCAAGTTTCATCAAAATCTGACATGGTTGGTGTCAAGGCCTGGGTGACTTGACATGGAATGACCCAGGAGTCATTCCAGTCCCGGGAGTGGAAAGACACACACACACACACACACACACACACACACACACACACACACAGGCAGCCATATGTAAATGCAAAGAGGTTGGGAAGAGATGTCAGTCGAGGCGGATGTACAGAGGCAAAGATGTTGTTGAATGACAGGTGAGTTACGAGGGGCGGCAACTTGAAATTAGCGGAGGTTGAGGCCTGATGCGTAACGGAAGGAGAGAATATATTGAAGGGCAAGTTCCCATCTCAGAAGTTCTGATAGGTTGGTGTCAGTGGGAAGTATCCAGATAACCTGGATGGTGTAACACTGTGCGAAGATGTGCTGGCCGTGCGCCTTTCCTCCAAACCTCTCTCCCAATCTGAAACCTCTGTCCTATCCAAAGGCCTCACCTTCAGCCCTACTCCCAGATTCAACCAAACAGCCCTTGTCAAAGATTTGCTGTCCTACACTTGTACTCTCTGCTGGAAATATCACTTTGCCACGAAGAAAAATAATCTTAATCCTACTCCTAATGGTCCAACTCCCCAAGACACTATCCAAACTGAACCCTGCCTGGAACAGTTCCATCCTCCGTCACAGTGGAACCCACCTCCTCTTCCTCAAAATCACCCTCTCCAAACCTTACAGGAATTTATCACTACCAGCCTTGCCTCTTAATCCTTCTTGAAAAACCTTAATCCTACTCCCAACATCACCACAGCTGAAGCCCAGGCTATCCGTGATCTGAAGGCTGACCGATCCATCTTCATTCTTCTGGTTGACAAGGGTTCCACGGCCGTGGTACTTGATCGTCGAGAGTATGTGGCTGAGGGACTGCGTCAGCTTTCAGACAACACTGAATGTACTGCAGATGGATTTGTGTGTGCGCGCGGGCGTGCGCACGCCAGTGTATACCTGTCCTTTTTTTTCCCCCCTAGGGTAAGTATTTCCACTCCTGGGATTGGAATGACTCCTTACCCTCTCCCGTGGGGCCCACATCCTTTCGTCTTTCCCTCTCCTTCCCTCTTTCCTGATGAAGCAACCTTGGGTTGCGAAAGCTTGAAATAATTTGTGTGTGTGTGTGTGTGTGTGTGTGTGTGTGTGTGTGTGTGTGTTTCCTCAATAAATAATATCACATCACAGCCAATACAGATTAGGCATGGAATATGCCAAGGAGACTCATTAAGTCCTTTCTGGTTCTGCCTTGCTCTGAACCCACTATCCAACATGCTAAATAATACAAATTATGGATATAATATTACTGGAACATACCAACACAAAATCACACATTTGCTGTACATGGATGATCTAAAACTACTGGCAGCAACAACTCAACAACTCAACCAATTACTAAAGATAACAGAAGTATTCAGCAATGATATAAATATGGCTTTTGGAACAGACAAATGTAAGAAAAATAGCATAGTCAAGGGAAAACACACTAAACAAGAAGATTACTTATTGGACAACCACAGCGACTACATAGAAGCGATGGAAAAAACAGATGCCTATAAATATCTAGGATACGGGCAAAAAATGGGAATAGATAATACAAATATTAAAGAAGAACTAAAAGAAAAATATAGACAAAGACCAACCAAAATACTGAAAACAGAATTGACAGCAAGAAACAAGACAAAAGCTATAAATACTTATGCTATACCAATATTGACCTACTCATTTGGAGTAGTGAAATGGAGTAACACAGAACTAGAAGCTCTCAATACACTTACACAATCACAATGCCACAAATATAGAATAGATCACATACATTCAGCAACAGAAAGATCACATTAAGCAGAAAGGAAGGGGATTTATTGACATGAAAAACCTACATTATGGACAGGTAGACAATTTAAGAAAATTCTTTCTAGAACGAGCAGAAACTAGCAAAGTACACAAAGCAATCACTCATATAAATACATCGGCTACATCATTGCTATTTCATAACCACTTCTACAACCCTTTAGATCACATAACGTCAACAGATACAAAGAAAGTTAATTGGAAAAAGAAAACACTACATGGCAAGCACCCGTATCATCTAACACAGCCACACGTCGATCAAGATGCATCCAACACATGGCTAAGAAAAGGCAATATATACAGTGAGACGGAAGGATTCATGATTGCAATACAGGATCAAACAATAAACACCAGATATTACAGCAAGCATATTATTAAAGATCCCAATACCACAATAGATAAATGCAGACTTTGCAAACAACAAATAGAAACAGTAGATCACATCACAAGCGGATGTACAATACTAGCAAATACAGAATACCCCTGAAGACATGACAATGTAGCAAAAACAATACATCAACAACTTGCCATACAACATAAACTAATAAAACAACATGCCCCCACATACAAGTATGCACCACAAAATGTACTGGAGAATGATGAATACAAATTATACTGGAACAGAACCATTATAACAGATAAAACATCACATAACAAACCTGACATCATACTCACCAATAAAAAGAAGAAATTAACGCAACTAATCAAAATATCCATACCCAATACAACAAATATACAGAAGAAAACAGGAGGAAAAAATTGAAAAATACATCCAACTGGCTCAGGAAGTCAAGGACATGTGGCATCAGGATAAAGTTGACATTATACCAGTTATACTATCAACAACAGGAGTCATAGCACACAATATCCACCAGTACATCAACGCAATACAGCTACATCCAAACGTATACATGCAACTACAGAAATCTGTAATTATTGACACATGTTCAATTATCCGGAAGTTCCTAAATGCAATGTAACATATACCGCTTTCCATTTTTAACCAGACATAACGTCTGAGACAGGACAGAGAAATAATAATAATAATAATAATGCTGCAGAAATGATAATTAAGTTTACAGTGTCGTGTTTGTAGTATTTTTCGTTGGATTAAAATAATGTTGTTGTTGTTTATTGATTTATTTATTTCATGCAAGTAATATAGAAGTTGTCGTGGTAATATTGTAATAAAAATAAATAGCTCAAAATGTAGATTATACAAAATACTAAAGTATGCTCTAAGGCTAGGACAAATGGTCAGGCGTGGCCTTAATGAAGGAACCATCATGGCTTTTGCCTGAAGTGGTGTAGGAAAACCCAAATCAGGATGGCCAGACAGAATGATCCCACCCTCCTGAGTGTGAAGTCACTGTCTTAAAAGATGCATTGCCTCATTCAGTTGATGCCTGTTATGCAATGTTATTTGATTTACACAAACAAATCTTATGATAACTAATAAAATGAAAACATAATTTTGATTTTCATTGCCACACACAGTAATGACATCTGCTGATGACTTCTGGGCCATGAAGATGCTGCTGTGCCCCTTGCGATAACTCCAGCCTTTTTGGACAACCAGTTCCTGGGCCACCAACATTAGAGTATGCCTATGGGGCATACTCTCCTCTCATCTGTCCAACTGAAAAGACTGCATCAACAAGGCATTACTGCCATGCAGTTCAGATCCTGACACTTGACTTTCTTGCCGGAGTAGGAAACAGTGATCATTTGATCATACAATGTAGGCTTTCACGGCTGGTATTGTCTTCACTTAAAACTTCCGGGCTGATAGGCCTTGGTCGAAGTATAAAACTCTCCCCTGACATTTTGTCTCCGACTGCGGAAGAATTCCTCGGAGGTAAAGCGGCAAACTGCGAAGGGAACTTGAGGAAGTGCTAGTTATATAGGCAGTACAGAGGGCGCCACTGTGATCGCGTGGCATTGGCTAAGAGATTGTCTCTGGTAATGCCAACATTCTCGATTGAAAGTAATCGATCGTCACACTTGCGGTGCAATGCTGACATCCAAATTTTATCCAGTTTAACATCTTTGTCTTTCCTGTTAAAACTATTACGGTGTTTATCAATCTCGATAGCATCTCTATACATGCATGCATAATAATGCGAGGTTTTTGATGTGACACTTGTCTCGGTGAATTTTATTTCATGATCACCTTCCTGGTAAGCATGTTCCGCTATGGCTGATTTGTCCGTGTGACCCAGGCGCAATTCATCTTATGTTCAACAAGACGGGTGTTCACACTTTTCTTTGTGGTACTGATATAAACCTGTCCACAACTACAAGGAATTTTTAATCCGAAAATCCAATTTACTATGGAGACGGAAAGGAATGGGCGATTGAATTTCCTGGATGTGTCTGTGATTAAATGATGAGACGGAACGTTGGGCCATAAGGTATAGAAAGGCCACACATACTGATCGTTACCTGCAAAAAGATTCAAACCACCACCCTAGACAAAAAAGAGGTGTAATGAAAACCTTGGTAGACAGGGCGTACAAAATTTGTGAACCTGTTTATTTAAAAGATGAGATTGAACATCTACAGTCAACTTTAGTGAAGAATGACTATTCTAGCAAGGATGTAGATTGAGCACTTTGCTCTAGGCAGAGAATCAGGTGCAACGACAAACAACAGTCGCCCAATGGGCGAAGTTTTTCTTCCGTTCATTAGTAAGGTCACAGATCACATTGGGAAAGTTTTAAACAAGTATGGGGTGGAAACTATTTTGAGACCCACCAGGAAAATAAAAGAATATTTAAGATTGGCAAAAGATGCACGACACCCTTTGGCTACACTGGGAGTATATAAAATTCCTTGTAGTTGTGGACAGGTTTATATTGGTACCACAAAGACAAGTGTGAGCACCCATCTTGTTGAACATAAGAGGAATTGCCGCCTGGGTTACACGGATAAATCGGCCATAGCGGAACATGTTTACCAGGAAGGTGATCATGAAATAAAATTCAGCGATTCAAGTGTCATATCAAAAACCTCACATTATTATGCACGCATGTATAGAGGCTATCGAGATTGATAAACACCGTAATAATTTTTAACAGGAAATACGAAGGTGTTTAAACTGGATAATATTTTGATGTGAGCGTTGCACTGCAAGCATGATGATAGATTACTTCCAATCGGTAATGTTGGCATTACCAGAGACAATCTCATAGCTGACGCCACATGATCAACAGTGGCACCCTCTGTACTGCCTATATAATCAGCGCTTCCTCGCGTTCTCTTCGCAGTTCGCCGCTTTACCTCCGAGGATGTCTCCCGCAGTCGGAGACGAAACATCGGGGTCGAGTTTTATACATCGACCACGGCCTATCAGCCTGGAAGTTTTAAGTGAAGAGTGATCATTTATTGAAATGTAACAGGGTGTTGTATGAGGGTGAGTGAAATGAAAACCTTCAATATTTTTTAAAAATATTATTTATAGTGCAGAAGTGCTACAAAGCTGTATCACTTTTCAACATAATCTCCCCCAGCTCAATGCAAGTCCTCCAGCGCTTACAAAGTGCATAAATTCCTTTAGAAAAAAATTATTTTGGTAGTTGGCACAACCACTCATTCACCGCGTGGCGTACCTCTTTATCAGAACGGAACTTCCTCCTCCTATTGCATCTTTGAGTGGTCCAAACATGTGGAAATCACTTGGGGAAAGGTCTGGTGAGTATGGTGGATGAGGAAGACACTCAAAATGCAGGTCTATGATTGTTACAACTGTTGTACGGGCAGTGTGGGGCCTTGCATTGTCATGTTGCAAGAGGACACATGCTGACAGCAATCCACGTCACTTTGATTTTATTGCAGGCTGCAGAAGATTTTTTAGGAGATCTGTGTATAATGCACTGGTGACAGTGGTCCCTCTAGGCATGTAATGCTCCAAAATGACGCCTTTTTCATCCCAAAAGAGTCAGCATAACCTTCCCTACCAATGGCTCTGTTCAAAACTTCTTTGGTTTTGGTGATGAGGAATGGCGCCATTCCTTGCTCGCTCTATTTGTTTCTGGTTGGTGAAAGTGAACCCAGGTTTTGTCCCCAGTAATGATTCTTGCAAGGAAGCCATCACCTTCTCGTTCAAAGTGCCGAAGAAGTTCTTCACAAGCATCAACGCATCGTTCTCGCATTTCTGGAGGCAGCTCCTGCGGCACCCGTCTTGCAGACACTTTGCGAAACTGGAGCACATCATGCACAATGTGGTGTGCTGATGCATGACTAATCTGTAAACAAGCTGCAATGTCTTTCAGTGTCACTCGGTGGTTTTCCTTCACTATGGCTTCAACTGCTGCAGTGTTCTGTGGAGTCACAACTCATTGTGCCTGACCTGAACAAGGAGCATCTTCCACTGAAGTCACACCATTTACGAACTTCCTACGCCATTTGTAGACTTGCTGCTCTGACGAACATGCATCACCGTACTGAACCTTCATTTGTCAGTGAATGTCAATAGGTTTCACACCTTCTCTACGCAAAAACTGAATAACAGAACACTGTTCTTCCCTGGTGCAAGTCGCAAGTGGGGCGGCCATCTTTATACTGATACTGCAACGGTATGTGTGCATCTGCACTAGGCTGCCACCTACAGGCCATTCTGCACACTGTTTGTAGCACGCTTACCAACTTACAGAAGAACGCCGTGACATTTCGATTTGTTATTACAAATTTAAGGTTTTCATTTTACTCACCCTCATAGTAGCTCATTTCATTATTACTCGCTACTCTGAGTCCTCCAGGTAACCTTTAATTATGTATCGTGCCTCTTTGAACAGCAGTGTACTAGTAACATCTTTCATTTCCTTGGACCGTTTATTATATAATTTTATTTCCTGATATAAAATACTGCTTTGAGCTTTTTGTTTGTGTTTCCTTGGTAAAAGTAAGTCCATACTGGCTCTTGTTCCATGGTTAGGCGTAGAACTATTAGTAGAATACTTAGCAATGTTATCCCTGTTGTGCACCGCAGATTGAGAGATGTAGTCACTTGGTACAGTAAGCATGTCCAGTTTTCTAAATAGCTCTTTATAGTGAGCAGGCCTACTACTTCTAGATAATATTCTTATGGCCCTCTTCTGAAATTTAAAAATTGTGTCTATTTTTCCGGCCGTCAGTTCCCAGAATAGAACCCCACAGCTAAGAATAGTGTACATAGGAATAGTATGTCACCACAAGACATTGGCTGTTACATACTGTGATGGAAACCCAGAGAGCATAATATGTTGTTAACATTCTTTATCCCAGTATCCTTGAGTGCTCTGTCCACATTAACTGATAATCAGTATTCATCCCTAAAAACATTGTGCTTATTACACAATCTTTAGGTTTATCATCTATGTCTATGTATTGTCACTGATAGTTAACAGGAATTTCCACTTCTTTGAAGAACATTAGTTTGAAGGTTTTCCAAAAAGTAAAATGGGTGGTAAAAGTCTAGAATAGGGCCAGAGGCATACTTACATGTTTCGTGCAGGAATGTTTTCGGTGCTTGCCATGTGAGGTATGGTGGGTCCAAAAGATGGCATGTCAGCTGTTTGTGTTATACAGCCAATGGGAGAGCAGCAGATAGATGATGTGTTCCAAAGTAGTACATTCGGAAGAAAGTGTGAAATTTTGCTGTTAATGAGGATTATAAATTTAAGTGCTCCTTGTTCGAGTAACATCTATTTAAACTGTGTAAACTGTACTAGTATCTGTAAACCAAGGACAGTGTCACAACCCATGATATTCGAAAAAGCTGTGAAATATTTCCCTGCTCTTTGTTTCTATGCAATCGATCTGTGCGAGCACGCTGAGTAAGTGGACCAATGTTTTTTCAATAAAATCATGGGAGAAGGGATGTGGATCAATGTTCGTAAATATATCAGATGTGAAACTTCATTGTGAATAAACATTGATCTACCTTCCTTCTCCCAGTGTTAAAAAAACATTGATCCAATTACTCAGTGTGCTCTCACAGATTAACTTTGTAGCCATTTCACTACCATGTTTGACAAGTTTTCATGTCTCTGCAATTAATACATGAGATAGGCATAAATGGACAATGTCATACGGACCTGAATCACTTAAATTAGTCCACTTTGTAGCATCACTGTCATAATTAAAAATATTTCTGTTGAATCTCACTAATATACCAAAAACTGGCAAATGGTTTAAATTTTGGTGCTAGAAATACATTGCCTCTTTCCTCACCTCTCATTGGTCATGCCAAACAATCATTCCACTGGCAACACAAAACTGATGTGTTGCCAACCCGTGAGCAATTGATAAGCACCACAACTGCCACTGGCCTTGATCTTGATTTTAGCTAAAATGGGCTATCAGTCAGGTCAATTTAAACAAAGATTTATTACTTCTTGTGTCTTTGATACTTCTTATCACTGAATTTTCCCTCTTTCATACAAGAGCGAAATGCTTTTGCTCGATGTGAAGATAATATTTCCTTCTTGTATTGTGGTTGTGGTGTTGGCAATTTGTGTCATATTGAGTTGGTGATTTAACACAAAACACACTGAGAAGTTTATGCACAAAGATGGTGCTGTAATGAAAGTTGTTTGAAAAGCCACTAAGAATTAGTGTCGTCATTGATGAGACAAAACTAAATTTCTTCATCATTTCATTAAAATTTGCTCATTTATGTAATGTATGGTAGACAGAAGTTTTTTTGAAGAAAATAGCCGAATGGTAGCTTCACCAGGAGTGATGAGATTGTATCCTTTCACTTTATCATGCTGACCTCTGTTTTTTTTTTTCCAGCTTAAATGCCAATTAAATGATCTGTTGCTTTTTCAGTGGGTAACTACCGTAAATTGGACAACTTGGAGAAAAGGTTTCTAGTCTGGACAGGAAAATACAAATCAATAGCAGATGTTCCTGATAGCGTATCGTAAGTATCAGTAAAGTACTGTAGTAAAAAAAGAACTATTGACAATTTACATTGATTGATAAAATGCTCACCTTTGTACTGGTAACAATTAAGTTTTAAAAATAACTGTTTGTTCCGCATAAAATACAGTTTCAGCTTCAGGATAGGTCTTATATTAAATGAAAACATTATTCCATGTGACAGAAACTGGATTTTAAAGAATTTCAGAACAGCCACTCTCATTCAGCATTTAATGAATGTGCAGATTTTTAGTTTCCACTGTTGACATAATTAATATAAACAAGATAACAACCAATCACTAAATACTGATTTTCATAAAATTAGTTGCAGAAATGCCATGCAAGGAGTAAAACAGCAAAAGACCCGATTTTTAACTGAGTTATTGAAATTTTAATAACATAGACAACTTAGGTTGCTGTTTTGTCCAGTTGAAAATGTGAAGGTAATAAAACACTAAAAAATTACTATGAATCCATCATGGGAAGTGGTGCAATGCATCAGTTACCAATTTTTGTGTGTTTTAGTATCACTAAGTAAAGAGTTCACTTTGCACATAGATCACATTGTCAAACCTAAGGTTTCTGTAGGCTGTGATTCAAAAGGGAAGGAAGTGACCTCTACATTTTAATTGTAACCAGATTGTTGACAGAAACTCGTGGAGCATTCCCTCTGGTGATGTGGAGGCATTGGCTTTTTCAAATGCCATTATGTTTGGACTCTTAAGTGATTTCCATGATGTATGTAGTAAAAATTTGTAGTGTGTTAGTCCTTGAATTTCTTGGATTGTTATACATATTTCCCATGTCTTGAATCGGCACTGTTTCATTCATCTCATAACACCCATGTAAACATAATGTGCTAATATGAAATCACTTTCATTTATTGTTTTCTTGTCCTCCAATACTCTTTCATTGTTATATTGTCTCATTTTTTCTTTCTTTAGAACACTTAATTCTCGCTTTCTTGTTTTCACCTTAAAATACATCTATTTTTACCACTTTATGGAATATTTTCTTGTGCTACTTTCTCTTTTATTTTGTATATTTTTAGATATTTTTTAACTCCTCTGAAGGTGCTTTTTGTTTATATGCTTTCCCAAAGGTTCTCAAAAAAAATTTTTTTTGCCTCATGTCTTTCATTCTTTCCAAATGCGCAAAATATGGCAGTCCACTTTTCCTTATTGTTTCTGCTTTCTTGTCTATTTTGTAGTGTATTATTCATGATTGTGTTGTTAATATCCAATTTTGTTAGTGTTCCTAGACCCAGTTACGTAGATGAATGGCTGATTGGTGGTCATACTTGCATAAAATGCTGTACAGAATTTACAGCAGAGCTGGTGCATGATAAATCTGCCTTCGCAGGTGACCCTCCCTCTTGGAGGGTAGGATAGGGTAGGATACGCCTGTGACAGGGCTGGAATAGGATGTGCTGGATGTGGTGCATAGGAGGGATCTTGCACTTGTCTTCCACACAGTATGGCCCGTGGGAATAGTGTAGCATAAGATTGAACCAGGATATTCTGTAGATCGGATGGGCAATGGATTAACAAATAATATTCTGGACTGGAACAAGTTAACCATACCCTATGCTAGTGTCTAGACTACTTACGATTGACTCAGAAATGAGGGCCATCTTCTCCACAGTCCTTCTCAATTCCCCTAAAGTGATAGTATGGGGAAGTTGGCTTCAGTTGTTTTTCGTTCATATGTAAAAACTGCCAGATAGTCTTTGAATGTTTGTACTATAAAGTCAGATTATAAAACACAGATATTTAGATTTTAGTTGCATGTCATTACTTCAATGAAATATCCTTTTTTCTTTGTAGTTTACAGTATTGTATGAATTCAGCTGTGTGGCAGTTTTCAGGCATTTGATACATAATGAAAAATGGAAGCATTAACCCACACTTTCTACAGGTGGTCATCACATTTATAAGTAACTGTGAGGGGATAACTTTAAACAAGCATCAGCTGAATTTCTGGCAGTAGAACCTGATGGCTGTTTGGGGTTATCACTTCGGAGCAACTTACATACGTACCGTATTTACTCGAATCTAAGCCGCACCTAAAAAATAAGACTCGAAATCAAGGAAAAAAAATCTTTCCCGTATCTAAGCCGCACCTGAAATTTGAGACTTGAAATTCAAGGGGAGAGAAAAGTTTTAGGCCACTCCTCCAAATCGAAACAAAGTTGGCCCATTGTAATATGAGACACAATTTAGGTCGAATGAATGACGATACAATTACAGTAGTTTGGTTCGAGTCGTAAGTTTAGCGGTTAACCTTTACCAGGTAGCCACTGCTATGCGCCAGGCACTCCATCCTTATTTATACGGGTACCCTACCTTTTTCATGTGCTTCGTCTGGTTTGAATTGATTGCTTATTTTTCTTTGATATGATAAGTGTCGTTCTCTTTGTTATAGGTATTTACATCACTCTAAGCTGAAAATGCATTATTATACTGTCGTGCATTGTTTGTCGCATTCTGATAGTGTGTGTTTACGTCCTGTCGCCACTCGTGGCATGGCTTGCTTTTGTGTGCGCCTACCGCCGTTTAGTTTTGTTTTTTTTTTAAAAAAGAGAGGAATTGTCTCATTAGCGAAACAATGGCAAGAGACTGCTATTTGTTGTTACTTACACTGCTGCTTTCTTGGATAATGATCAACAAGAACCAAATAATAGACTGCGTATCATAGAACATGTTCTGAATGAGAGTTAGGCGAAAATTTTTCTCCGTTTGAAAATCTTTGCGGCCGCTTCTTTAGTACATCAAATTCTGCACAGAAATTAGTCATCTTAGATTTAAAAATCTAGTCAATTGCCGTGCTTCATTTCTGACTGTATCACTATTAGGCATAAGAATAATACAAATATAAACGTGACATAAAATGTATATTCTTCCGCGTTTGCTGTTGTCTCACTCTCGTTTTGTAGTTTATTAGGCAGACAGGATTTATATGAGATAGCAGCAAATATGAAAGAATACATGGCAAAATATTCATATTATTCTCATGGTGAAGAGAATACTGCATGTGATTCACAATTCATAAAAGTTCCTATTAGCAACCATCTCTTCTCACAGATAGGAAAAAATTCAGAATGTAGAGTTGGCCATATTGACAAACATCCCAAATAGTCTTGCCAGTCGGATTTTCATAGTACATTGAAATTCTGCTACATTCGAATATGAACAATACGGAATTTGTATTTACTTCGTTAGATAAGGTATGAAAATTCGGTGGTCGAAACTCAGTGCGGAGAAAATAGTTAGTCTTCCACTTTTTTAAAAAATTTTTTTTTGCTGATGCAGAGGTTTTGGCACCAGTATTTATCTTTGTGCCCGCAAAGCATGCCTGTGTAGCGCTACATGTATTAGACGGCAGAAGTTAGTTGTGGCGGCACCTACCAACATTTCTCAGAACTTCCGCTTACTTTGCACTCAATTCTATGCCGCAGGTGGTTTTTTGGATTAAAAAAAAAAAAAAAAAAAAAAAAAAACGGAAAAAAAGTGCGGCTTAGATTTCAGTAAATGCGTTAGTGAATGGATGGAGAAAAGGTGTGGGTTAATGCTTCGAAGTTTCACTATCTATTACACAGGGTGATGTTGAAAAGAATCCATTGCCTGTCACTTTGGAAGGTGGTTTATTGATAACATGAGTAGTTTTGGGCTTATGTCCATCTTCTGGTGATTACATTACTTTTCATCTTGACACATATAGCTTATTTGTCTCCAAAGTAGTCGTTTGACACACCATATTTCTATATTCACACACCAGTTCCACTTAAAATGTTATAACTGTGGACAGAACAAAAAGGAACTGTTAACACCCATTGTATATACATTTGAACGCTAACATATTGGCTGCTGTGAGTATTTCATCCACTGTTTATAACATTTTCGGTGGAATTAGTGTGTGAATATAGGAATATAGTGTGTCAAATGACTGCTTAGGGGTTGATTACTACCACTTGGAAACACTATCTATATTTAATAGTGATTGTGAAAAGATAAAACTGAATGCAATTGCTTGAAGATGGGCATAAGCTTAAAACTGTATTTTAAATAAATCACCTTCGTAAGTGACCGGTAGCAGATCTCTTAAACAGTACTCTTTAAACTGAAAGAACAATCATGGAGTCAAACCATTGTGGATAGAATTAATTTAATGTAGAAGAAACTTGTAAATAGTCGAATACGTACAGTAGCTAAGAATACAAAATGAAATATTTTAAATCAAGTAACAACAGCCATTGTTCAGAGTGATAGCTGCAATCCAACCAGAGCAGCGAGAGACAGTGATTTTGTGTGTGTGTGTGTGTGTGTGTGTGTGTGTGTGTGTGTGTGTGTGTGTGTGTGGGGGGGGGGGGGGGGTTCTGAAGAAATAAGTCTTTTGTGTGTCTGCAACTCAACATGTCATCTTTACAGTGAGTAGCTATCTGTCCTCTCCATAATTGCTGATATTAAAATGTTGCTAATTTGTGTTGCCTATACTTACTTCAGATTGTGTGAAAAAGTGTAGATATACACAGTGGTACACTATAACTGTGAGACATTTGTAATGTTGTTGTTGTGGTGTTCAGTCCTGCAGTCCTGAGACTGGTTTGATGCAGCTCTCCATGCTACTCTATCCTGTGCAAGCTTCTTCATCTCCCAGTACTTACTGCAACCTACATCCTTCTGAATCTGCTTAGTGTATTCATCTCTTGGTCTCCCTCTACGATTTTTACCCTCCACACTGCCCTCCAATGCTAAATTTGTGATCCCTTGATGCCTCAGAACATGTCCTACCAACCGGTCCCTTCTTCTTGTCAAGTTGTGCCACAAACTCCTCCTCTCCCCAATTCTATTCAATACCTCCTAATTAGTTATGTGATCTACCCATCTAATCTTCAGCATTCTTCTGTAGCACCACATTTCGAAAACTTCTGTTCTCTTCTTGTCTGAACTATTTATCGTCCGTGTTTCACTTCCATACATGGCTACACTCCATACAAATACTTTCAGAAACCACTTCCTGACACTTAAATCTATACTCGATGTTAACAAATTTCTCTTCTTTCGAAACGCTTTCCTTGCCATTGCCAGTCTACATTTTATATCCTCTCTACTTCGACCATCGTCAGTTATTTTGCTCCCCAAATAGCAAAACTCCTTTACTACTTTAAGTGTCTCATTTCCTAATCTAATTCCCTCAGCATCACCCGACTTAATTTGACTACATTCCATTATCCTCGTTTTGCTTTTGTTGATGTTCATCTTATATCCTCCTTTCAAGACACTGTCCATTCCGTTCAACTGCTCTTCCAAGTCCTTTGCTGTCTCTGACAGAATTAAAATGTCATCGGTGAACCTCAAAGTTTTTATTTCCTCTCCATGGATTTTAATACCTACTCCAAATTTTTCTTTTGTTTCCTTTACTGCTTGCTCAATATACAGATTGAATAACATCGGGGAGAGGCTACAACCCTGTCTCACTCCCATCCCAACCACTGCTTCCCTTTCATGTCCCTCGACTCTTATAACTGCCTTCTGGTTTCTGTACAAATTGTAAATAGCCTTTCGCTCCCTGTATTTTACCCCTGCCACCTTCAGAATTTGAAAGAGGGTATTCCAGTCAATATTGTCAAAAGCATTTCTCTAAGTCTACAAATGCTAGAAATGTAGGTTTGCCTTTCCTTAATCCAGCTTCTAAGATAAGTCGTAGGGTCAGTATTGCCTCACGTGTTCCAACATTTCTACGGAATCCAAACTGATCTTCCCCGAGGTCGGCTTCTACTAGTTTTTCCATTCGTCTGTAAAGAATTCGTGTTAATATTTTGCAGCTGTGACTTATTAAACTGATAGTTCGGTAATTTTCACATCTGTCAACACCTGCTTTCTTTGGGATTGGAATTATTATATTCTTGTTGAAGTCTGAGGGTATTTCGCCTGTCTCATACATTTTGTTCACCAGATGGTAGAGTTTTGTCAGGACTGGCACTCCCAAGGCTGTCAATAGTTTTAATGGAATGTTGTCTACTCTCGGGTCCTTTTTCGACTTGGGTCTTTCAGTGCTCTGTCGAACTCTTCACGTAGTATCCTATCTCCAATTTCATCTTCATCTACATCCTCTTCCATTCCATAATATTTTCCTCAAGTACATTGCCCCTGTATAGACCCTCTATATACTCCTTCCACCTTTCTGCTTTCCCTTCTTTGCTTAGAACTGTGTTTCCATCTGAGTTCTTGATATTCATACAAGTGGTTCCCTTTTCTCCAAAGGTCTCTTTAATTTTCCTGTAGGCAGTATCTATCTTAACCCTAGTGAGATAAGCCTCTACATTCTTACATTTGTCCTCTAGCCGTCCCTGCTTAGCCATTTTGCACTTCCTGTCGATCTCATTTTTGAGACGTTTGTATTCCCTTTTGCCTGCTTCATTTACTGCGTTTTTATATTTTCTCCTTTCATCAATTAAATTCAATATTTCTTCTGTTACCCAAGGATTTCTACCAGCCATCGTCTTTTTACCTACTTGATCCTCTGCTGCCTTCATTACTTCATCCCTCAGAGCTACCCATTCCTCTTCTACTGTATTTCTTTTCCCCATTTCTGTCAGTTGTTGCCTTACGCTCTCCCTGAAACTCCGTGCTACCTCCGGTTTAGTCAGTTTCTACAGGTCCCATCTCCTTAAATTCCCACCTTCTTGCAGTTTCTTCAGTTTTAATCTACAGTTCATAACCAATAGATTGTGGTCAGAGTCCACATCTGCCCCTGGAAATGTCCTACAATTTAAAACCTGGTTCCTAAATCTGTCTTATCATTATATGATCTATCTGATACCTTCCAGTATCTGCAGGATTCTTCCATGTATACAACCTTCTTTTATGATTCTTGAACCAAGTGTTAGCTATGATTAAGTTATGCTCTGTGCAAAATTCTACCAGACGGCTTCCACTTTCATTTCTCTCCCCCAATCCATATTCACCCACTACCGTATTTACTCGAATCTAAGCCGCACTTTTTTTCCGGTTTTTGTAATCCAAAAAACCGCCTGCGGCTTAGAATCGGGTGCAAAGCAAGCGGAACTTCTGCCGTCGAAAATATGTAGCGCTACACAGGCATGCTTTGTAGGCACAAAGATAAATACTGGCGCCAAAACCTCTGCGTCAGTAAATAAATTTAAAAAAAAGGTGGAAGACGAGCTTTTTTTTTCTTTGCCCAGGGTTTCGACCACTGCATTTTCATACATTATCCAACAAAGTTAATACAAATTCCGTATTGTTCATCTTCGAATGTAGCAGAATTTCAATGTACTACGAAAATCCGACTGGCAAGACTTTTTGGGATGTTTGTCAATATGGCCAACTCTACGTTCTGAGTTTTTTTCTACCCGTGAGAAGAGATGGTTGCTAATAAGAACTTTTATGAACTGTGAATCACATGTAGTATTCTCTTCACCATGAGAATGATACGAATATTTTGCGATGTATTCTTTCGCGTTTGCTGCTATCTCATTTAAATCCTGTCTGCCTAATAAACTACGAAACTAGAGTGAGACAACAGCAAACGCGGAAGAATATACGTATCGTGTCATGTTTATATTCGTATTATTCTTATGCCTAATAGTGATACAGTCAGAAATGAAGCACGGCAACTGACTAGATTTTTAAATCTAAGATGACTCTAATTTCTGTGCAGAATTTGATGTACTAAAGAAGCGTACGCAAAGATTTTCAAACGGAGAAAAATTTTCGCCTGACTCTCGTTCAGAACATGTTCTATGATACGCAGTCTATTATTTGGTTCTTGTTGATCATTATCAAAGAAAGCAGCAGTGTAAGTAACAACAAATAGCAATCTCTTGTCATTGTTTCGCTAATGAGACGATTCCTCTCTTTTTTTAAATTGTAAGCGGCGGTAGCGCGCACAAAAGCAAGAGATGCCGCGAGCGGCGACAGGCCGTAAACACTCACTATCAGAATGCGACAAACAATGCATGACACTGTACAGTAATGCATTTTCAGCTTAGAGTGACGTAAACACCTATAACAAAGAAAACGGCACTTATCAGATCAAAGCAAAATAAGCAAACGATTCAAACCAGACGAAGCACGTAAAAAAGGAAGGCTACCCGTGTAAATACGGACGGAGCGCCTGACGCATAGCAGTGGCTACCTGGTAAAGCTTAACTGCTAAGCTTACGACTCGAACCAAACTGCTGTAGCTGTATCGTCATTCATTTGACCTAAATTGTGTCTCATATTACAGTGGACCAACTTTGTTTCGATTTGGAGGTGCGGCCTAAAACTTTTCTCTCCTCTTGAATTTCGAGTCTCAAATTTCAGGTGCGGCTTAGATATGGGAATCTCTCTCTCTCTCTCTCTCTCTCTCTCTCTCTCTCTCTCTCTCTCTCTCTCTCTCTCTCTCTCTCTCTTTTTTTTTTCCGAGTATCATTTTTAAGGTGCGGTTTAGATTCGAGTGCGGCTTAGATTAGAGTAAATACGGTAGTTGACATATAAACTTGTACTACTGTAGTAGGCATGGGCTTCGTGTCTATCTTGGCCACAATAGTGCGTTCACTATGCTGTTTGTAGTAGCTTACCCGCACTCCTATTTTTTTTTATTCATTATTAAACCTACTCCTGCATTACCCCTATTTGATTTTGTATTTATAACCCTGTAGTCGCCTGACCAAAATTCTTGTTCCTCCTGCCACCGAACTTCACTAATTCCCACTATATCTAACTTCAACCTATCTATTTCCCTTTTTAAATTTTCTAACCTACCTGCCCGATTAAGGGATCTGACATTCCTCGCTCCGATCCGTAGAATGACAGTTTTCTTTCTCGTGATAACGACGTCCTCTTGAGTAGTCCCTGCCCGGAGATCCTTTTGAGAATAAACTTCAGTCATCAGCTGCAAATGAATTTTTATTATCTTTACTGATTTCGACAAATTAACTTGTCATAGTCATAAGCTTAGTTTAGCAGACAGTCAATATCTTATTCACAGGAGGATAATGCCATAGTATGTTCAAAAATTTACATATTGTATGTGATTGTTTTGAGCAGTTTGACAATTTACCATAACTGAAGCAGTATTTAAAATAATCACATATAATATGTAAATTTCTGAACATACCATGGCATTATCCTTCTGTGAAAAACATATTGACTGTTTGCTAACTAAGCTTCTGAATATGACTAATTCGTCTAAGCTGGTAAGGATAATGAAAATTTACTTGCAAATGATGACTGAAATTATTCGGAAAAAATAATACTACAGTTGCTGAAAATTACAGCCATGAATTTATTATTAATAATGTAAATTTCTTCACAACTTCTATTGTATTGTGAAAACTGAAGCAGTGTATGTTAAGTAAAACTTTCATCTTGAATTATCCATCATGAATTACCTTTGTTTCTCCAGCCATTTACTTTCTTTTGTAGTGTATCAACAAGTTCTTCTTTTGCCCTTATTACTCTCATACTGTTTCTTGTGAAACACCTTCTTCTTCTTCTTCTTCTTCTTCTTCTTCTTCTTATCTCTACGACAAACAGCGTATTATATTGCTTCAAGCTGTGTGGTATAGGGGTTAGTGTCGCTGACTGACATACTGCGGGTCAGCGGTACAAATCCAACTGCCAGCAGTTGTTTGATATTTAATATTTCATTTCTGGAAGATTCTCACTATTTCTTTTGTTTGTATGTATATTATGGAATATGCCTGTATAAATAGCAGCACTCTCCATCTAGGAGTTTTCTTCTAACTTTATGTTGACATTCATAAAAACATGCTTTCAATGCTAAGCATTGTACTTCATTGATGAGCTTGCTTTTGGACTGCTGTTACAATGTGTCAATATTGGTTAGATTGCTATTGTTCAAACAACACATGTGAAACTTATATTTTTAAGTACCTTATTCATTGGTTATTGTTGTGTAAGCAACCAACCAATGGTCACTCATGACTATCTGTTTTTCGTAGGTCTGTATATCTTCATATGGCAGAAAAGTGGCTAAAACCTTGACACAATAAAAATAAAATTTATGTTTCATAGAAGAATTCACTTTTATGATTTCTGCAACATTTTCACAGGATGGATGTGATTGAGAGAGCCAGAAACAGGATTCGCATCCGTGCAGCCAATTACATGATTGGACTGACAGTTCTTGGTTGTGTGATATTCGCCTTTTCTGGCAAGGAGGCTGCAAAGAGAGGTGAATCCGTGAAGAAAATGAATTTGGATTGGCACAAAAAAGTAAACGAAGAAGAGAAGACTGCTAAGTGAGGCTATTCCCCTCAGTCCTAATAAATCTGTTATTGGTCTCGAATTGGAGATCATGTTTTTTAATTTCAGCAGAACGTTGCTGTGAGCAGTAGTCATAAAGATTTTTTTTTTTTTAAATTTCTGTATCTATTAGAATTGTTTGGAAACTGTGATCTGCTTAAAAATTGTATTAATATTATTAGCTGTGTGTTTGCATGCTACTCTCTTTAGTATAAATTTGTAGCAGAGTCTACTCTGATACAGGTAGCATGATGTCGTTGCCACATAGATGTGCCTGTAGAAGCATGCCACAGGTAAAACAAGAGTTTATACAACTACTAGCAAAGCTTCTACATAAAACTGAGATTGCAATATGTGTAATGCCATACTGAACTTCTTTAAAAATTGTACAGCACTACAAGAACTGTCAGTGTACGAGAAAACATTTAAAAAAAGAAAAGGGGATACCTTGCTTTTTTAAAAATATAACTAGCTACTTATTTAATGTGAAAGTGCTGAAAAATATTCCCTCTCCTTTTCTTTTTAATAATTTTTTTGCAGATATATACTTTCAGCCGAATAC